>NC_083414.1:21609182-22258655 GCF_020745735.1 Hemiscyllium ocellatum | reverse complement strand
AGTTACTTCATTTGCTGTTGAATTCATTTATCGCTGGACATTGTAGTGCGTCTAGGAAAATTAACAAACAGTGAACTTCACAACTAATTGATTAGATTAGATTACTTACAGTGTGGAAATAGGCCCTTCAGCCCTACACGTCCACACCGACCCGCCGAAGCGCAACCCACCCATACCCCTACATTTATCCCTTACCTAACACTATGGGCAATTTAGCTTGGCCAATTCACCTGACCCGCACATCTTTAGACTGTGGGAGGAAACCGGAGCACCTGGAGGAAACCCACGCAGACACGGGGTGAACGTACAAACTCCACACAGACAGTCGCCTGAGGCGGGAATTGAACCCGGGTCTCTGGCGCTGTGAGGCAGCAGTGCTAACCACTGTCTTGGAGGAACCTGTTTGGGAGAGGTCACAGCATAGAAACAGGTAAGTGAGTAGTTTTAAGTATAGCCTTGCTGTAAATCCACACTAGTGAGTAGAGTGTATTATTTCTTGATTATATGCTTTATTGAGATATGTTTCTTGATTAAACTTAAAATATAAGCTGTAAGTATTAAGGTAGCTTGGAACAGTGTTCTGTAGAGCAATAAGACGGTGCTATTTTCTGGGTCTGTAGATTGGAAGAAGCAAAAATAGCCTTTAGTAGGGTGATATGCTCTTTTTGGCAAAAGTGAGGACTGCAGATGCTGGAAACCAGAGTCTAGATTATAGTGCTGCTGAAAAAGCACAGCAAGCCAGGCAGCATCCGAGGAGCAGAAAAATCGATGTTTTGGGCAAAAGCCCTTTATCAGGAACGGAGGCAGGGAGCCTCCAGGGTGGAGAGATAAATGGGAGGCGGGCGGGCGGGGGGGGGCGGAGGGTGGCGCGGTACTCTTCTTGTCAGGTGTGGGAGTTTAGGGAGAGGTTATGTGTTACTGAGAATTACATCTGCAATAAATGACATTGGTTGCGAATCCTATCAGGTAGTGACTATCCCCATTTCAAAAAGGTATGCTATTTTGGAAAATGTAGGGGTTGGTGGATTCTCAGGTGTATGTAGCATGATCAGCCAAGTTTCTGGTACCGGGACTGGCTCTAATGCAATGAGGTGTACGTCGAGTTCCAAGAGATCGAATGTGTTAGGGAACTGTCTAGTCCGAGGTACAGAAAGATGTTTCTTTGGCCAGCAGCGAAAAATCAGAATGGTGTGTTGCTTCCCTGGTGCCAAGTTCAAGGATGTCTTAGAGAAGGTGCAGAATGTTCTCAAAGGAGGAGAGAGACCAACAGGAGGTCGTTGTACACATTGGAACTAACAATATAGGAAGGGAAAAGGATGAGATTCTAAAGGGAGAATATAGAAAATTAGGCAGGAATTTTAAACGAGGTCCTCGAGGGTAGTAATATCTGGATTACTCCCGATGCTACGAGCTAGTGAGGGTTGGAATAGGAGGAGAGAGCAGATAGATGCATGGCTAAGGAGCTGGTGTATGGGAGAAGGATTCGCATTGAAATCTCTTCTGGGGAAGAAGTGACCTATACAAGAAGGATGGATTGCACCTGAATTGGAAGGGGACTAATATACGGGCAGGGAGATTTGCTCAAGCTGCTCAGGAGAATTTAAACTCGTAAGGTGGGCGGGTGGGATCCATGGAGATAGTGAGGAAAGACTTCAATCTGAGACTGGTACAATTGAGAAAAGAAGTGAGTCAAATAGTCAGGGCAGGCAGGGACAAAGCAGAGAACAAGGTAGGACTGATAAATTAAACTGCATTTATTTCAATGCAAGGGACCTAACAGGGAGGACAGATGAACTCATGGCATGGTTAGGGACATGGGACTGGAATATCATAGCAATTTCACAAACGTGGCTCAGGGATGGACAGGTCTGGCAGCTTGATTTTCCAGGATATAAATGCTACAGGAAAGACAGAAAAGGAGGCAAGGGAGGAAGGGGAGTGGTACTTTTGATAAGGGATAGCATTACACCTGTACTGAGGGAGGATATTCCGGGAAGCTATTTGGGTGGAACTGAGAAATAAGAAAGGGATGATCACTTTCTTGGGATTGCATTATAGACCCCCTAATAGTCAGCAGGAAATTGAGAAACAAATTTGTAAGGAGATCTCAGTTATCTGTAAGAATAGTAGACTGGGACTGCCATAGTTTTAAGGGTTTAGGTGGAGAGAAATTTGTTAAGTGTGTAAAAAAAAATTCTAATTCAGTAGGTGGATGTACCACCAAAAGAAGATGTAAAACTTGATCTACATTGGGAAATAAGGCAGGGCAGGTGACTGAAGTGTCAGTGCCCCCACTTTGGGGCCAGCGACCATAATTCTATTAGTTTTAAAATAATGATGGAAAAGGATAAATGAGAGCTAAAAGTTGAAGTTCTAAATTGGAAGAACGCCAATTTTGACGGTATTAGGCAAGAACTTTCAAAAGCTGATTGTTCGCAGGTAAAGGGATGGCTGGAAAATGGGAAGCCTTCAGAAATGAGTTAACAATAGTCCAGAGACAAGACTTCCTGTTAGGGTGAAGGGAAAGGCTGGTAGGTGTAGGGAATGCTGGATGACTAAAGAAAAAGAAGGAAGCATATGTCAGGTATAGACAGGAGAGATGAGTAGATCCTTAGAAAAGTATAAAGCCAGTAGGAGTATATTTAAGAGAGAAATTAGGAGGGTGAAAAGGGGACATGAGAGAGCTTTGGCAAATAGGATTAAGGAGAATCCAAAAGGCTTTTACAAATATATTAAGGAGAAAAGGATAACTAGAGAGAGAATAGGGCCCCTCAAAGATCAGCAAGGCAGCCTTTGTGTGGAGCCGGAGGAGATAGGGGAGATACTAAATGAGTATTTTACAACAGTGTTTACTGTGGAGAAGGACATGTCAGATATGGAATGTAGAGAAGTAGATGGTGACATCTTGAGAATGTCCACATTACAGAAGAGGAAGTGCTGGATATCTTGAAATGCATAAAAGTGGATTAATTCCCAGGACCTGATCAGATGTAGAGCTTAAAAATATGTTGCTGGAAAAGCACAGCAGGTCAGGCAGCATCAAAGGAATATGAGAATCGACGTTTCGGGCATAAGCCCTTCTTCAGGAATCCTGTTCCTTTGGTGCTGCCTGACCTGCTGCGCTTTTCCAGCAACACATTTGTAAGCTCTGATATCCAGCATCTGCAGTCCTCACTTTCTCGTCCCTGATTAGATGTACCCAAGAACTCTGTGGGAAGCTAGAGAAGTGATTGCTGGGCCCATTGCTGAGATATTTGTATCATCAGTAGTCACAGGTAAGGTGCTGGAAAACTGGAGGTTGACTAACGTGGTGCCACTGTTTAAGAAAGTTGGTAAGGACAAGCCAGGGAACTATAGACCAATGAGCCTAACGTTGATGGTGGGCAAGTTGTTGGAGGGAATCCTGAGGGACAGGATGTACATGTATTTGGAAAGGCAAGGACTGATTAGGGATAGTCAACATGGCTTTGTGCGTGGGAAATCATGTCTCACAAACTTGATTGAGCTTTTTGAGGAAGTAACAAAGAGGATTGATGAGGGCAGAGCGGTAGATATAATCAAATGTGATCAGTATGGCATTCGACAAGGTTCCCCATGGAAGACTAGTTAGCAAGGTTAGATCTCATGGAATATAGGGAGAACGAGCCAGTTATATACAGAACTGGCTTGAAGGTAGAAGACAGAGGATGTTGCTGAAGGGATGTTTTTCAGATTGGAGGCCTGTGACCCATGGAGTACTACAAAGATCGGTGCTGGGTCCACTACTTTTCGTCATTTATATAATTTGATGTGAGCGTAAGAGGTATAATTAGTAAGTTTGCAGCTGACACTAAAATTGCGGGTGTAGTGAACAACAAAAAAGGTTCCCGCAGATTACAATGAGAACTTGATCAGATGGCCAATGGGCTGAGGAGTGGCAAGTGGAGTTTAATTTAGATAAATGAAAGGTGTTGGATTTTGCGAAAGCAAATCTTAGCAGGACTTATACAATTAATGGTAAGGGCCAAGGGAGTGTTGCTGAACAAAAATACCTTGGAGTGCAGGTTCATAGCTCCTTGAAAGTAGTGTCGTGGCTAAATAGGATAGTGAAGGCAGCTTTTGGTATGCTTTCCTTTGTTGGTCAGAGCATTGACAATAGGAGTTGGGGGGATCATGTTGCAGCTGTACTTTTGGAATATTGTGTGCAGTTCTGGTCTCCTTCCTATTGGAATAATGTTGTGAAACTTGAAAGGGTTCAGAAAAGATTTACAAGAATGTTGCCAGGTTTGGAGCATTTGAGCTATCAGGAGAGGTTGAATAGCCTAGGGCTGTTTTCCCTGGAGCATCGGAGGCTGAGGGGTGACCTCAGAGAGGTTTATAAAATCATGAGGAGCATGGATAGGATAAATAGACAAAGTCTGCCCCTGGGGTAGGGGAATCCAGAACTAGAGGGCATAGGTTTAGGGTGAGAGGGGAAAGATAAAGAAGAGACCTAAAGGTCAACTTTTTCGAGTAGAGAATGGTACGTGTATTAAATGAGCTGCCAGAGAGAATAGTGGAGGCTGGTACAATTGCAACTTTTCAAAAGGATCTGGGTGGGTATATGAATAAGAAGGGTTTAGAGGGATATGGGCCGTGTGCTGGCAGGTGGGATTAGATTGGGTTGGGGTATCTGGTCGGCATGGACAAATTGGACTGGAGAGTCTGTTTCCGTGCTGTACATCTCTATGTCTCTATGACTCTCTAAGGGTACCTGGATCCAAAATGTTAAGTCTGTCTTCTCTCCTCAAATGCTGCTGGACCTGCTGAGTTTCTACAGGAATTTGTTTTTCTTTCAGATTTCTAACAACTGCAAGTTTTCATTTTGTTATCATGGTGATCAGAAGCAGAGATGAAGGGGTAGAGAAGTGAGGCTGATTGTCAAACCCTGCCCTTGTTTGTCTCCCTGAACATCCGCTCCACATGACTCTCACCCCTCAATTCTCCCCCTGAAAATGTCACTATCTTTTCCACTGTTACAAGACTTCAGTATTGCTGCACTCTTGGCCTCCAAAACAATGATGCTGCTAAAAGTGGCTGCTTTTTGGCTGACAGCCTGAAGCAGGCAGGATATCTTTGTCACAGGAGGGAATGCACCAAAAAGCTTTTCAGGTGACTATTTAAGTACTGGACTATTTAGGCACTGGATCAAACAGGCCTTCTCGTTAGTGGTAATGTGCATGTCCCACTCATAATGATGCCTATCTCCATACTTCAACTGCAAAGTGGAAAATTCTAACCCATATCTTTGTTTTAAATGGGATACTCTTTATCCTCAAACTGGGGATTACTCCTTAATTTTTGACACCCCACATGAATAAACATCTTTTTAGCATCTACTTGGTCAATTCTGCTCAGAATCTTCCCTGTTGTCAGTCTCAATTTTCTAAATTATAGTTACATGACTTGCTCAGCCTTTCTTTGTAAAACATATCCTTCTTCAGCAACTTGTATATTTGTTTCAGGTTTCTAGAATCTGCAGTTCTTTGTTTCATTTTAATGTTTGACATAAATGCTGTTGTTCTTTTGCACTACGACACTACTTTATGTAAAAATCAATTCTCAGTCCTTAAATGGATTCTCACAGTATTCCACCATGACACTTTTAACCCATTCGTATTTGGTAATTCAAATCTAAGTAATGATTTTCCAGACCAAACAAATTGTTAATTCTAAACATGTTTGTTCCTGACTTATTTAAATTAATGGCATTCTACTTGACTTGTTTATAAAACTTGTAAATATTTGTTGAATAGGTAGCTTCATGTGGCCATATAAGGCAGAGTCAGCAACATCTTTTAACTTCCAAGTAATATCCAATAAATTATTACATTTAATGACTAACAAAAGTGATTTATTACATGTCCATCTATCCTTTGCTTATGATAGATGCATAGGCAATTATTGACATAAAAACCATGAACTAGGTGTAGGTTTAGTGTACATTTCTTATCGCTCTAATGGGGACTCATTATTCTGCTTTGACAAAAGTGCAGTTAAACAAGAACACTTAAGCCACATGTCACACACAATTTTTGCTTCAAAACACATATGGATAAAAATGACTTTCGCACCTAGAATAGTTATTTTTTGACCTTTTGTGGTGTCAAGATCACACTTGAGTATTTTTCTATACAACAAAAGGCAGTTGGTGGGATTCTCCGTGTGTTTATATAATTGTTTTCGAGATGAAGTGTTCGAATTTCTGAGTCATCTTGATCATCCATTATGCAGATGGATTCCGGTGGAACATTTCTAGTTTAAAAAAAATTGCATTAGAGTTTATTTTCAAAAATCTCCTTTAGTTCAATGAACATTTTAATACACAACTCATTTTTTGGATTTAAATTATCTTGTGATCAGATGTGAGTTGGTTTGGGACACTGTCACTGAAGAGTCTGTTTCTGTGCTGTATGACTCTATGACTCTGTTGTGCTATCTCAAAAGGCAAGCACAGAGACTGTTCAGAAATCCAGTTCAAGACTTCCAGAGGTCCATTCTTATTGGAATAAAAATAAAAACAACACAAAGAGAAGACCTAAGTCTTAGAATAATGCAACTCAACTAATGTATGCCCTGTCCAAAATACCTATGTATACATTTTCTGAAATTTGATTGCTGTTACATGTTGGAATATATTGTAAAGATGTATTAATATAGATGCTTTAACATGACATAAGGGGGAAAGGGGGATGGTGCAGTCTTGAAATCAAGTAACACCACATTTCTCTCATGTGTCCAAAATAACTTCACATCTGTTGATTGTTTTGAGCTACATCAATATCCTTGTTCAACATTGAATTTTCATGAACGTGCCTCTCAAGGAACCTGTAGATATTTATGCTACATTAATGCATCATGGCAATTTTTTCATGCTCTCAATTTATGGATTCATTTGTTAAAATTAAGAACTTAGCAACCTGCACAGACGCCATTCATGCACAAATACATACTGTTGCAAGGAATGCTGTCTCGGCCCAGCTGTCACGAATATTTTTCTCAGTTTCCATGAGAAAGTTACCTTTGATGAATTACCCTGATCCTTCTACTCCCTGCATATTTCTGATGTATAGATGATATGTATACTATAATTGAAGCTACAAGTGCACATCGGAATTTTTCTTAAGCACTTAAAGCAATACAACCCATGCTCAAATTCAACTTTTAAATGGAATACTCTTAAGAGCTCTATCTTGTCAATGTACTGTTTGAGAAATCTGCACGTGTTCTCTACTTCTGGCATGCTGAAATGTACCTTTACAAATCAGTTACATGTTGGATTCTTATAGCTCTATAAGACCAGCTAAATCGGTTACCTTGTAATTTGGGCTCCAAACCATTAGCTCACCATGCAAACTCAAGCCAAAATGGGGCACATCAAATCTATCCTGTAGGATAATGACGATCCCAATCAGACCGTTGTTCACTGTATTATATTTACTCATGAATGGGCTTATGGCCACCACGTCTGGGCCTGGAAAATGTCTGGTCTAATTTAAGGAAGTGTGAAAAAACTTGGCAGATGGAATATGATGTGAGAAACTGAGATTATGCATTTTGGCAAAAGGTATAGAGTTACTGAATATTATTTAAGTGAAGAAAAACTGCCGAAAGCAATGGAAAAGAGGCTCTTGGGAGTCTTCATCCATGAACCACAAGATGAGGATCCTAATTTAGCAGGAAATAGGGAAGGCAAATGGAACGTTGGCCTTTATTTCAATGGGAATGAAATATGAAAGGAAGGAAGTTTTACTAAAATCAGACAAGGCACTAGTCAGATCACAACTGGAATACTGTGAACAATTTTGGGCTAATTACCGAAGGAAAGACTTACTGGCATTGGAGGCAGTTCAAAGAAGGTTCACTAGGCTGATACTGAGTATGATGGGACTGTCGTATGAGGCGAGGTTGAGTAGATTGAGTTTCTACTCAGAAGAATGAGAGGTGACCTTACTGGAACATACAAGATTCTTAGGGTTCTTAACAGCATAGATGCAGAAAGCTTGCTTCCCCTTTTGAAACAGTCACAATCAGAGGGTGTAATCTCAGAATAAGGGGTCACATATTTAAGACAGAGGTGAGAGGCATTTCTTCTCTAAATGTAAAGAATCTGTGCAAGTCTTCACCAGTGGCCTGTTGAAGCTGGGTCATCAAGTATATTCAAGTATAAAGGGATTTTTAATCAGTAAAGGAATCAAGGGTTATGGAGCAAAAGCAGGAAAGTTGTGTTGAGCATTTTCAGATCATCCAAGATCTTATTGAATAGCAGAGCAGACATAATGGTCTCAGTGACCTGCTTGTGCTCTTATGTCCTGTGGTCTTAAGTGCAATGTCAAAAGTTTCAACCACAAGACTCTCTCTTCAGCAATATGCAATTAATTTGAACAGCCATAATTGTTCTTATAACAGTAGACATGGCAAATATTTTGGCCAGAATAAGATCCTGAAAGCAGCACTGACATAAATGGCAAATAAGTAAGTTCAAATTTGTTGATGTTGGTCGAGGAGGGAGTGTTTGTTAGCACACACAATATTAACCTGCTATTCTTGAAAAGTTACCATAGGATCTTTAACAAACACATCAACGGCCTGACTATTCTGTGACTTGCTTGAAGGTCCACCTTTCTAATTGGTCTTTGTATTTGCTAAATTACATGGTCATTTCCTGGGATAGGGCTAAAACTGAAATCTTCTGACTGAGATATATTTTTCATTATCTACATTTTAGTTTACCCAAGAAAAACAGACCTGTTACCAATGATGTCTTGAATACTTTTCCATTACCTGATTAAGTTATCATTGAGTCTCAGAAAGTGAAGCGCCTTCATTTCAGCAATTCCAATGGGAATTTTTTTCAACATATTATGATCCAAAAACAATTCTCTCATAGTATTGTAGGTGCCAAAGAAAGAAACTGAGTCAATTCCATCGCTCATTAATTTGTTGAAAGACAGGTACAAAATTTCTAATCCTGGTTCCATGTGAGCAAATACAAAGCCTGGAATTCGCTCAATCTGGTTATGAACAAGTATAAGATACAGTAGACCTTTGGGTAGCAATGATGGGACGTGAATTATCTTGTTGTGTGAGAGATCCAGATATTCTAGGTTCCTAGATGATAAACAGGAATTTTTATTCACATTAAGTACAATTTGTGAGACATTACACCCTTCTACAAAATGCAGAAAATTATAACTTGTTCAAATCAAAAACTAAATTAGAACACGCTGATCATAGATCAATTGTCTTTCACTATGTCAATATGAAGGGCATGTTGGCATTTATATAGAATTAATATGATTTCTCGATTTTATTTCAGATGAATGTATCACTTATTTTACTTAATTTTAAAAAGAATTACAAGTTCATAATTGAATATTAACAATAATCAATTAAGTTCTTTAGATTTGACAGTTAGAAACAGTTAGCTTATAATATGTACATTATGACATTAGTTAATAGTTGAAAACATTTAATTATTACCAAATTACTCACTTGAGTTTTATCCAAGCAAATGGTGCTATCCTGGTTTCATCAAGCTTATTATTCCTGAGAACCATCACATTCAAATTGGTGGTCTTATTTAAACTAACTTCAGATATCTCTTCAATTTCATTGTCTTCAAGGTAAAGTTCCTGTGTTTTAATTAAAACAAAAATCACACTTGGTACCATATAAGGTCTATCTGCATAGTGCATCAATAGTACTCATTTAAAGATTTTTAAACAACTAAAAAACTTCAGTTGCTCAAAATCAGAAACAAAATGTTGGTTAAGGAAGGAGTGTTTGTCAGCACACACAACATTAGCCTGCTCTTCTTCAAAAGATACCATAGGATTTTTGGCAAACACATCAATGGCTTGACTATCAATGACTTGCTTGAAGCTCCACCCTTCCAATGGGCCTTTGGCATTTGCTAGATTACATGGTCATTTTCTGGGTCAGGGCTTAAACTACAACCTTCTGAGTGAGATATATTTTTCATTATCTACATTTTAGTTTACCCATGAAAAACAGATCTATTCCCCATGGTATCTTGAATACTTTTCCATCACCTAATTAAGTTATCAATGAGTCTCAGAAAGTGAAGTGCCTTCATTTCAGCAATATCAATGGGGAAAAAGCAAAGTTTCAGGTCCAGTGTTCCCTATTCAGAACATCTCAAGCTTTGTCTGGCATTTAATAAGTTCATGGCTGATCTGTTTGTGTTTTAAATTCTACAGTACTCCAATTACATCATATTCTAAATAGAAAATGCTGAAAATATTCAGGAAGTTGGATAGAAACTGTGAGAGGGAAATTGACTTATCAATGAAATTTTATGTGTAGGTAATGGCCTTATTCAACCACCCAACCTGCCCACCTATCCTGATGGTGGGAGAAGAGAACAAATTGAGGAGCATTGTATGGGGAACACCTTGGGGCTGAAGTAAGATGGGGCAGGAGTAGCACAGGGTCCTGGAAGAGACATGTTTGTTTGTAAAGGATTTGTCATGTGCCATCTACACTTTGTTTAACTGGTAAAGTGCAGGAGGGGTATCTTAAGTTCCCATATCTGACCAGGGAAAGCCCTCAACTGATCCAAGCAATCCACCCAACTCCTTGCATCCTGCTGCTAAAATACCAGTGGAGACACATAGGCAGCAGACACAGCATTGCTGTCATGGCATCTAGTTTAGAACTCAGAACTAGAATTAAATTTATTGTCACATGTACTCAAATGAGTACAGTGGAAACTGTATAAGTTGCTACTTATGGTAACATGTTCGGTACAAGGTCCCGAGCAACAGGTTCATCAGTTACAGTTCTGAGAAAAATAGAGAAGTAAAAAGTCCAGCATTGCAGATTTTAGGAATAAATTATAAAATGGAGAAAAAAATGTCAGTACAACAGGCTTCCAACCCAGTCCATGCTGGCACCTAGCCATCCATCCACGCCTTGACTCTAGACCATGCTATACTTCACTTCTGGGTTCATGGGGCCTTTATAGACTCAAGTTTCCCCCCACCACCATTTACCACCCTGCTCCCAGAAGGACAGTAAAATTCTACCCAGCATTTCTGGATGGGACTTGTCATCAGGACTGAAAAACATGAGCGATATAATAAGATTTTTTTAAAAACACTGAAGCACAGTAAAGGAGTTGTGGATAGGAGGAGGGAAAGAACAAAAGGATAAATCTGTCAGGATGGAAAGCAAAAGAGATTTATTGGCAAAAGAGGATGATGATGATGCAAGGTAAACAAAACAATAATAGCGAGACAAATAAGGAGATTAAGTGTCGAGGATTTGTAAATGACAAGACCAGAATAAAATCCAATTTTCTTAAGAAACAAAAGGTGGATCTGGAAGAACTGTAAGTGGCAAAGTTAGCAATATCTGTTGTCTGCAAAAAGGTTATAATGATTATCCATAAAATTAGAGTCATAGAGCCATACAGTATGGAAACAGACCCTTCAGACCTTCGTCCATGTCAACCATGTTTTCTAAACTGATCTAGTCCCATTTGCCTGCATTTGCCTCCTGTCCATCTAAACCTTCCCTGTCCATATACCTGTCCAAATGTCTTTTAAATGCTGTAATCACCTCAATCACTTCCTCTGGCAGCTTATTCCATGTATGTACTACCCAAATGTCTGAAAAATCTGCCCTTCTCACTTTAAATCTATGCCTTTGGACTGCACTACCCTGGGGAAAAGACTGATTGACTGATTGATTGTCACATGTACTGAAATACAGTGAAGAACTTTATTTATGAGCAGTACAGGCACATCATAGTAAACAAGAAAGCACGGATCAAGAAGACCTAGAGGCATAGAGATTACATTGCACAGGGTGTGCACTAGGCAAGATCAACATTGGCAAGATCAGCATAATTTGAGGCTCGAGAATCCATTCATCAATCTAATAACGGGCAGGGAGAAGCTGTTCCTGAATCTGCTGGTGCATGTGTTCAGGCTTCTGTATCTTCTGCATGACGAGAGAGATTGTGGGAGATCATTACCAGGGTGTCATGAGTCTTTGATGTTGAAAGAAGGTTGTTGTTCAGTCTGAAGGGCTGTGACCAGTGGTGTGGCACAAGGATCAGTGCTGCATCCACTAGGCTATTCACCTATCTACACTTTCATGATTTTATAAACCTTTATAAGGTCACCCCTCAGCCTTCTATGCTCCAGGAGAAAAAGTCCCAGCTGTCCAGCCTCTCTTTAAAACTCAAACCTTCCAGTCTTGATAGCATCCTTGTAAATCTTTATCACACCCTTTCCAGTTTAATAATGTCCTTCCTGTTGCAGGGCAACCAGAATTGTATGCAGTACTCCAAATGTGACCTTTCCAATGTCTGTACAGCCATAAAAGTGATACCCCAACTCTTGTACTCAGTGCTCTGACTGATAAAGACAAGTGTCCGACTCACCATCTATCTGTGACGCCACTTTCAAAGAACTATGTACCTACACCCGTAGGTCTCTCTGTTTGACAATTTTCCCCAGGGTTCTACCACCAACTGTGTAAGTCCTTCTCTGATTTGTCTTCCAAAGTGCAAAACCTTGCATTTATCTCAATTTGCTCAATCTCATTTAACTCCCACCTGCCATTCCTCAGCCCGCTGGCCCAGTTGATCAATACCCCATTATATTCTTAGAAAACCTTTTTTTTACTGTACACTATACCATCAATTTTAGTGTCATCTACAAACTTACAACCATGTCTCCTATATTCTTATCCAAATAGTGTATATAAATGACGACCAACAGTGGACCCAGCACTGATCCTTGCGACACACCACAACCTTCTGCCACTATCCTCTATATCGTACTATCAAACCAATTTTGTATCCAATTAGCTAGCTCTCCCAGGATCCCATGTGATCTAACCTTGCTAACCAGTTTACCATGCAGAAGCTTTTCGAAGACCTTGCTAAAATCCACATAGACAACATCTATCACTCTGCCTTCATCAATCGTCTAGGTCAACTCTTCAAAAAAAACTCATCAAGTTTGTAAAACACAATTTCCCATGCACAGAGCTATACTGACTATCCCTAATCAGGAATGAATGTGAGGACTGCAGATGCTGGAGATCAGAGTCAAAAAGTGTGGTGCTGGAAAAACACAGCCAGTCAGGCAGCATCTGAGGAGCAGGATAGTTGACCTTTCGAGCATTAGTTCTGTGAAGCTTTCCAATACCACTCTTTTTTTCCTAATCAGTCCTTGCCTTTCCAAATGCATGTAGATCCTGTCTCTCGGAACCCTCGCCAACAACTTAGGTCATTAAATTCAGGTTCACCAGTCTGTAAATTCCTGGCTTTTCCTTGCAGCCTTTCTTAAATAATGGCAGAACGTACTTTCTTCCTTCTGATAGCTTACCCATGGCTGTCCATGATACAAATACCTCTGCTAGGGATCCCACAATTTCTTCTTTAACTTCCCAGAATGTCCTGGAATACACTTGATCATCTGGAGATTTAACTACTTTATGCATTTTATGGAATTTTTAAAGACATTGCTATTTATTTCCCCAATTTTCCACTTGCATATCTCTCCACATTAAATGCTGACACCAAATATTAATTTAGGATCTCGCCCCATGGCATATGGTTCCACACATTGATGGTCTCTTTGCTCTTTAAGGGACCATAGTTACTCTTTTGCCATTAATATACTTGTACAATCTCTTTTAATTTTCCTTAACCTGATCTGCTATAGTTATCTCTTGTCCCCTTTCTTCCCTCCTGATTTCGGTCTTAAGTGGACTCCTGCACCCCCTATACTCCTCAAGGGGTTCGCTTGATCCCAGCTGTCTATACCTGACATATGCCTCCTTTTTCTTGACCAGAGCTTCAATGTCTGTAGTCATCTTATGCCCCCTATTCCTAATAGCCTTGCCTTTCATACTAACAGGAATATGTTGTCCCTGAACTCTCATTGTCTCACTTTTGAATGGCTCCCACTTGTCAGACATTCCTTTACCTGGGAACAGCCTCCCCCCATCAACCTTTGAAAGTTCCTGTTTAATACCATCAAAATTGGCCTTGCCCCAATTTAACTTGTGGACCAGTCCTATCATTTTCCATAACTAGTTTAAATCTAACAGAATTATGGTAACTGATCCCAAAGTGCTCCCCAACTAACACCTCTGTCACTTGCCCTGTCTTACTTCCAAAGAGGAGGTTGAGTTTTGCCCCTTCTCTAGTAGGGCTATCTACATATTGATTGAGAAAGCTTTCTTGAACACAATTAACAAATTCCTCCCTATCCAGCCCTTAATATTTTGGCAGTCCCAATCTATGTTTAGAAAGTTAAAATGCTTTACTATTACGACCCAATTATTTTTACAGCAACATATTTGCTCCTCAATTTCTGGCAGACTATTGGGAATCTTATAGTACAGTCCTATCAAAGTGATCACCCCTTCTTACTTCTAAGTTCTATCCAGATAGTTTCATTAGATGATCCCCCAGGAATATGCTCTCTAAGTACCATAATTATGTTTTCTCTAATCAAAATTGCCACTCCTCCTCCTATCTTGCCCCCCCCCCCCACCTTCCTTTCTTCAGCTTCTGTAGCCTGGAACACTGAGCTACCAGTCCTGTCCATCCCTCAGCTGTATTTCTGTAATAGCTATGATATTCCTAGTCCCCATGTGCCCATTTGTGCCCTGAGTTCATCTGCCCTACTGTCAGGCCTCTTGTATTGAAATAAATTCAGTTTAATTAATCAGTCTTCCCTCATTCTCTGCTATGCTCTTCTTTGCTTTGTTAATTTAACTCTGTCTTTAACTTCTGTACCAACCTCAACCTCCTCTCTTGTCTCACTACTATTTATTGTTTCACCCCTCTATCAGACTAGTTTAAATCCTCCTGAGTAGTTCTTGCAAATCTCCCCACCAGGTTCTTGGTTCACCTTCAGTTGAGGTGCAACATGTCTTACTCTACAGGTCACTTTTGCCCCTGAAGAGATCCCAATGATCCAGAATTCTGAATCCCTGTTCCCTGTACCAGCTCCTCAGCAACGTATTCATCTGTTCTGTCCTCCTATTCCTACTCTCACTCACAAGTGGTATCCAGAGATTACTTATTGAATGTCAACTTGAGTAAAAGGCTATACTTACATGGGTGGGTGAATCGGGAATGAGAACAGTTGTTGTGGTTGATGTAAGGGGAGAACAGACTATTCCAGATTGCCCCTTCAGATTGCTGAAATGCGGTGAATGGGGAAAATGGGTTTGGGGTGACATCTTGCTGGAAGCAATAGGAACAAAGGAGGATCCATTAAATATGGAGGCTATTAGTACATTACAACATGGGGAACACTGCCCTAGTCTTGGGAAGGAGATTGAGATCATGGGTGTAGGAAATGGAGTGTACATGATTGAAGCCGAAGAGGGATCTTGTTTTAGTTGTCTTGACTCCTTCTTCGGCTTCCTACATGATGAAAGCTCAAGGAACAGCATGTCATATTTCATCTTTTTGACTATATTTTGCAACCTATCATTCAACATTAAGTTCAACCATTTCAACTTATAACAGTGATTTTATTTTATTTGCAACTACAGAGACTGATGATAATTCTCTTAATGCCACTTAGACTTCTTCTTGACCCATAATTCCTTTCATCACTGCCACCTACCTTTTCCTTTCCTCATCATTCCTTTTATTGTTTAATCACTTCTACCCCATGCTGTTTTGTCTTGTCTTTGTTTTACAACCACGTTATTTCTCATTCTGATTAAAGTAAATGAATTGAAGTGTTAACTTTACTTCTTCTCTGAAACTGTCTCACTTGCTACGTATTTCCTGCACTTTACATTCCAGATTTATAGCAACAGTACTACTTTTCATATTGTGTTTGGACTTCCAAGGCAACCAGGGAAATTCCTGATGAAGAACTCAAGACGTTGATCTCCTGCTCCTCAGATGCTGCCTGTCCAGCTGTGCTTTTCCAGTACCACACTTTTTGACTCTGATCTCCAGCCCCTGCAGTCCTCACTTTCTCTTAGCCAGGGAAATTTCCCTGCTCTACTACCATGCGATCTTTTACATTCAGATAAGAGGGCAGTTAGGACCTCCGCCTAACACTTTGTTCAAATAATAGCTCTTTGTAAAAGTTCAGAGAAACATTTATTTGTATTATGTGCTCAAGGCCTGGTGTGGATTTGAATTTGTTTTTGAGTTTGATAAATTGTTGTCACATGTTGCAGCAAAAGTGTTGCTTTGTGTGCTATACAGATAGATCGTACCATACGAAGTACATCAGGGTGGCAGAACAGAGTGCAGAATACAGGGGTGTAACTGCAGAGAAGCAGAGAGAGTGATCAATATTCGCATTTGAGATGTCCATTCAAAAGTCTGATAACAGCAGGGAAGAAGTTGTTCTTGAATGTGGTCGTTATGTATATTCAAACTTTTAAATCTTCTGCTTGATTATGTTGGTTGCTTTACTGAGACAGGAGGAAGTACAGATGGAGTCAGTGATGGAAGGCTGGTTTGCATGATGGACTGGACTGTATTCACAACTCTTTGTAAATTCTTGTGGTCTTGGGAAGAGCCGTTGCCATATCAAGCCATGATGCATACAAATAGAATGCTTTTTATAGTGAATCTATAAAAATTGGTAAAAGTCTTTGTGGGCATGCAGCATTTCCTTAGCTTCCTGAGGAAGTAGAAATGCCGTTGTGCTTTCTTGACTGAGACATTCATGTGGGTGGACTAGGACAGATTGTTGGTGATCATCACTACCAGGAATTTGATGCTCTCAACCATTGTCACCATTGATGCAGGTAGGGGTATGCTCTCCACTCTGCTTCCTGAAGTCCATGTCCATTTCCTTCAGTTTGCTGATATTGATGGAGTGGTTGTTCTCTTTACACTATGCTGCTAAAGACTCAATCTCTTGTACTCAGTCTCTTCATTGTTTGAGATCTCATATGCATGGTGATATTGTCAGCAAATTGCAAAGAATCAAGTCAGTCTGATAGGCTGGAGTTGATGTGAGCCGTGACTAACCTCTTAAACCCCATTGAGACACTCTGCATGATGTTTCTTTGGCTCCAGGATGATGGTAGTCTTCTTGAAGCAGATAGGAACTTCAGATCATAGTCAAGTGGAGTTAAAGATGTAAGTGAATACTCCTGCCAGCTGGTCCGCACAGGATCTGATGCTTGGCCGGAGACTCCATCTGGGCCAGTTACGTTCCATGAGTTCACTTTCAAGAAGGCCGATTGAATATCTGTGGCAGTGATCGTAGGTACAAGTGCATCCAAGATTGTTAGTGTAGGTGACACATTTCATTGACCTTCTGTTGAAAGTGAGTGTAGAATGCATTGAACTCCTCGGGTAGGGATGTACTGTTGCCTGCGATTCTGTTTAACTTACTTTGTAGCCCATTACATTGTGTAAACCCTACCACAAACAACGGGTGTCCATGTGGTTAGTCTTGGTTCCAAGCTTAGTTTGGTATTATCTCTTCATGTCTATTGGTCTTGCAAAAATCATAATGTGGTAGATTAGAAATGTAGTTTCTGCAGGTGGCGGTGGTTAGAGATGTTGTTTTTGCAGATGGGTGAGGGGGTGTTGTGGGGGGATGGGAAGTAGAATATTAAACAAACGGGATTCTTGCAGCATACTTAAAGCTAAGATTTTAACAAATATCGAGGTTTTTGTTTAAGAAATAGTTTTAAACGAAGAAATAACTTTAAAGTGTTGTAACTGACCACAAAAGAAGCAGTAGGGGCATTTCACAATAAGCTTATAGTATGATAAGGGGAACTGGATAAAATAGCAGACAGGCTGTAACAGACAAGGACAAGGACAGCAGGGTAGTCAGATAAGGAAAATTGGAGAAAAATAAGTGAGGTAATCTGCTTACGATTGGATGGGAAAAGGGAGGCGTGATTCCGCAACTTACAAACTGAATAAAGAATGCTTACATGCTTTGTAGCTCGCTTTTGCTAGCCTGATTGCTTGAGAAAATGCCCGTTCTTGCAAGGCCATAAAGAATAAAATGTTCTTGTTTCCAAGGCTTTGTCTCAGGCTAATTTGTGAGTGAGTTTTGTTTCTCACAATAGGGGGCTCGTCCGGGATCCAAAACTCTGACCGCTTGACACTCTTGGGATGACGGGGAATTGGCACCTCGCCGATTTCAGCGATCTCCAACTCCCTTGTTTGCCGTTCGCGGTTTGGGCGAGTACGATCCGGACTGGGCGACCCTGGAAACAAGGCGGGTAGATGCGGTGGGTTCAGTCGGGCAACTCTTGTGCACAAGCCCCAGGTAGGAAAAGGTCTTAAAAAATATATCCGGACGACCAGAGATAGCGGTATTTGCTGCAGGAATTGCCGCGGGACGGGGTGCACTGAAACGACCAGGTAACTCTGAGCACAGACCAAGGTAAGAAAAGAGACCTTTAAGTATTGCCTTGGTGGTAAGGATGTACGAAAAGTACGGGGAATTGGCGATATATAAAATCAAGCATATGTCAATGGAAAACAGCCCGTGTCAGAAGAGCTAGTAGCTGAAGGGCTACTGAGGGTGCACTTCGTAACTAACTTATGGCCAGATGTCCAGAAAAATATTCAAAAGTTAGAGGAGTCAGTGTCTGTGAGACACGGTGTCTATGTGTGTCAGAGAGAGAGAGAGAAAAGAGCTGTACAGCTAGTATAAAGTTTAACCCTCTGTGATTCGGTTTGAATGCACATTTGTTTGTTGGTGATTGAATGTTTGTTCTTTGTTCCCTGGAGCTTGAGATCCGGGACTGTTTTGAATCTGATTTCTACTATGGAAACTTTAACAAGATTTCTTTTAAGGTTAAGGATTTTACAGATTATGAAATAAAATGTTAACTCCTGTTCTTTTTACAGGTCATGACTGCCTTACTATCAGTTTCTAACTAATCTCTTTTATCCTTACATAAAAGTGATTTATGGAGAACAGTTGAAGTCTCAAAAAGCATATAATTGGTCAGATTAATCGGACGAGTAAGATGTCTCGTCAGGACCCTGAAGGGGTGTGGAAGAAGGTGACACTGGACCTCGTTAAGATTAATTAAATTAGCAACAATGTGAGGCACAGGGAATTGCCTGTGTAACAATCAATCTGCAAATAACGGTAAAGGGGAATATATTCCTCCCGACAGTCCTTTGGGGAAAATGTTGGGAAATTGGGAACACAACTCCCGGACACAGGGGAAAGATAAGGCTGTAATGATAAACTATTGTTGTTTTGTCTGGACTTGAGAAAGCATTAAGGAGCCTGGTTTTTTTTGGCCCAAATATGGGTCCGATGAGGATTGGCTGTGCCAAGATCTTAATATATATGTCAATCGAAAAGAACCGTACAGTCAAAAAGAGTCTGATTATGCGGCTTGTTGGATAGGGAGCGCGGGAGTAAAATTATGTCCCACGAATACGGAGGAATCAGGGAAAGAACAGAAAAAGAATGAACAAGGGAAGCCACAATGGAATCCCTCAATGTGTTTGCCACCCCCATATACTACTCCCCGGAACGAGCCTACAGCTCCCGAAGTAGAACCGAGTCCAGACACAGAAAGGGGAACGGACTCTGAACTAAAAGATGCAGAACCTATGGGGATCAGAATCACTCAAGCCACTACATGTAAAGGAGGGGCAGAGTAATGGAAAATGTAAAATTATGTCCCTTACGAGAGGTTCCGATTGGGGAAGGTACAATCAGATATGTAAACGCTTCCTTAACTAGCAGTGAAGTTAGGGTCTTTAAAAAGGAAATGAAAAGTTTAATAGAGGATCCACTTGGACTAGCCGAATAATTAGATCAATTCCTAGGGCCTAATTTGTAAACCTGGGGAGAACTGATGGCAATTTTAGGAACGTTATTTTCAAGGGAAGAACGAGGTATGATTAGGAGAGCAGCTTTACTGGAATGGGAAAAGAAGCACCCAGTTGGGGAAGAAGGGGCCCCAGCAGAACAGAAATTCCCAAATGTTGACCCTCATTGGGAAAATAATGACAGAAAAAATAGGGAGTCAATGCGGGATCTATGAGGAATAGTAATATTAGGAATTAAAGAGACGGCACCTAGATCACAAAACTTTGTTAAAGCCTTTGAAGTACGACAAGAGAACGATGAAACCCCTTCTGCATTTCTTAAAAACCTCAAGGAGGCCACAAGGAAGTATTCGGGAATGGATCCCGATAATTCGATAGCACAGGGACTCGTAAAGGTCCAGTTTGTAACTAAATCGTGGCCGGACATACAGAAGAAATTACAGAAATTGAATGGAGTGAAAGACAGATGGAAGAACTGTTACGTGAGGCACAGAAAGTGTATGTGAAAAGGGAAGATGAGAAGCAGAAACAGAAAGCCAAAATAATGGTGGCGGCAGTAGAAGAAATAACAAAAAGGAGAATGGGATCAGGGGATAACAGGAAGGGTAGAGAAGGACACGAAAGACAAGGGTCAGATACCCGGGAAAGGAGGCAACAGGCAGGGTGTTACGATCGCGGGAAAGTGGGGCATTTTAAACGGGAATGCCCGGAATTAGCACGAGAAAGGGAAGCCGTTTCCCTAATGACCTTAGATGAAGATTAGGGGAGTCAGGGGTTCCTTCCTCCTAAGACCCACCGGGTACCCTTGATAAGTTTAAAGGCGGGACCTGAAGGAGAGGAGGCAGTATTTTTGGTGGACATGGGAGCGGCACGGTCATCCCTAAGTTTTAGACCTACCGGTGTTAAATTGACGAAGGAGTATCTTAAGGTTTCCGGAGTAAAAGGCAAAAAATTCTTGGTGCCTATTTTTGAACCAACCCTAATTAGAAGAAATGATGAGGAAGTGATAGGACAATTACTCTATATTCCTGACATTGGAAGTAATCTATTAGGTAGGGATTTGATTATATTGCTGGGCTTAAAAATTGGGGTGGAGGATAGTACAGTAACTGTAACGATGGCTATGTTAACACCTAGTGAAGAAAAACAAATCAGCCCTGACGTGTGGGCGAAAGCAGATAACACGGCATCTAACTATTACTCCGTTGGTAATTACGTTGACTCGAGAAGATGAGACAGTTCGGATTAGACAATACCCTATATCGTTGGAAGGCCGTAGAAGTCTGCAACCAGTTATAGATTCTTTGGTAAAAACTGGACTGTTAGAACCATGTATGTCGCCCTTTAATACCCCAATACTGCCCATCCGCAAACCAGATGGAACCTATCAATTGGTGCAGGATCTTAGGGCATTGAACCGATTGGTTCGAACACGACACCTGGTGGTACCTAATCCATACACTTTGCTAGGCAAAATACCGTGTAACCACCACTGGTTTAGTGTAATAGATTTAAAAGCTGTGTTCTGGGCTTGTCCTCTGGCCCCAGAAAGCCGCGACATGTTTGCTTTTGAATGGAAAAACCCATACATTGCTAGAAAACAACAGTTCCAAAGGACGGTACTTCCCCAGGGATTCACAGAATCACCTAATCTATTCAGGCAAGTACTGGAACAGGTCCTGGAACAACATAAAATGCCTTGAGGAATGTCATTTTTACAATATGTGGACGATTTACTTGTATCAGGACAAAAGAGAGATGACGTGAGTTTAGCCACCAAAAGACTGTTAAATTTCCTAGGGCAACAGGGTTTAAGAGTATCTAGGAATAAATTACAATATGTAGAGAAAGAGGTGAAATACTTAGGACACCTTATTGGTGAGGGCACGAGGCACATTAACCCTGAGAGAATTAAAGGGATAGTAGAACCGCCCCTTCTGACCACCAAATGAGAATTACGGAAGTTCTTGGGGCTGGTGGGCTATTGTAGATTATGGATAGAAGCGTACGCCCAGAAAACGAAGGGGTTATAATACAAATTGACAGAATCTGAACATGAAAGACTGCACTGGACAGAAGAGGAAAAGGAAGGGTTACATGAGTTGAAGCGTAGTCTAATACGAGCTCCGGTGTTGGCCCTTCCCTCCCCAGATAAACTATTCCACCTTTTTGTGACAGTAAATGATGGAGCAGCCTTAGGAGTGTTAACCCAGAAAGGAGGAGGAAAGAGACAGCCCATAGTCTTCCTGTCCAAGATCTTGGACCCTGTCTCGAGAGGATGGCCTGAATGTATACAGGCAGTAGCAGCCACTGCCATACAGTAGAGGAAAGCCATAAACTTACTTTTGGAGGGGCGCTAGTCGTTAGTAGCCGTCATCAAGTTAGAACTGTGTTAAACCAAAAGTCAGGGAGATGGTTGACAGACTCACAAATCTTAAAATACAAAGCCATCCGGATGGAGAGAGATGACCTTGTGTTAGCAACAGACACCTGTCTAAATCCAGCTACCTTCCTATGGAAGGGAGAACCTCTTCCATACACGGAAAAAGACACAATGGATATGCAGCAGTGGACGGTAACGAGAATCGAACGGTTGAGGCTGACCGGTTGCCTAACACATGGTCGGCCCAGACTTGTGAGTTGTATGCATTAAACCAAGCTTTAAAACAATTAAAGAACGAAGATGGGACAATTTACACCGACTCTAAGTATGCCTATGGGGTGGTACATACCTTCGGAAAAATATGGCAAGAACATGGATTAATCAATAGCTGGGGAAAGGGATTGATACATGAAGAGTTGATAGGATAAGTGTTGAAAAATTTGGAATTACTCCGGAAAATAGCTATAGACCATGTACCTGGGCATCAGAAGGAGAACACTCTAGAAGCAAGAGGGAATTGGCTAGCAGACGAGGCAGCCAAAGAGGCAGCTATGAACTATACAGTAACAAAAATAAGGGTTCTCATGCCCATAGTGGAGTCCCCTTCCATGAACCCCGTGTACACGGAAGAAGAGGAAAAGGAATTCCAGGAAATGGGGGCCACTAAGACAGCCCAAGGAAGATGGATCCTCCCGGATGGAAGGGAGTTATTAAGTTAACCAGTCATGAGAAACATTCTAACCACCTTGCACCAAGGCAGTCATTGGGGCTCCCAAACTATGTGTGACATAGTGTTAAGGAAGTACGGATGTAAAGGGATATACACATTAGCCAAGCAGGTATGCGCAGGATGCCCGACTTGCCAGAAGATTAATAAGAAAATAACGAGAGGGGGGCCAAGAAGTGGAAGAAGCCCTGGGGTAAGATATTTTCAAAGAATACAGATAGATTACACAGAATTATCCCCAATAGGGAAACAAAAGTACTTATTAGTTCTAATGGATCACCTAACTGGGTGGGTGGAGGCATTTCCAATGTCCTCAGTTACCTCGAAGGGAGTAGTGAAAACTCTTTTAGAACATATAATTCCTCGATATGGAGTGGTGGAAAGTATAGATTCAGACCAAGGTAGTCATTTTACCTCTAAGATCCTACAAGAAGTAATGGCGGGATTAGAAATCTCTTGGGAATTCCACACTCCTTGGCACCCGCCTTCCTCTGGGCGGGTGGAACGAATTAATCAAACCTTAAAGAAGCTAGTCCTAGAGACTCGATTACCATGGACAAAATATTTACCTATCACGCTGCTACACATTAGAACTGCGCATAGACATGAAATCTCCAAACACGTGCGAGATAAAATCGCCAAAATAAAGAAGGCCAGTAATCGGTACCAGAATGAAAAGGGATGGGAGTGGGGGAATTGGGGATTGACTGGTTGGAGAAGGTGGTTAGTCAATCTGGCTATCTATGGATTATTGATATTAGTGGGTCTGGTGGTAGAGTTCAATGTCCTAAAATGGGTAATGAGCCGACTGATGACATCCCTTGGGGAAGAACCCAAATACATCATCAGATGCTTTTACAATCAACAGGTGATATGCAACAAAGGGAAAGTCAAAGAATGCTCCTAGAGTTCGAGAGACGAAAAACACAAATGTAAAATGATACCGTGTATAAGATTGTGAGCCTCATCACCAAAATGCATAAGAGGGCAGAACATAAGAAAATGAATTAAAGGAGACTTAATAACTGCAGAAACAACAAGAAAAAGAAAAAGGGGGAATGTAGTTTCTGCAGATGGCGGTGGTGGTTGGAGAAGTTTTTGCAGATGGGTGAAGGGGTGTTTTGGGGGAGGGGAAGGGGAACATTACACAAACAGTCGCGGGATTCTTGCAGCATACTTAACGCTAAGATTTTAACAAATATCGAGGTTTTTGTTTAAGAAATAGTTTTAAGCTAAGAAATAACTTTAAAGTGTTGTAGCTGACCACAAAAGAAGCAGTAGGGGCATTTCACAATAAGCTTATAGTATGATAAGGGGAACTGGATAAAATAACAGACAGGCTGTAACAGACAAGGACAGCAGGGTAGTCAGATAAGGAAAATTAGAGAAAAACAAGTGAGGTAATCGGCTTACGATAGGATGGGAAAAGGGAGGTGTGATTCGGCAACTTGCAAACTGAATAAAGAATGCTTCCATGCTTTGTAGCACGCTTTTACTAGCCTGATTGCTTGAGCAAATGCCCGTTCTTCTTGCAAGGCCGTAAAGAATTAAATGTTCTTGTTCCAAGGCTTTGTCTCAGACTGATTTGTGAGTGAGTTTTGTTTCTCACAATAACTAGATTTCCTGTATTGGTCAGGGTTGCTCAACTTGAGTGCCTCAGACCTGGACTTCAGTAGGGAGTGGATCACCTACTTCATCCACGGTTTTCATTTGGGTACATTTGGGTTAACTTTTTTGGCATACTCATTTAGGCTGGTTGCTGAGTTCTTGAATATGGACCACTTCATTGACTCCCGTGGAGTCCCATAGAAGCCCTTCCATTACCCCAGACCAACGCTGCACTGCTTCCTCTGCTAGATCTCAAAGGTTACATAAGGTTGGCATGAAACAATGGTTGGACTAGCTTCTTCTATGTAATAACGATTCACTAAACAGAACAGCACATACCATCTGCAACATACCCTTCAGAAACTCACCATGGCTCCTCAGTCAGTCAGTTTCAAACCCAGAGCCACTACCATTTAGAATGAGGACAACAGAAATAGATGGAAACACCACCTCCTGCACATTTTCCTCCAAGCAATATATCAGATTCCTTTAGTGCTGCTGAGTCAAAATCCTGGAACTTCCTCTCTCATAGCTCTATGAGGATAGCTCCATCAAATGGACTGCAAGGTTTCAAGAAGGCAACTCACCGCAGCCTTCTTGTAAGTTATAGGGATGGGCAATAAGTGTTGGCCCAGCCAGAGACATTCATTCTCTGAATGAATAAAAATATTTCATGATTCATCTAATGTAAGAATAATGTATTTGAGCTGTCACAAAAAAGGTCTTTGGATTATAGATGGAGCATTATTGCACTTGGGTCTAGATAGGTTAAATATATTTTAAATGGTTCAAATAATTCAATGCAAATGAAAAATGTTCTTGGACAAGCATGTGGCAATATCCAGGTGATACAAATTTATTAATTTCTGCCAAGCAAATCCTGCACTTACGGCTATGCACATTGAAATTTACTAAAATCTTGTTTCTGTCTCAAATTGATCTTAAAATCTGGGTCTTCAGTAGCATGGTTGGCAATCTTAGTGGCTAATTCTTAGATTTTAATTCTCGATCTGTGAATCAGGTAAACAGGCACATAAGTATACAAAGGCACGTTTCTATGTATAGAATCTGAAAGGAGTTCAATGATCAGTTGACAGTGACAAAAATAAAAGTTTATCTTTACCTCTATGGAAGTAGGAAGACCTTGTGGTAAGGTTCTAAATTTATTATTTCCCAGTCGTAAGTAAGCGAGTCGCTTAAGAGGTCTGAACACTAAAGGTTGAACATTGCTTTCACTGAGTTTATTACCTTCCAGTTCCAGATTGACCAATTTACTTAGACCTGTTGAAGAAGATTGATCACATATATTTACAGTGTTATGTTGGAATTCTCTATGGTCATTCATATGTTTTCAATAACATTGAATATAACATGTGACAATAGTCTAAATTATAATGGAAATTTTGGTTTTAAACTATTAGCCCAAATTTCCTGATAAACAGCATAGATGTTCAGCACCTTGAGAGTCCTATTATTAGCAGACTCCAAATAAAATGCCCAAGAAATTGAAGATTCCACTTGGGCAACTCCTCTATGCCTAAAACCCTCTGAAATTCTCCACTTAAATCAGAGAATTCAGATCTAATGAAATTAAGTAAATAGTTATCTGGAAAAGTTAGACAATGAAGTACTAATCAACTGACCCCGTACCGCTGCACCCATTTCCCCGCTTCAACCAACACCTTTCCTCCACTCGGGATCCAAATCCTACCCCCTTCACCTGCTCTGAGCCCAACTACTGTTCCTCCATTCAGATGTATTCACCCTTCAGCTGCTGCAAACTTGAACCCCTTTCACTCCAGGACCCATATCACCACATCCAACCCACCCTCTCCCTGCACTCCAGCCCCAAACCATCCCTTCATCCATTCCAGACCTGACCACTTCCCTTTCAGCCCCAAAGAGCTGATGGCCATTCACCCATGCTTAGCCAAGCACTTCCTTTACCCACTATGGATCCAGAAAACTCTTGCCCCTGCTGTAGTTTCAATCAGTCTACGCTCCTCCTGACCTCATTCAGGACCTGTGTTCCCTATAATTTTCTTACAGGCTGTGCAAGCCTCCAAGTCCTAAGCATGACAGTGACTTCCAGAACCAAAAATTAGTGTCCGATTTCTCCTGATCTTGCTTTAACTTTCTGTACAACATGCCAGTTGCATCACTTACCAGGCTCCCTGGCCAACTTGCACCACCCGACAACGTATCCGCCTACTCATCTGGCACCAAGCAATCTAACCTCACACTTACCTTATGTATTAAATGCTTGAAAGCAGTTGTCAAAGACTCTATTGTTTGTGACTGTGCATCTTCAAACTTAAAAATACACCAGCTGGCAACTGTGAAAAGTGAACATAGTTTGCCTTCTTCTGACAGTTGTGCCCTACAGCAGAACAGTCAGAATGGAAGTACAACAACACAGTTCTGTCCTTAACAGAAACTTATTTAACATAACTTAAAATATCCTTCAAGGGAACTTACACAAAATCTGAAACAAAAAAGCAGCTTATCTTATGCATTTTGTTTTGAAATGTAAAAATTATTGTGTTGTAGCATTCTTTAGCTTCAATTTTGTTGCAATGGGGGTAAAGTATATCATTACATTTAAAATTTTTCCATGGTGCTAGCTGCACCAAGCCTCTCATTTCGCCCAGATACACATCTTTTGTTTAGCAAACATTTGTCTGAAATCAGTCGAACCAATACAAATAAATGGAATTTTAAATGCAAATTATGTCCAGAGCAAATTGTGGTTGTAAGATCTTAAGCGCTAGTTTAATAAAAAATTGCATGACAAGCTGAGCAAGCCTCTTGATAAAAATTAATCTATTGGGTGTTTCTGCTAATTATGTACATTTGTAGAAGATGCAGGGACTAAGTTGGCATGTTTTAAAAGCTTTCTATTTTTTTGTCAATATACTAGGAAACTACTGTACACAAATATAATTCATAAAAGGAAAGTAATTTTCACTTATGTACAATTAAATTATTCTCACTGTGTTAATTAGATACTTGCACAAAATACGGAGGCATGGGATTGAGGGTGATTTAGCAGTTTAGATCAGACATTGGCTAGCTGAAAGAGGACATAGAGTGGTGATTGATGGGAAATATTCATCCTGGAGTTCACTTACTAGTTGTGTACCGCAAGGATCTGTTTTGGGTCCATTGCTGTTTGTCATTTTTATAAATGACCTGGATGAGGGTGTAGAAGATGAGTTAGTAAATTTGCAGATGACACTAAGGTCGGTGGAGGTGTGGACAGTGCCAAAGGATGTTGCAGGTTACAGAGGGACATAGATAAGCTGCAGATCTGGGCTGAGAGATGGAAAATGGAGTTTAATGTGGAAAAGTGTGAGGTGATTTACTTTGGTAGTAGCAATAGGAATAGAGTACTGGGCTAATGGTAAGATTCTTGGCAATGTAGACAAGCAGAGAGATTTCGGTGTCCATGTACATAGATCCTTGAAAGTTGCCACTCAGGTTGATAGGGTTGTTAAGAAGGCATACAGTGTGTTAGCTTTTATTGGTAGAAGGATTGAGTTTCAGAGCCATAAGATCATGTTGCAGCTGTATAGATCTCTGGTCCAGCTACACTTGAAGTTCACCGCATTATAGGAAGGATGCGGAAGCTTTGGAAAGGGTTCAGAGGTGAATTATTAGAATGTTGCCTGGTATGGAGGAAAGGTCTTATAAGGAAAGGTTGAGGGACTTGAGGCTGTTTTCATTAGAGAGAAGAAGGTTGAGGTGACTTAATTGAAACATATAAGATAATCAGAGGGTTAGATCAGGTGGCCAATGAGAGCCTTTTTCCTCAGATGGTGATGGCTACTACAAAGGGATATAGCTTTAAATTAAGGAGTGATGGATATCATTCAGATGTCAGAGGTAGGGGCGTGTAATGCCCGACCTGCTAGAGTAGTAGACTCACGAACTTTAAAAGCATTTCAATGGTCATTGGATAAACGTATGGATGAAAATGGAGTAGTGTAGGATAGATTGGTTTCAGATTGATTCCACAGGTTGGCGCTACATCAAGGGCCAAAAGGCCTGTACTCCGCTGTAATGTTCTATGTTCTCAAGGCTCTGATTTTAACTAAAGTTTTTTTTGTGGCAACCATGTTTTTGATTGTATTAATTAAACATCACAAAAGCAGAATCTTTACCCATAAATATTTAAAACAAAACATACCCTGGAGAGCTTCTTCATCCAATCGTTGAAGTAGGTTGTCATTTACTTTTAGTTCAACAAGTTTTCGAGGGAGTTGAGGAGGGATATGGATCAACAAATTTTGATCCATGTATAGGCGTTCCAGTTTTTTTAACCCCTGAGAAGGAAGCATGCCAAGTATTTTGAAATGAACAGCTTTTTACAATTTGATTAAAACATGGATATTGTCAATACACATGCTATATTTTGACATTAAAACAATTGTTGGTGTTTCAGCTAAAATTTACATAATCAACCATTATGCTTTGAAAAACTAGACTCTAAGTTTGTCATGAATTGCTTCAAATATTTTGCCATATAGTGGACACATGCAGGTTTTAGCTTTTTTTTATTCACCCATAGTACGTGGTCATCACTGGCTGTCCAGCGTTTATTGCTCATCACTACTGCCCTTGTCAATCCACAAAGCCCTCAGGGAGGGAATTCCAAGATTTTGACCTAGCACCAATGAAGGAACAGCGAAATGTTTCCAAGTCAGGATGGTGAGTGGCTTGGAGGGAAAGTAGCAGGTGGTGGTGTTCCCATTTATCTGCTGCCCTTGACCTTCTCTATGGAAATGGTCGTGTGTTTGGAAGGTGCCGTCTTTGGTGAATTTCTGTAATGCATCTTGTCGATAGTGCACACTGCCACTACTGAATGTCAGAGTGGAGGGAGTGGATGTGGTACCAATCAGTGAGCTGCTTTGTCTTGGAAGGTGTCAAACATCTTGAGTGTTGTTGGAACTGTACCCATTCAGGCAAATGAGTATTCTATCACACCCCTTACTTGTGCCTTGCAGATAGTGGACAGGTGTTGGGGAGTCAGGAGGTGAGTTACTTGCTGCAGTATTCCTAGCCTCTGGCCTGCTCTTGTAGCCACTGTATTTATATAACAAATCCAGTTTGAATTTCTGGTCAATGGTAAGCCTGAGGATGTTAATAATGAAAGATTCAGTGATGGTAACACCATTGACTGTCAAGGGGTGGTGATCAGATTGTCTCTCATTGGAGATGGTCATTGCCCGGCATTTATGTGGTGTGAATGTTACTTGTGTCTTGTCAGTCCAAACATGGATATTGACCACATCCGATTGCACTTGAACATGGATTAATTCATTTTTGAGGAATCACAAATTGTGCTGAACTTCATGCAGTAATTGGCAAACATCCCCCTTGCTCCCCACTTATGATGGAGGAAGGTAATTGATGAAGCAGCTGAAGATGCTTCCACCTAGGACACTATCCTGAGGAGTTCCTGCAGAGGTGTCCTGGAGCTGAGATGATTGACCTCCAATAACCACAATCATCTTCCTATGTGCCAGATATGACTCTAATCAGTGGAGAGTTTGACTCCTAATATCCATTGATTTTAGTTTTGGTCTGGCACCTAAATGCCACACTCAGTCAAATGCAGCCTTAATGTCAAATGCTGTCAATCTCACCTCACTTCTAGGATTATAGACATTCATTTGACAATGTTTGAATCAAGTCTGTAATGAGGAAGGAGGGCTGAGTGGCCTGGCAGAACCCAAAATGGCATTACAGAGCACATGAGCATGAACAGGTATTGCTGAGCTGGTGTTGCTTGATAGTACTATTGATGACAGGTTCCGTCACATTATTAATAATCGAGAGTAGGCTGCTGGGGTGGTGATTGACCGGGTTGGATTTGTCCTGCTTCTTTGTGTACAAGATATACCTGGGCAATTTTCCACATTGCCAAGTAGATGCCAGTGTTGTAACTGTACTAGAACATCTTGGCTAGGTAAGCAGCAAATTCTGGAGCACAAGTCTTCAGTACTATTGCTGGAATGTTGTCAGGGCCCATAGTATCCAGTGTCTCTAACAGTTTCTTGATATCACATGGAGTGAATCGAATTAGCTGAAGACCGGTATCTGTAATGCTGGGGACCACTGGACAGGCTGAGATGGATCATTTACTTGACACTTCTGACTGAAGATTAGTACGAAAGCACCAGCCTTACCTTTTGCACTGATGAATTGGGTTCTTCCATCATTGAAGATAGGGATATTTGTGGAGTCTCCTCCAGTGAGTTGTTTAATTGTCCACCATCATTCACAACCGGATGTGGCAGGACTGCAAAGCTCAGATCTGATCTGTTTTATGTGGGATCGCTTATCTCTGTCTATCACTTGCTGCATATGCTGTTTGGTCGTTTCACCAGGTTGGTACCTCATTTTCAGGTATGCCCTGCCACACATTCCACTGAACCAAAGTTGATCTCCAGGCTTGATGATAGTGGTTGAGTGGGGGATATGCATGTTATGAGGGTGGACATTTTTCTGGATTACAATTCTGCAACTGTTGATGACCAACGGCAGCTCATGGATGCCCAATCTTGAGTTGCCAAATGTGTTGAAATCTGTTCCATTTAGTATTATGATAATGCCACACAACACAACAGAGGGTATTCTCAAAATGAAGGCAGGACTTCATCTCGACATGGACTATGCAGTGGTCACTCTTACCAATATTGTCATGGACAAATGCATCTGCAGCCAGCAGATAGGTGAGAATGAGGTCAAGTATGTTATTCCCTTTTGTTGGTTCCCTCACCACTTGTTGCAGACCCAACCTAGCAGCTATGTCCTTTATGACCCAAACCAGTTCAATCAGTAGTATTGTTGTCGAGCCACTCTTGGTAGTGAACATTGAAATGTATATATTTTGTACCTTTGCCATCCTCAGTGCTTCCAAGTGTTGATCAACATGGAGCAATTCTGATTCATCAGGCAAAGGTGGATGGTACATGGTCATCAGTCGGAGGTTTCAGGCTAGTGTTTGACTAGGCTGTGACATAGCTCTCTCAGTTGTGGCACTAACCCCGCAGATGCTAGTAAGGAGGATTTGCAGGGTTGACAGCTGTGTTTCTACTGTTGTCTATTCCGCTGCCTATGTCGATATCAGGCAGTCCATCAGGTTTCATCTCTTTCTTGAGACTTCATAACAACTGATACAACCAAGTGGCTTGCACGACCATTTCAGAGGGCAGTTGAGAGTCAACGACATTGCTGCAGATTTGGGCATGTACGACAGACCAGGTGGGGATATTAGATTTCCTTCCCTGAGGCTAGATGGGTTTTCTGATAATCGACAATGATTTCACGGTCTTCAGCAGATTCTTAATTTCAGATTTTTTTTGTTATCAAATTCCATCATCTTCAGTGGTCGGATTCAAACCCAGAACATTGGCTGAGTTTTTAGATTAATAATCAAGAGCGTGGTGCTGGAAAAGCGCAACAGTCCGAGAGGGTGAAGGGCTTATGCCTGAAATGCCAATTCTCCTGCTCCTCAGATGCTGCCTGACCTGCTGTGCTTTTCCAGCACCACACACTCAATTCTGAGCTCCAGCATCTGCAGTCCCCACTTTCTCCTTTCTGGATTAATAGTCTAGTGATAATAGCACTAGGTCATCCCCTCCCTTGTAAGGGTGCATATTTTCCAGCATACATGACGCAAAGGTGATTGTTTTGGTCTTTCTACATTTCAACACATTTGGCAACACATTTAACTGTAGCTTTTCCAACACTGGAGTTCAGACAAGCAGTATACCAACATATAGAGGCATTAGAGTGATCAAGAAAGGTGATGAAATGTTTAATTTCAGTCTTCATGTGGTTTGAATGATGCTACCGAGGAACAAAATGAGGCTGAGGAAGTAGACACTTAAACGACTCCAAAGGTAATGGTTTTGTCTGTGAAGGGAAGCCACTACTGCTGACAGTCTGGATAAAATAGCTCAGGTAAGAGTGAAAGCAAATGAGAATAATATTACTGAACCGGCTAACAAAGGCAGAGTTTACCACCAAGTGCAGGTTCCCCTTCAAACCATAGATCATCCTGACATGGAACTATATTGTTATTCTTTCCCTGTTGCTGGGTCGAAATCCCAGGGCTTCCACCCAAACTTGTTCGTGGGTACGCATGCAACCCTTGAACTGCAGCAGTTCAAGAGGGCAGCCCACCACCACCTTTAAAAGGGCAATTTGCAATAAATATTGAGCCAGCCAGCAATAGCCTTGAAAGAATAAAAATGTAAAATAATATTCCACATTCACCAAAGATACAATTTGTGAGTTTATTTAAAGCAATGTTGCATCTGTGGTTGGAAAAGAAAACCGCTGGAAACATCCACATATGGGGTTGTGGGACAAGTAGACATGGATTTGGGAAATAACATCTTCAAGTTCTTGGGAGGGAATGGAATTAAATTGGAATTATAGGGAAGTCAGGCAAGTGTCTTCTCAAGAGCAAGTGATGATAGCCAATCAGTATCAAGAAGAACAGTACCTCAGATAAGAAAAAAAAATTCTAATGTCATTTAAAATGGTACTAAACAATGAGGTTAGCTGGTCAACATTTTGCTGGGAATGGTGTCAAGACCGTAGGAGGTTAACCTCATGGGCAAGAGAATTCAGAAAGAACACGAGGAATAACAGATTAAGAGATTAATAAGACTCACAGCTAAAGCAGTGGGAATCTCTTTGACAGTTGAGTATGGTGCCGAAGAGCACAGGCAGCTAAACAATTACTGAGTGAGTTTAATCTTTATGATAAAACAATCTGTGAGTTTCTCGAGCTTGTTGAAATTTAGGTTAGAGGACTTTGGGAAGAGTGGTTTAAGAAGGTGGGTGATAATGGACATGTGATTATTTTAACCTGTGATGTTTATGAAAAGCAATTGAAAGAAGGGTAGGATTTTCCTTGGTGCTCCTCAAAGTGTGTTGTTTATCTCCTGAGAATTTGCTCCATTTAACACAGAAATGTAGGAAAAGGAGTAGACCATTCAGCCTGCTTTATATAATCATGGCTGACCGACACTATACCTATAACCTTTTACATCTATGTGGATTATCAAATGAAAGACGAGTCAGTTGACCTACTTGTAATCTATTTAAAAATATATAAATATTGTAACTTTTCTTGGCAAAATTGCATTATATTTCAATTTTACTGCAAAGAAAACATCTGACCTTTTCTATGCCCTTTTTCACCCTGTATCTCCCCCATGTCTGTACCTAGATATAATGAGCCTTGTTTCAAAAGAAGTTAAAAGAAAGCTGCATAAATTCTTTCATGTACTTAATTTAAAATATGTAATAACCATTATTTTAAAATGATTTGTAAAACTTACTTTGAATGCTGTTGGATCTATGTTGGAAGAAAGAATCTGATTTCTACTGAGGTCAATCAATTTGAGATTAGGAAATCCATTGAATGCCCCTGCTGGAATAGCAGTGATTCTATTTCCTGCAAACACGAAAAATTTTGACATTTGCTGAAAAATTATTGATCATATGGGATTATTACAGATCATTGTAAATTAATCACAGCAGTACATAAATTTAACATGGAAGATATTCTTTAAAAGCTGCTCAAAACCAGTTAGGAATTATACTGCCAAGGTTTTCAATGACTAATGCATAAAGAGTAAGATGTTTGCAGCAACTGTTGCTTGGCTGCTCCAGTTGTGCATATCACAGCATGTTAGGATTATGTAAGGAGTGTGCTGGAAAACCACGCCCCTCTCATTCCGATTGATCCAAGCATCTGATCGTCATCTTGAGGACACTTATCACCTGCTCTACAATAGCCCGAAAGTGACAGTGAGCTAGATTTTATCTATACTCGTCTCCAACCTCATAGTCCCACAACCCCGCACCGCCCGTTTCTACCTCCTGCCCAAAATCCACAAACCTGCCTGCCCCGGCCGACCCATTGTCTCAGCCTGCTCCTGCCCCACCGAACTCATCTCCCAATACCTCGACACGGTCCTGTCCCCTTTAGTCCAAGAACTCCCCACCTACGTTCGGGACACCACCCACGCCCTCCACCTCCTCCAGGATTTTCGCTTCCCCGGTCCCCAACGCCTTATTTTCACTATGGACATCCAGTCCCTGTACACCTCCATCCCCCATCACGAAGGACTCAAAGCCCTCCGCTTCTTCCTTTCCCGCCGCACCAACCAGTACCCTTCCACTGACACCCTCCTTCGACTGACTGAACTGGTCCTCACCCTGAATAACTTCTCTTTTCAATCCTCCCACTTCCTCCAAACTAAAGGAGTTGCCATGGGCACCCGCATGGGCCCCAGCTATGCCTGCCTCTTCGTAGGATATGTGGAACAGTCCATCTTCCGCAACTACACTGGCACCACCCCCCACCTTTTCCTCCGCTACATCGATGACTGTATCGGCGCTGCCTCGTGCTCCCACGAGGAGGTTGAACAGTTCATCAACTTTACTAACACCTTCCATCCCGACCTGAAATTCACCTGGACTGTCTCAGACTCCTCCCTCCCCTTCCTAGACCTTTCCATTTCTATCTCGGGCGACCGACTCAACACAGACATCTATTATAAACCGACTGACTCCCACAGCTACCTGGACTACACCTCCTCCCACCCTGCCCCCTGTAAAAACGCCATCCCATATTCCCAATTCCTTCGTCTCCGCCGCATCTGCTCCCAGGAGGACCAATTCCAACACCGCACAACCCAGATGGCCTCCTTCTTCAAGGACCGCAGATTCCCCCCAGACGTGATCGACGATGCCCTCCACCGCATCTCCTCCACTTCCCGCTCCTCCGCCCTTGAGCCCCGCTCCTCCAACCGCCACCAAGACAGAACCCCACTGGTTCTCACCTACCACCCCACCAACCTGCGCATACAACGTATTATCCGCCGCCATTTCCGCCACCTCCAAACGGACCCCACCACCAAGGATATATTTCCCTCCCCTCCCCTATCAGCGTTCCGCAAGGACCACTCCCTTCGTGACTCCCTTGTCAGATCCACACCCCCCACCAACCCAACCTCCACCCCCGGCACCTTCCCCTGCAACCGCAGGAAATGTAAAACTTGCGCCCACACCTCCACACTCACTTCCCTCCAAGGCCCCAAGGGATCCTTCCATATCCGCCACAAGTTCACCTGTACCTCCACACACATCATCTATTGCATCCGCTGCACCCGATGTGGCCTCCTCTATATTGGTGAGACAGGCCGCTTACTTGCGGAACGCTTCAGAGAACACCTCTGGGCCGCCCGAACCAACCAACCCAATCACCCCGTGGCTCAACACTTTAACTCCCCCTCCCACTCCACCGAGGACATGCAGGTCCTTGGACTCCTCCACCGGCAGAACACAACTACACGACGGCTGGAGGAGGAGCGCCTCATCTTCCGCCTGGGAACCCTCCAACCACAAGGTATGAATTCAGATTTCTCCAGCTTCCTCATTTCCCCTCCCCCCACCTTGTCTCAGTCGGTTCCCTCAACTCAGCACCGCCCTCCTAACCTGCAATCCTCTTCCTGACCTCTCCGCCCCCACCCCACTCCGGCCTATCACCCTCACCTTGACCTCCTTCCACCTATCCCACCTCCATCGCCCCTCCCCCTAGTCCCTCCTCCCTACCTTTTATCTCAGCCTGCTTGGCTCTCTCTCTCTTATTCCTGATGAAGGGCTTATGCTCGAAACGTCGAATTCTCTATTCCTGAGATGCTGCCTAACCTGCTGTGCTTTGACCAGCAACACATTTGCAGTTGGAAAATGGAGTCAACATCCATGGTTGAAGTGATTAGCTGTTGTCTCCTAGCTGCCACACCTGTGAGACATCCAGCTCTAGGACTGAAGCATGCAACTGAAAGATTATCAAAGATGTAGGCATTGTGGTAGCTTCCAGCAATCCTGGCGCAGACAGCTAAGACATGGTAGCACTGATCACAGCTGCCTTGGACATTGACTGAATGGAAATCTTTTCTATTCATGAATTCAACTACATTATGATAAATCTCAATGTGTAAGATCAAATTGCCTTGCACCAGATGTCTTGGTAAAGCTGAGTGTCCGAACTGATCTTGTCACAGGAAAATGAGACAAAATAATGTGATCTTGCACAAATTGTATCGATATAACCCTGATGTGATTCAGAGTTGAAAGGTCTTCAGTGGATTCTTAGAGTCCACCAGCTACATAGAAATTTGACACTGCTGTCATTTTGACAGCCACCAGATATGATAGCGACCCACTCTTCAGATTGCAAACCTGCTCCAGCAGATGCCATAGTTCTGTGAGGGTGTCTCAGAACCACCTTATTCAATGGCAGCAGTGTGCTTTGCTCATCTGGAGGAAATTACAACAAAGTCAGCATACTCTTGGCTTGCAGGTTAACATCTACTGTGGATGAATCCATTGGGATGGTTCTAATGAACCTCTGTAAGGAATATCAGGAACAAAACAGCTCCTTAATAATGCAACCTGTCAGCAGTTGCAGCAACCGAATGTAACTTTACCGTCAGCCTCAATACAGTAGGACTTGGAGGTACCAATAAGGAGGATGTCTCTACATGGTCCACTAACGTATTAGGTCTTATTCACATATATGCAACCTATGTTGTATTCCACAATTGCACTAGGATGATGGAAGTCTTGTTTCCCCTCCCACATTCCCCGCTTAGCTAAAAAATGCAACATTTCATAGAAAGTGCATTCTCACAAATTTACAGTTCAATGTCAGAGGAATGCACTGTGCAGACTTTGAGACCATTGGATGTTTGGAAATGATCAACTAGACATGACAATGTTAAAGGTTGCGAATGCTCACTTTTTGCTTCAGAAGTTAGTCAAATTAATTTGTAGTGATCAATAATTGCTTGTTGTCAGGATTTCCAATATATATTGTTTTGCACATAAAGAATTTTGTGATGGAAGATGTTTATAATTTTGAATCTATGCGCACCTGATTAATGCAATTGGTCTTTGAAAGGCCTCACATCATCCATGAATCTCCAGATCCTAAATGCACCAAGCAATTGAATGATTATGACCAGCACTCTGGACTGAAATTGGACGATGCTGCTGACCGAGTACAGCAGCACCTCCTGGCTGATCATTGTCCCCCTTGACTGGACTAAGAGGTACTTCCCTTATAATTCAGACATTAGTGATTTCTTGACTGTGTGTGTGTGTGTGTGTGTGTGTGTGTGTGTGTGTGTGTGTGTGTGTGTGTGTGTGTGTGTGTGTGTGTGTGTGTGTGTGTGTGTGTGTACGTACACACAACAACATGTCCATCCACTAGACAGTTCAATGCTGACAAACACAGCAAGCTGCCTGGCTTTCTAACTGCTAAGAGACACAGCAGAGCTGACATGCTGCGAGCATCCAAACAAACATAAAAACTAGGAGCAGGAATAGGTCACTCAGCCCCTCGAGCCTACCCCACAATGCAGGAGAACTATGGCTGATCCTCTACCTCAATGTTATATTCCCATTTTCTCCTCTTGAGGCCTTTAAAATTTAGTAATTTGTCTGTCTTTTGCTTGAATACACTCAGTGATTCAGCTTTCAAAGCCTTCTGTTATAGAGATTTCTACAGTTTCACTACGCTTTGAATAAACAAATATTTCTTCATCCTAGTCCTGAATGGTCTACGGCTGTATCCTGAGACTGCATCCTTTGATTCTCGGTTCCCCAAGTGGGGAAAAATCTTCCCTGCATCTAATCTGTCCAGCCCTGTTAGAATGTTATACATTTCAATCAGATCCACTTTAATCCTTCTAAACTCTCGCAAATATGGGCCCAATCGAATTGACCTGTCCTTGGAGGACAGTCACTACCTGAATACCAAGTACATTCTTTTTCGATTTGGAAGATCAAAATTGCATGCAGTACTCTAGTCATGGTTTCAAACTGAAAAAGTATAGTATTCGACTTGTGAACTCCAATCATCTTGCAGTGAAGACCATTATTCCATTCACTTTCCAAATTGCTTGCTACACCTGCCTGTCTGATTTCATTGACTAGTGTGCAAGAACACCCAGATCCCTTTGGACATTTACTTTTCCCAATTTAAATAATGTATACTGCTTTTCCATTTTTAAACTAAAGATGTGTAAGTTCACATTTAGCCGCACTGTACTGCCTCTGCTATGTACTTGCCACTCAACTCATCGAAATCATCTGAAGTCTCCTTGGTGCCTCCCCACAATTCCCAATTCCATATTTTGTTCTCTCATCCAGATAATTTATATGTAGTATAATCAAGGCCCAAGCCTTGATTCTTGCAGTAATCCATTAATTACTTTCTGTTATTAAGAAAAAGAGCTATTTCGTCCCACTGTCTGTTTCCAATTCTTGATCTGTGCTAATATATTATTCACTATCCCATTGCTTTAGGATTGCCCACTAACCTCTTATGAGGGACCTCATCAAAGGCCTTCTGAAAATCAAAATACACCATATCCATTGGATCTCCCTTCTCTATTCTACTAGTTACATCCTCATGATTGATCTTGCATAAACCCAAACCAGGCTTGCTGCTTTTTTTGGCAATTTTATTTGGATCTAATGCTATTCCTAATTTATTTTGAAACCATAGTTGAGTTACCTTTCCTCTTTTATTTTTGTGCCAGATAGAAATGAATAATTGTTGTCATTCATACACACATTCTTAAGTACGATCCATTGCCTATCCACTATCAACACCTTAGTAGTTCCCAAAGCTACCATTGCCAATCTGTGCCTCATACCCTCAAAGTTTACTTGAAGTAAGTAAGCACAAAATTAGTGAGCACTAAGAAAACATGATAACAGCCCTGAGATGAACTCTGTCCCTGTACATAAAGTGACCTGGTCGCAGTAATTGCTACATGGAGTTTCACTGAACTCCAAAGTGCAGTAGTGAAGTGCTGAACTGTATTATAAATCATTTCAAAACATAGCGTGATGATGTGGTGAGGTTGATGCTCTGCCAATGACAATTTTCATTGATAGAGGGCAGGCAATTACTTCTCCAGATGCATGCTGTAATCATTGGGGAATGTTAACAAACAAGGAGTCCCAAAGAAGATGCTGGAGAACTGCAAGGGCCAGGTTATTGTTCCGACTTTCAAGTCAGGAATTGATGCCATCTAGTTTCTCACTGGCACCTGAGAGAGTAATAACCTGCATATAAATGAGGTGAGATTGAGTAATAAAAGGATCATTCAGAGTTTTGCTTGCAGACAGCATGGAGGTGCTCCACAAAGCAATCACTCAAACACCTCAGTGCAGATGAAGCCATATTGTAAACAGCAAATACAGTAGATTAATTTGAAAGAGATACACGTTAATTACTGGTTCATCTGAAAGAACATTTTGGAACCTTGGTTAATGAGGAAACGGAGTTAAAGGGGCAGGTGATACTTATGTGTTTGCATAGTAAAGCCCATTTCCCTCAATGATACCACCATTAATAGCTCAATCATTCTCAACACCCCATCCTTTTCCAATGGCACCTGTCATTACAAATGCAGAAGATGTAAGCTCATTAGAAATAGAACAAAAGTAGGCTGTTCGATGCCTTGATTCGCTCCAACATTCACTAGCATCGTGGTTGATCTGGCATTCCACAGGTCCACTTTCCTGCCCTTTCCCCATAACTCTTGATTCCCCTACTGATCAAAAGTCTATCTCAGTCTTAAATAAACGCAAGATCTCTGCCCCCAACAGCTCTCTTGACTAGAAATTACAAAGATTCTCAGCAATCTAATAGAAGAAATTTCATTTCACGTCAGTATTAAAACGTCAGTGTTGTGCCCATTTATTTAATTTATCAATATCCCTCTGTAAACTTTTGTATCCTTCTCGCAACTTGCCTTTCCATTTATTTGCGTGCCATCTGAAAACTTGGCGACAGTATATTTGTTTCCTTCCTCCAAGTCATTAATATATATTGTAAATAGTTGCAATCCCAGTAATGATCCCTGTGGAATCCCACTAGTTACAAGTCACCAACCTGAAAAAGAACCCTTTATCCTCACTTGCCATTTCTTGCACCATGACCTAGTTCTCTGTCTATACCAACATATCACCTTCAACACCATGGGCCCATATCTAATGTTACACTTGTAATTTTACACTATGGCTTTCTTCAACATTTTCTCCCCATATACTAAGATAAGATACACAGAGGAACCTCGATTAATCGGCATTCAATTATCCAAATTTCAGATTATCCGGACAAGATCTCAAAGTCCCGATGTTTAGCTAAATTGTGTTATCTGGCATTCAATTACCGAAACATTTGATTATCCGAACAAAATACTCCCTGCCCGTGTCATTCGGTTGATCGAGATTCCTCTGTACATGAACTTGGAAAGACAAGGTTTGATTAGGAGTAGTCAGCATGGCTTTGGGCATGAGAGATCATGCCTCACAAATTTGTTAGAGTTCTTTGATGAAGTGACCAGGAAGGTTGATGAGGGCAGGGCGGTAGACGTAGTCTACATGGATTTCAGTAAGGCTTTTGATAAGGTTCCACATGGTAGGCTGCTCTGGAAGATTAGATCATTTGGAGTCCAGGGGAGCTAGCAAATTGGATACACAATTGGCTTCATGGTAGGAAGTAGCGAATAATAGTGGAAGGATGCTTGTCGAACTGGAGGTCTGTGACTAGTGGTGTACCTCAGGGGTCAGTGCTGGGCCCATTGCAATTTGTTATTTATATCAATGATTTGGATGAAAATGGACAAGGCATGATAAGTAAGTTTACAGATGATGCTAAAATAGTCAGTATTGTGGACAATGAAGGAAGTCATCAGAAATTGCAGCAGGACCTTGATTAGGTGGGGAAGTGAGTCGAGAAATGGCAAATGGAATTTAATATAGATATGTGTGAGGTCTTACGTTTTGGAAGTCAAATCAAGGTAGAAGTTTCATGGTGAATGGTAGGGCCTTCGGGAGAGTAATGGAACAGAGGGACCTTGGAGTTCAGGTGCACGGTCCTCTGAAAGTGGAGTCACAGCTAGACTGGCCAGTGAAGAAGGTTTTTGGCACACTGGACTTCATTAGTCAGGGCATTGAGCATCGAAGTTGGGAAGTTAAGTTGCAGTTATACGGGTGTTGGTGAGACCACACTTAGAGTTTTGTGTTCAATTTTGATCTCCTTGCTGTAGGACAGATGTTATTAAACTGGAAAGAGTGCAGAAGTAATTTACACGGATATTGCCAGGACACAAGGATCTGAGTTAAGGGAGAGGTTGAACAAGCTAGGACTTTTTCCTTTAGAGCATAGGAGACTATGGGGGGATTTTTTAGAAGTATTGAAGATCATGAGAGACATGGACAGGATGAATGCACTCAGTCTTTTTCTTAGTGTGGGGGAATCGAGGACTAGAGAATCTCAGTTTAAGGTTAGAGGGGAAAGAATTAAAGGGGACCTGTGGCAACTTTTTACACAGAGTGGTACGCATATGGAATGAACTGCCACGGAAGTGGATGAGATGGGTACATAACACCATTTAAACGGCATTTAGACAAATGCGTGGATAGGAACGGTTTAGAGGGATATGGGCCAAGTGCGGGGAAATGGAGTTGGCATGGATGGACATTTTGGTCAACATGGACCAATTTGGGCTGAAGGGCCTGTCTCCATGCTGCAGGACTCTGACTCTATTTTGTCCATTCTCAAATCATTCCTCATCTGACAGCATTGCAAACAAATGTGCTCCCATGCACCTGCCAGTAGGAGGTAGAGTGACAGACAGCCAAATAGGCAGCTTTTATATTTGTTTATTCTAAAGGCATTTGTCTGACAGCATGTTTAAGATGAAGGCTTTCCTGTGTGAAGAATCATAGGCATGAATCTACATTCTACTCTGAGTCTATTATTTCAATATATGACTTTACTGGATCAATCTGACATTTTGGTATTACTGTTTACAAGAAAAGAATAAAGGAATCTGCTGGTTTCTCCAGTTTTATCAATCAGTTATTTTAAACAGCAACTAATGCAGGTGTCAGTACCTTCCAACTACTTGTTGTTTATTCATATCAGCCTCAGTACATCTTGCAGTAAGAAATAGAGTGCATTGTTTTTCAAAATTGCATAATTCATTGAACTGGCAATTTAATACTTTAGCACTAAATTCTTAGTTTGTTATTCTAATTACCTTGCTTACTCCAAATTATATGTAACTTATTTTTTACTACAGTTCAATGACATGGAATTATCATAATAATACTGTCAATGATACCTAATCCGCCAAAGTCCGATGCAAAGTTGAGTGAAATTCCACATAAGATTACAACATTTAATGATAAGAACTGTACAGGAGTTCTCTTTTTAATAAAGGTTAGATTAGATTAGATTACTTACAGTGTGGAAACAGGCCCTTCGGCCCAACAAGTCCACACCGACCCGCCAAAGCGCAACCCACCCATACCCCTACATTTACCCCTTTACCTAACACTACGGGCAATTTATCCTGGCCAATTCACCAAACCTGCACATCTTTGGACTGTGGGAGGAAACCGGAGCACCCGGAGGAAACCCACGCAGATGTTAACACAAAGGTGTTAACACAATTTTCCAAATGCACTTGTATGAGAACCTGGAAAAACCTGTACCAGTCAAAATTAATGTTGCCAGATATAGTCACAGAGATGTACAGCATGGATTCAGACCCTTCAGTCCAACCCGTCCATGCCGACCTGATATCCCAACCCAATCTAGTCCCACCTGCCAGCACCCGGCCCATATCCCTCTAAACCCTTCCTATTCATATACCCATCCAAATGCCTCTTAAATGTTGCAATTGTACCAGCCTCCACCGCATCCTCTGGCAGTTCATTCCATACACGTACCACCTCTGCATGAAAATCCTGCCCCTTAGGTCTCTTATATCTTTCCCCTCTCACCCTAAACCTATGCCCTCTCGTTCTGGACTCCCTGACCCCAGGGAAAGGACTTTGTCTATTTATCCTATCCATGCCACTCATAATTTTGTAAATCTCTATAAGGTCACCCCTCAGCCTTGACACTCTAGGAAAAACATCCCAGCCTGTTCAGCCTCTCCCTGTAGCTCAGATCCTCCAACCCTAGCAACATCCTTGTAAATCTTTTCTGAACCCTTTCAAATTTTACAACATCTTTCCGATAGGAGGGAGACCAGAATTACACGCAATATTCGAACAGTGGCCTAACCAATGCCCTGTACAGCCACAACATGACCTCCCAACTCCTGTACTCAATATTCTGACCAATAAAGGAAAGCATACCAAACACCTTCTTCACTATCCTATCAACCTGCAACTCCACTTTCAAGGAGCTATGAAGCTGCACTCCAAGGTCTCTTTGTTCAGTAACACTGCCTAGGACCTTACCATTAAATATATAAGTCCTGCTAAGATTTGCTTTCCCAAAATGCAGCACCTCGCATTTATCTGAATTAAACTCCATCTGCCACTTCTCAGCCCATTGGCCCATCTGGTCCAGATCCTGTTGTAATCTGAGATAACCCTCTTCGCTGTCCACTACACCTCCAATTTTGGTGTCATCTGCAAACCTACTAACTGTACCTCTTATGCTCGCATCCAAATCATTTCTGTAAATGACAAAAAGTAGAGGACCCAGCACCGATCCTTGTTGCACTCCACTGGTCACAGGCCTCCAGTCTGAAAAATAACCCTCCACCACCACCCTCTGTCTTCTACCTTTGAGCCAGTTCTGTATCCAAATGGCTAGTTATCCTTATATTCCATGAGACCGAACCTTACTAATCAGTCTCCCATGGGGAACCTTGTTGAACGCCTTACTGAAGTCCATATAGATCACATCTACTGCTCTGCCCTCATCAATCCTCTTTGCTTCTTCTTCAAAAATCTCAATCAAGTTTGTGAGACATGATTTCCCACGCACAAAGCCGTGTTGACTATCCCGAATCAGTCCTTGCCTTTCCAAATACATCTTATGTTTCTTTGTCAAAGTATTTCTGTTTCTTGATGGTATCCCCAAGTATAACAGCATTAATGCCAGACCTAATAACCATAGTTATAAACTTGATTGACATAAAAACGTTTTAATGAATACTTATCATTCCACTTCTTTCCTTTTTTGACATGTTTTAGAAATGATTTAAGCAATTCAGTTTTCTCAAATAAAATTATTATTGTTAAAATGTAAAATGCCATAAAGATAAGAAACTGTTGATTACCTGCAAGATAAAGATTTGTAAGCTCCAGATCACTGAGTGGAGGTATTTGAGTTAACTTGGCATTATTGCAATTTATTGTGATATCTGTGGTCTCACAGCCAACTGGAAGAGAAAATCTAGGGGGTTCTTCACCAGATTGAACTAACATTGATTCAAATATGGAAGGAAATAATGACAACTCAAAAACATCTGCAGAACCATTTTCTTCGTCTTCCGCAATCTCCTTCTCTTCTGCCTCCTCTTGCGTTTCCTCCTGTTTCTCATTTTGCTTCTCTGCTTCATCCACTACCACTTCCTCTTCCGCCACCTCCTCCATCACTTTCTCCTTCTCTATCACCTCCTCTCCCTTGTGTACCTCCAATTGCTCCTCTGTCTCTTTTTTCTCCTTCTCACCCTTCTCCTCCTCCTCCTCTTGTACCTTCACTTGCAGGTCCTCCTCTTCTTGTTCCTTCACTTGCTGCTCCCCTTGTTCCTCTTGTTCCTTCACTTGCTGCTCCTCTTGTTCCTTCACTTGCTGCTCCCCTTGTTCCTCTTGTTCCTTCACTTGCTGTTCCTCTTGTTCCTTCACTTGCTGCTCCTCTTGCTCCTCTTGTTCCTTCACTTGCTGCTCCTTTTCCTCATCATAAATATCAATATATTCAACATACTCAACATACCCATCATAATTGTTATCCTCCTCTTCTTTCTCTTGAATAGTTTTTGAGTGATTTGTCATTTCATTTTCGAGTTGCTGATTTTCTCCATTTTCTTTACTCCCCTGAAATTCTTCATGTAAATGTTCCTGATCCTCTGCCTGCAGCTTTTGAAGATCTTCCTCTTCTATAGTTTTTCCCTGATGATAGGATCTCCCTAGTTCTATTTTTTGTTCTTCATCGTTATGCTTTTTCTCTTCAAGCTTTCTTTTCTTTTCCTCATCTTTTCTGCGGAGCTCTTCTTCCAATTTGTTGTTATCTCTCCTTAGCTCTTCTTGTTTTATTTGTGTATCTTGATTACCTGGGATCACTGGATGATAAGTTTCACTAGGATCGCTTAGCTCTGTAGAATCAGCATAAAATTTAAGACTGTTAACTGAACATTTAATAATCAAATATGGAGATCAAAATCAATGATGAAATGGGAAAGGGGGCATGGTGGTCTAGTCATAATTCATAGAATTCCAGTAATTAATAAATGAAAATGAATAACAAAGGAAACTTTGTGAAACCGTTTCAGTAGATTCATGCTTGAAGTATTATTTTGGGGTTTAGTAATAAAATGAATAACTAATGTGCACCATTTTCAAAACTTAACTGTATTATTTGTCTTATATCAATTTCTATCTATAATAAAATAATAGCCAGTGTATTGAACAGCAAATCAAATTATAACCTAATTAAAAGAATAAAGATGCGGAATATAATGTCAACATTGAATCTAAATTGCAGTATTACTACTCAGCATATATTTTTATTTCAGATGGTCATGTTAATAAGTATTGTGCAATACTTATTAATATAATCTCACTGATTGTTGTCTTTAAGTAGCTGGTACAATGTTCTCGTTACAGAAAAATGTAGTCTGCAGTAGGCTTAACATAGAAATCATGTTGCAACTTAAAGTGAAATAGCTACAAAGCTATTAAGAGCATGTATGGTATTTAGTGTTGCAGTTTTTTAATAGCAATAACATTATATTTGGTAAATATTGAATTTAGCTAGAAGGTTTTGTAGTGGACAGTGAGAGCCTTTTTCCTCAGATGGTGATGGCTAGCACTAGGGCACATAGCTTTAAATTGAGGAGTGATAGATACAGGACAGATATCCGAGGCAGTTTCTTTACTCGGTATTAGGGGTGTGCAACGCACAGCCCACAACAGTAGTAATCTCGCCAACTTTAAGGGCATTTAAATGATCATTAGATAAACATATGGATGAAAATGGAATAGTGTAGGATAGCTAGGCTTCAGATTGGTTCCACAGGTCGGTGCAACATCAAAGGCCTGTACTGCACTGTAATGTTCTATGTTCTAAAGTTCAATTGCAGATGCTCAATTGAGCTTTAGAGATACAAATATGGTTCTTTCTATTTTGCAGTGTGCATTTAATTCATTGTTTCATGTATTAATTTTTAATAAGGTCATAAGAATCAGAAACAGGAATAGGCCACCTGGCCCTTTGAGTCCTCTCTGCCATTCAGTAGGATCAGGATGATCTTTTCGTGGCCTTAGCACCACTTAGCCACCCTCTCGCCACAACCCTTAATTCCTTTACTGTTCTAAAAAAATTATCTATCTTAACTTTATAAACATTCAATGAGGAAGTCTCTACTACTTCACCGGGCAGGAAATTCCACAGATTCACAACCCTTTGGGTGAAGACGTTCCTCCTCAATTCAGTTCTAAATCTGTTCCCCCAAAATTTTAGGTAATGCCGTCTTGTTCTAGTTTCACCTGCCAGTGGAAACAACCTCTCTGTTTCTATCTTATCTATTCCCTTCATAATTGTATGTGTTTCTATAAGTTCCCCCCTCATTCTTCTAAATTCCAATGAATATAACCCCAGTGTCCTCATAAGCCAACTCTCGCAACTCCAAAATCAACCTGGTGAATCTCCTCTGCACCCCCTTCAGTGCCAGTTATCCTTTCTCAAGTAAGGAGACCGAAACTGCATGCAGTACTCCAGGTTTGGCCAGCAATATAACCTCCCTGCTTTTAAACTCAATCCTTGTAGCAATGAAGGACAAAATTCCATTTGCCGCTTTAATTACCTGTTATACCAGCAGACCATCCTTCTATGATTCATGCACAAGGACACCCAGAATCCTCTGCAACGAAGTATGCTGCAACTTTTTACCATTCAAATAATAGTCCTTCTTGCTAACATATTTTCTGAACAAATATTTAAATTGACCTCAATTATATTTGCAATAATCTTTGAAATAGCCATGTTAAATAGTTCATTAATATTATGTTTAATTGGTAAGTTTTTATCTCCAAGCATTTTGTTTGTAAGTATATTATGTTTCAATGGTAAGTATCTTTACTCAAAGCATTTTGTGTGTATGAGCGCATACCTGAAACTACTGTGTGTTAATAAACAATTTGATAGCTATTTTTGATTTTGATCTTTTAAATAACCGAATAAAATCAGCTGAAAAAAAAATGAGAAAATACCAATTGAAGTGCAAATTGGACAGCATTCTCCTGTTGGTATTCTGGTCCTTGCACATTTTAGGATCGAGCAGCTCATTTCATCACAGATCACTTTTCCATTTGAACACAGACAGGTCAGACAAGGTTTTGGAGACCAGACTGCCTTGTCATACATGATCATTCCATTTGCTTTGCAGCGTCCTTGTCTACCTAATGACATCAATTTTAAAATGAGTGTAATTAGTATCCGTCTGTTGATATGCTAAACATCTTGAGTAGATTCAAGTTAAACAATGAGTAAAAGCAGTGCATTATTCAAAACTGTAAAATGCCACATAATTCTTAAACACTGAAGCATAGCAACACTTAATAACTCAGTGATCCCTGAAATTGACAATTATCCCAGTAAACACATATTGGCAAGAATATAATGTAACCTGCATTGAGAATGTCTTAAAATGGTAGTTTTGGTTTTAGTAGTATACTATAACAATCTGAATGAGGTTAAATGGAATGATAATTTGTGTCTCAATAACCTTTTGTTGCTTTTTATTGATGTGGTGGCACCAGTGTTGGACTGGGGTGGACAAAATCAGATGTCACACGACACCAGGTTATGGTCCAATAGGTTTATTTGAAATCACAAGCTTTCGGAGTGCTACACCTTCATCAGGTGAAGCCTGACAAAGGAGCAGCGCTCCAAAAGCTTGTGATTTCAAAAAACCTGTAGGACTATAACCTGGTGTTCTGTGACTTCAACTTTGCTTTTTATTAGAAAATATGCAAAATGATCAGCAACTGATTTTGAAAAAGGTTAATGTTGGCAGTTTGACCTTTCATCAGAACATAGTTCTGAGGTTTTATTTCAAAAACAGTCTCTCCTAAAGCTACTCAAATGCTTACATCAAACAGACTAGTGATTATTTCTAATCTTTAAAAGTAAGGTCTTTAGTTTGTGTTTAAGTCTCCAGTCTTTTGTTTCTCTTTTTCTTAAAAATAACTTGTTAGGTATGAGAATATCATACAATAGGGTAGGGCATTGATTCCCCTCAAGCTTATGCTAGTCTGTGCCAAGTCTTAATTGCTCTTTAAATCCAGCTCCTTCGCTCTCAAATCCTCAACATGTCAAAAAACTATATGCACTTAAAATGCTTTCTGTGATCTTGCCTCCACAACTCCTTTGGGTAGAGAATTCCAGGCATTCACCACCATATAGGAGAAGAAATTCCTTCACATCTCAGTGTTCAGTGAATGTCTTCTTATTCTGTAACTATGAACCTTAGTCTGAGATTCCTGCGCTAGTGAAAACATCTACCTGTCAAGCCCTCTCAGGACTTTGGAGGAAGTGAGGACTGCAGATGCTGATGCCTGAAATGTTGATTCTCCTGCTCCTCAGATGCTGCCTGACCTGCTGTGCTTTTTCAACACCACACTTACTCCTCTTAGGACCTTGCATGTTCAGTAAGATCATCCCTTATTCTTCTCAACTCCATTAAATAAAGGCAAAAATTGATTAGCCATTCTTGTTAAGTTAACCCTTTCATCCCAGGAATGAACTATCTAAACTCTTCTAATGCCAATACATCCTTTCTTAAATACATTGATCAAAATTCCAAGATCTGGTAATATTTAATCAGGCAGGTTTAATAAATAATCTAAGAGTAAAAGATTTCCTAGAAAATAGTGATCAAAACATGATAGAATTTAGCATTGAGCTTGAAAGTGAGTGCATCGAAAAAAGTCTGCTAAACTTAACAGAGGATAACGACAAAGGAATGAAGGCAGAGTTGCCTGGAGTGGAATGGAAACAGAATTTAGGAGAAAAAGCGGTTGATGAATAATGGCATACATTTAAGAAAATAGTTCGTGACCCACAACAAAGATATATCGTATTGAGGAATGAGGATTCTATCAAGGGTGTAAACCAATCATGGTTAACCATGGAAATTAAGAATGGTATCAATTAAAAAGCAAAAGCATACAATTTGGCAACAATTCATGGTAAAGCAGAGGATTAGGAAAGTTTTAAAAATCAATAAAGATTACCAAGAAAGTAATGAAGAGCAAGAAAATAAACTAATAAGTAACATAAAAATGGACAGGAAGAGCTTAGAGTGTAGAGCATGGAAACGAGACCCTTCAGTCCAACTTCTACTCATGCCAACCAGATATCCTAAACTGATTTAGTCCCATTTGCCAGCATTTGGCCCATATCCCTCTGAACCCTCCCTATTCGTACACACATCCACGTGCTTGTACCTGCCTCCATCACTTTGTCTGGTAGCTCATTCCATGCACGGCACTCTCTGCATGAAAAGCTGCCCTTAGGTTTTTTTAAAATCTTTTCCCTCTCACCTTAAACCTGTGTCCTCTAGTTTTGGACTCTCCTAATCTGGGAAAAAGACATTGGCTATTTACCCTGTTCATGCTCCTCGTGATTTTATAAATCTACGGAAGTTTACTCCTCAGCCTCCTATGCTTCAAAGAAAATAACTCCAGCCTATTCAATCACTCACTATAACCCAAGCCCTCCAATCCTGGCAAGATCCTTGTAAATCTTTTCTGAACCCTTTCAAGCTTAACAACATCTTTCCTATAGCAAGAAGACTTGAACTGAACACAGTATTCTAATATTAGCCTCACCAGTGTCCTGTACAGCGACAGCATGAAGTCATAACTCCAATACTCAAAGCCACCCGATGCTTGGAGGAAGAACGCCTCATCTTCTGCCTTGGGACCCTCCAACCATATGGGATTAATGTCGATCTCACCGGTTTCCTCATCTCCCATCAACGCACCTTATCCCAGATCCAACCCTTCAACTTGGCACTGCCCTCTTGAACTGTCCTACCTCTCCACCTTCCTTCCCACCTATCCGCTCCACCCTCTGCTCTACCCTATCACTGTCACCCCCTCACCTTCATCTACCATTGGCCTTCCAAGCTACCTTCTCCCCAGCACCACCCTCCTCCTATTTATCTCTCAGCCCCCTTAGGCTCCCCGCTCCTTCCTGATGAAGAGCCTATGCCTGAAACATCGACTGTCCTGCTCTTTGAATGCTGCCTGACCTGCTGTGTTTCTACAGCGCCACACTTTTTGACTCCTGTACTCAGTGCACTGACCAATGAAAGCAAGCATATCAAATGCCATCCTCACTGTCCTGACTACCTGTAACTCTACCTTCAAGGAATTATTCACTTGCATCCTGAGGTCACTTCATTTAGCAACACACCCCAGGGCCTGACTATTAATTGTATAAGTCCTGCCCTGGTTTGCCTTACAAAAATGCAATAACCTCAAATTTATCAAAATTAAACTCCATCTGCCACTCCCTGACCCAAGACGCTATCCGATCAAGACCTTATTGTACTCTGAGATAACCTGGCCAAAGTGAGGACTGCGGATACTGGAAACCAGAGTTTAGATTAGAGTGGTGCTGGAAAAGCACAGCAGGTCATGCAGCATCCGAGGAGCAGGAAAATCGATGTTTCAGGCAAAAGCCCTTCATCAGGAATGGAGACAGGGAGCCTCCAGGGTGGAGAGATAAGTGTGGGTGGAGAGATAAGTGTGGAAGAGGCTGGGGAGAGGGTGGGGGGATGGTTGCTGAGGTGAAGGTACAGGGTACAGGGGACATTGATATCATTCCAAAAATACTAAATCAAGGGGCGAAAGGAGGAGAGGAAATGCATTTTAAAAATTGCAAAAGATAAAGAACTAGGGCAAGTAATGGGACCAAAGGACAAAAGTTCTCCAAATGTGATTGGTTGCATCCTCAGATTTTTAAGGACGTAGCTATGGAGATAATAGATGCACTGCCTCATAATCTTCCAAGAATCTAAGATTCTGAAAAAGTCCCAGAGGATTGATAAACTGACAATGTTACACCCTTATTCAAAAAGGGAGACAAATGAACTGGTAATTATAAGCCAGTTACTGCCATTGTGAAAATATTAGAATCTACTGAAAAGGTTTAAAAAAAATCTGGTTCACTACTGTCCCTCAAAGAAGGAGATCTGTTGTACATTTGACTCCAGACCCACAGCGATGTGGTTGTCTCTTAGATGACCTTGGGCAATTTAAGAATGAGTATTAAATGTTGGCCTTGCCAGTGATGCTCATATCCTATGAGTCAATAACAAAAATATAAATAATATAATCAAGTAGAGTCAGCATGGTTTCACAAAGGGAAAGAGTGTTCGATAAGGTGCCATATATTAGGTGACTTCATGAGATAACAACCCATGGGTGTTGGAGGTAGTATATGAAGTTGGATAGAAAATTTACTAACTAATAGAAGACCAAGAGTTTAGTGCATTTTCGAGGTGGTAACCTCTAACTAGAAGTGTGCTACAGGGATCACTGCTGGGTACACAATTATTTACAATATATATTACTTGGATGAAGAAAGTGAATGTACTATAGTCAGGTTTGAGGATGGCACAAAAATAGGAAAGCAATTGGTGAGGATGATACACAGTGTGCAAAGAGATAAGTAAGAGGGCAAAAACTTAGCAGATGGAATATAATGTAGGGAAATGTGAGGTTATATATTTTTGCAGGAAGAATAGAAGAGCTGAATGTTAATTAAATGGAGAAATTTAAATGGCTCATGGTATTGATTCCATGAGGAAAGGTGGGATTTCAAGGAAATGGTGTGGGAGAGCAAAACAGAAACACTGGAGTCTTAGGAAATTTGATAATTAAGGAGATAGATGAGCTTTGCTTTCTTTCGTTTCGCTGTAATCATGACCAAGAGACAGAAGGTTCTGCTGCATATTTAAACAAACTTAGTATAACTGAAGGAAAGTTTAAAAAGGGAAGGGTGACTAAGTACCCAATCTTGAGATTACCATCGAAGCTGTATACAATTGGTATAAGGATTGGAAAGGTGCATGCTTGGTTGAAAAACTGATATGGGAACATTAGTATCATTGCCTGACAGAAAGGAGCTGTACCACTGGGATAGAATGCATCTAAACTCGTGTAGGGCTAATGAACAGAATGAATAGTGCTATCGATAAAAATTTAAATTAGTAAATTGCAGGTGCTTGTTTCAGTGTTGTAAATATCAAAGAATATTGACTTCTAGTACAATAATCTTGCAAATTTAACATTTTCAGCATGATGTTCAAATTCCTCTTTGGCCTTGTTGCTGCTTTTGCCATTTGTCTCCTTCAAAGCTATGATCCTTCAAAAACTCTCGAACGTCCTTGACCTTTTTTTGCCTCACCACTAATGCCTTTGTTTTCACTTATCTAAGCCTGATGCTCAAATTTCCTTCCCAATTCCATCTAATTTCTCCCTCCCTCATTGTCCTTTTAAAATGCTTCTTAGAAGTTACCACTTTGACTAAATCCTTGGCCACCTGTTCTGATTTTTTGTAGCATAGTGTCAGGTGTTACCTGGTAATGCTCCTGTGAAGTGCCTTGGTACATTTTATTATGTTGCATATATTATATAAGTACTTTTTTTTACATAGGTGTATCAATATGTTTCCCTGTGGATTACCAAGGTATTGGAGATCGGGACATATGAAATAGTGAACCAGTTATTTTATGAATGGAATACTTCTTGGGATTATTGTAGTTATTTGTTATAAAAGGTTTTAGTTCACAATTTAAAAGATTGATCAATGCAGTAATATTGTCAAATGCTTACATCTACCTTATGAAATTATATTTTGACTTGAAAGGTAAAATGACAGTAACTTGCAAATTGTCATAAAATGCACTGTCAAAATTTTAGATGTTGCCAAGTTCTATCATGTCTTTAGGACTTGTTTCTCTTCAATAAATTCAAAATCTACCATTGCTGTAGATTTCCAGCACCTTCAGTACAAATCCTCATTTTCAAGATTTAACACTTCTAGTAGACTTTGGTCATTCAAGATTGGTCAGGTGTTTTTGGTCGGTGTGGAGTTACCAGTTATCAGTTTATGGGCTTGCCTATTGTTCACTGTAGAACACAGGTAGGAGTTCATGCTCAGAATGAAGAGGCCAAGTTTGTGAGAAATTAAAAGCAGATGCAAGATCTCCAGTATAATCTTCACAGTACAATCAGCTCTGAAAAAAGTAAACGTAAACAGGTATTTGGGAGCAGAAGTTTACTTTGGACAGGTTTTGGGAGAATGAAGTGTTTACTCAGGGGACAGTGCAATGTATCATCATAAAAGGAGATCTTAAGCTATGCTAAAAGTCAAGAGTTTCTATTAAAGTGTAATTTGCCAACAGTAGTATTTAATCAATGTTGCTTTTAGTTTCTGACAATAAAGGTGTTAAAACCTGAAATCTTGTCATGCAGTCCTTTCCATCAATTACTAGAAATTCCAATCCCTTTGTAAAAGTTCTTTGTGGATATCATAAGAATTTTTTTTAATGACATAGTTCATTAACACTTTGGGGATAGGGGTTGCATGTTTTTCCATTGTGTGGTTTCTAACTTTCATTCTTATGATTGCAGAAATGAAGGATTATGCAAAGTCATATCAATCTTTGAGCAACACGATGGCTCAGTGGTTAGTCTCACAGCACCAGGATCCCAGGTTCGGTTCCAGCCTCTGGCGACTGTCTGTGTGGAGTCAGCACATTCTCCCCGTGTCTGCTTGGGTTTCCTCCGGGTGCTTCGGTTTCCTCCCACAGTCCAAAGATGTGTACGTCAGGTGGATTGGCCATGCTAAATTGCCCATAGTGTTAGCTGTGTTAGTCAGAGGGAAATGGGTCTAGGTGGGTTACTCTTCGGAGGGTCGGTGTGGACTTGTTGGGCCAAAGGGCCTGTTTCCACACTTTAGGGAATCTAATCTTAACTCATTTGCTTGTTTTTATTTCACTTTCTGAGCCCAAACTGAATGCCAGGAGTGTGCAAAACAGATGCTGACTGACTGCATGTCATTGGAGCGATGGTGTGTGGTGAATAGATCAGCTTATACTGTTGAAAAGGGAAACAAATCCATTTACAGTTCTCATTTACTGTACAGTATAACTGCTCTCCCGGTGGAGTTATGGTGACCTGATCAGGAAATAGTTGCTGGAGAGACTGCCATCTGTTTCTGCAAGATTTTATTTTAAACCCAAATAGTCACTAAAGGCTTTATAACAACCAAGTGTGGTTGTAGTGTACCAATAGCAATCTGACATAGCATATATATAAAAATGTCAAATATATGTCTACATAAAAACATGAGATCAATATTAATCTGCTGCAGTTGGGTAAATTTATAGCTTTAGTGACCTAGCCTTTTCAATAACTCATAATATATTTTTGATTCGATTTGATGTATTTTCATCAGAGTCAGAATTACAGTTTTTCCATGTGATATATTCAGATTTTCTGAATGGTGTATGTTTATAGTTTGTATTTATTACTTGTCTTTACATGTGTAAACCACTGCCATTGGAATAATTCTGATGGGATAGTCTCAGTTTACAATATTTCCAAAACAAAACAATCAAATGGTTAATGTCAACAATTTATGTTTCTTGAAATCGTGGATGCATTGGTGATTATTTTCCAGAGTTCGATAGATTCGGGATCAGTTCTTGCGAATTGGAGGGTGGCTAATGTTGTACTATTTTTGAGAAAGGTGGGAGAGAGAAAGCAGGAAATTATAGACCAGTCAGTCTGACCTCAGTGGTGGGAAAGATGCTGGAGTTTATTATAAAGGATGAAATTACGACACGTCTGGATAGTAGTTACAGGATAGGTCAGAGTCAGCATGGATTTATGAAGGGGAAATTATGCTTGACTAATCTTCTGGAATTTTTTGAGGATGTAACTCTGGAGATGGATGAGGGAGATCCAGTAGATGTAGTGTACCTGGATTTTCAGAAAGCTTTTGATAAAGTCCCAAATAGGAGGTTAGTGAACAAAATTAGGGCACATGGTATTGGGGGCAAAGTACTGACTTGGATTGAAAGTTGGTTGGCTGACAGGAAACAAAAAGTAGTGATAAACGGCTCCATTTTGGAATGGTAGGCAGGGACCAGTGGGGTACTGCAGGGATCAGTGCTGGGACCGCAGCTTTTTACAATATATATTAATGATATAGAAGATGGTATTAGTAATAACATTAGCAAATTTGCTGATGATACTAAGCTGGGTGGCAGAGTGAAATGTGAGGAGGGTGTTAGGAGATTACAGAATGACCTGGACAGGTTAGGTGAGTGGTCAGATGCATGGCAGATGCAGTTTAATGTGGATAAATGTATGGTTATCCACTTTGGTGGCAAGAACAGGAAGGCAGATTACTATCTAAATGGAATCAATTTAGGTAAAGGGGCAGTACATAGAGATCTGGGTGTTCTTGTACACCAGTCAATGAAGGTAAGCATGCAGGTACAGCAGATAGAGAAGAAGGCTAATAGCATGCTGGCCTTCATAACAGGAGGGATTGAGGATAGAAGCAAAGAGGTTCTTCTGCAGCTGTACAGGGCCCTGGTGAGACCACACCTGGAGTATTGTGTGCAGTTCTGGTCTCCAAATTTGAAGAAAGACATTCTGGCTATTGAGGGAGTGGAGCGTAGGTTCACAAGGTCAATCCCTGGAATGGCGGGACTACCTTACGCTGAAAGATTGGAGCGACTAGGCTTGTATCCCTTGAGTTTAGAAGACTGAGAGGGGATCTGATTGGGACATACAAGATTATTAAAGGATTGGACACTCTAGAGACAGGAAACATGTTTCCGCTGGGTGAGTGACGAACCAGAGGACACAGTTTAAAAATACAGGGTAGACCATTTAGGATAGAGATGAGGAGAAACTTCTTCATCCAGAGAGTGGTCGCTGTGTGGAATGCTCTGCACCAGAGGGCAGTGGAGGCCCAGTCTCTGGATTCATTTAAGAAAGAGTTGGATAGAGCTGTCAAGGATAGTGGAATCAAGGGTTATGGGATAAGGCAGGCACAGGATACTGATTAAGGAGGATCAGCCGTGATCATATTGAATGGTGGTGCAGGCTCGAAGGGCAGAATGTCCTACTCCTGCACCTATTGTCTATTGTCTCTTGAATTGTGATGAAGTTTATTTAAATGGGTATGACTGTGGTTGAGAAGTTACTTGTTATCTTTTTGTTACTAACCTGGTAATACATTGTAGCTGGTTTCAGTTTCATCAATACCTATATACGAATCAAGGAAGGTTGCAGTGCCTTCATCTGCATTCATGTTTGGAACTTTTGCAGGGAAGAGTGGACGTCTAGGTTTGGATTGTCTGGCTGGATTGCGATTCACAATGCCAACTTGTTGTCCTTGAGGGTGGAGCTGCCTCCACTGACTCCCATTGGTTGCCTTAATTTCCTTCTTACCAATAATAACACAGAAGTTGAGAAGTACGAAGAACAAAACAAAATTGTTTACTTTCATTATTTTTCTTTAGGTATCACCTGTAAGAAGGAAAGTGAAAACACAAACATAAGTTTCATGAAATTTATTCCCCAGGTTTCTACAGTTAATGATATTAATGCATATATTAATATTAATCATTAATATTAAGACAGAATATTTTTTTCCATCTAAAATGCTTCAAAATTATCATTTAATTTGCATGTTCATTTAACTAGCAGTTTATGTTATTTGGAATCCCCACAGTGTGGAAACAGGCCCTTTGGCCCAAAGGGTCCACACCATACCTCCAAAGAGTAACCCACTAAGACTCATTCCCCTACCCTATTATCCCATGTTTACCCCTTATTAATGCACCTAACCCAAACATCCCCAAACTCTATGGGCAATTTAGAATGGCCAATTCATCTAAACTGCACATCTTTAGATTATGAGAGGAAGCCAGAACAAACCCATGCAGACATGGGGAGAATGTGAAGAACTGAACTATGGAGTACTTGTCATGGAACTGCCTGCTAGTTTAAACTGAAAAATATAACCACTTCCTGTAACCAATAGAAATTTTGATATCAATATGCTCTTTGAGTTATACTCAAAAAAATGGCAGCTTACGAAACAAGTTTATATGATAGTCCTGGGCTGCTTCCACCGCCAAATCCAAGCCACCGGATGCCTGGAGGAAGAACACCTCATCTTCCGCCTTGGGACCCTCCAACCACATGGTATCAATGTCGATGTTACCAGTTTCCTCATCTTCCCTCCCCCCACCTTATCCAAGATCCAAGCCTCCAACTCAGCACCACCCTCTTGAATTGTCCTACCTGTCTATCTTCCTTCCCACCTGTCCACCTTCCTTCCCACCTATCCACTCCACCCTCTGCTCCGACCTCCTATCACAGGAGTTCAGACAGCATCCAAGGAGCAGAAAACTCAATGTTTCGGGCAAAAGCCCTTCATCAGGAATACAGGCTGAGTGCCTGAAGGGTGGAGAGATCAGGCACTCTGCCTGTATTCCTGATGAAGGGCTTTTGCCCAAAACATTGATTTTCCTGCTCCTTGGATGCTGTCTGAACTGCTGTGCTTTTCCAGCACCATTCTAATCCAGAATCTGCTTTCCAGCATCTGCAGTCATTGTTTTTACCTCCGACCTATCACTTCACACCTACCTTCATCTACCTATTGCCTTCCAAGTAACCTTTCCCCCAGCACCAGCCCCCATCCATTTATCTCTCAGCCCCCTTGGCATTACGCCCTCCCCCCTCCCCCCCCCCCCCCCCCTCCCCCGAATTCCTGATGAAAGGCTTGTGCCCAAAACATCGACTCTCCTCCTCGTTGGATGCTGCCTAATCTGCTGTGCTTTTCCAGCGCCACATTTTTTGACTCTGATCTTCAGCATCTGTAGTCCACATTTTCTCCTGATGTGATAGTTAGCTTGGCAACATTTATCTCTCAGTCAACATCACAAAAAATCCATCTGATTGTTATTACAATTCTGCTTTTGGTACTTCATGCAAATTAATTGCCATGTTTCTTCTATTTAACAATATTTCAAAATTAGTATGGCAATATTAAATGAATGATGGTAGACTATAGTGCAGTATACCATGAGGGAATTGTTGACATGGGTATTAAAATCATCAGTTCAGTATGCAATCTTGGAAATAAAAAGCAAACAAAGTTTTCATTTGATTGGAGGCAAAGTAAATAAAATTAATGCGTTGACGGATTGACAAAGCACTGGTTCAGCACTAGCTAAATACCTGAGTACAGTTCCAGTCACTGCACCATAATGGGATATTGGAAAAGATACAAAGGAAGTCAACAAATCAGATACGAGAGGGAGTCAGAAGAATGATCCCAGGGATGAATGGCTTTTCATATGAGGAGCAATTAAGGAGTCTGGGTCTGCGCTCCATGGAATTTAGAAAGTTGAGGGGTTTATCTGATTGAAACTTGTAGGATACTGAGAGACCTAGATGGAGTGGTCGTGGAGCAGATATTTCTACTAGTAGAACCCAAGGGTGCAAATTCAAAGTGAAGTGACGATCCTTTAGAACTCAGATAAGGAGGAATTTCTTTAGCCAGAGGGTGGTCATTCAGTGGAACTGATTGCCGCAGAGGATTGCGGAGGCCAGGTCATTGAGTGTATTCAAGACAGAGATAGATCGGTTCTTGATTGGTAAGGGGATCAAGGATTATAGGGAGAAGGGAGGAGAATGGGTTGAGAAACACATCAGCCATGATCGAACAATGGAGCAGACTCAGTGGTTTGAATGAGCTAATTCTACTCCTATATCTTATGGTCTTGTATTAGGCATTGTGTAGTTGAGCTAAAAAGCCCAAGAAGGCTGTAATAAGCCTAATACTGGGCCAGTTTACACAAGAGAAAAAAATGACTGTGTGAGATTATACTGAAGTTTTGAACATTCGAAAGACCACGGTTAAACTTAAATCCAGTAATTATAAACCCTTGCCAGAGGGCATGGTCTCAAGTCCGTAACAGGAAATATTTATGATTTGGACGTGCCAGTGTTGGACTGGATTGTACAAAGTTAAAAATCACACAACACCAGTTCAATAGGTTTATTTGCAAACACTAGCTTTCGGAGTGCTGCTGCTTCATCAGGTGGTTGTGGAATATAAAATTGTAGGACACAGAATGTATAGCAAAAGTTTACAGTGTGATTTAACTAAAATTATATATTGAAAAAGACCTGGATTGTTTGTTAAGTCTGTCATCTTTTAGAATGGCATGTTGGTACCAGTCTTTTACATGTAAATTCCAGAACGTATGAGTGTCTGTGAGATAATGTGTGTGAGTGTAAAGGGGTATAAGTTTGTGAGTGTGGGTGTGTATGTGTGAGCATGTGAGAGAGGGTCTGCATGAGTGTATGGGTTTGTAGGAGTGTCTCTGAGAGAGCGTTTGTGTGTGTGTGTGTGTGTGTGTGGTGCAGTGGGGTCACCTGTCATGACATGAATCCAAGGTCCCAGTTGAGGTCATCCTCATGGGTACCAAACTTGGCTATCAGCCTCTGCTTGGCTACTTTGCATTGTTCTGATGCCTGATGAAGGGCTTTTGCCTGAAACGTTGATTTTCCTGCTCCTTGGATGCTGCATGACCTGCTATGCTTTTCCAGCACCACTCTAATCTAGACTCTAATCTCCAGCATCTGCAGTACTCACTTTCACCACTTTGCATTGTTGCCTGTCCCAAAGTTCGCCTTGGACGATGGTCACCCGAAGGTCCAAGATCAAACATCCCAATCCGCTGAAGTGTTCTCCAACTGAGATAGAACACTCCTGTTTGTTGATTGTTATGCGATGTCCATTTATCCGTTGGCATAACCTCTGCTCAGTCTCACCAACATACCATGCCTCAGGGCATCCTTACCTGCAGCTAGACAATGTGGCTGAGTCACGTGAGTACCTGACACGTACATGGTGAAAGGTCTTCCCACGTATAATGGTGGTATCCACGTCAACACAGACACGTCTTGCAGTGTCTACCATGACAAGGTTGTATGGTGTTGTCCTGAAAGCCGGGCAGTTTGCTCCGAACAACGATCTGTTTGAGGTTTGGTGGTTGTTTGAAGTTGTTTTGGTGGTCTTCTTCAATATATAATTTCAGTTACATCACACTGTAAACTTTTGTGACACATTCTGTATCATACGATCTGATACTCCACAACCACCTTATGAAAGGAGCAGCGCTCTGAGAGCTAGTGCTTCCAAATAAACCCGTTGGACTATAACCTGGTGTTGTGAAATATTTATACCCATGGCTTTCGTATAGATGGTATTGAATGCCTAGAGCACTGGTGACCGAAAAATTCAGCAGTAGTATTTTTTCTCAAAAGTTCAAATTTTGAGAATATAATGTGTAAGGTAATGATGTAAAAAGGTTCATCTATGAGCAAAGCTGAAGTACTGTCCACTCTGATATATAATACAGCTACTGGATGGAACTTCAAGCAGTCATGGGGAGTGTTAAGGAGTCTTGGGCATTGTAGTCAGCTGTAGTCTCCTATTCTTCATGCCACCATCAGTTGTGCACAGTGTTACCCTTCACTTGCATTATGCCCTGGAAATCAAGGCCTGCTATTCCCCAAGTCATCACAAAAGTTAAAGATTTTTAAAGGTTTACAAAAATGTCTTTTACACCAGGTTAACGGAAATTATAGATCCTGTGTCCCCACTTAGCTAAAATTACTATTTATTACAAATAAATAGATTCGAGCTATAGGTAAACAATTGTGAGCCATCAATATACGCTGTGCTAGTTATAACTCTAACTCCCTTTTAAACTCCCCCTCTAGATGATATATGGACTGACACAGAGAAGAGGAAAGAGACATGGGTGTTATGGGTGGAAGTAAAAAATTGGGAAGGCAGTTCAATAGTCTTTGTTCACAGAGTCCGCTGAGATGGTTCTTTTGGCTTGTCAGGATATGTTGCTCCACGTTCTTCCCCCTTCAGATACTTCCATTTGCTGGCAGCAGGTGTAGGGTAGCTCGTTCACACTTATAAAGGTCTTTGACATGAATGGGGTAGTTCTGGACAATACATAGCATCTCCCATATCTCAGTATCCACTCCTCCCAAAGGATCACACTTTTTATTTAATAAAACAAAGAACTGACAATTGCTGCAAAATGTTTCAGCCTTATCTTTTGCACTGATGTGCTGTGCAGTGGTCACTATTGTTGAAGATGGCGAGTTGTTTAATTGTCCATCATCATTCATGATGTATATGGCAGATCTGCAGAGCTTAGATCTGATTCATTTCATGTGGGATCGCTAGCTCTGTCTGTCACTTGCTGCCTAGCTATTTGGCATGCAAATAGTCCTGAGATACCAGGTTGGTGCTGCTCCTAGGATGCCCTGCTACACTCTTCATGGAACCAGGATTGATCCCCGGTTGAAGATTTGTTGGACTACTGTGGCTACAGTTCCACAGCACCTCATGGATGCCGAGTCTTGAGTTGGTAGATCTGTTTGAAGTCTGTTCCACTTGGCACAGGGGTAGTGAACTGAACATGATGAAAAGTATTCTCAATGTGATGATAAACATCATCTCTACAAGGACTATGCAATTGTTACTATACTGTCATAGAAAAGTGCATCTGTGGCAGTTTGGTGAGGATGAAGTCAAGTATTTTTTTTTCCTCTTATTTATTCTCTCACCATCTGTTGCAGTCCCAGGCTTTAGGATTTAGGTCAGTAGTGGTGCTGCCAAATCACTAATTTAAGTCCTTCTCTTAGTACATTCTGTGTTCTTTCCACTCTTTCTGTACTTAATCCAGATGCTATTCAAAAGGGAGGAATCTAGAGAGTTGTTTCATTAGAATCAGCTGGAGGTTTCCATTCCTGTGTTTGACCTTATGCCATGATACGTCATGGCGTTCAAAGTCAATGTTGAGGATTCCTAGACCAATTCCTTCCTTGGTGCATAACACCGTGCCATGACTTCTGCTGGGTCTGTCCTGCTGTTGCATAAGATATACCCAGGGATGATGATGGTGTTGTCTTGGATGTAGTGCATAAGTTATGATTCCGAGACCATAACTATACCAGGCTGTTGCTTGATTCGTCTGGCACTAGATTCCAGGTGTTTAGATCAGATGAGCTTCCCTCCAATATGAAACAGGCCCTTTGGCCTAACAAGTCCACACCGACCCTCTGAAGAGTAACCCACCTAGACCCATTCCCTAACCCTATGTTAGTGAGAAGAGCTTACTTTATTGTGACTGATACAACTGGATGGTTTGCTGGGTCATTTCAAAGGCAGTTAAGAATCAACCACATTGCTGTTGCATTTAGGCCACACCAAGTAAGGGTGGCAGTTTCCTTTCTTAAAGGACATTACTTAACCAGGTGGGATTTTATGACAGTCAGCTTCAATTTAACAGTCATCATTCAACCTTAAATTTCAAATTTTTGTTGATTACCTATTCCACCATCTCCCTGGTGGGATTTGAACCCAGGTCCCTCAAACTATCAAGCATGAAGTTTATTGCTGAGACAGTTGTCTCAGTTCTGGCTTATTAATACTGCAATAGTGTGTCTTTGACTAAAGAGATGTTTGGAAGGCACCACTGGTCCTGGTCTGTAAGTCTGTTGTATTGACAACCCTCCTGTAATGCAGCAAAACTTGAATCATCTACTGACATTCCAGTAAGGTCCTTGAGAGCTTTCAACAGTGGAACCTACTCTGAATTCTGGGAATCAAACTGGATGACCACCAGACCAAGACAAGCCTCCTCCATGAAGTTGCAGGTACTAGAATTATAGTCCTGCTCCCGAAGAACCAACTCCATTAGACAGACTATTGCATCTCAAAGCACAAAAATTGCCTCCCTCAGTATATTCTCATCTCCCATGGCCAATACTCATCCGGGTGGCCAAAGGAAAATGTATAAAGATTCACTCAAGATCAGTCTAAAGTACAGAGGCATTAACATCACTGACAGGGAAGAGAAAACTGCTGACTGCTTATCAAGACACAGCCATTTTGAGGTTCAGCAAGTTGGAACAATGAGGCAGAGGAAGGTGAGAAAAGACAAATTAGAATTTTAAGTTTCATTTGCTCATTAAACAATATGACCTCACTATGAAAAAAAAACGTGGATCCAACTTTTGGCTTTTTACCATCTGAGGACTCATCTAACCTGATAAACGTCAAACGTGATTCTGAGGGACTGACGATGATGATGTCAGTCATTCTTAAACAAAGCTCATTCTTAAATAAAAATAAGCATTTTGCCCTCCTGCAATTCATTGATGTAGTTCAACCACTTCATTAGAAAGCTTGGCCAATCCAGGAAAACACAACCAGTCAAAGATTGACCCTGCAAGATTAATGAATGAACCTAAGAAAAAGATTCAACCAAGAGAAATCACATATTTGAATCAGAGATTTATTTCACACTGTCATTATGGAAGAAGCCCACAGATTTCAAAGCTATAAAAAAAGGTCTTTCATCCCTGGTACCACTGAAGAGTCCTCAGAATTAACTATCAGCAAGTCTTGAGCCAACAACTAAATACTGTTCAAACATTTGAGCAATACAATCTACTAGAAATCATTGGTAAACTTTAAATTGAAATAGAACTGACAGCACAGCAGTCTCCACCACACACAGTGGTGACGCAGAACAGTAAATACCACAGGCTGGGCAACTGGTTTGCAATGTAGAGTGATGCCAACAGTGTGGGCCCACCTACATCCGCGATTCCTCTGGTGCGCTGCACCAGATTGACAATTTCCAGTTCCTTAGCCCTAACTACTTCCTGTTCACCGTGGATATCCAATCCCTCTACACCTGGTTAGCACTGCTGCCTCACAGCGCCAGAGACTCGGGTTCAATTCCCACCTCAGGCAACTGTCTGTGTGGAGTTTGCACATTCTCCCCGTGTCTGGGTGGGTTTCCTCCGGGTGCTCCAGCTTCCTGCCACAGTCAAAAAATGTGCAGGTTAGGTGAACTGGCCAGGCTAAATTGCCCATAGTGTTAGGTGAAGGGGTAAATGTAGGGGAATCGGTCTGAGTGGGTTGCTCTTCAGAGGGTCGGTGTGGACTTGTTGGACCGAAGGGCCTGTTTCCACACTGTAAGTAATCTAATCTAAACCTATCCTCCACCAGGACGTTTGTGAACTGTCAGTTTCTTCTCAAGAAGAGGCCTGAACAATTCCTGATGAAGGGCTTTTGCCTGAAACATCGATTTCCCTAATCTTTGGATGTTGTCTGACCTGCTGTGCTTTTCCAGCACCACTCTAATCTTCACTCCCCAGCCACCACCACGCTCCTCCACCTGGCTGAACTTGGTCTCTCAGTAAATAATTTCTCCTTTAATTCATCTCACTTCTGCCAAGTCAAATGAATGGCTATGGGCACCAGTTATGCCTGACTCTTTGTACGGCATGTGGATTAATCCTTGTTCCCATCCTACACTGGCCCCCTCCCACAACTCTTCATTCGGTTCACAGATGACTGCTTTGATACCACTCTGTGCTCCCACCAGGACCTTGAAAACTTTAAGCATTTTGCCACCAATTTCCACGCTGCTATAACTTTCACATCATCAATTTCTGACACTTCACTTCCTTTCCTTGACCTATCTCCATTGTGGGGAATAATCTGTCCACTGCCATCCACTACAAAGCCACTGACTCCAATATGTACCTTCACTATAGCTCGTCACACCCCACGTCCTGCAAGAACTCCATCCCATTCTCCCAGTTCCTTTACCTACATCGCCTCTGTTCAGATGATGCCAAACAGTGCTGCTGACATGGCTTGCTTCTTCCATAACCGTGGTTTTCCAGCCACTGTGGTTGACAGGGCCCTCAACCGCATCTGAGTTATCACCCGTGGTTCCGCCCTCGCCCCTTCCCATCACTCAGCGGCGTGATCGGATCCCCTTTTCTCACTTTTCCTCCCACCAGCCTCCATGTTCAAAGGATCATTCTCCGCCATTTCAGACAACTCCAGCAGAATGCCACCACAAACACATCTTCCCCTCAGTCCATCAATTGCATTTTACAGGGATCCTTCCCTCTAGGTCACCCTAGTCCATTCCATGACCAAACCCCTCCCCCCCCACCCCACCAACTCCCCTTTCCCATCTAACTGTAGAAAGTGCAACACCTGCCCCTTCATCTTCTCCCTTCTCACCATCCAAGGCCTAAACAGTCTCTCCACACGAGGCAACGTTTCAACTGTACCATCTCCAATCTTGTGTATTGTATTCACTGCACCAAATGTGGCTTACTCGATATTAGAGACACTAAACGCAGAATGGGTGACCGCTTTGCAGAATACCTCCAGTTTGTGAAAGCACAACCCTGAGCTTCCTGTAGCAGGCTATTTTAACACAGCGTCCTACTGTCATGCCCACTTGTCTGTCCTTGGCATGCTGCAATGTTCCACTGAATCACAGCGCAAACTGGAGTAACAACATCTCATCTTCAGACTGGGCACTTTACAGCCTTCTGGACTTAATATTGAGTTCAACATCTTCAAACTGTGAACCAGCTTCCATTTCTTCCCTTTCTTTTAGCTTTACTTGTTACATTGTCCTATTTATTCCGTTTCTTAGAAATTTATTTGTTACATTCTCCGTCACATCCTCTCTCCCCTCCCCCATGCCAGTGGGACTGTCTTTCAAGCCCAGTAGTTAGACACACCATTGTTCTGCCATTCTTGTATTACAATCATGTAATCTGAACTGTCAACATCTTTTCTCCACTAGCACTCTACACCCACCATCACACCCCAACTCTTCCCCAAACAATCCCCCCAACTATAACATAAATACTGTCCCTCCACACTTCACTTCAGCTCTGAAGAAACGTCATCTAGAATCGAAACATTAGCATGCTGTCTCTCCATGGATGCTGTCTGACCTGCTATGATCTCCAGCATTAGTTGTTTTCAGAATAGATTCCAGCATCTGGAGTAATTTGCTCCTTCAATTCCAACACTGACTGAGGTTATCATAAGGATTCCCCTTCTCAACTTCTACCCTTGCTTGAGGCATGGTGACCATCCTTGGTTAAACCACCAGTCATCTCTCTTTAATGGTAGAGCAGCTCACTGGTTAGCATTGCTGCCTTACAGCACCGGAGACCTGGGTTCAATTCCACCCTTGGGCAACTGTCTGTGTGAAGTTTTCACATTCTCCCATGTATCTGCATGGGTTTTCCAGTTTCCTACCACAGTCCAAAGATGTGCAGATTAGGTAGATTGGTCATGCTAAATTGTCAAGAGGGTGTAGGGATGTGCAAGCTAGGTGGACTAACCCTGGGAAATGCAGGGTTACGGGGAGAGGATAGGCATGTCTGGTATGGATGTTCTTTGGAGGGTCGGTATTAACTCAATGGGTTGAATGGTCTGCTTCCACACTGTAGGGATTCTGTGATTCTATGGTCTGGTAAGAGAATAGCAACATTACTTGACCAGATGACTTCACGCCTAGTACTTTGTGTCATAATGCACATACCTCAGAGGAACACTGGCAGGGTCCTGTGCTCATTCTTTTCATTTGGAGAAGCCTCAGCCTCATTGAGACACCAAAAATGGAAGGCTGTTTTCATACTTTCATTCCTATCTTACTTGTAAATGGATCTTTTCTATCTCAATCTTAAATAGATCTCACTTTGTGATGATTTGGAGGTGCTGGTATTGAACTGGAGTGCACAAAGTTAAAAATCACTCTACATCAGGTTATAGTCCAACAGCTTTATTTGGAAGCACTAGCTTTCAAGGAGCTGCCTCTTCATCAGGTGCTCAGTGCCTCGAAAGCTAGTACTTCCAAATAAACCCGTTGGACTATAACCTGATGTAGTGTGATTTTCACTTTGTGATAGCATAGTTTCCAAATGTGCTGACTTCATTTCTATGCAAGGGATGTTCGGTATGAGTGCCCAGCAGCAGTAGCCACCGAATCATTACCAGAGTTTAGCTTAGAGTGGTGCTGGAAAAGCACAGCAGGTCAGGCAGCATCCAAGAAGCAGGAAAATCGATGTTTCGGGCAAAAGAAATGTTGATTTTCCTGCTCCTCGGATGCTGCCTGACCTGCTGTGTGTTTCCAGCACCACTCTAATCTAAACTCTGGTTTCCAGCATCTGCAGTCCTCACTTTTGCCTTCCGAATCATTACCAGTCTGCTCAACATGTGATTCCACATTTTTTCTGGACGTATCACTACCTGGTATGGCAACTGTACCATTCAAGATCGGAGACAGTTACAGAGAGTGGTGAACTCGGCCCAGATAATCACAAAGGCCAACCTCCCATCTATAGAATCCATCTACCAGGCCCGCTTTCAAGGAAAGGCTGCCAGCATTCTCAAAGATCCATCCAACCGGCAATGTTTTTCTACAACCTCTAACAACAGGGAGAAGGTACAGAAGCCTGAACACATGCACCAGCCAATTTTATAACAGTTTCTACTTTACTGTTGTTAGTATACTGAACGGACTCACAAACTCTTAACATTCGCCTGTATCTGTGTTTTTGTTTTTGCCGCTGTTTACCTATTATTTACTTATCTATGCTACTTAACTCTGTGATCTGCTTGTATTGCTTGCATGACAAAGCTTTTCACTGTCCCTTTCTAAGAGCAATTATGGATGAGCAAGTGACACCCACTCGCCATGAAGAAATTTGAAGATGCCTGTAGCAAAATAAGCTTTCATCCATGTGTACATAAAATATAAAGGATATAGTATTCTTACTCAAAAAGGGGTTTCTTTACATAAGTATGCCCTCGGGCTTTGCTACCTGAAAATGGCTATAGAAATAATACAAGATTATGCAAAATAAGATATGATCTTATTTCTGCTCCAAGGAAGGCATTATTAATTTTTGCACATTCCAGTGCTGTTGAGCTTACTTCAGTATCAACTAGTCAGAGGATTTAGGGTCTTCCAGCATTCAATGCTGTAGTTATTGCTAATGAAGAATGTCCACAAACCCTCCCAGTGCTTCTCTGGCTTTGGCATAGGCCACTTCCATAGAACTTTTATTTACATTCTTTTGTGTCCAGTAGATGTACTCACTTTCACTGCCAAGGTTAGATGGGACCTAGGAGGTAAAAACATCCTTTGAGGAATAACAAAAAATCGTTAGAATTGCCATCTGCAGTAGGATGTATTCTAGCTAATGTGAATTATACATTTTAAATATTGTGCCCCACATGGGATTTATAGGTTTCAATCCTATGTACATTATGACGATTTAAGAAGGACAAATGGAGCATATTAAATGTGTCTGGTCAGTTGTCCATGTCTGACCATTCTGGATGGCAGTCTGAGTGATGATAAGGGACTGTACTGATCTTTTGATGCTGGAGAACACAATTCAATGTCTGTTGGACATGCCCACAGGGATGTGACATCATTCCAATCAGCACAGGTTGCCTTCTGATTCATTTCAGCAACTTACTCACTGGTCATATGGTGCAGAGACCACAACTGACATGATCACTGGCCTTCATTCATTTTCCTTCTCACATCCAGGACAAACTAACTCTTAGCAATCAGGAACACAAAGCTATTGTGACAAAGGTCTGTTGTTGTTAATGTGCATAATTAATAGTAACAAATCTATTTATTTGATTGATTTGGCCCAATTTCCACAGAAATGATGACTTTTGAAGAGTCATTTTGATGATCATAGTTCAAAATTGTGCCTTTCCTGAGTACAAGAGGTTCATTTCCTCCTCCCAGAACAATGACTGAACCCACTTCAACAGCTTGTTGAAGAGACATCAGCATTTCCTACATCGATTTTTGTTCTCTGTAGCCCTGTATTGTCAGGGAGAAGTTGATCCTTCTTAACCATTGCAGTGGATTTGTTGGTTAGTCCGGCTACTCGGGTTCTTCCTCATTGTGGTAGGCATTATCAAGAAGTTCCGACACAATAGGCTATTGTTTAGGCAGGGCAATAAAATATTCCAGACTATTTGGACCTGAAATCCCCTCCCCTTCTGCTCCTCAAAATCTTCTACCATGACCAACAGACAATCCTAGATTGGCCGTTTTAAGTGGGAGGCAAAGGTGTTGTTTGATTTCTGGAGGAAAATGTCTGGTGATATAATTCAGCTGAGTTGTCCTTCTATTTCCAGCTAGTACTCCCATTAGTAACTGAATAACTACTTCTAGTTTGCAACTATTGATTTAAACTTTAATGTTTAAAACAGCCATTGCAAAAAATACAAGAGGAGTGAACTTACCAGCTCCCCTCCCACCAGTCAGGCACATTCTTTGAACACTCAGTTGAAGTGTATTTTAAGAATTTTTTTTTCAGAATAGTCTGGCTTACTCTCTGAGTATGTAACAGCCTGGGTCCCTCGGGTAAAAGAGTATTGGTTGTAATAAAGTATCAGACAGATCTCCTGAAGAAACAAAAAGCTTGCTTGGAGAATGGAAAGTTATGATTCAGTGGTCCTTGGGATATCAAGGCTCAGCTGGGAAACTCCTAAATGTGCAACAGTTATTGTAAACATTACTTACCTCATTAGAATAAAAAGTAGTTAATTATGCTACATTATACAGCAGAACTAATACAAAGCATATTTAATTGTCAGCTGACGTGATTTTATAGTGGTTTGGGAAAAAGCCTTTTAGAAAATGTATATAAATCCAACTGTGTTTTTTAAAGTTATCCTTTTGAAGTTTTTTTGTAGTCCTGGTCCAGCAGAAAAAATGATGAAATGGAACTATGTGAAACTTAAGGGAAATCAAACAAAAGCCACAACCCTTGCAGTAGAAACTTAATTGCTTTAGTTTTAAATGTCTTTTTGCAAGTACTAAAATTGGACCATGGTGTAAAAACAGAACAAAAGAGACATTGCTCCACTTATTCACTTCATGAAACTTGATACTATAAGTAGTTTGGGAATTTTGAACAAAAGACAGTTTACAGAAATAACAAAGCATTTTAGACACAAAAGAAATACATTACCACAACACTTTAGTTCTTTTGTGAAGCCAAGAACTTCTTGCAGTCTTTGTTATCTTTAGCCTTATCACAACCAGGAATGAATAAACATCTGAAAATTTTCAGCAGTTACAAATGCTAACAGCAGATGGGCTGCATATTTTTAAAGCGAGGATTGCCCAAGTAACTTTAAATTTGTTTTTCCTTAATAGTAACTTTAGAGACAATGTCTAGCAACGTTTGTGGGGAAGTACAAGAATGCAATTATTGCTTAATTATTAGGCATTGAACATCTGGAACACAGCTACTAAAAATGACGCTACCTGTGTTAAACAACGTTATTCACCTTTAATTGAAGTGTACTTAAATAATAAGTCTGGGATGGTGATCACTTAAATCAAAACAGCCCCTTTCTCCACAGATTCTGCTAGTCCTGCCGGGTTTCTCCAGTAATTACTGTTTTTAAAACATTCCCTTACATGGTTAAAGACTAAAAATTCCAGTAAATTTGCTGTTTTCTTATTTGGTTCAGTTAAATTTAAAAATATTCATCCAGTGAGTTAGTAGCTGAAGCTAATCCATAGATCTACCAAGTTATATAAATATATACAACCAATTACCTGAAATTAGCAGAGTTCAGTTCTGAAATTTGCTTTGATCCAATTTGGCAAGTTAAAGCAAAATAAAAGCTGACTAATTTAGAGTCAGAAGAATCTTTCTAGCCGTATTTGGGTGGTTGATTCCTAGATGAAAGGGTACATTTGAGCCATAATGAATTAGTGAAAATAATGTGCCTTGGTTGGTCAATTTCTGTATTTATTTGAATTGTTCAAATAAACCAAAAGGAAATTGTTCCATTTTAGATTTAAAAATAGAGAATTTATATCCGTTCTTAAAAATCTTATGGTTGGCATTGAAATTGGTTCTGTGCAGTCACACTAAGCAAATAGGTAGTAATTAAGCAACTTGCTTCAAAACTCACTCAGCTTTTCATAATTCACTTTTGTTTATTTTGCATTATTCCCCAAGACCAGTTGAAGCAAACATATTCGCATTTGTGTGGGAAATTTAAAATTTACAATAAGCCACGTAAACATTGCTGCTTTCACAATCCGAGAGTTGAAAATTTTACTCAAAAATAATTTAAAACAGCAACAGTTTTATTTACATAGTGTCCATAAGGTAAGAAAAACACCCAAAGCAATGTGACCTTTATAATTTCATTGTCTCACGCACACAGACCTTTCAGTGCACAGTGCCTTTAATTTTTTTGGAGCAGTCATGTGCATATGCAACTTAGCTTAGTGGGAACATTGGTTCCAGCTGTTCTTCACAGAGATGAAGTCAGAGCTGAGTCAAGAAATGAAAAACTGGGTGGCTAAAAGCTTGATCAAAGGGGGTAGGTAGTGACAAACGTCAGTCCTTAATACCTATCATGTGGAAGATCCATTGAAAGCAACAAGGAGGGAATAAGCACTGTGTTTGTTGCTAAATTTGTCTGTGACATTTTAAGTCCCAGTTTGAACTCAGATAGCTGGGTTTCCAAGCACTCTGCAAAGCACTGCAGAGGTTGAGTGTTTCCTAGATCATAAACTCCAGGAAGTGCCCACTCAACAGCAGGTCCAATTCTGGATAGAAGATGGGTGACCATCTGAAAGAGAGTGAACAGACAGGAAAAGTTAGAGATTTCAAGGTATTTCCATTCTTAGGCTGGTATTCAGCATTGGAGACAGGAAAGAGTGAAGATACCTTGAAGGCTGCATAAATTATTTTCTTAAAATTATGCCATTGTTCCTCAACTGCCTTTGCTGCTCAACTCCTTTCCCAGTCCTTTCAACTAGCTCTACACTCCTTCCTTTGTATTTATCCTTATTTTCGTTTAGCATTGTTGGTTCTGACCCACTTTTCTCCCTCTCAAACCAGATGCTGAATTCTACCATGTTGTGATCACTGTTTCTTCAGGAACCTTTTTACTGTAAGATCATTTATTAAATCTGTCTCATTGCACATCACTAGATCCAAAATAGCTAAATTCCTGATTAGGATCCACAACATTTTGTTCTTGGAAACTGTCCTGAATATTCTCTGCATTCCGTTATCAATCTGAATATCCCAATCTACTTGAAGATAAAAGTCATCCATTACCACTTCTTTTTTCGACCTCATTATCTTCTGACTTATTATCTGTCCTACCAAATAGCTACTTTTAGGGAGCCTATAGACTGTTCCTACCAGTGTCTCCCATTTTTGTTTCTAACCTCCACCCATTTGGGTTCTATATCTTCTGATTCAAGGCGTTGATGTCTTCTGTATCCAAACTCAAGATCCCATTCAGGCAGGGGTACTTTATTGAGATGAGTTTCCCAGATCTATATAATATATAAGTTGTTATAATTGAATGGCTAAAACTTGTTTGCAAAGATTTCTGAAGGAAGGTAATACTCTCAGCTGGATCCTCTCCTTAAGACAGAGTTACATCAATTCTTCAGACCTACTCAAGTGTCTGTGAAGTATGCCTTTCTTAAACTTAAGTAAGGGGAATCATCTGAAAAGTAAACCTACTTCAAAATACTCCCAAAAAGTTGTTGGTGAGAGCTTGCCATAATTTCCAGTCTTCCCGAAATACAGGGAGGTGCCAGATAATTCGAAAATCGCATATGTGACAAATGTGTTCAACAAAGCAAGCAGGAATCAATAACTCTGGCCAGTCGGTTTAATAATCAGGGAACAATTTCACAGGCACTTGAAAGAAGTTTAAGTTAAGAACGTGTACAGACTTGTTAATGGTGGATTGTGCATGACTAATCAAATTGAAATCTTTGATGAAGTAACAAAGAATGTTGATGAAGGGAGTGGAATAGATATTTTCTTTATGGATTTTAAGAAAGCATTTAGCAAAATGCCACAGAAAAAACTAGTGAACAAAACTGAAGTTCATGGAACAGGAAGATCACATCCACTTGGGTAAAAGACTGACATAAGAACAGAAAACAGCGATCATGGGAAATGGTTGTTTTACAGCTGGAGGTTGGTAAACGTTGGATATCCTCAAAGTTCATTGCTCGAACTGTTGTCTATATTGATAATATAGGGGTCCCTCATTTACAAATGTCTGACTTAGGAATGCTATCCAACATATGAACACTTTCCACACTTCTGAATGGCTATTTTATATTGTCCTGTTTGTGTTCCACTTCTGGCTAGACTTGAGAGTAGAACCCGTTTGCAACTTGGGTCCTGTGTATATTGCAATAGAGGCTAAAGTTTCAAAATTTCCCAATGAGACAAAACTTGGAACTGTGGCAAACAAAACAGGATGAATCAGTTAACTGCAACATTGCATAGGGGTTTCAAAAAGTTTTTTGTCTGTTTTAGAGCAAAGGGGATAATGTGACATTTCAAAGAGATCTCCACACAAGATGATGAAAAGTTTACATAAGGTAGAGAAAGAAGGGTTGTTCCTATAATCTAATGGTACAAAGACCAAGGGACACTGATTTAACATTTTGCACAAAAGATGTAGGGTGAGATGTGAGAGGCTAAAATAATGGACAAATATGCCTGATGAAATTTAACACTGAGAAATGTGAAGTGAAGCAATTTTGGCAGCAAGGCTAGGGAAATGCAATTTATGCTTAATGGCAGAGATGCTGTGAGCATCCAGATAATACAATGTCCTAGTGGTATTATCACTGGACTGTTAATCCAGAGATCCAGATAACGTTCCGTGGACCTAGGTTTGAATCCTGCTACGGCAGATGGTGGAACTTCAATTCAATAAATATCTGGAAGTAAGAATCTAATGATGACCATGATTCGATTGTTGGAAAAAACCCATCTGGTTCACTAATGCCCTTTAGGGAAGGAAACTGCCACCCTTACGTGGTCTGGCCTACATGTGACTCCAGACCCACAGCAATGTGGTTGACTCTTAACTGCCCTCTGGCCAATTAGGGCTGAGTAATAAATGCTGCCTAGCCAGCAACACCCTCATTCCGTGAATGAATTAAAGTAAAATTCACTGAGCCTATGACAGCAACAGGCCAGAAATATAGCCTGATCGAGTCCATGAGCTGGGTGTGTGTCCCTGAGCACAGTGTCCTTGCTGCAGTATTACAATTATGTTTACTGATGTGTCCTGAAGTGCTGCATTGAAGTGCACAGTCAGATTGAAGATGTACCATAAGGGTTTAGAAAAGCTGGCGCATGGTGGATGTTAATATTCGTGAACATGAGTTGTGAGCAACTAGTGCCCATGGAGTGTCGCTTGAGAGCTTGGGGCCCTATGTCCTAGAGGAGGTCCCTCAAATCAAGTTGTAAGCTGAAGTCACCAGGTATTCACTCTACTTGTCATTTGAGAATTCTTGATCTTTAGCTTGTTCAGCACCTTTGGTAAGATAGAAAGCTGAATATTAATGAAGGCAAGTTGGACTCTTAAAATATTTAGCAAGCAGTAGTCCTTCTTAACTGACAAATTGCCATTGCTTAGCGAGAAACCAGCCTCATCACTCAGCAACTGCATTAAAGATGCAGCAAGATGTTCCCTAAGTCAGGATAGGTCAATGGGCCAATGCCTCTTATGCAGACCCAGTATGTCTATTGTTGATCTAAAGGAAACAGATTTAAAGTTGTGGTCCAGACCTTGTGTTTAGTACCAAATTAGAGACATATACCAATCAGTCCATTTAAAACTACATTCTTACCTTTCTCGTATTCTGCGGTGAGAACTTGCTCTCTGTGTTGTGGTCTGGATTCATCAGTGAGATAATTAGGGAGGCCTAGCAGCATGGCTCCATTGCAATGAATGTATGTGCCCATTTAGTTCTTTCTGTAGCTCTTCCCAACGCACTTGTAGTGCCCCTCCTTGCTCCAATTACTGCTCCATACATTTCACATTCACAGTTATTTGTTGGCATTGGTGGGTTTACAGAGCCAGGACTGCAGAGGATGGGGTGGGAACCAAGAGTGCAGAAGTGCTTTGACATTCCTATTGTTTTAAAACAAAACTGCATTCCTCAGCAGGCTCTATGCTTACTAAGACCAAACCTAAACAAATCATTGTAAATATTGAAGTAAGTTCATCTTCCCTTTACATTTCACAATACTAACGTTGCTGAAATCCCCACTATCAAATCCTGAGGGTCATTGCTGACTGTAATATCAACCGTATAAATACAGGGCTGCAAGAGGTTGGAGATTTTATATGGAGTGTCTCGCCACATGGTACCCAAAGCCTGTCCATCAGTTGGAATGATGTTGATTGGAAATATGATAGAATGCTTGGCACTTGCCTGGATGAATGCAACTTCAACAAGATTCAAGAAGGTTGACTCCCTTCAGACAAATCAGTCTGTTATTTGGAACCAATCCCCAACAATCTACTCCCATGATCACAGGGACACAGTGATTGTATCATATACTATCTACAAAATGCAATCCGTTAACTCACTGAAACTTCTTTGATAGCACCTTCAAAACATGCTACTGTTACCACTCAGATTACCAAGGTCAGTAGACACAGAGTAACAATATCAGCTGCATATATCTCAGTACATGTGACAATAATAAACCAAATCAAATGTTATTGGTTGTTAAGTAAAGAGGTAAATTTGCAGCAGTAAACGGTTGTGACATCATCCATGTACTTTCTTGAGATAATCTGCAGCTGATTTACCAATCAATATTTTACTTAGAAATGCATTAGGTAGAAGTAACAAGCTACAAGCTTTATTAATCAACATATTTGAGTAATCTTGAAAACCGTAATTCAGATGAATTTCAGAAACATCTTCCACAAGAGAGAAGTCTGCCAGTATTAATAATTTATGTAAGGCAGTCAAGTCTATTGACTTAGTGCTTAACAGCCATGAAATAAAGAATACAGTTTTATATTGAGGAATTGCTTGCAAATGCAAACCTTATGGCATGAATTTTAGTCAGAATTTGGCTTATAATTACATTTAATGTTAATATTGAGCCTGAGAATTCAGTTTACAGCTCCACAGTTAACTATATTTACCACAGTCTCCCAAAGACATCTGGTTTAATTTTATTAGAATTAACATATAGATATCTTTATTTTATAGATGCTCACTTCTTAAATATGGCATGCAATATTATTTAAAATGTGATAAACTCCAAATTAAACTTAACATGTTGCCTGTTTGATTTAATATTTTGCAAACCAAGATACTGTGTGATTGGTACTTCCTGCTTATAAATTAGGCAAACTGACATTGAAACATATGGTTCTAGTTTCCACAGCCCAAGCAAAATGCTATATTTTGGGAGAACAAATAGGATTCAACATTTTCAGAATTTGTAGAAAGATGCTAAGATTTTAAAATTATATTTTCTTACGAAACGTTTTCAGGGAAAGAAGACAAGCTACATATTGGGAAAATAAGGGGAAAATTAGTTTAAATTTTATACAAGGCTGCATAATACAGACCAAAGTGGCCCTTGAAGGTAAAAGACTTAGGCATGTCTGATGTAGTGGAAGATGGTAATCCTGATTTTAGATTAGAATCCCTACAGTGTGGAAACAGGCCCTTTGGCCCAACAAGTCCACACCAACCCTCCTAAGAGTAACCCACCCAGACCCAATCCCCAACCCTATACAGTAGAACCTCGATTATCCAAACATAAATTATCCGAATTTTGGATTATCTGAATAAGATCTCATGGTCCCATAAAAGGCCCAGCATTAGACAACTCAGCATTCAGTTATCATTTAAATGTTATTATGGCACGCATTGCCAGATAACCAAGAAATGCTCAATAACTGGCACTCAAATTACTGCTTGTTTACGATAGATCAGTTGTTGGTTAAAAGACATTATGGCGTGCATTGCCGGATAACTGAGAAGTGTGGACAGCACGGTGGTACAGTGGGCAGCACAGTGGCACAGTGGTTAGCACTGCTGCCTCACAGCGCCAGAGACCTGGGTTCATTTCCCGCCTCAGGCGACTGACTGTGTGGAGTTTGCACATTCTCCCCGTGTCTGCATGGGTTTCCTCCGGGTGCTCCGGTTAATTGGCCGTGTTAAATTGCCCATAGTGTTAGGGGCAGGGGTAAATGTAGGGGAATGGGTCTGAGTGGGTTGCACTTCGGTGGCTCGGTGTGGACTTGTTGGGCCAAAGGGCCTGTTTCCACACTGTAAGTAATCTAAATCTAAAAAGAAGTGTTTGGATAACTGGCACTCATAAATTACCGCTTATTTCCAGTTATTTGAACGATCAGTTAGCCAAACAAAATACTTCTTGCTTGTGTCTTCCGATAATCAAGGTTCTACTGTGTTTATTCCTGACTAATTCACCTAACCTGCACATCTTTGGATTGTGGGAGGAAGCTGGAGTGCCCAGAGTAAGCCCATGCAGACACGGGGAGAATGTGCAAACATCATACAGACAGTCGCCTGAGGCTGAAATTGAACCTGGGTCCCTGGCGCTGTGAGGCACCAGTGCTAACCACCGATATAAATAGACTCTTCCCACTGACCAATATCACCTCCTCAAATGAGTGTAATCATAAACTGGATCGGAATATCAGAGATATTTAAACTAATTTTACCTAGGACCTTTCAAAATCGAAAACTTTCCTTCAGTTCAAATGGATATTCCTTTTTTGTAAGAATGCTGGTTTTGTATTCAGTTACAATAGCTGGCCATTATACGTCAAGATTTGTATATACACAATTTTTCTTTCCACAGGATTGCTACAATACAAGTAGGCCTTACTACAAGACATGACTTGTAGTACTGACATCTATTGATTTGTTTCTTCCTTATTTTAGTTGCATTTTCATTTTCATTAGTCTGTATTCTCAAGTTACAGAATCTCAATCTATAGAATACTGAATGGCCTTTACAGAACACTAAATGACCTGGACAGTGTAGATGTTAGGAAAATGTTTCCATTAGTAGGAAAGATTAGGATCCAAGGGCATAGCCTTAGAGTAAAGGAAAGACCTGTTAGAATGGAGATAAGGAGAAACTTCTTCAGCCAGAGAGTGGTGAATTTATGGAATTCATTGCACAGAAGGCTGTGGAGGCCAGATCATATTTAAGATGGAGATAGATAGGTTTTTGATCATCATGTGGAGCAAGGGTTACAGGGAGAAGGCAGGACAATGGGGTTGAGAAACTTCTCAGCCATGATTGAATGATGGAGCAGACCCGATGGGCTAAATGACCTAACTTCTGCTGCTATGTCTTATGGTCTTATTAATGCTCTTAATTTTCAACAAACTAAGTAAGTCCAGCCCTTGCATAGTTATGTATTATTGCATTGTGGTGTGGTATTTTATATATCCTTGATGCATCAGTTGTTGTTATAGGTTTAACACTTTTGGATAATTCGACTAATTACAGCTTTGTCTTTACTCAAATATCTCATATTTTTCCAACCACAAATAATTCATTTATATGGAGAGTCAACGTTTTGGGCAAAAGGGCTGATGAAGGGCTTTTGCCCAAAATGTCGACTCTCCTGCTCCTTGGTTGCTGTCTGACCTGCAATACTTTTCCCAGAACCACACTCTCGACTCTGATATCCAGCATCTGCAGTCCTCACTTTCACCTAATTCATTTATATGTCAGCTTTCTTAAGCTATGGTCATAACTTGCACCATGGCTTCACAAATATTCTGACACGTTGTATCCGCCTTTTTGTCTCTCTCATCCCATAATTCATTGGCCATAAAGTCACTTTGCCCTGAATAGCCAAAGAACTTCACAAAATTTGTACCAATAAACAGCTTATAGATTCTATTAGCTAAGTTACAGGAGCAAATTCCTTTGTGCAAGAGACAACAAGGTGTCCATCATTGACGACACTGGAGATTAGCTCATAAAAGGAACTACAAAACTTGTGTTTCAGTTCTAGCAAATTCTCCAGTTTCTCATGATCTCATGCCAACAGCTTGAGCAATAATCACAGTAGTATGTACCATCGGAAAGAACTCTGGGCAGCTACTTGTAAAGTTTATGTACGTATCTGAAACAACAACTTGCATTTGTATAGTTTTTTTAAGTAAAAAATATCCCACATCTTTCATTAATATGTATGGGGAGGAATGAAGCAGAGCCAGGAAATGAGAAATTATGGGGCCTAATTGAAACATTGGACAAGGGGGGAGGAAGGGCAAAGGACTTGGGGAATTTCAAACATTGATTAAAAGCTGTTAAACTATGAATAAGTTTTGATAAAATCAAAGTACTGTGGATGGATGCAGGAAATCTGACACAAATACAGAGAATGCTGGAGAAACTCAGGTTGAATAGCATCTCTTCAGAACTGAATACATTTTGATGTTCCCTACAGTTGTCCACTCACATTATTTCTTATCTCAATTTTGAACATCTCGTTTTAATGCAATGGGATGCCATTGGTCTGATCAAGGTGAAGGAGTCAGCAGCTAATCCACCAGGTTTGCAAAGAGAAAGCTCCAAAGGAAAGATTTTAATAGGCAGAGAAAGCTAAGGTAGAAGCTCAGTTAGGAGATAATCTCAAGATGGTTTGCTGACATGGGGAAGTGTGAAATAGAGTCATAGAGATGTACAGCATGGAAACAGACCCTTTGATCCAACTTGTCCATGCTGTGAAATCCCAACATAATCTAGTCCCATTTGCCAGCACTTGGCCAATATCCTTCTAAACCCTTCCTATTGATATACCTATCCAAATGCCTTTTAAATGTTGCAATTGTACTAGCCTCCACCACTTCCTCTGGCAGCTCATTCTATACACGCACCACCCTCTGCGTGAAAAAGTTGCCCCTTAGGTCCCTTTTATGCATGTTTATGGAGTGAATTTGTACATTGTACTCTGCTCAAAAACTGCATGAATCCATGTAAAATTCTATTAATTCATTTTTTTAGATTAGAATCAGTCTAAACATTATGGCACAGACAGCAGCACGCAGGGGGCTAACACCTTCAATACATTATCTGGGCTGACACCAATTGTTAAAGTTAATCTGAGAATGTAACTTGAAAAAAAAGTTTTATGATTTACATATGAAAGAAGTGAAACTAACATGGTCATTCTAACAGATGAAAGGCTTAACAAACAATCAAAGTATTTTTAAATGTATAATTTCAGTTACATCACACTGTAAACTTTTACTATAAATTGTGCGTCTTACAATTGTGTACTCCACAACCACTTGATGAAGGAGCAGCGCTCTGAAAGCCAGTGTTTCCAGTTAAACCTGTTGGACTATAAGCTGGTGTTGTGTGAGTAAAAATCAAGTTGGCCTTGATATTAGCATCAGGCCATTCTCCCACTTCAACAATTAAATTACAGGTTAGTTAGTCAAACTAGTCACACTACTACCAGTAATCCAGTTTAGCCTTTTTATCGATGCAAGGATAACTTAATTCTATAAGACAAAGGAGGAGGATTGAGTACAGTTTCACGGTGCAACTCTCTTTTTCCAGGAGCAGTACCCAAAGGTAGTCAGACTTCCAGAGGGACCAAACTCTGAATATATGGTATTGGAATGCTCCAAAGTTCCTGGGTGAGACTACATTAAATGTTCATTGTTTGTAATACCTTTTGTGCTCTGTCAGTGATTTTAACATTTATGTTAAGTTTAGTAGCTTGCATTTATCGTTTAGAAGCCTTATCCTAATCACTCAGTTTCATTATTTAAGGTTTCTTCTGGTTGAGATTGAGAATGACTGTCTTAAAATGTTCTTTACTCCTATAAAATCAACACAAAATTTCGAAGTAATCTTATTTTTTTCTGATCATCCCAAGTCACTTGCAGTTCACCCATTCGGTTTACCTTATGGTTTTTGCCCTCTTATAAGTTATGTTACGTATCACCTTTTGACATTGGTCCTTATATTTTACCCAAATGGAAGTACAAAAACCCATCCTAACAGTGATCTGAAACTTCAGGTGTGGCTACTTGCTTTTCTCCAAGTTCATTATTTATTGATTCTTTTATGATGATTATTTGCAGTAGTTTGAGTAGCTCCCTAACTCTCTTTTCTACAAATTATATATTAGTTGTGCCCATGTTTAACTATATCATAGACTGAAATAAACATCCTAATAAATACAATTTTAACTTTTAAAACACAAACTATTCCTAAAGTCCCATAAAAAAAGGACAACAAGAAAGCTTCCTATCCAAAATGTTGTATCTTTTATAAATGCTGACACCATGCACATTTCCAACCAGCCAGAACCTACCATTCATAATTGATTTTGTTCTGTAAAACCAATAAAAATATGTTTTAATTGTCAGACACATGTCTCTTACAGGATCGAGCTAAAGATTTTCTGGAAAATATTTGTGAGTGAAGAAGGAGTTGTTATTCCAGTGCTGGATCTCTTACCAAAAATACCTGTTGAGGGTAAGCACACCAGATCTAAAAGTTGAAATTCTAAATTGGAGGAAGGCTAATTTCGACGGGTTTTAGGCAACAACTTTGAAAAGCTGATTGGGGTAGATGTTCACAGATAAAGGGATGGCTGGAAAATGGGAAGCCTTCAGAATTGAGATAACAAGAGTCCAGAGAAAGTATATTTTTGTAAGGATGAAAGGAAAGGTATAGGCAATGCTGGATGACTAAAGAAATTGAGATTTGGGTTAAGAAAAAGAAGGAAGCATATGTCAGGTATGGACAGGACAGATCGAGTGAATCCTTTGAAGAGATGAAAGGAGTATACTTAAGAGAGAAATCAAGAGGGCAAAAAGGGGACATGAGATAGCTTTGGCAAATAGAGTTAAGGAGAATCCAAAGGCTTTTTACAAATACATTAAGGACAAAAGGGTAACTAGGGAGAGAATAGGGCCCCTCAAAGATCAGCAAGGTGGTCTTTGTGTGGAGCTGTAGGAGATAGGGGAGATACTAAACAAGTATTTTGCATCAGCATTTACTGACATGGAAAAGGGCATGGAAGATATAGACTGTAGAGAAATAGATGGTGACATCTTGAAAAACGTCCATATTCCAGAGGAGGAAGTGCTGGATGTCTTGACACGCAAAAAGGTGGATAAATCTCCAGGACCTGATCAGGTGTACCCTAGAACTCTGTGGAAAGCTAGGGAAGTGATTGCTGGGCCCCTTGCTGAGATATTTGTATCATCGTTAGTCACAGATGAGGAGCCAGAAGACTGGAGCTTGGCTAAAGTGGTCCAACTGTTTTAAAAAGGTGGTAAGAACAAGCCAGGGAACTATAGACCAGTGAGCCTGACATTGCTGGTGGGTAAGTTGTTGGAGAGAATTCTGAGGGACAGGATGAAAATGTATTGGGAAAGGCAAGGACTGATTTGTATAGTCAATTTGGCTTTGTGCGTGGGAATCGTTTGTGAAACATGATTTGAGTTTTTTGAAGAAGTAACAAAGAGGATTAATGAGGGCAGAACGGTGAACGTGATCCATATGGATGCCAGTAAGGCATTCAACAAGGTTCCCCATGGAAGACTGGTTAGCAAGGTTAGATCTCATGGAATACAGGGAGAACTAGCCATTTGGATACAGAACTGGCTCAAAGGTAGAAGACAGAGGATGGTGGTGGAGGATTATTTTTCAGACTAGAGGCCAGTGACCAGTGGAGTGCCACAAGGATCTTTGCTGGATCCTCTACTTTTCATCATTTATATAAATGATTTGGATATGAGCCGAAGAGGTACAGTCAGTAAGTTTGCAGATGACACCAAAATTGGAAGTGTAGTGGACAGCGAAGGAGGTTATCTCAGATTACAACAGGATATTGATCAGATGGGCCAATGGGCTGAGAAGTGGCAGATGGGAGTTTAATTTCAGTAAATGTGAGATGCTGCATTTTGGGGAAACAAATCTTAGCAGGACTTATACACTTAATGGTAATGTCCTCAGGAGTGTTGCTGAACAAAGAGACCTTGGAGTGTACGTTCAAAGCTCCTTGAAAGTGGAGTCGCAGGTAGATACGATAGTGAATTCTGGTCTCCTTCCTATCAGAAAGATGTTGTGAAACTTGAAAGGGTTCAGTAAATATTTACAAGGATGTTGCCAGGGTTAGAGGATTTGAGCTATAGGAAGAGGCTGAACAGGCTGGGGCTGTTTTCCCTGGAGCGTTGGAGGCTGAGGGGTGACCTTATAGAGGTTTACAAAATTATGAGGGGCATGGATAGGATAAATAGATAAAGTCTTAACGCTGGGGTTGGGGAGTCCAGAACTAGAGGGCATAGGTTTAGGGTGAGAGGGGAAAGATATGAAAGTGACCTCGGGGCAACTTTTTCATGCAGAGGGTGGTACGTGTATGGAATGAACTGCTAGAGGAAGTGGCAGAGGCTAGTACAATTGCAACATTTAAAAGGCATTTGGATAGGTATATGAATAGGAAGGGTTTGGAGGAATATGGGCCACGGACTGGCAGGTGGGATGGGGTTGGGATATCTGGTCGGCATGGACGGGTTGGACTGAAGGGTCTGTTTCAGTGCTGTACATCTGTGACTCTATCCAAGCATGAACTGATCACTGGTTATATAGCTCTGCATTGAAGGTGTTATACAAATGCAAGTTAAAATACTGCATGCCACCAAAGCAGAATATTAATCAATCAATCAATGTTCCAAATGCAATAGTGCAACACTAGCAGTAAAAGCTGTGTAAAGAGCAGTGATGAATTATTGGCTAAGAGTTGACATGCAATTTAGAATATTTAATATTTTTAAATTTCCCACCAGTTTCTTCCCTCTCATCTTTGGGGTAGAGTAGCAGCTTTTCGTCTCACTAAAATATCTAATCAGGAGGGGTGGAGGTCAGAGAAAGAGACAAACTTAAAAAAAACAAGTTCATTTATTGTCATCTGGTAATTAATGCTCAAAGACCAGCCAAGAGATACCTTAGGGCTATGCCTTTTGGATTGCATTTTGCGTGAATTCAGCTGTCTAAAGCCCATCTATCCAAAACCTCAGGTTTAATTGTCAGAATCATACTAGAAGAAACAGTCCTGCAGCTAGTACACAATATAAAACTATTTGTAATTTATTAAGGAAGATGTGTTGTGTGTTACTATTAATTGCCAGTACTGACAAAATGCATTACAGATGACTTCCTGGGATTTTTGATATTGAACACCAAATAAAAACCATACAAGGAAGATGTTAAAGAGATAGGAACAATACTGCACCATTTTTCCATTCCCTTGCCAACGTACACAGATGTTTAAAATCTACTTTCAAATGAAGGGTGGGTCCCAGTTGACCAGACAGGATATGTCCTTTGTGATGTCTGCTAAATGTGTTTTTCCCCTCCCCCTTCAAACCTTGGCAGAGTATCAGTTTGAGTTGGTGGGATTCAGCAGCTGATTTTTAATGGCATATCTTCAACTTCCACATCAGCACATGTGTTACTAATACAATCTCTCTTTTTTTAAATGAGGTTCATATTAGTGCCTTCAAATCAGTATCATAGTCATATTTTTAACTAAACTGACATCAACCCTCCAGTGATGGATCTCCTTGCACTAAATGGAATATCAGTCAGACTTTTCTTCTCTCAAACTCTGTGACCGTTTGAGTAACAAATTCTAATGTTTTCCCTACAGCACTGGACTTCGACACAGAGAAAGTTGTGGACAACGCACCCAACAGTTTTAGAAATCTTATGCGCTTGTTTGGAATTGAGGCTGCTATAGATCACTTAATTAACCTTATGTGAAAGGAAGCTTAATCTATGTTTTTCACAAGAAAACAATGATTTACAATCAAGAAACAAAAGTTTTTTTTATTCTGTCAATAAAATCTGCTTTCGTTACTACAGTCATGATCAAATTTTATTAATTTACATGTACCATTTTGAAATATTTTATACAACAGGACATGCCACAAATACATTTCCATTTCTCCTATGGCACTGTCACATGAAAAATAAATATAGCATTTAAATACAAATGGCCAGAGTATTTACAGATACAAGGCAAGTTCTATTGCAATTATACACAAGACAAGTCATCTATACCACAGCAGTTTGTTGAAATTACCTTTTAAGTGTGTTTTTCTTCAATGTAAACCATTTTTAGTTAATTCACAGTCTATTTCAACGATAAAAATCCATGAAATGATAGGATGAGGGTAGCCAATGGTCAGAAACAGTGCTAGTTTTATTTTATAAAAATGTATTGTAACAGAGAACCAAAGATTCAAAATTTAAAATTCTCATACATTGGTACATCTGTAAATCATGAACAGAAGGGTGTTTTATTGATAAACTAAAGAACAAATGAAATCTTAGTACTTAGATAATATTACTACAACTAGATGGAATTGTCTGAGGTTTATATCTCTTTATAAGGCCATTTGTGCACCATAGGGCACAATATTGTTGTTTAAAGTGATTGCAAATCAATTCTTTACTAAGCTCTAGTTGTTTTTGTATTTTTAATAATATTTCCAAATACCCAATGTTCAATCTTGCTAACAGTCAACAAGTTAGTTGATCATATTCAAAAACCCATCCACTGTATCACACATCATTCACAATGCATCAGCACCAGATGATGCAGTCAACATTAAACAAATGCTTTGTTTGACTTCGTCTTAAGGGATTGATAGAAAATGCATCCTCAAGAAACATTCTTGAGGAATGACCTCTGAGGAAAACCGCATTAGGATTATCTATTTATACTTAAATAGGAAGGATTTAAATGGTGACAAATTCTCAAATCCAACTACTTTATCTTGGACAAACTATGCAAGATTAAATTTTAAACAAATTTTCCTGAAGTCTTGCTTTTTGACTTTACAATTGTTCTCAGCTAATAGCGCCATATTTTAGCCATGAAGAAAAAAAAAATGGATCATATTTAACATTTTGCTTTTTGTTGCCAGTCATAAAAATGGCACTCTAGAATTTGTTTCCATTTACTAACAACACATCTTTAGCTTAGTTTGAACTTAAATTTGAAAGAGTGCTAATTCCAGAAAGATTGCTGATTTTGCAATGAGTGCATCAGTTCTGGAAATAAAGTGACACCAGATATACCACATAAAAAGTATTCAACCTGTACCTTTTAGATCATGGTTAGAAACAGTAGTTATTTTTGGTAATCAAGTGCAGAAATGGAATCAGGTTATACAGACCAAATTCAATGTGAACTCCTGAGGTAAATTATGGCACTTAGGAACAAAGCACTGCTACAGTTGGACATGCTGTCTTCAGCTGCTAGAAGAGAAATAAACCAGCAATTTCAGTTTTTGTTTGATCTGTTTCCACTGGACAATGCCTCATTGTCAACATTCAGAGTCGCTCGGGTTTAATTCTACGAGCTGGTATAAAGGCCATTTGTGTAGGAATGGTGGTTTTCAGAGTGGGAAGTGGTAAACAATTGGAAGTTAGGGATGTCTAGGGGGAGGAGTACTCTTCTGATCAGATGACATGATTTACTATCATCATAGTAAATGATGATAGTCTTATTTTTTGGAAGGTAAAAAAAGCAAAATGCAACAAATTTAACATGAGCAGAAAGCATAACTGATTATGACAGGATTTACAAACAAAACATTATCAGTCCCTAATGCATTCTTAAATGGTATCATCACAATAATTCAGGTCAAGAATATAATTTAACCTCTAAAATCTATATTATAGATGGGAATGCAATGCAACAGAAATTATACTTAACTGATTCAGCATTCCCATTCATAGAGTTGCTTGTTCAATAGCTCACTGTCCATGGCAGTGAAGAACAGAAGCATGATTATTGACAGTTATTTAGTATAGATTTCCAGCAAGAGTAATAATCTGTACGTCCTTCTTAGCTAAAATATAGAGGTGATTATTTCAGTATTTTCCCTTCAGGTTATCTACAGAATTTTTCAACAAAATTAACCCAAATCATGGTTTCTGCTCTACTCAGCCATTTTATTAGAGATTTCCAGTCCTACTATCAGATAGTGAAGTATACGCTTTCAGTTTGAGATAGCAGTGGGACTTGCAATCATAATGCAGCTAAACAGACAGCAACTTGCAAATCTTTCCAAATTAGTGATGGAAGGTGGCAAGAATGAGAGAGATTTCTGGTCAGCCATTTGATGAAAAGAAAATTGGAACCTCTGTCACTAGTATCTTTGGATCTAGAATACAACATGTAGCCACACTCCTACTAAACCACCTTAATAAAAAAATACTTAGGCAGCTCTCTTCAGAGGTAAAGGGCTGTACACACTGCAGTTAAAAGGGCTATGAATAGTTTTATTTTATTGGCATCCCTAGTTTGTCTTGTTTTGTTGAAAGCCAAGGGTTAACAAACAGACCGTCAGTCATAGACATGGGAAAGCACGCCATAGGTTTTTTGCATGCAATCTCATTCACGGGTAGATTAGTTCACAAAATGGTAGATATCAAAGTGGGGGAACAATGAAGATGTTTTAATTCAATAATGACAACTGAAGTCACAAGATCTAACCAATACAATCTAAAAAGAACAGGTTTTTCATCATATAATTTTTAACCTAAAAAGTTCACATTTACCAATTTTGCAAAATTGAGGCGAATGCAGAAATTTTGGATCTGTCCATTGGTTTAACTACACAAAGAGTGCAGTTTTGCATAACAAGTAAAATTTCAAAAGGACATTTAAAGAAAATTAAATAGCACTCATTTGTTTAAGATGTTTTGCAAAATCTTTTGCTGAGTTTTGAAAAAATATAGTTTACTTGCAACTTGCTCATTCTATTCTCTCTCCATTTAAAATTACATTTAATAAAATTAAAGTCTAAGTGGCAAAATAGCAACCCCAATATTACACTCCTAAAATCTTTGTGCTACTTTCATTCTGCTCAGTTGACTAGGAGCCTTTACTCCATATACATAATTCCCAATATGTCAATCTCAAAAAATGCATTGTGCTCAATGATTTACCATCCCCATCCAGGGCCTTTGGCACACCAACACTATTTGGAGTGTCTCCAATTCTAATGTTCTGATGCCAAAAAGGAAGATAAGTGATGCAGACTTGAAATTTAAAACACACCATTTTTTTCTTTATATTCAGAACCGTAACTCTTATTTACCTTCATCACATTTAGAAACATCCGCTCACTAGGTGGTTTTTGTTCTGCTTCAGTGCACACTGTTTTTGAGTATCTGCTACTAGATCAGTTATTTATTAAGGTTGGGAGTGAAAAAATCCTCAAGAATAAATCGTAATTCAGATATTTCAGAAAATGTTAACTGGAAAGGAATTCACAATCTAGCTGTCACTAAAAATGTAACTTGTAAAATGACCAAGACACAGTGGATTGAAAATCTGACTGAAAATACACGAGAGTGTACACTGCTGGTTCAGTGTGTCAAAACTGTATCTGCAGGATTGCTAGAATCACAGACCTCACCTGTCCAGAGGTAGTCCTTAACAAGTTACTATCAGAATGTTTACGGCTCTAAAATGAATTACTCCAGGTATGCTATGCTGATATTCATTGCTGAAGGTAAATACCAGCACAGCACAAAGTAGTTTTAAAAGCAATGTCCTAGGGAACGTCTCCCAATTTAATTCTAATCCTGAAGTTCAGAAGTCAGTTAAACAATGACGTTGCATTTTTTAAAAAATTTATAATCCTGAAAATTAATTTAGCATCAAGACATTATTACAACTTTGGGATAATAATGCTTCATATTTATACATCCAAAAGAAATACTAATTCTTTGCCCAATTTATGAAAAGCTATTGTGAGAAGTTGAGGGTTACAAAACCCAGATTTCAACAGCACCATTCAAGTGGTTAGATCAAACATACAACAAGAAATTATAACAGTTATGTGCATTATCTGGCAATATTTACCAACTGGCACAAACTAAATCAGTGGAAAAACAAATGCCACTCCCAGCAGCAATTCCAGTGATGAGCAAACATCCAGAAAGCAGGCAATTTTTAATCAAGTGCATGACCATGGCCTTAATCCATCCATTTAAACTCAAATAAAATTGCAATGAGAATGCTAAAAATCTTGTTAAATAACATCATGTTTTCCTTGCACTTTTCAATGCTGTCTAAATAAAAGTGTATTTTATTTAGCTGCTTTTAAAGAATTTCTCCTACTCTAAGACAGGTATTTTGAAAACGCTGTTCAACTGACTCTACAGATACCTTTAAATTATTGTGCTTTAGTATTTACAATCTGGAGTTTCAAGATGACGGTTAACGGATTTCTCAGCAAAAACTGTTTAGTGCTTTTTTTTTAAATTGGTGAATGACATGCTTTTAAAATAAAGTCATCCACTTAAACAAGTTTAGTGAGTGACCGGCAAAAGTATTAAATTATGACTATGTCAATATTCAAATTTACTAGACAACATTTTTGAAACTTCTCCCTCATTTATGGCCTCTGAGTCAGTGCAGTCCTTTATGTGTGATTAGAGAATAGCAAGGCCCCACAAACATTCACACTGAATGAAAAAACAGTGTGCATTCTTCATTTTCCTTGTAGAATTTTTGAGTAGTAAGATCCTTTTTGGCTCTCGTGTTCTGCAAGTAAAAGTTTATTATCTTCCCATCAAGTTTGTACTGGTGTGCAATGTTCTCATATGGTTTGGGATCCAAGTCTAGAATGGAGACAGAATATACAAAGCAAGCCCGTGATGTCTGAATTATGGTACTTGGTTCAGACCTGTAAAAGAAAAAGATGTATAGTGAAGATATATTCTGTATTATCAGAATTAAAGTACAGGAATGTGAAATCACAGTGTACATTATTCACACAAATTTAATTCTGTCCCCACTGTTTTAACCAAGTTTAACCACAAGTTTTATAGAGACTCCAGTTTGCTGTTGGGAGAAATTGAGAGAAGTATCATAAAAAATATATGTTTTCAATACCTGGATTGGGTCACATTTTCTATTGACCAGTATAAAAGAATAATTCAATTCAATTTATTTCCAGAATTAAATTAAAAGCATTGAATGTAATAACCAAATGCCCACACAGTTATCCAAGTGCTTAAGATGTGGCCATACAATGCATTAAGTTAGGGTCTGACGATGAAAGTTGTTCATTAAATCTTTTGACAGTGCTTTAGGGACTGCAATTATCATTTTCTAAGATGTTCTCCAGTCAGCAAAGACCCAATCAGGATCATGCTGCAAAAACAGCTCAATGATGTCAATGAACTCTCCAATGGTTTCCCTTTGATTAACCCAAATAAAAATGGAGAATTCAACGTAATACAGAATAGGATCAAAGTGTGACTGAATATTCATCTACATTCAGTATTGACCTATGTATTATCAATTGTCCTTTTTAAAAAAAGATAGAAGATATGCTATCTTTACTATCTTGGCCAAAAAATAAAATCCAGCCATTCTCCCTTCTCCAAGGTCCCCATATTTACTGTTGCTACTCAAATTTTCTTATTTGACTCCCTTCAAATCAAACATCCATCCAAAGCCATCTTGAATAAGTTAGATTACCTCTAACACCTAGATAACAAGCATGACAGAACCTAGAACACCACAGCCTTTACTTTGAAAATATATGACTTGAAGGAAATGCTAGTGTTGGACTGGGATGGACAAAGTTAAAAATCACAACACGAGGTTATGGTCAAACATGTCTATTTGGAAGCACTAGCTTTCAGAGTGGTGTTCCAAAAGCTAGTAAATAAACCTGTTGGACTATAGCCTGGTGTTTCTGATTTTTAACTTTGATAATATACCATACCATCACATTCTAAGGGCAATTAAAGTTAACCACAAGCTTTTCAGTTTTGGCCACCTGAGTATTTCACAATGTCATTAAGCAGATCCTGGGTGACTGAAATGCAATTCTTCCATGTGTACAAGATATTTACTATTACACCACAACTTGAGTATTATTTCCAGTTCACAGCAGCCCCTTATGGTAACATTAGAACGACAAAAATGTTAGATTAGATTAGATTCGATTCCCTACACTGTGGAAACAGGCCCTTTGGCCCAACCAGTCCACATTGACCCTCCGAAGACTAACCCACCCAGTCCCATTTCCCTCTGACTAATGCACCTAACACATGGGCAATTTACCATGGCCAATTCACCTGACCTACAAATTTTGGTACTGTGGGAGGAAACCCGCACAGACACGTAGAGAATGTGCAAACTCCAAGCAGTCACCAGAGGCTGGAATTGAACCTGGGACCCTGGTTCTATGAGGCAGCAGTGCTAACCACTGAGCCACCCCATGCCACCCACCTATGGGTTGAAATATAACTAAAATTATACATGAGACTATGGTTTCAGAAAAAGGTCTTGGATTTATTTTCCTTTGCAAAAAAGGCAGAATATCTTGTAAAGGGCTTCTGATTTCTTAAAAGTCCTGAGCATATAGTTAAAACTTTAATACTTGGGTGAAGTTGCAACAAGGAAGCAGATGTTCAGAACTACTACTCAAACCTATATACCGACCACTGCAGCGGACAGCAACAGACAACCGGAAGCGGCAGATTCAAACCAGTAAAAATGCCGGAGGAATCAGCACAGAAGCGCTTCACAGGAGGCTCCCAAGCACTGAAGATGTCACCTAGAAAGGGGACGAAACGTTTGCAACAAAAACTCCCAGCTCGGCGAACAGAACCACAACTGCTACTCAAACCAACAAAATATTCGAGGTCATAAGAAAATGGAATGCCTTATCACAATTAACTATTGATGCAGAGACTACATCAATTACAAGAAAAATTAAGCACATAAACACAGATAGACCTAAGATAGGAAATGAGATTAGAGTACAGTGCTCCACTACAAGAAATAGAATAACTGCTCAAAGGAAAACATTAGTAATTGGAATTCAACCCCAGGAACATTTAAGAACTAGCTGGATACTCTAAGGTCTTTATGTGACAGATCCCTTACCATTCTTCCAAAGGACAAGGGGAAAGCGCAATCATGACTGAGCAGTCCTTGGCTGTTGTGGCAACCCTGTACTGATGAATCTGTATGTACAAGAAAAAAATCACAAGTTGTGGTCACAACTGATACCAAATCCATATGTTACTTTTACAACTTTAGCTGAAAGAAAATGACTGCAAAAACATACCTCAGGTCAAACAAGTAAACAAATTTGTGAATACGAATGCCAATCACATGGCTCACGAAAGCCAAATAAATAATTTATCATTTTGTTGTTCTTCAGACAAAAATTAATTTAAAACTATATGGGAAATTGTAGAATGGCTCATGATTTAGTAAAGAGCCAAATTCAGAGAGGCAGAACATGAAAACACTATGTTGCATTATTCAAAAGTAATTGATGTCAGTTCTGGTCATCTCTTCCATTTTATGTAATCTACTTGCATGCAGTTGCCACAAACCAAATGTACTCTATTCTCAAAGACCAATTACAGGTAAATATTATATAGGATATTCTTCAGCTCAGAATCAAGTCATTTGGTGCAACCAGTACATTATTAACTGCAATTCAGTTGAGCCTAATTCCCTCTTCCTTTTCCCTGACACTATTTCCCTGTCGCTCAAAAATTTATCTGACTCAAAAATAGAGTCAGTCATGCAGCACAGAAACATATCCTTCAGTCCAACTAGTCCACGTTGAACATAATTCCAAACTCAATTAGTTCGACCTGCCTCCTCCTGCCCACATCCCTCCAAACCCTTCCTATTCATGTACTTATCCAAATGTCTTTAAACATTGTAATTGTAGCCACGTCCTTCACTTCTTCAGGAAGTTCATTTGCACATAAAAACTCCTATACTCAAAAAGGACTGAGCAGTGAAGGTAAGTGAGCCAAATATCTTTTTAACCATCCTGTTTACATGTGATGCAAACTTCAAAGGATGGTGTGCCTGAACCCCTAGGTCCCTCTGTTCTCCAACCCAAAGCCCTACCATTAACTGTGTAAATCTTGTTTGTTGCATTTATTCAGATTGAACTCCATCTGTCATTTTTTCAGCCCATTGTCCCATTTCATCATATATTTGCTTAAAATACAACCTGTGGCAATGAATTTCCCATTCACACCATTCAAGGGGTGAAGTTTCTTCTGAATTCTTTATTGATTCCTTGATGACAATTATGTATGAATATTTACATTAGCCGCTGGCTTTGCTCACAATCGATCATTCTTCGGAACTACTAATCAAACCCTTCCACAATTTTAATATGCCTACTCTTTTCACCCCACCCCAATTCTTAGGCTATTTCTTGATATATCTACTTATGTTGTGATCTTACTTTGGTCAACCTAGAGACAAGAACTTCGGTATAAAACACAGATGCAATATCTTGTAGACAAAACCAACTCATTTACTTCGTAAAAGGTGTTAAGACAACATTTTGAAAATTACATTTACATCCCACGTTCCAAAGTAACAATAATATGAATGTTCAATTGAACTGTATAGCATAGCAGTAGAACAACATATGGACAACCTAACAATATTAATTTTTAAGCACAGGACAGCCTCATGGATTATTTATCATTAACCCTCGGGCAGCATTTAGAGAGCTCCAGAGCAAGGAGGTTAAACAAAAAACGTAAAAGGTTGTGGGAAAGCTTTAATTTAAAATTATCAAAAGGAAACTACTTTACATACTAGAAAAGTGAACCAAAAATAAAAAAACTCAGGTCAGATTACTTGAAATGTTATTTGTTTCATGTAGATAAAGTATGGCCCACCAAGTTTTTCCCGATTTTATTACTGATGTTTAAATTGGTGTGATACAAGACTCAAATGTTAGGTTGATACAGTTTAGCTTTGCATATGTTTATCAGGATGGATTGCTGAGTGCTTACTCACTTAAGCTTCTATTAAGATTTAACAGTTGATTTGATGGCAATCAATCACTCATTTACGGAAAAGGTGCCACTGCTGACTTTTTTGCCTTTTTGTTTCAATCTTCACTGACATTTAAAAATATTTTCACTAAAACAATTAAACTGACTTGGATAGTTCAACATCAATATCTGAACAATGACAGAAATTCATCTTTTGTTGATGCAATTTGTATTCCATCAACATGTTCATGAAAAAATAATGCAATAACCAATTTTACCTTTTGGGCTGCATAGTCCACTGTTTCGTCATCTTGAGAATGAGAATCTGATAGACTTTCATAAAAACTTTCATTGTAAGGGCCATCTAAATGCAACCTAGTCCTGCATGGGAAAGAATGCAATAACAATTATTTAAACCAAAAGATTTATATTAAATCACAATTCATGTTTTCAATCTCTCAAAAAACAACTAACTGCACAAAATAAAGCTTTCCATAATATCTTGTTCACATTGGTGTCCATGACTGGAAAGCTGTGATGTTAATCTTAGGTGGAATTTTATGATCTTGATCTTAAAGAGGCTGGACAGCCACATTTCTGTTCACGGTCAGTACCCACAGGCAAACCAATACCATACAATTAATTCTGACCAAAATCAGAATCCCGATTTTGACTGGGTATTGTTTGGGCTTTCCTCAGCAGGACATCCAAATCTGGTTAAACAGATCTGATCAGTCAAAACAAGGGACACTTAATAGGTAGACTTGAAAAATGCCTTTATACCCAAGCCATTCCATTTCCCTAGTTAATGATAATATTGGCGGAGAGAAATGAGAAATAATTTTATTTTGATGTAGCAGAATCATTGTTTTACAATTTTCGAATGCCATATAGTCAATTTTTTTTAAAAAAAAGCAATCATGCAAACAAAAGTATTAACCATTAACATGGCACATGATTTTGTATAAGCTTCACTAGCTCCTGTCCATATTTTAGATTACAAACTGAAAATTTCCAATATAATAATGATACACTTACTTTTTTCTGAACTTTTTTGAGTGCAATCTTGAGTACATTATTCTCAAAACTTTGAAATGATAATTGTAACTTAGAGATACTAAAATAAGCCTATTTGAAAGCCTATTATTTAACTTGACAAAATTGTAACAAGATTAATAATTTAAGATTTAGTATCCTACAGCACCCTCAAGTGGCCATATGACATGTAATCAACTAAAGTTTGTTGTGGTTCTGTTCGCCGAGCTGGGATTTTGTGTTGCAGACGTTTCGCCCCCTGTCTAGGTGACATCCTCAGTGCTTGGGAGCCTCCTGTGAAGCAGAGGATGTCACCTAGACAGGGCACGAAACGTCTGCAACACAAATTCCCAGCTCGGCGAACAGAACCACAACAACGAGCACCCAAGCTACAAATCTTCTCACAAACTTTGAACAACTAAAGTTTACAACAGAACAAACAATGACTAGTAACATATATTCTGAGGTTTAATCAGCGTTGGACAGATATTACTGCTATTAAACTGGATTACTAAATACACGATATTAAAATAGCATAGGGATTCTGAATCCTACTTCTATGATATTTCAGGAGTTAATTTGTCACAATGGCTTTACAACAGAAGAGGTCAGCGACTAGTATAAAATGCCTTTTGAATAAAATAACCAGTAATTTTCCAAAGATTTTGATGGAAGCAATATCACTTGAAATCTTTGCCACAATATGGAAAAGGTTGCTTTTGGAATAACATTAGATTTTTTGACAACATAAGCTAGATATGTAAAGGAGATAAAAACACCTGGTCGATAGAGACAGAGAGAGACACACAGACAGAGAGAGAGAGACAGACAGTGTCAACTCCCATTCCACAGAAAGGATTTCTGCTCCAACCAACATTTACTGGTATTGTAAGATAACAAATCTCCAGTTAATTCATCAAATGTTCTAAAAGTAAAGGCAAAGTCATCATAGTCACCACCAGAGCATATGACACTTTCACACTAGAGACAGAGAGATGACTGGTGGGTCACAAAGCCTCAGGCAAGGAAGAAAACCTCTGCCGGGGTGGGAATTGAATCCTGTTGAAGTCAATCTACACTGCAGAGCTAACTAATGTTGTAAAGTGTTATTGAACTGATACGTTGGTTACGTTCATGGTACATATTGTCCCATCCCTATTTTCATATACTTCTAGAATTGCATCACATAACAAGTCCAGTTAACCTGTCTGTTGGAAATTCTTCTATATGCTGTTGAACTCTCAGGTACAAAGGATAGATTCCGTCAATGTCCATCATATCAAGCATCTGTACTTGAAGGATCCGAGAAAGAACACAACCTCTCGGCAAGCCAGAATTTTCCACAACATGAATACCTGGAAGCAAGGAATCATTTCTGTATTACTGAAAAATACATTGTTATCCATAATATATATTCAATAAAAATATCTGAAATCGGTTTTCAAGTTGGAGTTAGATTTTAATGGTCTTGCATCAAATGTTATGTGCATTTTACATCTAATCATTCATCCTAATAAAATTTAACTGAAAGTTTGTAACTCTAAGTGGAAAATGGACATCCTTCATTTCATAGCTATACTATAGGAAAGAAAAACACAAACATCAAATATTTTGCAGACTGTTAGTGTCAGTGAGTGGGACTCAGTCATACAGAGTAGAATAGAATCACTAGTGTGAAAACAGGCCATTTGGCCCAACAAGTCCACACCGACCCTCCAAACAGTATCCTACCCAGACACATTCCCCTACCCTATTACTCTACACGTTCCCTGACTAATGCACATAACCTAGACATCCCTGAACACTACGGGCAATTTAGCATGGCCAATTCACCAAACTTGCATAACTCTGACTGTGGGAAGAAATTGGAGCACCTGGAGGAAACCCACACAGACACAGGGAGAATGTGCAAACACAGACAGTCGCCCAAGCATGGAATCAAATCCAGATCCCTGGTGCTGTGAGGCAGCAGTGCTAACCACTGAGCCCACTGTGCCTCATTTAATTTGGCCAGACCCAGAGCCAAAAATAAGGCACATATTTAAGGAGGGCCTTACAATCAATTCACAGGCTCTTACATCCATGTCTCTGCTCCAAACCTGTCACAGCTGCCACATTTGTTCACAAACCCAATTGCTCACTATACGATCCCGGAGGTTCACAACCACCATTTTGGGAACACCTGACCAAGAATATAGTAACAGTGTAAGAACAAATTGATACATCATTTAATACTACTGTATTCAATCTTTTTTCATTTATTCATGGAATGTGAACATCATTGTGTAATACAGTTGTACAGCATGGAAACAGACCCTTCAGTCCAACTCGCCCATGCCAACCAGATAAACTAAATTAATCTAGTCCCATTTGCCAGAATTTGGTCCTTATCCGTCTAAACCCTTTATATTCATAAACCTATACAGATGCATTTTAAATATTGCAATTGTACTAGCCTCCACCACTTCCTCTGGCAGCTCATCTTTACACGCACCACCCTCTGCGTGAAAAAGTTGTCCCTTAGGTACCGTTTAAATCTTTCCTCTCCCACCATAAGTTTATGCCCTCTACCCTGGGGAAAAAAAGCCCTTGACTCTTCACCCTATCCATTCCCGTCATGATTTAGAAACCTCTAGAAAATCAACCCTCAGCCTCCGATGCTCCAGGTAAAACAGTCCCAGCCTATTCAGCCTCTCTCTATAGTTGAAAAATTTCAAGCCTGGCAACATCCTTGTGAATCTTTTCTGAACTCTTTCATGTTTGACAACATCCTTCCTATAACAGGGAGACTAGAATTGTATGTAGAATTCATAAACTGGCCTAACCAATGTCCAGTACAGCTAATAATATACAGTCCAGTACAACGTGCAGCACGACAACACAACTCCTGTACTCAGTGCACTAACCAATAAAGGCAAGCACAACAAATACCTTCCTCACTATCCTGTCTACCTGCAACTCCACCTTCAAGGAACTACAAACCTGCACCCCAAAATCTCTTTGTTCAGCAACACTCCTCAGTGCCCTGCCATTAACTGTACAAATCCTGCCCTGATTTGTCTCATTTATCGAAATTAAATTCCGTCTGCCACTCCTGAATCCATCAGCCCATCTGATCAAGGTTTCGTTATACTCTAAGGTAACCTTTTTCACTGTCCACTACACCCACCAACTTTGGGATCATCTTCAAATTTTCACCCTATGTTCAATCCAAATCCTTATCATTGACAAAGGCTAAATTTATTGCCCATCCCTAATTACCAAAAAGGAAAATACAGCACAGGAACAAGCTTTTCAACTCTTCAAACCTATACTGATACATTCAATATTCAAACAAATGTGAGGTGATGCATTTGGAAGGTCAAATAAGTTGGAAAATAGCATCCTTCCACTACTACCCTCTGCCTCCTATGACTAAATCAGTTCTGTATCCATCTTGACAGCTCACCCAATACCATGTGACTTCAGCTTTTGTACCAGTCTGCCATGAGGCTGTACCATGTGAACAACATCAACTGCTTTTCCCTCGATCATTTGTCACCTCATTAAAAAACTGAAGTTGGTAAGGCATGATCTTCCTCACAAAACCACACTGTCTATCAGTAAGTCAATTTGCTTCAAAATGTGTATAGAGTTTGTCCCTCAGAATCTTATCCCATAATTTCCCGACCATGGAAGGGAGGCTCACAGGCCTGTAATTTCCTGGTTTAATCCTGCTATCCTTCCTGGGGTAACAATGAGAAGCTCGATTGCCACAGGTGTAACATTGCTCCCAAACCATGCCCTTCCCCAAAAATTAGGTACAAGCCCTCTCTACAGCCCTAGTTATTTGATTCACCAGGACAACAATGAGGAAAACATGTTTTATTCAGAGGGTGGCCTGCATCTGGAACTCAATGGCAGTACAGGCAAAAGCCAAGGCATAAAAGCTATGGACTAAGTGCTGGAAAATTGAATTTAAATAGCTAGGCAGCTGCTTTTGAATGCCATGGACACAACAGGTCAAACGCCTGTGTTCTGTGCTGTAGGTCTGACTCTGGACTAATCCCAGTGTTTAGATTAGAGTGATGCTGGAAAAGCACAGCAGGTCAGGCAGCATCAGAGAAGCAGGAAAATCGACGTTTCGGGCAAAAGCCCTTCATCAGGACTAATCCCAGTATGGTCCAATTCAAACACATCTCTCCTGAACAGTTCCCTTTTACCTCAGTAATGATGCCAGCGCCCCAAAAACTAAAAGCTATTCCATCCATATCAATCTTTGAGCAATGCATTTATCTCCTTGACCTGATTTGTCCTATGCCAATTTGTCCATGGATCAGGTAGTAATCCAGAGATTACCACCTTGGAGGTTCTGCTTCTTAATTTAGCTCTTAACCGTTTAAAATATTCCAGCAAAGTCTCCTTTCTAGTCCCACCAATCATAGAATCCTGACAGTGTGAGAACACGCCATTCAGCCCTTCAAGTCAACACCAACCCTCTGAAGAACATTCCACTCAGAAATGCCCCCTACCCTATCACAATAACCCTACATTTCCCATGGCCAACCCATCTAACCTTCACATCCTTGGTCACGATGGACAATTTAGCATGCCCAGTCCACCTAACTCGCTCAGCCTTGGACTATGGGAGGAAACTGGAACACCCAGAGGAAATCCACGTAGACACAGGGTGAATGTGCAAACTCCAGTCAGTCCAAAGGTTGGAATCGAACCTGGGTCCCTGGCACTGACAGACATTAATGTTGACCACTGAGCCACTGTGCTGCCAATGCCATTAGTAACATATATGCAGAATAAGAATTGTACAAAATAGGCAAGTCAGAAAGTTAGAATATAAAAACAGCATAGAACGACCAAAAAAAGTTAATACACACTGAAAGGTTAGAATGCAAAGAAAGCTATCCAGATTATAAAAACAGCTGATCAGACTTGCAATGAATATTTAAAGGAAAGAGCTAACAAATCAAGACTTGGTTCGTTTAAGAACGGATGAAGAATTAATAATGAAAAATAAGGAAATAGCAGAGGACTTGAAAAGGTATATTGCATCCTCTGGCATGGAGGCAGCAATCAACATTCCAGAAGCATCGATAACAATTGGGAAATGGAAAGGAGGGAGGATCTCAGGAAAATGGGATATTCATGCCACACAAGTGCAAGCAAAGAACATCTTCAACAAGAGAGAAAAACATCTTCCACCCCTTGACATTCAGTGGCATAATCATCACTGAAACCCCTGCAACCAGCATCCTGACGGTAACCAATGACAAAACAGAACTAGACAAGCTGGGACAAACTGTGTCTTCAAGAATAGGTCAGAGTTGAGGTATCCTGCAGCAAACAGTTCATCTCCTGACTCCCTAAAGTCTGTCCACCATCTACAAGGCACAAATTAGGAATTCAATGAATACTCTCCTGTTCAGTTCAAACACTCAAGAATCTTGACATCATCCAGGACAAAGCAACTCTTTTATTGGGCGCTTTATTCACAAACGTTCACTACCTCCACCACCTGTGCTCAGTAGCAGCAATTTATATATAATCTACAAGATTTACCAAATATCCTCAGACAGCACCTTCCAAACTCACAACTACTTCCACCTAGAAGGACAAGGACAGCAGCTACATGGAAAAACCACTACCTGTAAGCCGCTCATCATTCTGACTTGGAAACACATTGCCATGCCTTTGCTGTCGCTGAGTCAAAATCTTGAAACACCCTAACATCATTGTGGGTCTAATTTCAATTGAATTGCAACTGTGTAAGAAAGCAGTTTACCACCACTTTCTCAAAGGGCAATTAGAAGGATGGATATTGAATGCTGGCCAAGCCAGCAGTGCCCATTACCCATGAATAAATGAATAAGAAAAAAAAAATCAGAATCATACAAAGTTAAAAAAAATCATACAACACCAGGTTGTAGTCCAACAGGTTTATTTGGAAGCACTAGCTTTTGGAGTACTGCTCCTGCATCAGGTGGCTATGGAGGTTAAGATCATGCTCACAGAACTTATAGCCAAAAGGAGTGTCATGGTGATTTGATACAGTAAACGATCTTCGATTAAAACTTTCTTCTCAATTTCATCTGAGGAGTAGGATAGTTCAATGTTTTGGGCAGGATCCTTCATCAGCTCCTCAGATGCCACCTAACCTGCTGTGCTTTTTCCATCACCATACTCTATTCACTATGACAGTAACTCTTGTATTTAGTTCAAACGCTCAAGACCTTTAACACAATCCAGGACAAAGTAGCCTGTTTAATACGCACTACATGTCAAACATTCACCTCTTCTACCACCAACGCTGAGTCGCAGCAGTGTGTATCATCTACAAGATGCACTGCAGAGATTCAACAAAGATCCTTAGACAGCATCTTCCAAGCCCACAACCATTTGCATCGAAAAGGACAAAGCCAGTAGACACATGGCAACACTACCTTCATGCATTTGATATGGTGCTACATCAAAATATACTGTGGTGGAGGCACTGTAGTGCATAGAAGATTGCCTGGCTATCAAGAATCAGAGGGGATGTGGAAATAGGTATTTTGCAGGTTGGCAAGATAAAATGAATGTTATGCAACAGGGATCAATGTTGTGACCTCAACGGATTCCAAATTATAGACTTAAAGAAGAACAGGTGCTATGATGGCAACATTTGTTGATAACACAAAGATAGGTAGAAAAGTTGCAAAGATGGCACAAGGTGGTTGCAAAACATACTAGTTAAGTGGACATGGATGTTGGAAATGAAGCATAATGTGGGAAAATGTGAAGGCGTCCATTTGGCAGGAGGAATGAAAAAAGCATGTGAAAAGGTGAAATCTTGCTGAGCTCTGAGATGCCGAGGGATCTGGGTGTCTTCACATACAAATTGCAAAATATTAGTCTGAAGGTAAAGCAAGTAATTAGGAAACAAAACCAGAAATTGCTGGAAAAGCTCAGCATCTGTGGAGAGAAATCATTTAATGTTTTGGGTTGAGTGACCCTTCCTCATAACCACAATTAGGAAATTGATATTATTAACTCATGAAGATAATCAAATACATAAGTAGCAAGATTATGCATCAATTATACAGTGCACCTGTGTGACCTCATTGAGAGTATAATGCACAGTATTGGTCACCCTTATTTAAGAAAATATGCAAATGTATAAGATGCAATTCAATGAAGGTTTTACTAGATTAATATCTGGAAATGTGCAGATTGTCTTATAAGAGAAGGTTAAATAGGCTGGGCTTGTATCTAGTGAAGGTTAGAAGATTAAGTGGTGGACTTTTTTTTTGAAAAATTCTGAAGGATATTGACAGGATAGATTTGGAAACAATGTTGCCTTTTATGGGAGAATCTAAAACTAGGTGCTGAAAACTCATCAGGGGTATGCAAGATTGTGAATGTGAGGTTGAAATCTCATTGGCCATAATCTTACTGAATGTTTGAGCATACTCATAGGGCCAAATGTCCTACTCCTGTTCTCAATTCATATTGTAAGCTTTTTTCTAATTGCTTATTATAACTCAAGACTGGTGGCAGGACTGCAGAACTCAGATATCATCACTTGATTATGGGATAGTTTTGTACAGTGTACAGCATGCTGTTTCCAAAGTTTAGCATGTGATCCTGTGTTGCAGCTTCACCAAACTGGCACTGTATTTTTAAGGATGCACTAAGAAAGGCATGAAAAAGCAACGTCAGCGATTGAGGCAAAGGACCAATTCCATCTCCCGGGAACATCTGCCAAATGTGTGGTCCAAGATTGAGCTCAGCCACCATTTCAAGAACCCATACAGCCCATGATCAGTGACACAGAATCTTCTCATTATCAACAATGGTGACAATTGATGCTGGCATGCTCTCTTACAATCAGCTCACTCCACCTGCCTGATTATGAGGTTACAAACTGCTGTTACTAATAGCCATAAATGTCCAGTTTTAAGATGCTAGATCTGTTGTAAAACTATCCTTTTAAGAACGGTGGCAGTGCCACAAATCATGCAAGGCCTCATTACTGTGAAGCAGGTCCATCGCCACCAAAACTGCGCAATGGTTACACCTACCAATACAGTCATGCAACAGAAAAGTTTTTGGGGATGAGATCAAGCACAATTTTCCCTCCAGTTTGTTCTCCCATCACTTTCTGTCAGTACATTCTTCAGGGCCTATCCAGCCTAATCAGCAGTGGTCAGACCAAGTCAGTTCTCATGAAGACGACGACTTTCATCAAGTATTTTTTTGTGGCCTTACTACCCTCAATGTTTCCATATTATACACTACTTAGATGAAGAGTACAAATTCATCAGTTGAGGGACGGCAATAAGTGGTAATCACCAGGAGATTTCCTTGTCCACATCTGACCTGAGGCCACAAGACATTAAGGGTCAAGATTTAACTTTAGCAGTTCGGCCTGTACAGTATTGTGCCACCATCACTTCTGGTGAGTCTGTCCTGCCAGCAGGACATTCAGGAATAGTGATGTTGGAGTCTGAGACATTGGCATTAAAGACAATGATTTGTTGGAAATATTGTTCAACAGGTTTGTGGGACAACTCTCCCAATTATGACAGATTTCAGTCAGGACCAAAGCACAAACTGGGTAGGGGGTGCCTTTGTGACAAAGAACCAGAAAAAAAAATATGCTGTGATGCCCAAGAATACATGGCTTTCAATATGAACTAACAGCACTTTCATGGCCAAAAGCTTTCTTTCCATAATTTAATAAGTCAGTATCATTTCCTGTTCCGATGGAAAATGGTCACTTTCAAATACGAAGCCAAAGCTTAAATTTAGTGCAGGTAGAAGCAGGATGAAAAAAATCATACTGGTGGAAGTATGAATATTAATCCAAGCAGCTGATAGTATACTGAAGAATAAAATCAGGGATGACTTTCTTAGTTAATCTGTGATATAAAAATCGAATTAAGTGAAGTAATCAATGACTTCACCATAATGAGAACGAAGAATGAATCTAACCAGCCCGTTTGATGATATTTTGTTGGAAGCACACAATCAACATGCTCCATAGTGTTCAAATAATATTTGGTGAAAATACAGAGCTCTGTCAATACATCAAGGCCTTTTTGGCACCAAGAGCACTTGATTTTCAAATCTATTAAAATACAACTTCTAACAACACTGCTCGCTGCACAAATCAGTTTTCGCAAAGTGTAACCAAAGATGGACCAAAGAGGTTACTAAAATTAAATACAGTACTGCTTACTGTTCAGGTAAATTGTGACGGATTGGTAAGATGCAGGGTTATACTTTCAAATCGGGTGTGGGTCCTAGATTTAGCTAATGCAGTTCAAGATCAAAATCTCTCAAGAAAGACTCAATGCTTAACTCATTCACCAACGGTGCAAGCATATTTGAAACTAAACAACTGTTGACGGCTAACCTGAACAAAACCTCAAGTTTTCACAGGGCAAGAAACAAATTAATTTCTTCAGCAAACAATGAAGCAAATTCGACACAGGGGGGAGACACCCTTACCTATGGAATGAAAGTAGAGATATGCCCAGATAAAAAATCAAAGCGGCTATTTTCCTTCAGCCCCCTGCTGATTGTGACGTCTTATAAAATTTGGCCCAATCACACTAGCTTGTTATTATATATCCTGGATACGTACAATATCCACAGATATACATTGGGGTAAAAAGCTGACAAAAATAACACTTACCATTTCTTAAAACTTCCTTGCAAAAATGACTTGCTTCACAGTGGCTCCTTTCCTCTGAGACGATTATTCTCTTCATATCACCAGTTTTGCAATTGTTTACGTTGCTCACCAAAGCTATTGTTATCACATGAATCAGTTCACTGATAACAGTTCTTGTGCATTGTGGTCCACTAACCACACCATTAGCAGGGAAAAAGTAAGCTTTCAAATGATTAGCTAGCTCATTCAGATCCATTAAGCAGTCCTGGTCATCCTTACAGCCAAATATTAACTCTCCATTCTTCATGTATTAAAGTAAGGGAAGAGGGTTCGGGTTGGGTATGGGTGTGGGAGGAAGGAGGAAGAAGAGAGAAGAAAAAAGATTGAATTACTCTGCAGAAATTAAGCCACATTTCTAAAAGACAACATTTTTCTAATCATACTGTTCAGAGATGTTATTACACACCTCCGGAGCAGATGGGACTTGAACCCGGGCTATTCAGGGGTAGGAACACTACCACTGCACCACAAGAACCCGAGAAGTCAATGCCAATAATGGTAATAGTAACAGTGGTTAATACATCAACAGCTACCAAAATAATGTTAAATGATCAAACAATTTCTCGGACATCATATTTGAGGCATGTTAGGTTTCATTTCCTGAATAAGAGCAATTGCATTTTACATGCTTTGTTGTAGAATACGACAACGTGTTCAAGTTATAGCCAATGAAACTTGAATTACAAAATATTGAAAACCAGTTTCTCCAAGAGAAAAATCATGCAAACAAGTGCCCCAATATTCATTTTAGTGAATTGTGAACATTTTCAACAGCTAAACTTGAAACAATTTTTTTCTTTTAGATGAACATGTTGGTCAAAGCTGTAGTTTTTAAAACGCAAGAACAACCAAATAAGTACCTTTACAATAGTTTGAGAAACAGTGTGACACCCCGTAATTGCAAACAGTTACATAGAGGCAATAACAGCAGTTTGCAAAGATACTAAAAGGCTGAGACTCTCAGAGGCCTGCAGCACAGATAAAGGCCCTGTGGCCAACGAGTACACATTGGTCAAATCAACCACTATTCTAAACCTATTTTCCAGTATGTGGCTCATAGCTTTATATGTAAATGGTATAATTTTATAATTTTCCTGAAAATGAAAAAGACAGACTGTTTCTATTGATTCAGAAATTTAATGAGATTAAAGTTTTGCCACGTTGCATTTCAGGGAAAACAGGTCATACATAACATACTCAATTAAGGAAGCAGATATTATGCTCAATGAAGGAAACATTAGGAATACTTCTCACAATAAAATGCTGTATGAAATGTTTGACAAAACTGAATAAAAGAAGGGAATACATTTAAGTCGAAAAAACTTGGGCCATTTCAGTTTAAGTACATTGAGAACACAAGTCATCCTAATTACTGACAAACAACCTCAGCCAGTGAAAATTAACTGACAAAAACAAAGTCCAAATCCTTCAGATTTAATTAATTATTGTTGGAGCTTTTCTTAGTATTACAGTTTTAAAACACGTTGCCTATTTAAATCCCATCCTCTTCTAGATTTTGCTTCTGCAACTGATTAAGGAGATTGACACTCTCTCACTCTGACTCAACACTGCTCGTAAGACCAAGAATTATCAATAAACATACAATTGCTCATGTAGGGTTCAAGTGACCCAAAGTTTTGGAACAGCTGCTATTCAAAAGCTTTGTCCTGACTCTAACAGGACAAAGGCAAATTTAAACAACCAATAGGGGGCATTAGTTTGCTGATAATAGTAAATTCTGCTCCATTAAAGTTGAACAAATTAGAGAGTTTTCATACACTTTTCAGTAGCATTAAGCAAAACAAAGTGACTGTAATTACCTTAAAAATTTTTAGGTTGTTCTGAGGCTCCTGTAACAAGCTTTTCAAGGCAATGTACATACGTTGTTTATTCCTGTAAAACATTAGGTATTTTAGAAGTGGACTACTGAACATTTCTAGATATTTTTTGTCTGATAACTGTAGCTTCCATTAGGTGAGCCTAAGCTTGTAAAAAAGCAAAACAAGACGTAAATGCAAAAAGAACTTGACAGGATGACCAAGGATTTATTTATTTTGCTCCTTCCGTGTAATGCAACACCCCAAGGTACATTATAAAACAAAGCATTATAAGTCACTAAGTAAAAATTAGGTCAGATGACCACAAGGTAAAAGACAAAGGCTTAAAAGAAAAGTCTTAAAAAAGGAGGAAAACAAGTTGCAAAAGAAGACAATCATAGAAAAGCAGTTACTGAGTTTGAGGCTTGGCTATTGAAAGCACTGTCATCAATGGTGGAGCAATTATGATTGGAACTGCACGAGGCACTACAATTCCAGAAGCATAAATACCTTGATGGGCTCTGGGGCTGGAGGCATTACAGAGATGCAGACATGCAAGGTCACCAAATAGAAGGGCTTGGCCAAGAAAACATTGGAATATTCATTTATAGAGGTTATGACAGACCTCAGCTGCAAATGAGCTGGAACAGAGGTAAAAATCAAGGAATGTTGTGGAGGTGCAAGTAGGCAGTTTTAGTAATAGCACAAAAGAGACTAAAGCTCATTCTGGGATCAAATCAAGATTGTCTGTCAGTCTGTTGGTAATCTCAAACTGTTGCTTGGAAGGAGGACCGATTTTGTAATTAGAGAATGGGAGTTTGGAGTAGGGATCAAAAGCAATGACTTCAGTTTTCCCAATATTTAAGTTGAGAAAAATATCTGCTCATCCATACTGAATGTCAGATAAGTAGTGAAGCACACCTTGTTGTTGCCAGCAAATAGATGAAATAACACTGACTTTCAATAGGTTGTCAAGTGACAGCACATACAGAAGAAACAGGATGTGCCATGAATAGATAAATGGAGGAAGCCAGATATATTGGTGCGCAAGTAGGATCTACAGCTGTTACAGCTAATTCCCAGGCTACAATTTGATAGATATGAGCAATGCCATGCTGCTGAATGACAGTACAGAAGTATTGGAGGAGGAAAGCATGCTCAGCCTCGTCAAAGGCTGCAAACAAACTGCGATGAAAGTTTACCTTTGTCAGTCACATGTGATACAACCTTTTCTCTAACCCCAACACAATAAATGGGTATGTTACACTGTCACTTAATACCAGTCATACTCAACATCTTCTTGAATGAAATGACCCACTGTGAATAAATCCAGTGTTTACAAAACTTAGAAACAACAACATTAAACTTGCAATCGCTGATGTGTAACAACTGTTATTTTATTTTTGTTTGCGCACTAAAATAGAAGAATTACCATTTTAAAACCATGGATTGTGGAAGGAATATCTTCAAGCAGTATGTAAGATTGTTTGTAGACCTAGGAATGCATGTAGATTGGCTAACATGCTGCTGGCCAAATTTCAATTAGCTGGTGTAAATATGACTTGTTGCAGATGCCAAAGATCATCAGCCTGACAACAACTTTCTGACTGGCAACTGAAAACCAATGGGTGTGAACAATACAGAGAGAAACCCTGGGACTTCTGGAAGTGAGATGGTATGTGGGTCACTCTCTGATCAGTAAAACGTGAGATTAAAGAAAGTTGCTGCAAGCTGATGCTTTTAACACACAAGTCAAATACTTTATTATTTGTGAACCAGTTTCTGTGCCTGCTGTGAAGTGAAAGAACTCAAAGGAAATGCTCAGATCAATCAAGGATTTGAGGTACAAAAAAAATATCCACAATCAAATGTGAGGGGGACAGAGAGCAGACGGAGGGACAGAGTACATGAATATAGTCTAAAAGTGCTGCAGTTCACACAGGAAACATCAAGTGCTGATCCAGGCGCTGGTGAGAGAAGAATAAGAGTTGTAATCCACAGTCCAGCAAAAATATTTACATTGTACAAATCCTACTAAACGTTGAGAAAAAGGAGGAAGGGGCATTCTTCATGTCACTTGAGAAAATGGCAGTACAAATGAATTGGGCAAAAGACAACGAGACATGCAACTTAGCACAGGTCTGACAGCATCCGAGGAGCAGGGGAAAAAAAATCAGCTAGGCAAAAGTGAGGACTGCAGATGCTGGAAACCAGAGTTTAGATCCTGCTCCTCGGATGTTGCGGGACCTGCTGTGCTTTCCCAGCACCACTCTAACCTAAAAACTTTGGTTTCCAGCATCTGCAGTCCTCACTTTTGCCTATGCAACTTAGCAGGTAAATTTATGTTTCCTTGTCAAAGGGTGTTGAGATTATTATGCTGCACTGAAGTAGTTAAATAGGACTTAGTGCCTGATGCACCACAGGCAAAGGCTCGAGAATGCAAGGAAACAGAATTTAATGCAAACCTACACTGAATTTCAAAGGGTTAACAAAATTATTGGTGGATATGAGCATGAGAAGCTGAAACCACAAGTGGAGCTGTTCAAGAAATTATTCCCTTTGAGAAATTATTCCATAATAAGAATCCATGTTGAGGAAAAGATTTGCAACTGGTAGACAGGCACCAATAATGACTGATGATTAGGACTGATTCATAAAACCAAACATTTTCCAACATAAATTTGTAATGGATAGAAAATAAGAGAGCGTGCAAGGAAAGCAAAATCAAGAGTCATGAATGGATAGCTGGGAATGACTCATGTTCTCTTCCTGAGATCAAAATGAAAGTACTGAGAGTAGCAACAAAAATCAAAATCAGAGCTGTTACTTTTGTAATAAAAATTGGAAGGAAAACCTATAGGAACTTATTTTAACTCACGAGAAAGAATGCAAAAGGGAACACAAAACGAAAATGGAACAGGTCAAATTGCAGCTTTAACTGCAACTGAAAGACTAGAGGTAAATGCTGCAGAAATACATACGGTAAACTGGATTATGAAGGGGCTTTCGGCTGGAGGGAAGATAACCCCTTTTTCATCGAATGAAGCCCATAACAATACTAAGGGTATAGAGGAACAACTCTCATACTTCTGCTTTAATTTATTATTTAGTTTTCCCTCTAAGGAGTTGAACGAAAGTAGCTGGTATTGGCCGATATGAAAAATTTTAACGAGTTCCTGGAACCCGATGGGATATATCGCAAAATATCAAGGAAGGAATTTGCTGGGGCCTTGTACAAAACTTTGTTTCTCCTTTATTCACAGACAAGGCCCACAGAACTGGAGAATAAGCAATATTGCTCCTTTGTTTTAGGGCAACAAGGATAACTCTGGAAGGCCTTACGTCATTGCTGGCAAAACTAAAGGAGAAGATTCTTCGGGACAAAATTTATTCACGTTTGGGAAAAGTATGAACTTATTAGTGACAAACAGCTTGGCTTTGTATGGGGTGATGTGTGTGCCTCACAAATTTGATTGAATCTTTTAAAGAAATAACAATGATGATTGATAACAGTAGAACAGTGGATGAGGTCGACATAGACCTTAGCAAGGCCTTTGACAAGATCGCAGGGTGCAATCATGTGGGATCTGTGGTGAACCTATAAAAAGGTACATAACTGGCTTGATCACAGAAGACAAAAAGCAGTGCTGGAACAGAGCTTTTCTGGAGATCTGTGATCAGTGGTATTCGCGGGGATCAGTGCTGCGACTCCTGTTGCTTGTACTATATGTATAAGTGAATTAGTAAATTTGTGGACGACACAAAGGTTGAGGGATCTGCAGATAGTGAGGAGGATTGCCAGAGGATATAGCAATAGATATAGATAGGTTAGAGACCTGGGTGGAGAAATGGTAGATGGGAGTTTAATCCTGACACAAGGTGATGCATTTTGGAAGGTCTAATTCAGGAGGCAAGTATGCAGTAAATAGCAGAACCAGGAGATATATTTACATAGAGGGCGTTCCTCAGGTGTACAAATCCAAAATTCCTTGAAAGTGGCAACACAAGTGGCATGCTTGCCTTTATCAGTCAGAGTATAGAATATAAAAATTATCAAGTCATGTTAAGCTGCAGAGAACTTTAGTAAGGTCACATTTAGAATATTGCACAGAGTTCTGGTCACCATATAACCAGAAGGATGTAGAGGCTCTACAGAGGGTACAGAAAATATTTACCAGGATATCACCTGGTCTGGAGAGTCTGAGCTATGACGGCAGACTGAAAAACTTTGGTCCGTTTTCTCTTGAAGGTTAGGAGACTGAGGGCAGACCTGATAAATAGAGGGGTTTTTTTTGTTGTGTCACCATAGTCTTACCAGATCATATAAACTGCTCTCAGAGAGAAGCGACTGGTGGTGACTTAACCTGAGGGCCACCAGACCTCAGCGAGGAACGAGGTTGAGAAGGAGTGTCCTTAATGGTAACCTCAAACTGGTGATGGGAATTGAACCCATGCTGTTGGTATCACACTGCTCTGTAAACCAAAAATCGAGCCAACTGAGCTAAAATGATTTCCGATACAAAATTATGAATGGTATGGATAGTTGGAATCTTTTTCCCAGGGTAGAAATGTCAATGCCTGGGGACAAAGATTTAAGGTAAAAGGGGGAGCTTAAACAAGATGTGAGAAGTTATTTCTTTCTAAACACAGAAGGTGCTAAGTGCCTGGAATGCGCTGCTAAATGTGGTGGTAGCAGGTACACAAATAATATTTAAGAGGCATCTTGACAGATGCATAAATAGCGAGAGATTAGAAGGATAGAGACCATGCAGAAGCAAAAAAAAATTAGTTTAGAAAAGCAATATGCATCAGCACAGGCCTGGTGAGGCTGAAAGGCCTGTTCCTGTGCTATACTGTTCTTTGTCAGCTAAAATGTTGGTAAACGGGATAGGTGGAGACTTTTTTCCTGACTCCATTGTATAAATTTCAAATGGAGTGTGACTCACTGTTTGGACTAGTGATTGTTGGGCAATAAAGAAATTGCCTTTGGATGGAGTTGCTTAACCTCTTGGGAATGATTTGGCAGAGTGAAAGTTGTAGCTTTGCTTAGAATCACAAAATCCAAGTGAGGCTAAAGAGACAGAATAGTTGAGTGTACAAGTTTTGGGTATTTTCCATCATGCATAGTGACCACAGCAATGACAAAATAAAGTCCATTACCTTAGGTCACACAGTAACATTAATAGGGTAGCTAAAACGATTTAAGAATGACGATAATTCAAAAGAAGTGCTGTGTAGGTCTACATTAATTGAGGCAGAGAAAACAGACGGAGTTAACTAAGTTGGCACCGACAACTCACACTAAAGCTGAAGGGGTTATAGATCAGTATGATGTTTATATTGGAGCTGACGAGGAAGTGGAGAAATCCTCACAGATGTGTGAGCAATGAATAGATTGCCGTTTTTTTTCTGCAACCTTTGCGTATGTACCTGTCAAGTCTCCGAAGAACCTTGTATGTTTCAATACGGTTGCCTCACATTCTTCTCAACCTCTCCTCAAAACAGTCCACCCATACCTAGTATCAGCCTGGAGAATCTTTTCTCGGGCTGCTTCAAATGCTGGTATATCTTTCTTTACACAAGGTGCACAAACCTATTCACAATATTCCAACAATGGTCCAACTCTTGCCTTGTACAGTTTCAGCAAGACCTCCCTTTTATATTCCATTTTCTTGGAAACAAAGGCCAACATTCTACTTGCCTTCCCTGTTATGCAATGAACTTTGTTCAGAACTCCCAAATCCCTCTGTTTGGTAGCTTGTTTTTTTCCCCCCATTTAAATAATATTCAAGGCAAAACTCAAGTTTGCTGGCAGTTTGAATAACCAGCATGAATTATTTACAAACTGCAAAGATAAAGTACTTCAGTATCACAACACATGTCTTGCCTAAGCTATTCACTAGTTATCATAGTTATGCTTATTGAATAAAGTACCTCAACCAAGAAGTCATAAAAAAATTCTTTACTGCCCATCTAACAGTTGATGTAAGTGTCATAGATAGACAAAACTGCACCTAATAAACCTACATAAATGCTTCTAAGATTGATATGAACTGTGTGTGGCACTTAGGACAATAAAGATACATGCTCCTCTGCTGGAAGAGAGAAGAAGCAGGAAGCCAAAAGCCAATCCGCTCCTCATGGTTGATAGGAATTGGCACTCATTGACATATTTCTTGTGTCATTAATTAGATGAGAGCAAAAGTAACTCAGACATCCTATTTACATAGTCAAAAAAAGTGTGTAAATAGTTACACAATATTAAGTGGTACATTAGAAATCATGAAAATTTCAAAAAGAATTAACATTTTTGTAGTTTACAACTAGGTTAATTCCAAATTTTTAAATAATATTCATAGTGCTGTCAATTTTACCACAGATTAATGCATTATTTTTTCCATAAAGATACATGATTATGATGCCAAGGTTTATAACATTCACTATTCAAATTTGTACCTCACCCTGAGAAAAGATCGAGGGGACAGTATTTGCTAATCCTCTTCCATTTTCCATTAGCCACCTAATGCAAAAGAAACATCATAGTTAGACCAAACATCTCAAGTCAAATAGCAGATATGAGTCAGTTCCTTAAATAAGATAAATATGTGTAATTTAAACCAGAAAATAATTCAAGTTCAAAAAATGTACAGGTGTACAACAAAGAGAAGCCTGAATTACAAACTTTAAGTTACAGATGAAATACATGACAAAATCTAAGCATTTTCATCCATCATGTCCGGCAGACGGCAGGGGGAGATGCTCTGGGGGTTGCAAGGAGGGGAGGTTGGGTCAGAGTGGACGGAGGAATGGTTGTGATTAATCGAAATGGGAAAGTTAAAATGCGTCAAATGCATTTGATCAATTGCAATTACGTTGCTGTATTCTAAAAGCAGATTAACCTGTATAAAACAAAAGTAACTAACTTAATACAAACAGCTCCACCAAACAAAAAAGTCTGGTGCAGATGCAAGGTACAAATCAAATACAAAATTTTCTATGGGAACATTACTGGTGTTCAAACCATTGCTCAAAAATCTTTCAATAAGTTTGCTAGTTTATTTGGGTTGACTTGCTTCAATCCAGGACGGTGACAAGTTCTGTATGTACCCTAAATTATAGGTTTTCCGATTCCTCCTGAAAGTCATGAAAAAAATACTGAAAATCTATTGACCATGTTGGTTTTTTAATGAATCACACTAAAACATTTGTTCTGTAGTTTACAGATCCAAGTCATAGTCAAAAAGTGTGGTGCTGGAAAAGCACAGCAGGTCGGGCAGCATCCGCAGAGCAGGACAGTCAACATTTCGGGCATCAGCCCTTCATGCATTCCTACTTTCCCCAACATCCAAGTCATAACCTAATAAAATTATTTTAATCACAGTTTGAAGGCAAACCAATAATTCGAGCAATGAAATGTAGCAAATATTTTTGTCCTATCCCTACATTCCATTTATGATCATCCAAATTTCTGATAAAGGGTACATCCCCAGCATTGAGTAGAAACATAAATTTGGACAAAGCAGACATTCAGATTCAAGAATGAGCTTTTATAATGAACTCAAATTTACAAATATAAAACTACATAATACTATTTGGCTTTGCAAATGGCAAATGTACACAAAATAAATGAATTTATTTATGAATTAAAAACACTTCACAAAAGCTTGATAGTTGAGAGAAACTCAAATATTTAAAAAATTAATTTTGAACGCATCAAGTTTTTTTTTCTCATGGAAATAAAAAGAGATTTGCAGCTAACTGAATTCAATACCTTCAGATGTTGGTGCATGCAATAGCGACACACACGATGCTTAACATCCTTGGTAATGTGAGTTGAGAAAGGGATAAATCCACATTTAGGCTGTAAGTAAACAAAAGGACAGATTATTTCACTGACAGTTTTTTTTTAAATTGCAAGAGAATTTTCCTGTATACATAAATTCTGCTGTAAAGTTTTGTTGATCTACACCAAATGCTTTCACTAATACTCCCACAGAATTTCCCAAAACCCTGGGAGCTGAGTAGCAGCTTATTAGTTAGACTTTCACAAATAAATGTCTGTATATTAAAAACAAAATCTGTACTGTAGCTGCCTAAGTATGACAGGTGGGAAATAAATATAAAAGAGTACAGCAGTAATTAAAACTAGGATGTGTAATAATGGTAGGAAGACAAAGCTCAAGGCTCTTTACTTAAGCAAATCTTAACACTCAGCAAAACCTTATTCCAGTCAAAAGAAGGACTCAATGGAGAAAAAAGAACCATCTGTGGTTAACAATGGTAGTCAAGGAGTGTCCCTTCAAAAAGAGGCACTCAAAGGCACAGAGCTCACTGGTAGGCTGAGGATTAAGAATATTTTACAAATCAGGAAGGGATGACTAAAAAATTAATAAAGGAGAAAAGTAATCAGTAGTATAAAAACAAACAGGAAGAGCTTCTATGGGGATATAAAAAGAATAGCTGAAATAAGAGTGGGATTCTTGAAGGTTGTTGTTGGGGAACTAAGAGGCGTGGAAAAGCAAATGGCAGATAATTTCAACCAATATTTTGCATTGGTCTTCACAATGAAGACAACTATAAACATCCCAAAATATAACAGACAAACATGATGCTAATAGGAGGAAAGATGATGCAAGTCTCTATCACAAGGGACAAAGTAATTGACAAAGTATTGCGACTAAAGACGGACAAGTGGCCAGGACCTGATGGCCTTCATCCTGGGGTTTTAAAGATGGTAGCTGCAGAAATGGTGAAAGTCAAAAAACTGCAAATGCTGGAGTTCAAAGTAGACAGGCAGCACATCCTGACACTGCCTGGCCTGCTGGGTTCTTCCAGCCTCCTGCCTGTCTACACACAAATAGTGAAGTCACTGGTCAAAAAAAATTCCAGAACTTACTGGATTTCAGGAATTGGAGAACTATTAACGTGGCATTCCCTGTTCAACAAGGGAGACAGAGTGTGGAAAATGATAGGCCAGTTGATTAACATCTGTCATTGGGAAAATACTGGCATCTATTTACAACGAAGTAGGACATTTAGAAAAGTTTAACACAATCAAAGTCAGCAAGGTTTTTTGAAGGGGAACTCATTGTTTACTAGAGTTCTTTGAGCATTGAACAGGCAAAGGTGGAAAAGAGGCACCAAAAGTATTATATTTGGATTTCAGGAAAGCATCAATTAGACACCACATAAAAGTTTAGTATGCAAGATATTCTCACAGCACTGGGATAATTTGAACATGGATCAAAGATTGCCATTTAACTATTAATTAGAGTTGGGAAGAATGGGTCTTTTCAGGCTGAAGAGGCAACTAGGTGAGAGCCACGAGGATCAACCACAGGGCCATTGTAATTCATAGTAAATACATCTGTAGCAAATGCTCATGATTTAAGGAACTCCAACTCAGAGCTCATGCACTATAGTCTGAACTTCTAGCACTGCAACACATCAGGGAGGGAGAAGAGATACCAAGATGCTGTGTTTCAGGAGGCTTGTCAAAGCCTTTAAATTAGCCTTGTCAAATTTGAGGTGTGGTCAGAGACAGGAGGGTGTGACTACAAGCAAGGCACTGAGAGGGATCCAGGAGATAGTGCTGCAGAAGCCTCTGCTCTTGCAGCTATATAACAGGTTTGAGATTCTTGCTTCCTGTGTAGACAAGAACAGGGGCTGTAGAGAGGAAAAGCAAATTGACCATAGCATTGTGGTACAGGAAAAGCAAAATGTAGTTATCAGGAATCATATAGTCAAGGGAATAAACATTGTTCTGTGGCCAGGATACAAAGCTCCAAAAGTGCAGTTGCCTTCTAGAGAGTGTAGGTTCAGGATCTCTCATCAGAGCTGCAGAGGAATTTAAAACAGGAGGGGAACAACATAAGCAACTGGTACTTTAACATCCGGAAGTAATAAGATGAATGAGTTAACAGAATAATTGTGATTGAATATCCCACGATCTTCATTTTAAACGGTCAAAATGATCAATACAGATCCAATCTAAATATTAGTAACCCTGTGACACAAAAACATGAATACTTTGTCTCTTTTACCAGGGGTTCTAAACGTCCACTTTCAAAGATTTGGTTTTAAAGCTCCTTCAAAAAGTATCTCTATCTCAGACTGCTGCTTATGTTGGTAGTTCAGTCTCTTCTCCTGAGACAATGCTGGCCCGGACTCCAGACTGTTCCAAAGAGTGTAAAGACCAGTATAATTTTAGCTTTCATAAAATGGTTAGTTTACACAACTACTGCTCAATTTCTCTCAATACCATTTTTTCTTAACTGCATCAAACAAATACTGCTTGAAGCTTCCTTCACTACATTCTCTGTTGCACTGAACTGTCAATGAGTTCAATGAACATCTCCGGACCTCATTCCCTGAAGACTTCTAACACCAGCACTTGCAGCCTGGAGTCACTACTTCCGTTTCAGCACTCAGCTCCAAATTGCAAGTTACCTCTCTCAGCAAATACACACTCAGTTAAGATATAATCTCAGCATATTTTTAGCCTCCACCCATATCCATAACATAGCCAGCACTGGGCTGCTCTTAAATTGTAACGCTTACGAATTCTCTCAAGTTAACTCTAAATGCCATTTTTTCAGATTACCATTACTGCAAGTTTTACAGACCTCACATCTCCAGCTAAGTACGCCACCTGCTGTTTTCAAAGTTCCATTTCTTCTATTTTTATTCTATTAAGCAAATCAGGCTAAACCTCTGAATTGCAATTTGTTTCAGGTTTTCTTGAAACCACTAAAACCCATCATTTTAATCCTTAACTGTTAACCTCAAAGTAACAGGATCCTAACTTCTTGTATGCTCTAGACATCACGGTGCTTCAGTTGCATTCTATTTTCAAGAGTGAAATGTAAATTTCTCTAGCTTAAAATCGCACAACAAATCACAAAGTACACATTTGCAATCATTTGATAAGTTTAACTCAGCTGAGTAGCTGGGAATGCCGGTCCATAAAAGGCTAATCAAGATTCAACTAATTGTTGTGGGATTGAACAACACACAAGAATTTAAAAGTAGCTAAGTTTTTTTTAAAAAATGTCTTTACCTATATACTCAAATTAAAATAGTTACTGTTCGAGAACAATGGTCATTAATTTATGTTAAATACCCTGAACAGTTCACAAATAAAATGATTAGGATTATACTCTACTTAAACAAAACAAATCATATGACTGATTCAAGTAAAATGGGGTAAAATGCTTCCAAATGGGGTGTTCTTCCCAAGGATGGAGAAAATTACTAATCTCAAGACCATGACAAATGATTAGATAATATTGTGGCCAATATTATCAAAGTATAAGAAAGCGAAAATTGTTCAGTGTTCATCCAATTACCTTGATTTCTATACAGAGGGGTGGTCGTTTTTCAATTCGATGACAGGTTTGAAATTTGGTGAGATCTGGGAGGCATAAAGCATACCCACTGAAGGCATCCATTACTTTATTGCAACGTGATCCTGTAAAATAAAATTCAGATATACTTCTGCTTCCTAAGTAGAATTAAGTTATAATTTTAAATTTGTAACAAGACAAATGCTGTAAAATTTAAAACTGATATCAATATATTCCTTCAAAATATTTTACAGTTGCAAGCTTACTTCAGTTGCTTGACAACAGCATGACTGTATTTAAACTCGTGTGCTATTTCTATTCAAGATCTATTCTTTGAACTTGCAATATCTTTCATTTGTATTCGACTCACTCAAGTTAATTTAATTTTTGTGAAATCAAGTCTTGTACCTCTCAAAGTCCATAATTTCTCCTGCTTGATGGGTGAAATATCAATTTTTAATTCAATTTTACAGCCCACAGAAAGTCAGGGGTATATGATCCAGAGACCATTCTAGATTTTATTTTTAAAGCTGATCGCAAAACAGCTAATTCCAAAGCAAAATGATTCTTCATATTTCTCACCATGCAACTCAGGCAGTAGAAAAGTTGATAGCTTCTTCATCTAGCTGAAGAGCATGAACTTGAAAAGGAACAGATTGAAATGGTATACCAGGGCCTATTTTACAGAACCATCACTGGAAACTCAACTACTGTAATAGAGCAACACAACAGACTTTTGTTGGCATGAAATAGTCATCGACAAGAGGTCAGATGGCATAAAAACAAATACTATTAAAACAATATCATCTCAATTAGTTAGTTGTGGAGTCTGGCAGCAGTTATGTAATTACCAACAAAATGAAAACTCTAAGCTTGACCATTAAAACCACTTAATCTTAACTAACCATCTCTCTACTCAACTTTTCCAGTTCATGGAATCTATGTATTCAATGCAAAGTTTATGTAAAGAACATCCATACATATTCCCCATACAATACTTCAGCTACTTTTCAAAGAATCAAGTTAAATTCATGAGACATGACCTACCCTTTATAAAGTCATATTGGTTCTCTCTAAGCACTAAGTTTCTCTAAGTGCTCAATCATCTTATAATTAAGTTCAGGTATTGTTCCTACAACAGATATTTAAGTTTATTCTATTAATTCACATCCAAGGTATTGAAGGACTTGAAACTACAAGTCAGTTCTCCTGTACAGCTTTCCTCCCATCTACTGCAGCTAATTTTAACCTGCAACCACACAAAGTAACGTTCAGATACTTAAACATTTGGAATACAATAAGACACACTGGTATACATGCTTCATCCACCTCAGCATTCCATTACATTAATCAATGTTGCAGTGATGTTTGCATGGAAAACTGATTTATGTTCACATCAACAAATGGGGAAAAAACATTTGGAACTGCTGTAAGATGTATCTGAGAATTAGGTCCAGCAGTAGCATGGGCAGGTATGATAGTTGCAGAGTTAGGCAAGAGGTTAAAAAGCAGGACCTCAAGGATAGTAATCTCTGGATTACTTCTGGTGTCAAGTACTAGTGAGAGTTGGTATAGGAGGATAGGGAGATGAATAAATGACTGAGGAGCTGTGCTGAGGGCAGGGTTTCCATTTTTGACCATTGGAAACTCTTCTGGGGTACAAGTAATCTGTATAAGAAGAAAAGGTTGCACCTTAAATAGAGGGGAACTAATATCCAAGTGCAGAGATTTGCAAGATCTACCTGGGAGGGTTAAGACTAACAGGTGATGGATTCTAAATAGCAGTGAGACAAAAAGAGATAGTTGAGATTAGTACAGAAGTTAAAGAGAGGAAGTTAGATAGACATGGGCATGGCAGGGAACGAGGGAAGACTGATGAATTAAACTGCATTCTTTTTCAATGTGAGAGGCCTGACAGGCAATGCAAATGAACTCCGGGCATGAATGGATACATGGGACTGGGAAGCATGACTGAGGAAAGGACTGGCAGATCACTATACTGGGTACAAATGTTAAAAGGAAGGATAGCAGGGGAGGCAAGGAGGGGGAACGGCAGTTTTGATTAGGGAAAATATTATAGCACCTAGAGAGGATATTTCTGAGGGATTGTCCTGTGAGGCTGTACGAGTGAAACTGACAAATACGAGAAGTGATCACTATGATGGGATTGTACTACAGGTTCCGCCGTACACAAGGACAAAAATTATATTCGAAGGTTTTAAATTTTAAGTGTACAAAGTTGTGTAAATCATACCCAAATACCCAAAATAAAGGTAAAAGAAAATCATGTAAGATGTGATAACTTGACATGTCTTTAATTAATCAAATACTCCCAGCAATAGCAAGCACTTCAAAAATCAACAGGTCAGTGATTCTCTAGAAAGCTTCACTCTCAACTTCTGTTTTTATTTTTGTGACATGAACATCACTGGCCCAAGGCTATAATTTATTGCTCACTTCTAATTTAGCTTAAAATGATGGTGGTTATGAGCCTCCGGTTTTGAAACACTGAAGTCCATTTGGTCTAGATATGCCACATAACACAGAGAGAATGTTCCAAGGTTTCAATCTTGCAACAATGAAGGAATGGTAATATATTTCCAAGTCAGAATGGAGTGTGGATTGGAAGGAAACAGGTACGCGGTGGCATACCTGTGTAACTACTGCTCTTAAACTTCTACAATGTAGTGGTCATGGGCTTGGAAATTGATGTCTGCAGAGCCTCGGTGAATTTCTGTAGTGCATCTAGAAATTGAGTCATGATGGCTTGAACTGAACTTCCTGGTGATTAGATTTCTGAGCATTTGTTGTCCTAGTTCTTTTAGGTAGTGGAAGATATTATGGAGTTAGCCACATGGAGTTGCTTCTGTGTATGTTGTACACTTTATTCCAGTGGTGGAAGCAGCAAGAATTCCTTGCCTCCTCCTGTGACCACTATATTTATATGACTCACCAAATCTGGCTTCTCTTCAATGGTAACCCGAGGATTCTGATATTGTTGAATATTCCTAACACATTCTCAGTTCCAGGGTATTATGGTAGAGGTTCTCAGGATAGTATCCTACACCCATCCATCTTCAGCCGATTCATCTATGAACTTCCCTCCATCAGAAGGTCAGAAATGGGGATGTTTGCTGAGATTGTACAGTTTTGACCAATATTTGCAACTCCTCAGATACTAAAGCTACCTGTCTGTGCTTATTTTCAGCAAAAACTGGGCAACATTCAGACTTGAAGACTTCCATTCCTTTTAATCCAGCCTCAACAAGCTTATAATACTGAAAGAATAGATATTCAACTCCATTATGGATAAGGCACAAAAGAGAATTTTTAATCACTTTTCCATCATACCTGGCCGTTCTGGTTGGATCTTCATTGCCAATTGTCTTACAAAGTCCAGTGGTAGCTGTATAACCTCCTAAAAAGAAGCAGTCAAAGTTATTTCTAGGTTTCTTAAAGACACTTCATTTCAAGCTAGCACATTTTTACATCTGGTCACCACTTGATGTAACTAAGAATAATAGTGCAGCTAACTAGAGGGAAGACGGGCATGTCAAATGAGGCAGTTCAGCGAGGCTTCTACATGAACTTCTACATTTTCCATCCTCTAACATTTATTACAGGAGAAGATGCTGAACAATGATTAACTGCTAAGTTAAATTATATATAATAAATATATTTTCAACATAAGGCAGGCCAGGGCAATTCAGCCAAGGCAATGTGCCTCTTGTGATGTGTAGGAAGCAGTGGATGCACCATATGTCCATAACAAAAAAAAACTACAGGATGCGTCACCAGCTGCAAAACTTTTGAGTTCGGAGTTTCAGGATCCAAGCAACAGCAGGAGTCACTGTGGTGAATCAACACAGCAGAGAACTCGAGGGAGACTGTCACACTTCAGGTTAGGAGCATAAATGCAGAAAGAAAACAGGTGACCAAAAGGCCATCCAAAAGAAAACGCAAATAGTGCAGAAGTCCTCAGAGTTGATCTAGATTGCTAACCAGTTTTCCATTTTGGATACTAGTAAGGACAAAGGTTTCTCAGAGGAGTGCACCATCAGCCAAGTCCATAGAACACAGTAACTCAGATGCTTAGCGGGGGTGAAAGAAATGTGCAAGGGCAACAGTGATAGGTGATTTCATAAACAGAAGTACAGACATGAATTTCTGCACTCTTCAATGCAATTACACTTGAGTCATGTATCATCTTGGTGCCAGGATCAGGAATTTTAAACAACAGCTGAACAACTTCCTTCTGGGAGATTGAAAAGCCAGTGATCTTGGTCTACATCAGTACCAATAACATGGGAAGGCAGAGGGATAAGATCCTGAAAACAGATTTCAGCAAGTTAGGAATTAAAAAACAGGAACTCAAGAGCAGTAATCTCAGGATTACCCAAATGTTACATGCTCATGAACATAGCAATAGGAAACCAGAACAATTGAACAAATTAGTCATGGAGGATATTCGACTTCTGGCCAATTTGTTCAATTGTTTAGACTTCCTCTTCTTATGTTCATGAAGATGTAACATTTGGGTAATCCTGAGATTACTGCTCTTGAGTTCTGAGGCAGGTATGACCTATACAAGAAGAAAGGGCTGTGCCTGAGCAGGACTGGGACAAACATCCTCACAAGCATATTGGCTCATACAGTTTGTGGGGTAGCAAAGGTAAACTAGTAAAAGAAACTAGAAAAGTATATGCAAAATGAGCAGGAAAATTAAAGAAAGACCAGTGTTTAATAAGACCAAAATGCAGAATAAATTAAAAAGACAAAGTTATGGGCATCCCACATTACTGCACGCAGCATTCATGACGAAACAGGTGATTTAAAGGTATAAATGGAAAAGAAGGAGCATGATTTCATTGCTGTAATAAAGGCATGGCTACAGGGTGATGAGTACAGAGAACACAACTGAATATGTCTCATTTCCGAAGGACATGTGCAGAGGAAAGGTAGATGGCACAGCACTCTCAAGGAATAAGATCAGTGCATTAAGACAAAGATACAGAATTAGTTTGGGTAGGAGCTAGGAAACAGCAAGATGCAGCAAATGTTGGTGGGAATTGTTTATTGTTATAGTTTGGTGGCCTACAAGTTGTGCCTGGTATAAATCAGGAAATCAGACAGACACACATGTAGTAAGGGCAATAAGGCTAATACTGGCCATCTTCAACTAATATACAGATTGGGTAAATCTAATTAGCATCAAAGCTGTGGGGGATGATTTGGGCTTGTAGTAGACGAGATGGGCTTCTGAGGCAGTACACTGAAACTAACTAGGGATTGGGCTATTTTAGACTTAGTAGAAAATCATTAGAAAGGGCTCATTAATAACATTTCAGTCAAGTACCAGTAGGAAAAAGTCAAAATTTACAAAAAGTTTGAATGTACTTTAGCTCATTACATTTTAGCTATTGTCTAATAAAAAAATTCACAATCTAAATTAAAGATTCGGATATGGGGCCCACACAATATTTTCAAATTTTGCTGATGTCACAGAACTAGGCTGGAATGAGAGTGAAGTGGATGCAAGAACGCTTCAAGAAATTTGGATAAGCTCAAAGAAAGGGCAAGAAAATGGCAGGCAGTACTGAGTTTTTATTGAATTTCCTGCTTGAAGAGTCTATTCTTTCACCAAATGATGGGTGGGGGTTAACAAATGTTGATATTTAAAAGGAACATCTATGTCCTTGTTCATCAACTCACTAAAAACTAGTATGCAGGGCCACCAAGCAAGTTGGAAAACAAATGGTATGTTGGCCTTCACTGCAAGAGGACTTTAAAATAAACATGAGTGCGTGGTATGTGGTGATTGGGGGCAGGAAAGGAAACAAATGCAGACTTACAAAGCAAAATGATACAACAACATTGTAAGAAAGCTGCATATATATGAATAACCAGAGTATATAAAAAAAAGGGATAGACATAGAAAAACAGCAGCATTTCAGATTCGGGGGGGGGAAAATGGTAAAAAGGCAAAATTAATGGATCTTCATTTCAGCACGTGTAGTAGTTGAAGCACAAATGAATTACTGGCACAAATAGAGGTTACATGTATGGTTACAAAAAAAAACAAAGGGAATTAAATATTCAGGAGCATGTTACTTTTCAAAAGGGCATGTCGGCAAGAAAGGATGCTGTTAGTAACTAGCGTTCATAGTATAAGATGCAGCAAATGCAATTGCTAGGTCTTAGATAAAAAAAATGTAGAATCCATAATGAGGCAAGAAATAACAGGGAGGAAGACACTGATGGGATGTATAGACCCCCTAACTGTAGCTGTAATGTAGAGTAGGAGAATAAATCAGGAGATAATGAGGACATGTAAAAAGGTTAATGCATTACTTTGATGACTTGAATCTTCTTGCAGATTGTGAAAATCAGTTTTGGATCTGTAATGTATCATGAGGGAGGTTTAATAAGTGATGAGTTTAAAAGATGAGCTAGGAAACAGTGACAAAAAAAAAGGGCGAACTTAGCACACATGACAGAAGAAATTTGGGTAAGAAACAACTGCGCTAAACTTAAGACTAATCACAAAGGAATGATATCAAAGCTCACTGGAGTGGACTGGGAAAGGAGTTTAGCAACAAAAATGAAGAACAACGACAGATATTTAAGAAAACAGGTCATGACTCACAGCAAACATACATTTCAGCAAGAAAGAAAAACTCTAATTCAGGAAAACACCATCTATGGTTAATGAAGGAAGTTAAGGACAGTACCAAGTTGAAAGAAAAGTCATCTAACATGGCATAGATAAATGATAAACCAGACGATGGGAACATTTTAAAAGCCAACAAATAACTATCAAAAAACTAAAAGGCCATAAGCTTTGAATGTTGAAACAGAAATAAAAGAAACTAATGGGGATAAAGTCCCGATCGTCCCATGATTGATTGCATCCTTAGATATTAAAGCTGCAGAGATGGTGGATGCATTGGTAGTAATCTTCCAAGATTCGTTAGATTCTGGAAAACTCTCAGAGGATTGGAAAATTGCAAATACAGGAAGTTCCAAGGTTAAGAAGGAGTTCCTTTTTTTCCGCTGTTCAAAAGCAGAATGCTTATGCAAGTCAGAGCAGATATCAGCTAATTAGTCCGCCCGTTTGTTAGGGCAAAACCTTGTATATAATTCAGACTTTTAAAATAATTTTCAAAACTGAGAAGCCAGAGGTCGGTTTGTAAGGACAAGACATTCATAAGTAAGGCGTTCATAACCCAGGAACTTCCTGTCTAACATCCTTATTCAAAAGGGCTATGAGACAAAAACAGTAACAATAGGCCAGTTAGCTTAACAGCTGTCATTGGGAAAATGTTAGTCTATTAAAAAAGGGTGAAATAGCAAAGTATTTAGAGAGTCAGTTTATGCTCACTATGTTCCCAAAACTCAATTCATCCATTTAGACATACATAATATAAAGCAGAGTAAGCACGGCTTCAAGAAGGGGAAATCATGTCTGACAGCAAGCTGGTTGGCCAAAAGGTAAATAGTAAAAGAACTATATTTAGATTTTCAAAAGGCATTTAATAGGGTACTGCACACAAGGCCACTTAAGAGCCAAGTGTTGAGGATCAATGTAGAGAATTGGCTTTTTCCCGATGAAGGGCTTATACCCGAAACGTTGATTCTTCTACTCCTCAAATGCTGCCTGGTCTGCTGCACTTTACCATCACCACACCCTAGACTTTGATCTCCAGAATCTGCAGCGCTCACTTTCTCCTAACTGATACAAGACATGGTTGGGATGAGGGTGGCATCCTCAGGATGGCAGACTGTGGAATGGGACAGGAATCAGTACTGTGGCACAGTTATTTACAATATACACCAGTGATTTGAATGTTGGAAGCAAATGTACTATCACCAAGTTTACATATGACAATTAGGCGATAGGACAAGTGGTGAGGATGACACAAGGAGTCTACAAAAGAATATGGACAGAAAGTGAGTGGGGCAAAAACATGGCACATGGAATACAATGTGGGAAAATGGGACATTATGCACTATTGAAAATAGAGAAGCTGATTGTTATTTAAAAGGAGGAAGACTGCAGAAAGCTGCAGCATGGATGGATTTTGGGGGTCTTTATGTATCCACAATAAAAGGATAACATAGGAGTTCAATGGGAATGTGAATGGCAAATTGAATTCAAAGGGAATGAAGTTTATGTTACTCATTTCAATGGAAACACAGTTTAGCAATAAGGAAAAAAAACAAAGAACTTGGATGCTGGAAATCAGGACAAAAACAGAAATTGCTGGTTAAGCTCAGTAGGTCTGGCAGCATCTGTAGAGAGAAAGCAGAGTTAACCTTTTGGGTGCAGTGACCTTCAGAACTGATTGTAGCTTGGTATACCTGTTGAAGATGGGGTGAGGGGGTGGTGGAAGTAGTAAATAACAGGTGAGGATGGAACCCAAAGAGAGAGACCAGTTGACCAGTAGAAGGTCAGCCTGGGAGTTTAGGGAAGTCATGCTAAAACTATATTGGTTATGAGAAAAGGGCAGGAAAGTGGTGTTGAGGATTATCAGATTATCCAGGCCACTGAGTGGCAGAGTAGACTCAAATGGATCAAATGGCCGACTTTGCTCCTCAGTCACATTATCTTATGCATCATGCTGTGGACATACAATGGAGTAGGCAACAGGCCAAATGGCCCACTCCTAATACTAATTCTCATGTTAAGCTTTCCCGGAAGAGGAACTCTCCTGAATGTAATATTTATTTTCATCAGTTCTTTATACTGTTGAATAAGATCTTGAATGAACTGCAGGCATAAACAGGGTACCATATCAGTTTAACCAACAATAGGTAGGTCACATTTGTTCCTAATAAATATGCTTAGAGAGATGTTATTACACACATCTGGAGCAGGTGGAATTTCGCGGCTAAGTGTTAAGATTACCAAATATGCGAAATAAGTTTCGATACTAAATCAAATATCAAATTCATACAATATTTCCAAATATCAACCTGAGAAAATACGTAGTCAGCTTTGATCAGAGTTTACTTCCACTTGTTTAGTCCTAACCTATATTTGACAACAGAAAATGCTTCTTAAATAATACAAGAGAAACTGAGGTCTGCAGATGCTGGAGTATCAGAGCTGAAAATGTGTTGCTGGAAAAGCGCAGATCAGGCAGCATCCAAGGAACAGGAAATTCAACGTTCATCATTCCTGATTCCTCATTTCTGATGAAGGGCTTATGCCCGAAACGTCGAATTTCCTGCTCCTTGGTTGCTGCCTGACCTGCTGCGCTTTTCCAGCAATACATTTTCAGCTCTTAAATAATACAAGCAAACAGTGTTAATAATGACAAACAGTAGACTGTAAGAAACTAATCTAAGTGCAACTTTCCATCCATAACAAAACATCTGGCAAATCCAACTACAGAAACAAAATTTTGAAAATTTTAAAACAGGAAGCATTTTTCTGTGCATTATGATTTTCTACAGTAGAAGCACAGGAGTAGTGCAACAGACATAACAGACTGCTAGAACCCATGTGCACCTGATATAAAGTCTATTACAAGTCAGGGAAAATGCTGCAGACAATCAGACTTTGGGCAAGTTACAGATGTAAGATTTCCATTTCTTAATCTGATCATAGAATGCCTGTAGCATGGAAATAGGCCACTCAGCCCATTCAGTCCACATCAATTCTCTGAAGATCAGCCCACCCAGACTCATCTCCCCCCAAACCTTGGACATGACGGGCAATTTAGTATAGCTAATGCAGCTAACTTGTACATCCTTGGACTGTGGGACCAAACTGGAGAACATGGAGAAAACCCATGCAAACACTGGGAAATGTGTAAACTCCACTCAGACAGTCGCCCCAGGTTGGAATCGAACTTGGGTCCCTGGCGCTGTGGGGCAGCAGTGCTAACCACTGAGCCACCCTGATGTGCGCTTGTTTTTTTTAAAACCAAAAAAAAAATGAAGTCTGCCAGGTTCATTAATCCTGGAAAGCTTCTTCGAGGTCTTAAGTCGATAACAAGATTCCCGAGTGAAGCATTCATTTTCATAAGGTCCTTGTGTGGCTTTTATTGGCTGTCATGAAAACACAGCACTGACCCAAGCCCTCCAAAGTGTTATGACCCCCACAGAAACAGATATTTAGAAAAGTATTCAAAATTGTAGAAACTGACTTGAAGAATCACAGCACAAGATTTCAAACTTTAGTACTTTTACTATACCAAACAAGGCTACATTAACTAAACACCATTTATTATACTTGAACTAAAAATCTCCTTTGCATGGTTATACTTTACTCTGTCTCTGAAGTGGATATCAATCTCTTCTCCAGAAACTAGACATAGTCGAACTCTCATCTTGATCACTCACTTACTTTTCCCCTTTTACAGACAGATCATTTCTAATCCTCAAATTGACTTTCACTGTATATTTCACCAGAGATCCTTCCCTTGAGCCGAACTAGACTAAACTTCCAGCCTCATTTAAATCCGCATGAGTTTATTTTCAATAAAACCATAAGCTCCCACCTGTATTCTGCACAGTGGACAGAGACTAGCTGCCCTTTTCTCTGCATGCTATTTTGATTCTTGTAAACTAACCCATCTGAGCAGTTCATGAGAAATCTTAAGAAACCTGACCCATTAACACAATGACTTTTTGTAGACTTTTCCTTCCTAAAACTCATACCCCATATCTTAGTACATATGTCCAAGTGCAAGTTTTAATTAGCTTCAAAAAGACTTTTGAGAGTTTATGTTGTTAAAGACATGCAGAAGATAGCCATTATTTAATTGAGGACTGGGATTACAGATCGGGTCCTGTTGCACAGTAGTGTCTCCATCTCAGAGCCAGAAAGTCCAAATCAAAGTCCCAATTGCCCCAGGTTGTTTTTTTTAAAATCAGTAAGTCAGTGGCTGGTGGAGGAGAGGACTTGGATTCCATAGTGACCAAACTCAGATGGGAGGCTGATGATTCTACAAGAAGCTCAGGAGGATAGAGCTTGTAAGGAGGCCTATGGCGTATTAGCGTTCATTAGCAGAGGGATTGAATTCAAGAGTCGTGAGGTGATGTTGCAGCTGTACAGAACCTTAGTAAAGCCACATTTGGAGTACTTTGTGCAGTTCTGGTCACCTCACTTTAGGAAAGACGTGGAAGCTTTGGAGAGGGTGCAGAGGAGATTTACCAGGATGTTGCCTGGAATGGTGAATAGGTCGTACGAGGATAGGTTGAGTGCGCTAGGCCTTTTCTCATTGGAACGGTGAAGGATGAGGGGTGACTTGATAGAGGTTTATAAGATGATCAGGGGAACAGAGTGTTACAAGGGGACATAAATTTAAGGTGAAGGGTGGAAGGTACGTTGGGGGGGGTGGGTGGGTGGTGAATGTCAGGGGTATGTTCTTTACCCAGAGAGTGGTGGGGGCATGGAATGCGCTGCCTGTGGGAGTGGCAGAGTCAGAATCATTGGTGACCTTTAAGCGGCAATTGGATAGGTACATGAATAGGTGCTTAAGCTAGGACAAATGTTCGGCACAACATGGTGGGCCAAAGGGCCTGTTCTGTGCTGTATTGTTCTATGTTCTAAGCCACTATTCAAAGTCTATCACCGCCCAGAATGCAGTCAATGCCAACCATTGCCTCAAAGTTGATGTTGAGGTGGCTCAAACATGCAGCTATCATCTTGATGGAATTTCACATAGGCCACAGGCTTCAAAACCTCCTGATAGAAATCCATACCCCATGATTTACATTTGACCGGCTCTGCAGAACTTCTGTCCCTTTCCATTCTGTCTGGTGGAATATCTGTATTGCTGTAATCCCATCCAGGAAATTGGAAGGGACAAGCACACAGTCTCTCTCCCCGACACCAACACATAAAAAATATAGATCAAGTTAGCTGGGACACTGAGTTATCAGTTATAACACAAAGACTTGGTAAATTTTCTCACATCATGCAGCCTCACCTCTGGAATTCAACTATTTTGTCCATGTTTGAACAGAGGCTGAGTGGCCCTGGTGGAACCCAAACTGGGCACCACTGAGCAGGTTATTGCTGAGCAGGTGCTGCTTTACAGCACTGTTGGTGACAGCTTTGATTACTTTACTGATGATAGACTGGAGGCTGATAGGGCAGTAATTGGCCAGGTTGGATTTGTCCTGCTTTTTAATGTGCAGGACATACTTGGACAATTTTCCACATTGTCGGGTAGATATTAGTGTTGGCTAAGAGAGCAGCAAGTTATGGAGCACAAGTCTTCAGCACTATAGCTGGCATGTTGTTAGGGCCCATATTATTTGCAGTATCCAGTGCCTCCAACCTTTTCTTGATATTATATGAAGTGAATCGAATTGGCTGAAGGCTGGTATCTGTAATGCAGGGGACCACTGGAGGAGATAGAGATGGATCATCCACTCAGCACTACAGGCTGAAGATTACTGCAAAAGCTTCAGCCTGATCTTTTGCACTAATATGCTGGGCTCTTCCATCGTTGAGGATGGGGATATTTGAGGAGCCTTCTTCTCAGAGTTGTTTAATCATCCACCACCGCTCACAAATGAACGTGGCAAGACTGCAGAGCTTACATCTGACCTGTTGGTTGAGAGATTGGTCAGCTCTGTCTATCCCTAGCTGCTTATGCTGTTTGGTGTGCAAGTCATCCTTTTTGGTGGCTTCACTAGGTTGACACCTCATCTTCAGATCTGCCTGGTGCTGCTCCTGGTATGCCCTCCTGCACTGAACCAGGGTTGATCCCCTAACTTGATGGCAATGGTTGAGCGGGGGATATGCCAGGCCATGAGGTTACAGATTGTGCAGAAATGCAGTTCTGTTGCTGTTGATGGTCCAAAGCACCTCATGGATGCCCACTCTTAAGTTGCTAGATCTGCTGAAGTCTGTCCCATTTAGCACAGTGATAGTGCCACACAACACATTGGAAGTTAGTCTCAATGTGAAGGTGGGACCTTGTCTCCACAAGGTCTGTACGGTTGTCACTCTTAGAAATACTGTCATGGACAGATGCATCTGCAGCTAGCAGACTGGCAAGGATGAGGTCAAGTATGTTTTTTCCTTTTGCTTATGCCCTAATCATGTGTTGGAGATGCAATCTAGAAACTATCCTTTAGGAGTCAAACAGTGCGATCAGAAGTGCTGCTGCTGAGTCACTCTTCGTGGATTTTGAGATCCTTCACCTAGAGTATATTTTGTGTCTTACCATCCTCAGTGCTTCCTCTAAATGTTATTCGACATGGAGGAGTACCGATTCATCAGCAGAGGGAGGACAGTATGTGGTAATCAGCAGATGGTTTCCCTGCCCATGTTTAACCTGAAGCCATGAGACCTCATGGGATCCGGAGTCAATATTGAGAACTCCCAGGGCAACTCCTTCCCAACTATATACCACTGCGCCGCCACCTTTGCTGGTGATGAGGATTTAAAATTTGAATTTAGGCTGTTGTCAGAAGCAAACACACGTAGGCTTTTATTAACCACAAAATGGCTTTTCAATTTATACAGACCACATTCTGTTGTCCATTGATTCTTTTGACCAATTGTAACACCGAGCAGTCCCTCCTGGGATCTAGATCTTCAGTGAGACAGAACATATCCAGGGATGCTGAAGGTGCTGTCTGGGACAATCATACTCATGGAATCAAAGCTTACAGACAATGTCAGGCTGTTGCTCGACTAGTCTATGAGACAGCTCTCCCAACTTTGGCACTAGCCCCCAGATGTTAGTGAAGACGACTTGCAGGGTCAACAAGGCTGTTTCTATCGTCGTCTTTTCTGGTGCCTAGGTCGATGCAAGGTGATCCATCAGTTTTCATTTTGTTTTGAGATTTTGTAGCAATTGGTACAACTGCATGGCTTCCTTGGCCATTTCAGAGACAATTGAGAGTCAAACAAATTGCTGTGGGCCTGGAGTCACATGTAGGCTAGACCAGGTAAGAACATTAGTGAACCAGATGTTTCTTTTTCCCGACAATCGACAAAGATTTCATGGTTATCGGTAGATTCTTAATTCCAGGTTTTTAAAATTGAATTCAAATTCCACCATCTGTCATGGGGGATTTGAACCTGGGTACCCCAGAACATTATCTGGGTCTCTGGATTAATAGTTCAGCAATAAATACCACTATGCTATCGGTTATCTACATATTCTTCCTCAGGTTCAATGCCCAGATCTACTTACACTATTCCAAGTGGAGTCTAATTAAGGTTTTGTAGAGCTACAATATAACTCTATCCTCATATTCCAGTCCTGTAGATGTCAAGTCCGGAATTCCCCCTTTTCATGCCATTTTGAAGATATATGGTCCTGAACCCCAAAATCTCTGGACATCCACAATAATAATCATTGTACCATCTAGAAAGAATCTCATCTTATTTACTTCACTTCACTAAGTGGGTGTGGACACTTCAAACTAATGAAGATGCTTAGCTCAGGCGAGCATCTCAATCTATGGTTGGCCTGTATTTTGTCCTGTCACTTGAATTCTAACCCCTAAAGGCAGCAGAAATGAAACTGGTTGATTTTCTTGGCATATTAGCACACAGTTTAAATTTTGCATACATAGCACAAAGTGAGCAGAATTATGGCTTATAGATTAGGAGAGAGTGAGAACTGCAGATGCTGAAGATCAGAGTCAAAGAGTGTGGTGCTGGAAAAGCACAGCCAGTCAGGCAGCATTAGAGGAGCAGAACAGTCAACGTTTTGAGCATTCCCGGTTGAAGAGCTTATCCTTGAAACGTCAACTATCCTGTTGATCGGATGCTGGCTGACCGGCTGTGTTTTTCCAGCACCACACTTTTTGACTATGGCTTATAGATTCTCAGTTTGCTCAACTTAATCCTCTTCATTTTCGACTGATGTTCAACGACTATGCGCATATCCACATATCTTGCATTACAGACAGCTTGAGTGTGTGCTTCCACAATAAGGCACAGGAGTGGAAGTACCTGCAATTAATATTAACTTCACCACACTGCATAAAATGAAGTTAGAGTCAGCTGAGTAAGATTATTCCAAATTGTAATCAGTGAATGAAACCAAACATCAAAAAAAAGACTGAAGTTTCCATACCCCTGGCTGGACAAAGGTATCACCCAGTAAAAGCTTCATCACATGTTTACTGAAGTCAACAATGTTCTTTAGTCGACGGGGAGCTTCTTCCAATGCCTGCAAAATTAAATCATACATTAACACTTCAAAATGAAGTTGTACAAAAGTGGCATGTTTTGGACTCAGTTTATATTTCAACCTGGTTATCGCAGCACTGTGAAACAGTCTAAGTATAGTCATAATACTCCTACTTAATATTTGATTCTAATAACAAACAAAAAATCATATATTCTTTGTAGTTGTTAATCAGTTTTCTTTCAGTACTTCTCATATTTAAAATGCAAGTTCCATTTTGATGCCTAAAAGATAAGAAACCTATGATTACAGATCAACAATGAACATTTTGCTAGATATAGTCATCACATTACAACAGTATGGCACAAGAAAAATCACATAATTAAACCTGCTTTAACAATTTGTTAATTTGTTTTGCAATTCACTCTTGATTCGATTTTTCCTACCATTTACTCCTTTCATAGCTGATGATAGCCAGCAAATCTCTAGCTCTGCAGTTGTTATGTAGCTTGCCACTTCAAGACAGAACCAGATGATTTATGGCAGTGTACAATAAGGAGGTTAAATCAATTAACCTACAACTTGAATCTGGAACATGGATAAAAATGCTAATTTTAACTGTATTTGTTAGTTAACCTATTGTATTTGTGTATTGAAAATCTGTACTCATTATGTAAACTTAAAATTCTTACTGTAATCGTATCTATTCTCTTTGCTTCTTGCAAGATTACAAAAGGACTAAATACTGGGGACAAGTAGCTGTTTCATCTTACCCAAATCAGACATGGTTTGCATTTCAAAGGACTCTGCACAAAGTGTGATATCAATGAGTCATAAATGGGACAGGTTTAAGGGGACTGTTGTGGCACAGGGGTAGCATCCCTCCCTCTGGGAAAGGTCTAGCTTCAATTGACACCATATATAGAACGCCAAAAAAGAGAGAATTGGTTACAATAATCAATAAATATGGTACCTTTCAAAATTTTTAAACATAAAGAAATCAATATTATCAACTATGATTTACAGCATTAAAAATGAAAACTGTAGAGAACAGATGCACAAGAATTTAATGGAAGCAGAGTATGGTGGGAAAGGATTAAAACAAAAGCACTGAAAACGAACTACACTACTCCAGATTTTATTATTCTGCATTAAACCTCAGTTTCAATAGAACTCACTTCTCACTTCAATGGATCTGGCAAGTTGTGCCACAGAACCTCCCTACCCTGATTACACTTGCATTTGGCACCTAGTCAAGAGGATACGAAGAATTCCAGCAGTAATGTTGTCAAGCACAGTACACAAGTAATTACATTCAAGTGTTTCAAAGATAGCAAACAACCAAGCAAAATGCAGTGATGACCCTCAACTTTTCATTAAATTGTAACAAGCAAGTGGTTGGGAGTATGTACTTGGGATTAAAGGTAGATCAAAAACTTTTTAAAATGCCCAAGTGATCTGAAATTTATCATAATGGGGAGATTCTTAGATTAGAGTGTGGAAACAGGTCCTTCGGCCCAACAAGTCCACACCGACCCACCGAAGTGCAACCCACCCAGACCCATTCCCCTTCATTTACCCCTAACACTATGGAAAATTTAACATGGCCAATTCACCTAATCTGCACATTTTTGGACTGTGGGAGATCTGTCATCCCACAAACAACATTAGTTTTCCAGCAACAAAAGTGTTTTTTCCAACAGTAATTTAACAAGTGTGCTGTTAAAAGAAAAATCTAGTCACATTTCATTCAAGAAGATGAAACTTTTTCCAAGGTATTTTAACAGTGAAATCTACTCAATTGTAGTCTGGGACTTCAACAATGCATTTGACTGGAAGAGTACAATTACAAAAGTCAACTTCTCAATTTTAATAATGCAGGTGCAGACCACATTAGATTCACTTGGTTTCAGAAAAGTATTGAGAGAATTATGACAGTTTTAAATTTCATCATTGCCATGAAATGTTGGCATTACATTGTTTTACGTTAACTACCATTAGCAAAGTCAGCTTTTTTAGTTGCACGCAAACTACTTTAGCAGTAACAGAAATTATATTACCTGATTTGGCTGTGAACGTTCATTGGGAAATTTCAGAAAACGCAGTACTTGACAATGCTGCCAAAACAAAAGTCTCAAATAACTATTTATATTTGTCCTTCTACATGCTTATTCAACTAAATATACAATGAATAAACATATTAAATGATGTAGTTCTGCAAAACCAATATTGCTTGCTGGTCAACTCCATTTCAGTAAAATTAAATTTGGCTAGTCATAAGAAAATAAAGGCACGAACGCAAGAAATGTCTGCGATCATCTTCAAAGGAGATTAAACAACGAAGTTCACAGTGGCTCAGTGGTCAGCACTGCTGTCTCACAGCACCAAGGACCAGGGTTCAATTCCAGCCTTGATCGACTATCTGTGTGAAATTTGCACATTTGCCCCATGTCTGTGCACGTTTCCACCACTGCTCTGCTTTCAGCCGATAGTCCAAAAGATGTGTGGGTTAGGTGGATATGCTATGTTAATTTGCCCATGTCTCGGGATTTGCAGACGACCTAGACTAGCCATGAGAAACGCAGGGTTACAGGAATAGGTGTTGGTAGTGAGTCTGGTTGGGATTTTCTTCAGAGGGTTGGTATGGACTTGACGGCCAAATTCTTTGTTTGCATCATAAATCATGTGTTTATCATATACAGAATTTGTGCTTTATTTGGTGGGGGGGGGGCAGACCATCTCCCCTTCAGTATTAAAATCAATGGCAAGATTTTCATCAAAATCCTTTAGCTAGTTTCCTCAAATCTGAATTCCATCTCAAATGCCTGATCCAACCTGAACAATCTATCAAAGAACTTGTCATTAAAAACTACCATATTTCAATTGTTGTAGTATTACCAAACAGAATTTGGTTTCTAGACAACTAGCTGAACTTTTAAATCTAAAATAGCAGACATTATTAGGATGCTGTGTGAAAACTACTGCAGACGTTAATTACTGTAAATCACAAAACATTTCAATGTCATTTCTGTCAAGAAAACCAAAATGAGTTTTATTAAAAATTTTGCTTTCAAAGAAACAGAAAAACAAAGAATATTTTAAAGAACCACAATGCCCAGGTGACATTGTTCAATAGGACAGCATTTACTAGCTAAACAAATTGTAAGGTTGCTGATTGAACTCTTAGCTTCTGAAGGTATACTTAATGACTCAGCAACCACAGCTCCCTGGATTGGAGAATTGTAGAAATATACTTAAACATCTGGATAGGCTGGAACATTTTTTTTTCACTGAAGCATAGGAAGTTGAGAGGTGACCCTTACAAAGGTTAATAATATCATGCGGTGGGGGGTGGGGGGGGGTATTGTGACAATGCTGCTATTTTAACAAGGTCCTGTTGTCTTTTCCAAAAAAGTGTTGTACAAGGCAGAGTTGCCGAGAGGTCTGGCTTGAATGGCCTTTAAGGCCAATTTGATTATACTTGACAGATACTACACCAGGAAAAAGGCTTTCAAGTTTTAAAAAAATACTTGTCAATGAAAGGAGTGTGGCCAGTTCTCCCACTTCAGCTCTTCGAGTTTGGCTTGTTTTGGTTTTTAGCAGTCTGGCTGTTTTGAGGCTGCTAGTCAAAGAAACAGCTCCATGGGAAATGTTTCATGCTGAATCACTCTGTCACCTCTCTCTCTCTCTGATATCTTTCCTGTAAGACCAGTATTTGATTTTTTTCCTTTTTTACCAAGGGGTGTTTATGGAGATTGTTGCAAGTTGTTGGAACAGCATCATTAAGTCGGGATAATCTGTTGGGTTTTTGGATAGGTTAAGTTATTCTGTATCCTGTAATCTTGCAAATAAATGAGTTTTAAACAAAAACAAGTAGTTGGGCCAGCTACATCACTCCTAGAATATCCACTTATAGCTGCTTAAAAACAATTAACAAAATTAGGGTCTGGGCTACTTTCTTGAAATGTTTTGAGGGAGCCTGGCTTGGTCCATAACAGGATAGATAAGATAAATGGCAGATGTCTTTTCCCTAGGATGGGAAATTTGAAGACTGGATGCATTTTTTAAAGGTGTGAGGAGAAAGATTTAAAAAGAACATGAGGGACAGGTTTTTTTTTCAAACTCAGTGGCTCAAGCACGGAATAAGCTTCCAGAAGAAGTGGCAGATGCGGGTACAGTTACAACATTTAAAAGTTATCTAAATAAGTGCATGAATAAGAAATATTTGGAGGGATATGGACCATGTACAGGCAGGTGACACTAGTTTGGGATTGTGGTCGGCATGGACTGGTTGTACTGTTTTCATGTTGTTTGACTTTATGAAAACTTTGCAACTAAGAGTTCGGTAGTCTGTCAGATAATCGCTTGGTGTTCCATTTGGCCTCAAACACATGTCCTCAGAATGAAAACATAAAGGGGAAATCCAGCCTGGCCTTCTGATTATTACAAGACAACCTCTGCATATATTTCATCTCAGGACAAGATTAGACCTGAATATGATCCCTCCCAGCATGTAGGGAAAAAGAAACTCAGCAAATACAATACTCTTGTTAGTTCCATACCAATACTGGATCAGTATTCAGGTGATTCCAGATATACTGAAAGTGCTTTTGCACTTCTCAACCCACCATATAACATTCATTTATCCACTTAGCCAGCAATGAATTTGCATTTGCATAGATTTGCAAAGTCACATGCAATCATATCTCATTGGAAAGACTGGCACCCCAAGTAGTTTATTACACTTATCCAAAACATAGAAGAGAAGCAGTAAAGATTATAAACTTTGCAGCATTATAGGGACAGCCTGAGACAAGAGGTCAAGTGAATAACTGGTACAGACAGCCTGCATAGACTTGATGGGCTCAATGGTGCTTTTCCATCCAGAATCATTAACAGCTATACATCTCATACTGAATTCTATCAACAAGAAAAATCTGAATCTAAACAAACCAAATATGATAAAATGCAGATATTCAGTGAGCTTATTTAGATTATTCGCACAATAATGAAATCAGTGATACAAGATGGCATTTGAATCTGCTTAATGCATTTTCAGCATAAATTATTAGTTTAAACCAGTTAGACATTAAGAGACAGGTCATTAATTCATTCTGGATGGATGCGTTGTCCCAGTCAACTGGGACAACACATCCAACCTCAGATAAGCCAAATAGAGACATGCACGAGAATTCCTGGAAGCATGGCATTGTAACCAGAACTCAAACACATCAACTTGGACCCCATTCACCACCCCACTGAGAAAAAGAACAAGAAATGACATCACCACCCCCAAGGAAAGCTAAACACACATAGAAAGTAGGCTATGCCATGACTGCTTCATCCGAAGGCTCACTGATGTTACCTAGTATGGTGATGAAACGTCAGAAAGTGAACCTTACAGCTCACCAAGCAAACGTACATCCAGGTAAATAGGCAGTTGGGTTTAACACAGGTATTAGACCAATATATTTTGTTTTTCCTAGCAAATACAGCGACACCAACTCTTCTTTCCATGCTCTTTTTCTTTTCATAAATAGGTTATAATCACTCCCAGTCATGACTTTTCTGTCTCCATATCTCAGCAATCACAACCATGTTTTGGTCCTTATGACCTATCATGTCTCATACTTTCCTGTTTTATTACAGGCAACATGCAAACTTGCTTCCAATCCTAGTTAGGCAGAAATTTCAGGACAGTGAACATGCCAAATTTTACATCTTGCCATGCTTCTGGTCAAGCAGATTGGGCCAGCCTGCTTTCGGTAACTGAGTGATCAGACTGTTGCACCAAATGGCTAATGATTTATGTTACTCATCTACTTTTTAAAGTCGCCATGCATTTTTTTTTTAAGTAGAAGTTTACTTTTCAAACTTTGCTGGTTTCAGAGAGCTGGATTCAAGATACCATTCAATACTTTGTATTCTTTGTTCGTCACATTATAAAAAGGACAGAGGGTCTGGAGAAGATACAAAGATGTCAAAAATAAGCAAACAAGCTGGTTTCTCTTCTTTTGACAGACCTCTTAAAAAAGGTAGTTAAAATTACAAAAGATTTCATTAAAGTAGAGAAAGAGAAAAATGGGAAGAACAAAGCTAGAGGCCATTAATCAGGTTAAAATGATCAGCAAAATGTCAAAGAGGGAACAGTGATAATGTGGAAGGCAGTGCCAGACAGTAGATGAGGCAAATAACAAAATGAATTAAGAGGCTAAATAATCCTGTTCAGAGGCTGACATAGAGGGTTAATGTTCATAGAGTTAAAGTAAGGCAGAAGCTCAAGTGAATCACAAGTGTCAGCATGAGTTGATTACCCAGTCCTGTACTATAATTTCTACGTAATTTACAGTTCAACAGTAATCAAGCTACTTTTATTTAAAAAAATATTGTTAGTTATTTGGATAAGATTGTGTTTTTGGGATTGTCTTTACAATTCAAATAAAATGAAGGCGGCGACCTAAACTGAAGTCTGACTGACAACTGATCAAGGAAATGGGGTTAAAGATTAAAGGAAAGGTTTATTACTCTGGGAAGAAGGTGCAAAGTATTAACACTTTATGACTATGCTAAAGGTAGCTCTGATATACAGACTGAGTTTGAAAAGTCCCACCCAACGTGTTAACAAAGTCAGATTGTAAATATTTACAATGTAAACTGTCCACTTAGTTCCAAGATGAAAAAGCAGACTCTCAAGGATACAAGGCCATGTGATTCACACTAAGAAGATAGTATAGAGGAATCAGAATGTTCAGTTGAAAGGCTAGTCTTCTAGGGTCCAGGAAGGAGAGCAGCAGCTAGAGACCAAAAGCATTTATGATTCAAGTCATCACCGGAGGAATTTGCTACTGCATGGTGGACAAGAGAAAGTAGTGGCTGTAAGAGCTGCTCCTTTGGAAGATTTCTTTTCCAGTGCTGGAGCTGATTTTCTGGATTTCTTGGAACAGTAATTACTGTTTAATTAGCTCTTGCTTTGTTTTGGAACTTTAACATAAATCAAAACAATGATGCTTTAAAACGGGGGGTGGGGAAGGGAGACAGAGATAGAGACATGTAAAGCACGTGGGGGTTGTTCTGAGAACTGCTCGAGTTCAGACAAAAAAAAGCAGTGATTCTTCACAGCTCACTGGCTGTGCAGTTTCAAGCATCTCTGGACATCAGAGTTGGGTCCAAGAAAATTAAACAGTGAAATTTCACAGCTGACCTTGGACAGACCTCATTATCAGAGATACTGACAGCTGGAAACCAGGCAAAACATAAATCTTAATTTTTTTAATGTAAATCTACAATAAATCAGATACGGTGTTTTTTTAGTGTGTTTTATTATAATAAGTTATCCAGGAGCAGTGTTTTTAAGAGCAGAATGCTATGTTATTTCCTGAGTTTGTAGATTGTTAAGGTGCAGAGAGGTCTTTAGCATTAGTGTGCTCTTCCCGTCAGATGTGGGAGAATTTCAATGTTGCTCATGATTACGTTTACACGAAGTGTGTTTGATTGCAAATCCTATCTGATTGCATGGATCAGCTGGAGCAGCAGTTCAAGGCAATGAGGAATTTACAGGAGCCAGAGGGTATGATGGATGACAGTTTTGGGAAGATAGAAAGGCTGCCAATACAGTCAGGTAGAATGGTTACTTCAAGGAGAGGTAGGCAAGTAGTGTAGGAGTCTCCTGCAGTGATCCCCAATCACAAATGTTACGATCTGCCTGCACTGCACACAAATGAAACTTTTTAGTGTACCCAGGTACATGTAACAACAATAAATCAAGTATGGTGTTTTGGAAAATGAAGGTGGTGCTGGACTCTCGGGGGAGTGTAGCACTGACAGCCAGGTTTCTAGAAACAAGAGTGTCTACTGTAATGAGGGGTACATTAGGTTCCAAAAATGATGGGGCCTCTCATCAGACATCTCTGCACCTGACAGGGAGACACCAGACTGGTGTGTTACCTCCCTGCTGCCACAGTCAAGGATGACTCAGAGGGTGCAGAATATTCTCAAAGGGGAGAGGGACCAGCAGGAGGTTGCTGTACATACTGATTCCAACAAGATTGAAAGAGAAGAGAACAAGGTTCTGAGGAGAAAATATATGTAATTAGGCAGGTGGTTAAAATGTAGATCCTCAGAAACCTCGAGGACATCTGATCTTTTCTCCAGGTAAGGGAGTCCAAAACTAAAGGACATAGGTTTAAGGTGAGAGGGGGAAAAACGTGAGAGACCTAAGAGGCAACTTTTTCACGCAGAGAATGGTGCGTGTATAGAACAAGTGGCCAGAGGAAGTGGTGGAGGTTGGTACAATTACAAAATTCAAAAGCCACCTGGATGGGTATATGAATAGGAAGGGCTTAGAGGGATGTGGGCCAAATGGAATTAAATTTATTTAGTAGATCAGACTTCTCAAGAATATATGTCTTGAAAGGTCTGGGATTTACATATGAATCAATCGAAACCTTCTTCCCCATTCTAAGTGGTTGAAGACTTAACAGCAATCTAGGTTTGTTCAATACATCACATTTGTTACATTACACTTGGATTTTTTTTATTATAAATTCTGTGGCCAATGGTCCTGCCCCACTAGCCATCTGACAAAGGAGCAACATTCCAAAAGCTTGTACTTCCAAATAAACCTGTTAGCCTATAACCTAGAATTGTCCAGTTTTTAAACTGATTGAAGTTATACTGTAATTGATTATATTCCATCTTGTGATAGAACTTAATTAGAGTAGACAAAAAAACTACTGAACTGACCAGCTCTTGCCACTAGGTAATCCAAGGAGTTTTACGACAATTCAGAACAGAAGCCAGGAGAAAGACTTTCTAGAAAAAAAACAGAGGGTGGGAATAGGAAGGGAAGTGTGAAGTGGGACTGATGACAGACGCAGGAACCAGAAAAAGGCATTTCAGGGCAGTGCAGGAGTGGAGGTGAGGATAAAAATCTCAAAAACAGGCATGCCACAGGACTGAACGTCTGCGAATAAAATTAAACAAACTCTCAAGTATTTATCTTAAATACCGCCATTTTATTAACATTAAAGCAAAATAATGCTGAGTCAATTTTTGTAAGGGGATCCAACTTCAATTCCACCATGGCAGATTATGCAATTTGGAAATTCAGGAAATAGGAGTCCACTGATTACTTAGAAGCCATTGCTGACTGTCAGAAAAAGCTCATCTGGTTCACTACTGTCCTTTCAAGATGGAAATCTGCCACTCTCATCTGGCACAACAACGTGGTTGACTCTTAACTGCCTTCTGAGCAAATGAAAGACTATTAGAACCCTCACCGATTTTTCATTCCTTTTAGTCTATTATCAATTTTGGTTTTGAACTTTGAACTGGAAATTGACTTGTGGAAACAGCTTGTTCTAAGCGGAAAACAATCAACCAACCAAACAAGCTTTTGTTAATTACGAGTCCAAGCATGGTGGTTAAATGCTGGCTGATTCTTGATTAAATAGGACTCCTTCAGACACAGGACATCAGGAAGAACAGTGTTGAAACAGATAACACAAGTTGGCTGTTAACTAGGTCAATACCTGGGAATCGTTCTGACATATCTGGAAGAAACCCTACATTCAATCAGATAAACAGGCGTTGAATGGTAATTGAGGCCTCAGGAAAAGATTATCAGTCTATCAGGAGAAGTTTATCAGAGTTGAAGTTTATTGTTAGAACTATGTTTCCTGTGGAGCAGAGGTGGCGATGACACACACAATTAAGATTTGAAAGCTCCCTTCCTAACCTACCACACAAGCTTCCAGGTGTCCAAAGAGCAGAAAGCAGAGTTGGGATTATGACTTCCTTGACCTGAGTGAACTGAAAACCTGACCCTGATCAACATGTCCAGAAAAATCAAACAAGGAGGCCACATCTACGCCTGTGAAACACCACACCATTAAAACTGTTTAAGTGATCTGGCCAATTGTGTTTTTTCTTTTATTTCTCCCATTTTTTGTGAATGAGGGCTGAAAACAAGTGTCTTGGGTTTAAACGTAGACATTAATTGGATTACCTTGTTGTTTAATTACTTCCTGTCAATTTATTAAATATGCCATAACTAAGTTTTTTGCTTAAAATACCAAACTGGTGTCTAGAAGTAATCATTTGTGAAGTCTGGATTTGGCTATTCAAAAGTCTGGTTAGGAACCAAATGGGTAGCAAGTGTGGAACAAGAATAGCAAAGAAAGGAGCAGATGAGGAAGCAGCAACTGAGCTAGAGAATGGAGGGAGCCAGCGATGAGCACACAATTGCATCAGCATCAACTTCCTGTTCCAGTGTGGTGCAGATACAGAATGATGTTTGTGACACCTTTTTCCTGTTCAAGTGCAACAGCAGAAGATAATGATTGTTTGAAATACCTCCAGTAATTACATCGCTCCCTGCTTCATTTCTTTCATAATCTGTCAAGGATATATCTTTGCCCCCAACTTTCAAAATTTACATGCTGTCTGGTGAAAGTATCACCCAGAGTCAGTTTCTGCAATGCTAATTAGGCTTATGCTAAGGACTGCAAGTCTTAATTTTCCACACATGGATCCCTCCATTTCCCTTGCATTGTCAGACTCCCAAGAACAAAGTCATAAATTCCTCCTGGTAAAACTTCAAGAGTTCCTCTCCACAGATTTGACTAGCCCAAAGATATCAGATCATATTATGTGTTAAATATAGCCAGAGTCCCAATATATACAGCTTTGTCCAATCATTTGCTATTGCATTCCCTCTCCCACACCCATTCAATTATACTCAAAGTATATGCTATTCCAAGTCTAATTGTCACCATTTCAGCTTAAAATTTTATATCTTGCACAGACTGCCTGGTACATCTGCAGCTTCAACAGAAGCTTTCTGCATTTTTAAATGTCAAGCCTAAGAAGGTCAGTGTTTTCAAAACATTTACCAGCAAAGCTTCAATATTATAACAAATCACAATAATCGGTCAACACACAGATCTGCCATTTATTGATTGTATCAACACTTTATGGACTCATTGGTGATTTACCTATTCTAGCAAATCCAAACCATCTTAAAAACAACAAACAAGGAAACAACTAAATTAAAACTGAATTAAAGATCACAACATTAGGTTAAAGTCCCAACGCTTATTTGGAAGCAAGCTTTGAAGAAACTTTCGAAGTGCTGCTACTTCATCAGGGGGTTGGGGAGCAAGACCATAAGGCACAGAATTTATAGCAAAAGATTATGAGTCATGCGGCTGAAATAAATTAAATAAACTTAGATTAAATCTTTCATCTTTTGGAATAGTTTTGCGAGTTTTGGTTCATTAATATGTAAATCCCAAAACTCCTTTCAAGTCACATTCTCAAGATACATTTTGTTAGAAAACATGAAGTTGTCATCTCAGCTCAGACAATGCATTGAAGGTGTGAGGTCAGAGTCTGTCTGGATCCCAATCTTGAGCCAGACTGGTTCTATTTCTAAAGTGGAATTTACAGAATCTTACATAGACTGACTGTAGATTATGCATTTTTTGAGCAAAATAAAAGAATTCTGCAAATACAGATTCATCTCATAAGCTGATATGTGCGCGCTTGCAGGAGAAACGGAGGTGTGTATGCAAGTGCCTGCGAGACAGTGTGTGTATTTGAGTGTGTACGTTTAGTCAAGTGTAGGGATGGGGTACAAGCCTGTGAAAGTGCGTGCAAGGGTGAGAATGCGGTGTGTACGTACATATGAGATAGAAGGTGTGTATGAGAGAGGGTCTACGTTAGTGTGAGAGTATGTAGGAGCGAGAGAGAGTGGGAGAGGGAGTATATAGTGCAACGGGATGACCTGTCATGTGATACGAACCCAAGGTCCCAATTGAGGCCATCTCTACGGGTACCGAATTTGGTTATCAGCCTCTGTTTGGCTACTTTGTGTTGTTGCTTGTGCCGAAGTCTGCCTCGGAGGACACACACCCAAAAGCCTGAGGCCAAAATGTCCCGCACTGCTGAGGTGTTCTCGGAGGAAACACCCTTGCCTGCTGATATGCGGTGTCCGTTCATCCATTGTCATAGCATCTGCTCAGTCTTGCCAACATAGCATGCCTCAGGGCATCCTTGCCTGCAGCATAGGAGAGACCACATTTGCCAAGTCACATGAGCACCTGCCGCATACCTGGTGGCAGGCATTCCCACGTGCAACACGGACACGTCCCATCATGTATGCAGCAGGTACATGGACAGATGAATCGACACTGCACAACAATCACTAGGCAATGGTGTTCCCTCCCAGTACTTCAACTGGTCTGGGACATTCGCCTGACCGTCCTCCAAAGCCAACTACAGGACAAACAAACAATAACGCAAGGCGGCTAAGCAGAAGCTGATAGCCAAGTTCAAAATCTATGAGGATGGCCTCAAACAGGACCTTGGGTTTATGTCAGGGTGGCCCCACTGCACTATGTAGACAGCCACTCTCTCTCAGGCTTGTACCCCATCTGACTTAAACACAGACTTTACCAAGCTTAGCCACACCCTCACATCCACACGCACCCAGACACAAGTTTATGGGATGAATCTGTATTTGCAGAATTATGTTTTATTTTGCTCAAAAAAATGCATAACCTACAGTCAATCCATGTAAGATTCTGTAAATTCCACTTGAGAAATAGAACCAGTCTGACTCAAGATTGGGATACAGACAGACTTTAACCTCTCACCTTTAATGCATTGTCTGAGCAGAGATGACACATTTTGTTGGAAAGCCTTAAGTTATCTTGAGAATGTGACTTGAACAGAGTTCTGGGATTTACACATTAATGAACCAAAATTAGCTAAACCATTCGAAAAGATGAAGGATTTAATTTAAGTTTGTTTAATATATTTCAGCCACATGACACTGTTGTTTTGTTATAAATTCTGTGTCTTATGGTCCTGCTCCACACAAACTGATTAAGCAGCAGTGCCTCGAAAGCTGGTGCTTCCACGTAAACCTGTTAGGACTATAACCTGGTCTTGTGTGATTTTTAAGTTTGTCCACCCCAGTCCAACACCAGCTCCTCAAATTAAAACTGACCTAATTTGCTTGATATGCACCCAAATGACAGGTCAACATACTTCAGGGGTGGCACGCAGCTCAGTGGTTAGCACTGCTGCCTCACAGCACCAGGGTCCCAGGTTCAATTCCAGCCTCGGGTGACTTTCTCCCAGCGTCTGCATGGGTTTCCTCCGGGTGCTCCAGTTTCCTCCCACAGTCCAAAGATGTGCAGGTTAGGTGAACTGGCCATGCTAAATTGCCCATAGCGTTAGGTGCATTATTCAGAGGGAAATGGGTCTGGGTGGGTTATGCTTCGGATGGTCTAATCTGAAGTGCCAAAACGGTTACAAGAACTAGTACCAACATAATAAAACTATGCATCCTAAAAGATACACATCTCAATAAGGGCCACTCAATGGTACAGCCCACAAAAGACTCTCTTATTTCGGCCCTGTGGCCCAACATTTCAAGTCCCCTCCCACTTTGCCGAGGACATGCAGGTCCTGGGCCTCCTCCACTGCCGCTCCCTCACCACCCAACGCCTGGAGGAAGGATGCCTCATCTTCCGCTTCGGAACACTTCAACCCCAGAACATCAATGTGGACTTCCTAGTTTCCTCATTTCCCCTCCCCCCACCTTACCCCAGCTCCAACCTTCCAGCTCAGCACCGCTCTAGTGACCTGTCCTACCTGCCTATCTTCCTTCCCACCTATCCACTCCATCCCCATTCATCTTTGTACTCAATGTTACTTTCTCCCCACTCCCATCCCCCTCTCCTTTATCTCTCCATCCTGCAGGCTCCCTGTCTCTATTCCTGATGAAGGGCTTTTGCCAGAAACGTCAATTTTCCTGCTCCTTGGATGTTGCCTGACCTGCTGTTCTTTTCCAGCACCACTTTAACCCTGCCTCTTATTTTATGATATTATTAAATTTCATGTAGTTGTAGGTGTAGAATCACTACACTGCCCAAATGCAAGTTCAGCTCAAATACCCAATTCATTTCCCTGGAAGATACTAATGGTCCAGCAGTGGCAAACTAACATTATGTGTAGTTCCAGCATCATAACCACCCAAGAGATTAAAAACACATCCAAAGTATTGAGAAGGAAAACACATAGGACTTTCCCTTCTTCAAAAGAGAAGAATGTAACAGTTTCATCAGCAAATAGGCAGACAGCTACAACAAAGATGCATCAGACAGAGTGCACATATCAGAAATCCAGTCACAAAAACCTTCATATGAGTATAGATTTCTAAGATGTGCAATCAGCCCACACCATTTGAAGCCATTACCAATCACGGTGCTGCATTGCAAAGAATCAAAATTCAGCAAAGATCCATTTACATGACACTGAAGACAACATCAGAAGAGAGCAGACTAAATCAAGCGGGCTCAAAGGGGTCATGAAATAACTTCAGAGAACCCAAAGCATTTTATTAATATATAAGCAACAAGGTGGTAACTAAAAAAAAGGGGTTGGTCTACTAAAAGATAAGGAAGGAAGGTTGTGCTGAACCTGAGAAACAGGTGAGATTCTCCACGATTACTTTGCATCAGTGTTCATTGAAGAGAAGTACATGATGAGTGTTGAGATGAGAGATAGATGTTTGTTTACTCAGGAACACTTGACGTAAGGAGGAAAGATGTGTTGGGTAAGCTAAAGGCTATTAAGGTGGACAAATCCCCAGGACCGGATAGGATCTATTGCAGGTTGTTGAGGGTGGGGAGAGAGGAAATAGCTGGGGCCCTGACAGATATCTTTGTAATGTACTTAAACACAAGTGAAGTGTTGGAGGACTGGAGGGTTGCTAATGTTGTCCCTCTGTAGAAGGGTAGTAGGGATATTCCAGTGAGCCTGAAGTCAGTGGTAGGAAAGTTGTTGGAGAAGGTAGGAGGGATAAAATCTATTTATATTTAGAAAAGATAGGCAACATGGTTTTGTGCAGAGGAGATCATGCCTTATCGACTGAATAGAGTTCTTTGAGGAAGTGACCAAGTTGATAGATGAAGGAAGGGCTGTAAATGCCATATACATGGATTTTAGTAAGGCATTTGATAAAGTTCCCCATGGTAAGCTAATGGAGAAAGTGAAGTCACATGGTGTGCAGGGTGTTCTAGCTAGGTGGATAAAGAACTGGTTGAGCAACAGGAGACAGAGAGAAGTAGTTGGAGGGAGTTCTTCAAAATGGAGAAAGGTGACCAGTGGTGTTCCACAGGAGTCAGTGCTGGGGCCACTGTTGTTTGCGATACACATAAATGAACCGGAAGAGGGCACTGATGGTATGATCAGTAAGTTTGCAGATGGCACAACGATTGGTGGAGTTGCAGAAAGCATAAGGGACTGTCAAAGAATACAGGAGAAATAAAGGTAGACTGGAGAGTTGGGCAGAGAAGTGGCAGATGGAGTTCAATCCGGGCAAATGTGAGGTGATGCATTTTGTGAAGTCTAATTCTAGAGCCAACTATACTATAAACGGAAGAGCTTTGGGAAAAGTTGATGAGCAGAGAGATCTTGGAGTACAGGTCCATTGTTCCCTGAAGGAAACTGCACAGGTGGATAGAACGGTCAAGGGGCATATGGCATGCTCGCCTTCATTGGATGGGCTATTGACTATAAGAGCTGACGGGTCATGTTAAAATTGTACAAGACTTTAGTTCGCCCGCATTTAGAATACTGTGTACAGTTCTAGTTGCCACATTACCAAAAGGACATGGACACTTTAAAAAAGGTGCAGAGGTGGCTTACGAGGATGTTGGCTGGTATGGAAGGTGCTAGCTATGAAGAAAGGTTGAGTAGGTTAGGATTGTTTTCATTAGAAAAAAGGAGATTGAGGGGGGACCTGATTGAGGTCTACAAAATCATGAAAGGTATAGACACAGTCAATAGAGATAAGCTTTTTCCCAGGATGAGGGATTCAATAACGAGAAATCAGGCTTTCAAGGCGAGAGATGAAAAGTTTAAGGGAGATGCATGCGGTGATTACTTTACACAAAAGATGGTAGGAGCCTGGAAGGCATTGCCAGCAGAGGTAGTAGAGGCAGGCACGGTGGATTAATTTAAGGTGCATCTGAACAGATGCATGAGTAGGTGGGTAGCAGAGGGATACAGATCGTTATGAATCAGGCAACAGGTTTAGGCAATGGATTTGGATCGACTCAGGCTTGGAGGGTCTGATCCTAGGCTATAAATTTTCTTTGTTCTTTATATGGAAATAGCATGTCAATTTGGCCTGCAGCATTGACTTCCAGTTCTGCTGCCAAACAAAAACCTTGGAAGTCTGCACAAAAACAAAAAAAGGTACAGGAAACAAAGGGAAAGGGAACATTGGATGAATGTTGTTTTATGTCACAGCAGATACGCATTAAGCCTTTAATGAAAATGCTCATGATGTCATCACATATGACCTCAGACCAAATGGTATAAAGGTCTCAGTGAGGGGCTCTTGTGGTGCAGTGGTAATGTCCCTGTTTCTGGACTAGGAGGCCTGGAATGAAGTCCCACCTGTTTCACGTGTCATAATGCATCTGAACAGATTCATGAGAAATATCAACGCCCTTAGTCTCCACCTTACTGAGAACTGTTGCAGCGTGACACACCCAGGAAAGCTTGCTACAGTGTACCTGAATTGCTTGACACTAGAAATGCAACTGCCTTTAATTGTAAATAGCGATAACTATAATACAAGTTCAAATTCTTCAGCACTACTTGACTCATGTCTCATCCTTGTGTTACAGGGGCTAACATAAGTATTATAGCATGATAGCAGCAGACCATCAATATTTGTCGTCACATCATGTCTCCTGTCATTTTTGGAAGAATTACATGATAATATTCACTTGAGCAAGATATTGGACCCTTATTCAGTGAAGAGCATAACTCTACAAGGAAGGAACCTGGCAAAAGAAAGGTTTGACCACACCCATATTTTATGAGAATTAGTAAACTGCTTCAAAGCAAAATTTACTTGAAACTGATCAATCTCTCATCATGGTTCAAGCTAATTTTTCTATTTTCTAATCAACGTGTTCAGAGATGTTGTTACACACCTCTAGAGCAGATGGGGCTTAAATCCAGAACTCCTTGCTCAATTTTGGGGACATTACCACTGCTACACAAGAATTCAAAGTTTTCTTTTTCTCTTTATACACACAAGTGCTCTTTCACACAACTGAATTTTCCTTCCGCATCACTAAATCGCTTCGGTATTTTTTCCACATATTAACCACCACCTAGTGAAAGCCAGGTGCCAACAAATGTAAGCATTGTGTTGAATGTACTCAAGATATTTTCTCATCAAATTAAGGAGATGTTATTATACTCTGGAGTTAGTGGGATTTGAACATAGGCTTCTCGGTTTATAGGTAGGGACAAAACAACTGTGTAATAAGAGTCCTGCCGTGTAACTCTTTCACTGATTCAAAAATATGTTCACCATCAATCTATTTAGAGATGGTATTGCACACCCCGGAGCAGATAAGACTTGAAACCAGGTCGTCTCGCTCAAGGTAGGAACACAACACTGTGCTGTAAGTGTCATTCACACTTTCAGTAGGTATAATTAAGAGCAAATGAAGTTTTCAATTGTCAAAAAAATCCTATGGTCCTCATCTTAAAAATAAGCATTACAACCAGACTCAAACCATCGATGGGGTGCAACACATGAATGACGCACTCTTGATCCATTCAGCTGATACACATCTAAACTCAAATGCAGCAAATGGTCACAGCTTTCTGCCTAAAAAGGAATATTGCCCAGTCACTGAACCAGAATTTTCTTTTTTTTGCAAATACCATCCAAAATCACAATGAAGTATATCTCTACTTTAAAAACAGCTGATGTCATAAACAATATTGGTCTTACCACCTTTTCTTTGACTGCATAGAACAGGACAGATTTGAAAAAAATCACATGCTTCATTCAGAGGCGGATTGTTTTGTCACAGAATCTGCCGAGGGCTTAAAAGCTCATGGATGAATAATTTCAGAGATTAGTGCACACGTCAATTTAGCAATGATAAAATGAATGTATTGTTAAGGCTGAATTGCAGTGAAAATAATGTCTATTTTATTCAAATAAATTAAAATTAAAGTTTTAGATAGAATGCAGTTACTCTAATATTATCAAGGTTATTTGTAAGTTTACCCTTATTTTATCTATCACAGTGGAAGTAGATGTTTGTTAAAAAGATGAATCGGTGTATTGCCAAAAAATTTCCATGTTTCATTTGGCCACTACGCCAAATATTAAGCCATTGTGCCTGCGTTCACACTTAAAATTCAGATGGTCATGAGTCTTATACCCATTCCAGAACACATGCAACCATTCAGTTCCATGGAGTCAACAAATTCAAAGAGTCATACAGCATGGAAACACTGTTTGGTCCAACCAATCCATGCCAACCATAATCTTAATCTAAATTAGGGGGTGACATTCTATCTCACAGACAGCATGCAGGAAGTTAGATGTCTATCCATTGTAATCTACACTTCATTTCAGCAGCCATTATTATGCTACTGCTTTAATCAAATTAAACTTGCATTCAGTCCCTTTCATTCAGGGATGCTTTCATGGCCATTCCCAGCCAATCAAATTCATTTGTATGATCATCCTCCGATACTAAAGTATATCACACCAACATTGTCCGGGGAAGTAGCGGAGTCAGAACGAGTTTGCAGGGTCGCCCCAAAGCTAGGACATATCACACTTACATCGTCTTTAAGAATCATGGAGTCAGGAAATCATTTGCATAACGATCCACCAGGATTAGGGCATTTAATTATCCCAGGGGATGACCTCATCCTACCATTGTACTTGGGGCAACATGTGGTTATTCGGGTAGTGGGAGGGGATTGGAATGGCACGAGTACCTGTGGGCATTACCAACTGAAGAGTCCCTTTGTTTGGGGACTCTTCTGACTCGACTTTGCACGCCTGCGAAGAGTGTCAAACGGGGTCACCTAGCTTGGACAGGCTTTAATAAACTTCAACTAAAGTTGGTGTTTGCAAATTGCATCTCGTGTGAGAAACCTCAGAAAAGAACCTAACAATCTGCCTGTGTTTGGCCCATATCCCTTCAAAATTTTTTCTTCATGCACTTATTTGAATGTCTTTGAAACTTTGTCTCTTCCCATATCTACCACATCTTTTAGAAGTTCACCCCAAACACGAACCTACTGTGTAAAGGTAAATTGCCCCTCATCTTTTCTTTAAAATCTTTCTCTCTCAACTGAAACGTTCCAGAGTCTTGAAATCCCTACCATAGGAAAAAGACATTGCCATTCACCTTATGTACACCCTTCATTATTTTATAAACCTCTAAGGTCGGTCACCTCTCTACCCCCGATGCTCCAGAGAAAAAGAATCCCAACCTGTCCAGCCTCTACTTATAATTCAAAGCCTCCATTCCCAGTAACATCCTGGTAAATCTCTTTGGAATCCCGTCCAGCTTAATAACATCTTTCCTTAACAGGGTGACCAGAACAGGATACAGTACTCCAGAGGCCTCATCAAGTTCCTGTACAACCTCAATATAAATATCCCAATTCCTAAACTCAAAGATCTGAGCAATGAAGGCAAACATGCTAAATGCCTTCTTAATCACCCTGTGACACAAACTTCAAAGAATTATATAACTGAACTCAAGGTCTTTCTGTTCTCGGCTATCTTACCCCTCAGCCCACCACCCCCCTCCCATTTATCTCTAACCACCAGCCCACAAGCCTCATTCCTGATTAAGGGCTTTTGCCCAAAATGTTGACTCTCCTGCTCCTAGGATGCTGCTTGATGTGCTGTACTTTTCCAGCACAACACTCTCAACTCCAACCTCCAGTATCTGCAGTCCTCAATTTCTCCTGGATGAGGGCATAGGAGAATGGGTTAATAAATTTGATACCAAGATCAGTTGTGGACAGTCCCAAAGGATGCTGCAGGTGACAGAGGGGCATAGATAAGCTGCAGAGTTAGGCTGAGTGGTAGCAAATGGAGCTTAATGTGGAAAAGTGTGAGGTGATTCACTTTGGAAAGAGCAACAGGAATAAAGGAGTACCAGGCAAACGGTAAGATTCTTGGCAGAGTAGATGAGCAGAGAGATCTGTGTCCATGTACATAGATCCCTAAAAAGGTGGCATCCAGATTGATAGGATTGTTAAGAAAGCATACAGAGTGTTGGTAGAAGGATTGAGTTTCAGAACCACGAGGTCATGTTGCAGCTGTACAAAGCTTTGATAAAGCCGCACTTGGAATATCGTACACAGTTCTGGTCACCACATTATAGAAAATATGTGGAAGCATTGGAGAGAGGTTCAGAGACAACTTACTGTGGAAGGTCTTATGAGGAAAAGCTGAGGGACTTGAGGCTGTTTTTGTTAGCAAGAAGGTTGAGAGGTGACTTAATAGAGACATATAAGATAACCAGAGGGTTAGACAGGGTGGACAGTGACAGCCTATTTCCTCAGATGGAGATGGCTAGCATGAAGAGACATAGCTTTAAGGTGATAGATATTGGATAGATATCAGAGATAGTTTCTTTACTAAGAGTAGTAGGAATGTAGAACATTCTGCCTCCAAAAGTAATAGAATCACTCGTCTTAATGGCATTTGAATGGTCATTGGATAAACATATGGTGAAAATGAATAGTGTAGGATAGATAGGCTTCAGCTTGCTGCACCAACCCATGGAACCATCAAGTGTCGAAGAGCTTGTACTGCACTCTATGCTTTCTAACACTACTCTAGGCCCTATCTTAAATTGTGTAAGCCCTTCCCTTGTTCATTTTAGCAAAACACACTACCTCAAACTCATCCAAATTAAACTTCAAATCGCCACTCTTCACCCATTGACCCAACTGATCCAGAACTCTTTGTAATCTTAGATATCCATTGTCCACTGCATCGCCAAGTTTGGTGGCATCCGCAAACTTATTAACCATGCCTCCTATGTTCTCATGGGAATCATTTACATAAATGACAAACAGTGGATCCAGAACCAACCCCTTCAGAACACTGCTGGTCACAGGCCTCCAGTCCGAAATACAATCTCCCATCATTACTGTCTCCTGTCGATAAGCTAAGCTTATATCCAAGTGGCAAGCTCATCCTAAATCCCATGTGATCTAACTTTACTAATTAGTTTACCATGTGCAACCTTGTCAAAAGCTTCACTAAATTCCAAGTAAGGAGAAAGTGAGGACTACAGATGCTGGAGAACAGAATCAAGTGTGTTGCTGGCAAAATTCAGCCAGGCAGATGAGGGTGTCGGTGGAAGGGTACTGGCTTATGCCTGAAAAATCGATTCTCCTGCTCCTCAGATGTTGCCTGACCTGCTGTACTTTCCCAGCAACACACACAACACTAAGGGCCAAGTAAACAAGGTCTATCACTCTGCCCTCCGTTTTCTTGGTTCATTCCTCAAAAAACTCAGTCAAGTTTGAGACACTATTTTCCTCGCACAAAACCATGTTGAATATCCCTAATCATTCCTTGCCTCTCCAAAATGTATATACCATATGTACTCAAATAAAAGCTGAAAATGTGTTGCTGGTTAAAGCACAGCAGGTTAGGCAGCATCCAAGGAATAGGAAATTCGACGTTTCGGGCATAAGCCCTTCATCAGGAATGAGGAGAGTGTGCCAAGCAGGCTAAGATAAAAGGTAGGGAGGAGGGACTTGGGGGAGGGGCGATGGAGATGTGATAGGTGGAAGGAGGTCAAGGTGAGGGTGATAGGCCGGAGTGGGGTGGGGGCGGAGAGGTCAGGAAGAAGATTGCAGGTTAGGAGGCCGGTGCTGAGTTGAGGGAACCGACCGAGACAAGGTGGGGGGAGGGGAAATGAGGAAACTGGAGAAATCTGAGTTCATTCCTTGTGGTTGGAGGGTTCCCAGGCAGAAGATGAAGCGCTCCTCCTCCAGACCTGCATGTCCTCGGTGGAGTGGGAGGGAGAGTTAAAGTGTTGAGCCACGGGGTGACTGGGTTGGTTGGTCTGGGCGTCCCAGAGGTGTTCTCTGAAGCGTTCCGCAAGTAGGCGGCCTGTCTCCCCAATATAGAGGAGGCCACATCGGGTGCAGCGGATGCAATAGATGACGTGTGTGGAGGTACAGGTGAACTTGTGGCGGATATGGAAGGATCCCTTGGGGCCTTGGAGGGAAGTGAGGGAGGAGGTGTGGGCGCAAGTTTTACATTTCCTGCAGTTGCAGGGGAAGGTGCCGGGAGTGGAGGTTGGGTTGGTGGGGGGTGTGGACCTGACGAGGGAGTCACGAAGGGAGTGTCTTTGCGGAACGCTGATAGGGGAGGGGAGGGAAATATATCCCTGGTGGTGGGGTCTGTTTGGAGGTGGCGGAAATGACGGCGGATGATACGTTGTATACGGAGGTTGGTGGGGCGATAGGTGAGAACCAGTGGGGTTCTGTCTTGGTGGTGGTTGGAGGAGCGGGGCTCAAGGGCGGAGGAGCGGGAAGTGGAGGAGATGCGGTGGAGGGCATCGTCGATCATGTCTGGGGGGAATCTGCGGTCCTTGAAGAAGGAGGCCATCTGGGCTCTGCGGTGTTGGAACTGGTCCTCCTGGGAGCAGATGCGGCGGAGACGAAGGAATTGGGAATATGGGATGGAGTTTTTACAGGGGGCAGGATGGGAGGAGGTGTAGTCCAGGTAGCTGTGGGAGTCAGTCGGTTTATAGTAGATGTTTACATTTCCTGCAGGGATCCTTCCAAATCCGCCACAAGTTCACCTGTACCTCCACACACATCATCTATTGCATCCGCTGCACCCGATGTGGCCTCCTCTATATTGGGGAGACGGGCCGCCTACTTGCGGAACGCTTCAGGGAACACCTCTGAGACGCCCGGACCAACCAATCCATCCACGCCGTGGCTCAACACTAACTCTCCCTCCCACTCCACCGAAGACATGCAGGTCCTTGGACTCCTCCACCGGCAGAACATAACAACACGACGGCTGGAGGAGGAGTGCATCATCTTCTGCCTGGGAACCCTCCAACCACAAGGAATGAACTCAGATTTCTCCAGTTTCCTCATTTCCCCTCCCCCCACCTTGTCTCAGTCGGTTCCCTCAACTCAGCACTGCCCTCCTAACCTGCAATCTTCTTCCTGACCTCTCCGCCCCCACCCCACTCCGGCCTATCACCCTCACCTTGACCTCCTTCCACCTATCACATCTCCATCGCCCCTCCCCCAAGTCCCTCCTCCCTACCTTTTATCTTAGCCTGCTTGGCGCACACTCTCCTCATTCCTGATGAAGGGCTTATGCCCGAAACGTCGAATTTCCTATTCCTTGGATGCTGCCTAACCTGCTGTGCTTTAACCAGCAACACATTTTCAGCTGTGATCTCCAGCATCTGCAGACCTCATTTTTTACTCAAATAAAAGCCAATCTCATGTTAAAGTTAACTTCAACCAACTTTTGAGAATTTTTGTCTCTTACCATTAAAATTTGCCTTACTCCGATGAAAACTCTAATTTTTATGGAAGGCTTATCCTTTTCTAAGACTATTTTAAAGCAAACAGAATTAGGGTCATGAGACCCAAAATGTTGCCTTATCAGTTCGCCACTTGCCCGGTCTTATTACGCAAGAGAAGGTCAAGTTTTGCACTTCTCTCATACACATTGATCAAGAACATTTGCTTGAACACCTTTAACAAATTCTTCACCATCCAAACCTTTAAAACTATGGTAGTCTGAGTCCATGTTTGACTAATTAAAATCACCCATGACATTATTCTTACATATATCTGAGATTTCTCTACTTGTTTGCTCCTCAATTTCTCTAACTATTGCAGGGTCTATAGTACAATCCCAAAGTGATCACTCCTTTTTTCTTTATAATTTCAACCCATACATTTTCACTGAATAATTTTTCAGGACTCTCGTTACAGCAGTAATTTTTTCCTTAATTAATAAACCCAGTCTCTTCCTCTGTTGTTGTTCTTTCTACCTTTCCTATTGCATCTAAAACTCAGAACATGGACACAACTGGCAGCTCAATCTCTCAGCCAACCTTCTGTAAATGGTTATGATGTTCCAATCCCATGTTCCCAAACATGGCGAGTTCACCAGCCTTAGCTGTAAGGCCCCTTGCATTGAAATAAATGCAGTTTAATTCTTCAGAGTGACTTGGTTCTTTGGCTTGCTCTTCTGTCTTTTCTAATTTACTTGTTATTTTCAGATGCAAAACCATTCTCAGTTATCTTGCTATCTACTCGGCTACTTAGAATTCTGCAGAGACCATTCCCCCCCGCAACTCCCTCATTCGGTCCATGCCCCCCAACCATCACAGCCTCCCAGCACTTTCCCTTGCCGCCATACCTGTGCTCACACCTCCCCCCTCACTTCCATCAAAGACCCTAAAGGATTCTTCCACATCCGACAGAGACTTTCCTGCACATCCAAACACCTCATCTACTGTGTCTGTTGTTCTTGATGTGGTCTCCTCTTCATTGGGGAGATAGGACACCAATTCACAGAACGTTTCAGGGAACATTTCTGGGATGCATGCGGCAAATAACCCCATTGCCCTGTGGCCGACCACATCAACATCCCCTCTCACTCCGCCAAGAACATAAAAGTCCTGGGCCTCCTCCACGACCAAATCCAAGCACCCAACATCCAGAGGAAGAAGTTCTCATCTTCCACCTTGGGACCCTCCAACCACATGGCATTGACATCAATTTTACCAGTTTCCTCATCTCCCCTTCCATTATCCCAGACCAAACCCTCGATTCGGCACCACTGTCTTGAAATGTCCTCTCTGTCCATCTAGGAGAAAGGGAGGTCTGCAGATGCTGGAGATCAGAGTTGAGAGTTGTCCCCTTTCTGAACAGGTTTTTTCTGCCCCAGATGAGATCCCAATGATCCAAAAACCTGAATCCGTGAACAATACACCACCTTTTCAACAACTGATTTATCTCCTTTATCCTTTTATTCTTTCCTGTGCACCAGGAGTAAACCAGAGATTACTTTTGAGGTTGTTCTATAATCTTATACCTTACCTCTTATATTCCCTCTGTAAAGCCTTATCTCTTCCATAACTATGTAACTCCTACCAAGTGTACAATATCCCATTTCTCACTCTCCTCTTCAGCAATATGCTTCAAACAGACCTCACGGCCCAACTTGTCCATGCAGACCAGATATCCTAAATTAATTTAGTCCCATTTGTCAGCACTTGGCCCATATGGCTCTAAATCGTTGCTATTCGTATGCTGGAAAAGCACAGGTCAGACAGTATCGGAGGAGCAGTAGAGTCAATGTTTCAGGCATAAGCCTTTCATCACGGATGAGGCTTGTGGGCCAAGGGGGCTGAGAGATAAATGGGATGGGCGTGGAAAAGGAGTAGATGGAGAAGAGGAGAGAATTCAATAATGAACACGTTCTTGAACATCAAGCAGTGACAGCTAAACTGCTCCTTCGAAGGACTGGTCATTGCCTAGCACTTACGTTGTGCAAACTTTACTGGTCACTTGCCAGCCAATGCCTGTACTTCATCCAGATATGGCTATATGTGAACATTTCAAAATCCAAAGACACTCAACTGGTGCTGAACAGTGTACAATCGGTAAATATCCTCACTTCTGACCATATTGTGTACACAAGGTCGTAGATTAAGCAGCTGAAAAATTGCTGGGCCTAGTTTAGCCTTGAGCTTGTCCTGCAATAATGTCTTGGGCAGAACTGGAGTATATTCTAAATTAAGCACATAAAAATGGCAGGAATGAAGATTATGTTGCAACTGCAGCACGTAGAAGTTGGTGGACACATTTGTGATCCACTGCAACCATATCTACATTAGGTGTCAGCAGAAGAGGCCAAATGGCAGACTCCTGTCCCTTACTGATCTGTACAGACATGAGTATTTCAGATTGGATTTATGGTCAGGAACATGAGATTGTGACTGTAAACAAACCAGATGTAGGGGATTGTAGAAGGTAGCAATGGCTCAGCCCTTGTAATTGTCCAGCGAAATCAAAGTTCTTGCAAGTTACGTATATTTGAGTCAGGACTGCAGAGAGGATGAGCAAATGAGAGGCATGAAATAGGATTTTGGCAACATCCATCATTATCCTGAGACAATGCAACTCTCACCTCAATTAGCTTTAACACAACTACATCTTTTAACCATTAACAAACAGCCATGATGTGGAGATGTCAGTATTGGACGAGGGTGGACAAAGTCATAAGTCACATGCCATCAGATTATAGTCCAAAAAAGTTGATTTGAAATCACAAGCTTTTGAAGTCTTCAGCTGAGGAAAGGGCAGTCGTCCGAAAGTTTGTGATTTCAAATAAACCTGTTAGACTATGATATAGTATCATGCAACTTCTGACATTAACAAGCAGTATAAGCACATTACCACTGTAACTGCTAAGACAATTGGTTTAGCTCTGATCATCCAATCCCCTCAATACTTAAAGGTACAAATAACAAACATTATATTCCCTTATAAGCCAAATTTCTGATTAGCCCAAGTGCTCATTACTAAATCTGGAGCCTCGTGTCAAAGTTAGCTGATATACAGAGTAGTCAAAGACAAAAAAAAAACTGCAGATACTGGAATCCAAAGTAGACAGGCAAGAGGCTGAAGAACACAGCAAGCCAGGCAGCTTCAGGAGATGGAGAAGTTGACATTTCCAGTGTAACACTTCTTCAGGACTGGTGGTGGGTGTGGGGGGAATCTGCAGATAAAGGGGGAAGCAGGGGCAGGGTGGTGAAGTGGGGATAGATGAAGACAGGTTGAGGGTACGACTTTGTTGGTCGATGGAAGGAATTAATCCGGGTGATGGCAGGGAGCAGTGACTGGAAGGGAGAGGGGCTGGGAAGGGAGTCAGTCAGGAAATGGGGAGGGAGATTAATTGAAATTGAAGATATCAATGTTGAGTCCTCCGGGCTGTAGGGTTCCCATATGGAAGACAAGATCCAACAGGTGCTCAAAACGACCCCGTCCCCCACAACGCAATAAGTTCAGAGTTCCCCTTGTCCTCACCTACCACTCCACCAGTCTCCACATCCAACGTATCATTCCGCCAACTCCAAATAGACCCCACCACCAAGAACATCTTCCCTTCCCCATCCCTCTCAGCCTTCCACAAGGACCATTCCCTCCAACAGTCGTTGGTTCATGCCACCCCTGCCACTGAATCACCATCCACCTTCCCCTACAACCAGAAAAAATGCAATACCTGCCAGTACACCACCTTCCTCACCTCAATCCAGGGCCTCAAACAGTCCTTCCAGGTTCACCTGCCTCCCTTCCAACCTACTTTACCACATCAGGTACCCCCGATGTGGTCTCTCCACGGGGAAATCAAATGTAAAGTTAGGGAATGACTCACCAAGTATTGCAGCCGGATCCGCAGGGGCCAACCAGACATCCCAGTCACTGCCCATTTCAATTCCCCCAACCACCACCTTTCTGACATGACCATCCTTGGACTCCTCCATTGCCAAATCAAACCACAGCACCTATTGGAGGAACAACATCTTATCTTCTGCCTGGGCAACTTACAGGCCAGAGGACTCAACATCCAGTTCTCCAATTTCAAATAACCTCCCTCCCACCAACCAGTTTCATTCCTCCCAACCAGGTCATACCTTCTACCTATCTTCACCTATCCCCACTTCACCACCCTGTCCCTGCCACCCCCTTTATCTACAGCTCCCCCCATACCTGAAGAAGGGTTACACCCAAAACATCAACTTCTCCACCTCCTGATGCCGCCTGGCTTGCTGCATTCTTCCAGCCTCCTGCTTGCCTACATACAGAGTAAGAGAAATTGAGGACCGCAGATGCTGGAGATCAGAGTTGATATTGTGGTGCTGAAAAAGCACAAGTCAGGCAGCAGCCCAGGAGCAGATGAATCGACGTTTCGGGCATAAGCCCTTCATCAGGAATTAGGCTTGTGGGAGGGGCAGCTGGGAGTGTGTTAGGTAGATGGAAGTGAGGGGAAAAGGTGATAGGTCAGAGAGGAGGGTGGAGCAGATAGGTGGGAAGGACGTTAGATAGGCAGGACAGGTCATGAGAGCAGTGCAGAGGTAGAAGGTTGGGAATAGGATAAGGTGGGGGTGGAGGGGAAATGAGGAAACTGCTGAGGTCACATTGATGCAGTGTGGTTGGAGGGTCCCAAGGCGGAAAATGAGGCGTTCTTCATCCAGACGTTGGGTGGTTAGGGTGTGGCGACGGAGGCCACCCAAGACGTGCGTGTCCTTGGCGGAGTGGAAGGAGGAGTTGAAGTGTTCAAGCAGGGGGCAGTGGATTGGTTGGTGCAGGTGTCCCAGAGATGTTCTCCGAGGCATTCCCTCTCATTTTATCTCTCCACCCCCTCAGCTCACAAGCCTCATTCCTGATGAAGGGCTCTTGTCTGAAATGGCAATCTCCTGCTCCTCGGATGCTGCCTGACCTGCTGTGCGTTTCCAGCACCACACTACATACAGAATAGTCAAGTACTAGCTTGACAGTCATACTTACAGACAAAACCCCAGGCATCATCATCATCATCACTATCTTTGGGTGTATCCTGTACCACAGGCAGGTCAGACCCAGCAGAGGTGGCCGCACAATGAAATACAGTCAGGTTAAAGATGCCCTCGGGGTTCTCAACATTGATTCTGGACCACACAAAGTGTCATGGCATCATGTTAAACACGGGAAAAGAAAGCACCTTCTGATTACCAGGTACTGTCCTCCCTGACCTAACAAATCAGTATTCCTCCATGTTGAGCAATATTTGGAGAAAACACCAAGGGTACAGAATGTAGTCTGGGTAGGGGGATTTCAATGTCCACCACCAAGAGGTGGCTTGGCAGCAGCATTACTGATCAAGTTGGTCACGTTCTAAATGACATAGCTGCTCGATTGCATCACCAACTTGATTTGGGAACAAATAAGAGGAAAACACATACTTCAACCCCACCTGCCTTCTGGAAAAGCATCGGTCCATGACAATATCAGTAAAGAGTGACAACCGTAACAATTATCAGGAAGACGAAGTCCGACCTTGACATTGCGAATACCCTTCATCATGCAAAATGAAACAGATTTTGAACAGATCTAGCAGCTGCCGGCTGTTGGCTATCAACAGCAGCAGAATCATACTCCAACACAATCTGCAATCTCATGGCCTAGCATAACTCCCTTTCCACCATTACCATCAAGCTAGGGGAACAACGGTCACTCAATGGAGAGTGCTGGTGGGCATACCAGGAGCAGCACCAGGGTTATCTAAAAATTAGGTGTAATCTAAGGTGAAGCTACCAAAGGAGGACATATTGCATGGCAAACAGTACAAGCAGCAAGTGATAGAGCTAAGCGATCTCACAGCCATCAGATCATATCTAAGCTCTGCAGTCATGAATGATGGTGGACAATTAAACAACTCACTGGGGGAAGTGGCTCAACAAATATTCTTATCCTCAATGATAGAAGAGCCCAGTACATCAGTGTAAGGACTAGGCTGAAGCATTCACAGCAATCTTCAGCCAGAAATGACAAGTGGATAATCTATCTTAGCCTCCTCCAGTAGTTCTGAGCATCACAGATGCCCATCTACAACCAATTTGATTCACTCCGTGTGTTATCCGGAAACAGAAGAAAGCATTGGATCCTGCAAAGCTTATGGGCCCTAACAACATTTCAGCAAGAGTACTGAAGACTTGTGCTCCAGAACTTGCCACACCAAGTCAAACTGCTCCAGTACAAGTACAATACTGTCATCTACCCAACAGTGTGAAAATCACCTAGTTATGTCCTGTTCAAAAGAGGAGAAATCCAACCCAGACAATTACTGCACCATCAGCCAACTCTCGATCATCAGTAAAGGTGATGGAAGGTGTCATCAACAAGGCTATCAAGTAAAACCTCTCAGCAACAACTTTCTCACTGAACTTCTGATATCATTACAGCCTTGGTTTAAACATGGGCAAAGAGAAAGAGTCGAATGCCAGAGGTGAGGTGAGAATGCCAGCCCTTGATATCAAAGCCACATTTAACAGAGTGTAGCATCAGAGTTACCAAGCAAACTGGACTCTACAAGAATCAGGGGAAACCCTCTATTGGTTCTCGTCAAACCTGACACATAGAAAGATGGTTACGGTTGATATAGGTTAGTCACTTCAACTCCAGAGTATCTCTGCAGGAGTTCCTCAGGATAGTGGTCTAGTTCCAACCATCTTCAGCTGCTTCATCACGGACTTTCTCTCCATCATAGGATAAAAGTGGAGATGTTTGCCAATGATTACACAATATTCAGCACCATTTTCGACTCCTCAGATACTGAAACAGTACATGTTCAAACGTAACACCACCTAAGAGGGTCCAAACTTGGTCTGACAAGTGGCAACTAACACTGACCCTATGCAAATGCCAAACTATGACCACCTCCAAGAAGAAACAAGTTATAGGTCCTTGATATTTAATAGTGTTATCATTACTAAATCCCCTATCAACCAGCTCATCACCAGCTTCTCAAGGGCAAGTAGGGATGGGCAATCCCAAGCAACATTCACCTCCCACAAGTGAGAGAATGAGAAAAGCAAACAACAGATCTATTGACTTTTCAAAAATAACTTCCTTATCATGCGCTATGTCATTTCATCTGTAACCTTTCATATCAAGTATTTACTTAACATTATAGGTGTTACATTAGAGAGACGATAAACAGTGCTTATAAAATAACATACCCTGGTTATCTCACATGGAATTTTAACTCTTCTTTATGACTTCAAGATGTTGACATCACCAATTCAAAGAAGAAATATATTTAACTTCCTTAACCTTGAATACCAAGCAACTTGGTAAAACAAGGTGACATGGTAGCCAAATAACAAAGGCCTATAATAATGCAGATCTTGGAAATCTGCAATAAAAACAGCAAGCACTGGAAATACCTCAGGCCTAGCAGTATTTGTGGAAGCAGAGAGAGTCACATTTTAGATCTATGACTTTTCATCGTAACTCCAATTCAATGCACTCACATCACTGAACTAATATGCATCACAGAGTATTATGATTACTTTAAGTACTATTATAAACCTTCTCTTTTGCTTCCCAATCCTTACTACCAAGACTTTGTCCCTGCTGAAAATCTGTTACACTTCTCTTTCACAGCTCGGATGAAATATGACCTGAAACATTAAAGTTGCTATCCTCAAATTATGCTAATTATTTCCAGCAATTTCTGCTCTTATTTCAAAACCTATTTAACGAATCACAAAACAAATTAATTTCTAAAATGAAATCATAAAAGCGGGTATGACAATGACAGTTCTCAATGATTGGCAGACTCTGTTCAGCTGCTCACAATAGCCAAAAGCATTGATTGTACACAATCTGCCTATTCTACAAACATCAGAAAGTAAACTGATATTAGATAATTTTGCAATTGAAAACATTTACTGAACAATCCAGCGTGTACTAAAAATTATGCTAACAAACAATTCAGGTCAGTCAAATTTGCAACATGGCTTAATTCTGCATCTCCAAATCATAATTCTGCTTGCTAAGAGCAACATATATTTCAAGGGATCTGTCCTCTGCAGATAAAAGGAACATGTCCATGCATTGCACTTTTTTTTAAATTAACAAAAGGACAGTGAAACATTGATTCCTAATACATTATCCATGACAATGCCTTGATCATAGTCAATTTGTTAGTAAATCAACCCCCATGCCTTGTCAATTATAAATTGCTCCTTTTGAAATTTGGTATTCTTTCATGCATCCTGAGGAGTGCAAGATGAAAACCTTCAGCAACAATTTTGTTTTAGGCAATCCTCAACTTTTGTACTACCAAGCAATCGTTAATAGCTTAATTCACAAAAATATCAAGCAGTTTTTCTGGAAGTAAAAACGAAAAATTAATAAACAAACGGTAAAGAGTGCAGGAGCAGAGTGACATTGGTACGTGCAGAGTGGATCGCAGCAAAGGACCAGAGATTCTCTAAAAGCTCGAGGAGCAATTCAGTAGATTTAACACCACTCCAACTAAAAAGAGATTGGTAAATCTCTAGGATGCAATAGCTTCCACAATTTGATATATAAGCAAAGGAAGTGATAGACCCTTCAATATTCCAAACACACAATTCATGAATCGTTTCTTTGGATTAAAAAATGTTGCAGAGATGCCAGTGTTGGACTGGGGTGGATAAAGTCACACGGCACTGGATTGTAGTCTAACAGGTTTATTTGAAATCACAAGCTTTCGGATCACTGCTCCTACATCAGATGAAGTAGAGGGAAGAACACGGGCACAGAATATATAGGCATAGAGACGATGGCCATGCATTCTCCTGACAGCTGGAGCATACATGTACAGCCTAGAGCAGCAACCTTCCAGAGGGATCCAAATCAACTCTTTCTTCTTTGGCTACTGCACTGAGATTTCTTTGCTGACTGTTCTGGTCTGTTAGTTGTCTCATGAGGCTCACTGCTGACATCTTGGAGTTTGTGGAAGAATTCCCAGAGTGTCATTCGCCTGGTGACCATCTCTACACCAACTTGCGTGGTCAAATGCTTCCCTCCACATCACCTGACAAAGGAGCAGCCCTCTCAAAGCTTGGATTTCAAATAAACCTGTTGGACTATAACCTGATGTCACTTGATTTCTGTGAGGAATAAGCCAGTTATTCCATTAATTATCACAGGTGTAGGAGATAATAAACTACTAACTTTTTGACCTGTTAGTTTAACATTTATTTTTCAATAATTACTAAACTCTATTATAGACAGACTAAATGAGCATTTGGGCAAATCATGAGCTGGTTGGTCATCTTGGATTGGGATCAGGCATGTCATACCTCATGAAGAAAGTTTAATTTTGAGAAGTCATCACTAAAGCTGTAGATAAATTATGTTTATAGACACTATTTATGAAGTTCCACAAAACATTTAAAAAACACAAAATCAAAGCAAGCTGCTGTCATAGCCATTGTCCCATTTTTTGGGTGATTTAAAAGTTGGGAAGCATTGATCATTTTCACTATTTATAAATGACTAAGGAAAATAAAACTATATCCAAGTTTGCTGATCGCAAAAGTTTTAGATGTTGTAAATAGTGCAAATGGGAGCAGAGCGGTTCAAAAGACATTAAACGAGGAAGCAAAAGTTATTCAAATTTTGAGTGGCAGTAGAGAAACGGAGGCTATCCATGGGACATCTAGATAGAGAGATCATGATAAAGTAGGAACCACAACAAAGATTTAGGAGTCCATTTATAGAAGCTACAGAAAGTTTGTGCACAGTTACATCAATAAAAATTGAAATTAATGAAATATATGAACAGGACAAGACCAAGGATAGATACTTTGAGGACACCAGAGGTAAACAGTCACAAAAGGTTATAATGTGTGATTGATTGGAGATGCTTTGGTATAAGTTGTTTGGACCAAATTTAATGTAGAAATAAAATGAACTGACAACAATAGCTTCTCTGTTATTGCCATCTATCCTACATCGTAATTCAGTTCGCTCACCTTCCATCCTCTGAAGGCATCAAATCTTTGCTTGTCCCACATATACAGGTTTCCTACAGTGTTTATAAAATGATCGTTCACAGACAGTAATATTGTTATCATAATCAACCCTGGTTCAGTCCTAAACCTATGTTTATATTTACAGAATCACCACGGACCAAGTACTGATGCCAACTATCATGGGCAACCACATTTTACAAATTTTCACTACTCCAATGTTGGATTACCTCATTGTTGGGAGTTCTGGTTAAGCCAATCTTTAATACAGTTGGGCCATTTTCTTCACTGTTGGCCTCTTTCTCTTCATCAGAGAATTCTTTCACTGGTGATTAGGCATTCAAAATCTTCTGCACAGCTAAGTAGTCAATAGAACTCAACTTATCTGGCTTTGATATTGTAATTAAAGATGCCCTCAACTACATCTTCTCCATCGCCCACATTACTGCCATCAAATGCCTCCCCAACAAGTGGAGAATCCCCATAGCCCTCACATACTGTCATTCTTGTTTCCATATCCCTCTATCAGTCGAAGCAAACACTTAGAGACACAGTATGACTCTACCTTCTTTGCCTTGCAAGCCATGGAGAGACATCAATTGCCCATGTACACAAAGACATGAGTTCTCGGTCTTCTCTCAAAGAGCAGACTCTTAAAAAATTATACAGTCACTTACAGGGAACAGGTGCTACAGCCCAAATCCACACCAACCCTCCAAAGCGTAATCCATCCAGACCGATTCCCCTACCCTATATTTACCCCCTGACTAATGCACCTAGCCTACACACCCCTCAACACAATTTAGTATGACCATTCATCTTTAGATTGTGGGTGGAAACCGGAGCACCCAGAGGAAAACCTACTGCATAGGGAGAATGTGCAAACTCCACACAGATAGTCGCCCGAGCACCGAGCCATCTTCCCACACACCTGTCCGCTGAATCCTTCCACTTGCCAATCATAATAACTCCCTATCTGCACCCACCTATCACCCATTTACATTCCCCCCGCCCCTCCATTTACTTCTGGGCTCCTCTCCCCCTCCCCCAGTCCTAATAAAGGGTTTTGGCCTAAAGCGTTGGGTTTCCTGCTCCTCAGAGGCTGCCTGACCGGCTGTGCTCTTCCAGCTTCACATCTATTAACGCAGGCTTCCACAGCATCTGCAGTTATTATTGTCTCCTAGCGGCGTTGTTAACAGACCAACCTGAACGTGAGAAACCACCAAACTCCGGTTGCCTTCTCCGTGGTACTTCCATTCATTTGCATCGAGATACTTTACTTCCATCACCGTTCCCATTTCTCTCCAGGTCCTTGGTGTTTCTTCTAAACCCCCTTCCACGCCTCCTCTCCGTCTCCCCTCACATCGACTGAAGGTGCCTGGCTTCTGACATCCGCGGGCACCGCGCTCAGGAAGAGAAGCGTCTACCCGCCCCCCGACTAACGGAAGTGCGCGCTCCAGCCAAGCCCCTCCTCTAACGCCGCTATCGCTGCACTGATTGGTTGTGCTGTCCCGGGCGGTTTTTGATTGGTGAACTCGCCGCAAGGCGGTGCGAGGTGATTGGTCCTCCTCCTCTTCCCGCCCTCCCCCTCCGTTCTCGTGCATCGCCGAGTTCGGTTGATGCAAAGGTCGTTCAAACGTCCCTTGGCAGTTCTTGGTACCAGCTCCTCTTCGCAAAGTGCATGTTGCTTCGGGATTACTGATGCAGGTCATCTGTGCGTAAGTAATACGTCTTAAACATAAACATCGTCGTTTTGCAATCAAGGTACAAAAGCGAAACATGAAAACAAAATGGAAATAAAAACAAGATGCTGGAAATGTTCGACAGGTCTGGCAGCTTCTGTGGAGCAAGAACAACAGTTAACGTTTTAGGTGTTAAAATGCGAAATTAAGTCACAGTCTTATTTTAGTATTATTTATACCACAAGAGATTCACCAGAATGAGTACCGTAATGATGTCTGATTCCCAGCACAACTTGTATTTTTTCGACACGTTTCTCCTAAAATATTGACAGCAAACTTCTTCTGATCGGACAATGAACAGAGGAAGTGGTGGAGGCTGGTACAATTGCAACATTTAAGAGGCATTTGGATGGGTATGAGAATAGGAAGGGTTTGGAGGGATATGGGCCGGGTGCTGGCCGGTGGCACTAGATTGGATTGGGATATCTGGTCGGCATGGATGGGTTGGACCGAAGGGACTGTTTCCATGCTGTACATCTCTATAACTTCCTCTGGCAGATCATTCCATACGTGTACTATCCTCTGCATGAAAAAATTACCCCTTAGGTCCCTTTTATATCCTTCCCCTCTCACCCTAAGCCTATGCCCTCTAGTTCTGGACTTCCCCACTCCAGGGAAGAGACTTTGTCTATTTATTCTATCCACGCCCCTCATGATTTTATAAACCTTTATAATGTTACCCGTCCACCTCCAACGCTCCAGGGAAAACAGCCCTAGCCTGTTCAACCTCTCCATACAGCTCAAATCCTCCAACCCTGGCAACATTCTTGTAAATCTTTTCTGAACCCTTTCAAAGTTTGATAATATCCATCCGATATGGAGTAGGCCAGAACTGCACGCAATATTCCAAAAGTGCCATAACCAGTGTCTTGTACAGCCGCAAGATCACCTGTACTCAACCCACAACAACTCCTGTACTCAATACTCTGACCAATAAAGGAAAGCATACCAAATGCCGCCTTCATTATCCTATCTACCTGCGACTCCACTTTCAAGGAGCTCTGAACCTGCACTCCAAGGTCTCTTTGTTCAGCAACACTCCCCAGGACCTTACCATTATCCTGCTAAGATTTGCATCCCCAAAATGCAGCACCTCACATTTATCTAACTTAAACTCCATCTGCCACTTCTTAGCTCATTGACCCATCTGCTCAAGATTATGTTGTAATCTGAGATAACCTTCTTTGCTGTCCACTACACCTCCAATTTTGGTGTAATCTGCAAACTTGCTAACTATACCTCGTATCCAAATCATTTATGTAAATGACAAAAAGTAGTAGACCCAGCAGCGATCCTTGTGGCACTCCACAGGTCACAGCCCTTCACTCTGGAAAAAAAACCCACCACCATCACCCTCTGTCTTCTACCTTTGAGCCAATTCTGTATCCAAATGGCAAGTTCTATCTGTATTCCATGAGGTCTAACCTTGCTAACCAGTCTCCCATGGGGAACCTTGTCGAATGCCTTACTTAAGTCCATATAGATCATGTCCACCGTTCTGCCCTCATCAATCCTCTTTGTTCCTTCAAAAAAACACAATCAACTTCGTGAGACATGATTTCCCACGCACAAAGCCATGTTGACTATTCCTAATCAGTCCTTGCCTTTTCAAATACATGTACATCCTGATCCTCAGGATTCCTTCCAACAACTTTCCCACCACTGATGTCAGGCTTACTACTCTATAGTTCCCTGGCTTGTCCTTACAACCTTTCTTAAACAGTGGCACCACATCCTCCAACCAACCTCCAGTCCCGGCACCTCACCTGTGACTATCGATGACACAAATATCTCAGCAAGGGACCCAGCAATCACTTCACTAACTTCCCACAGAGTTCTAGGGTATACCTGATCAGGTCCTGGGGATTTATCCACCTTTATGCATTTCCAAACATCCAGCACTTCCTTCTCTGTAATACGGACATTTTTCACCATTTATTTCCCTTCATTCTGTACCTTCCATTTCCTTTTCCACCGTAAACACTGATGCAAAATACTCATTTAGTATCTCCCCTGAAGTAAGCATAAATACATACATTACAGATATTCACTTGTTCCTCTGCAGAAAAATAATAGTTCCAGTCTTCAGAAGAGCATTTGCAACAGTTTCTGAAGAATTTTCTGAACATTCTAACCAATCAACCACCATTCTTTGTGAGACGAAAGGATAGGAAAAGACGAAAAAGAAACAATTGAAATATTTCATAACAAAAAGATATATAGACATTTAAGACAGAAAATACAGAAGCTAATTGATAAATAATCAAACTTTGAAAATTTCACACATTCATATTAACAAAGTTAGAGAAAGCATACCAGATGTAGAGTGATCAGTTTCTCAACATGGAAAGTCAAAATTGACAATGGAATTTTTTAATCAAACATGTAATTGAAAAATCAACAAATCAGATTGTTATAAAGGGTAATCAGTACAGATTTCAAAAGGCAATATGTTTGACCGTTGTCACATAATCTGGAATTATTTGAAGTAAGGGAAAGAGTAGGTTTCGGCAATGTGATCTATTTGGATTTTCAAATGGGTCTTTCATAATGAACAAATCAAAAGAAATCAAAATGAAAAGAAAGAATTGGAGATGTGCAAAATTAGAGGTCATAAACACAAAATAGTATGTCGTAAATCCAATCAGGAGCTCTTTGTTAACCCGATCCAAGCAAGCTGGTGAAGTACAAAACAAGACACAATTATTAAGTTTCTTCACAGGATGCACCCTATCTTCTAAATAATTCCCCAGTGTCCTAGGTCTCTTCTTTGTATGTGATCCAGTTCTTAATCTTAAAATGCCCATCACTCATGTACCTTGAACAACATAATACATAAACCATTAATACTCAGGATTAACCTCTTGTCATGCCCATGGATCAGAACCCCAAAATATTATGGATATTTTTAATTCGTAATTCTAAAACGTGTTTTCAAAAAGAGCCCTTACAGCAAAAAATTGCTGTGGATGTATACAAGGGCTGTTGAGAAAAAGAGAGTGAGACTCATGAAGTGTCATACCTAAAGATGTGAAAGGAACTTCACACAACAACCCTTCAAAGGGGGAAGCGGCAAGTCAAAATATAGTCTGGTTTATGATCTCCTATGACAAGGAGCTGATGACTCCCTACTCAACAGCAAGACATTTTATAGTTCCACGTAGGAAGTGAACAACTCCAATGTGCTTCACAGCTATTAATAAAGTTACTTCTTGATGTTCAATGACATGGTTAAGGTAATTCATGGCCAAGATTTATAGTCAACAGCGTAGCTCAATCTATGAAGTCTGCATGCAGAATTACATGATATCAGATGCCTTGCACCTTTATTATGTGTGTTTGTTTCATTCTGTTGCCCTTTGAAAAGTTTAAGACCCCTCCCTCAGAGAAAAAAAAACTTACTCTGCCTCTTCCCACTGTGGTGGCAGCCATTTTACATCTCAATCATGCACTTCCAATTGAGCTAAGGATAGTAGGCAACGCAAGTCACGCTTCACTGAATGAGTCACAGGCTCAATCTCTCAGTGACCACATCATCCCCATTCTTTTCCTCCATCCCCCCAAACCTTAATAAGGCCAAAAGATATAGGAGCAGAATGAGATCATTCAGCCCATTGAGTCCATTCCACCACTCAATCATGCCTGATGTGTTTCTCAACCCAATTCTCCTGCACTCGCTCTCTAACACTTGCACTCTGTAACAGTCAAGAACCTATCTATCTCTGTCTTAAATACACTCAATGACCTGGCCTCCACAACCTTCAGGGGTAATGAGTTCCACAGAATAACCATCGTCTGGCTAAAAGAAGGTTCACCTCACCTCAGTTCTAAAGGGTGCCCCTTCACTCTGAGATTATGCACTCTGGTCCTAGTCTCTCCTACTAGTGGAAACATCTTCTGTACATCCATCTTATTCAGATCTCTCGGTATTCTTTAAGTTTCAATCAAATATCCCTTCATCCTTTTAAGCTCCATCAACTACGGACCCAGACTCCTCAACCACTCCTCATATGACAAGTCTTTTGTCCCCAGGATCTTCTTCACTGAACCCCTCCAATCTCAGTACATGCTTCCTTCAAAATGGGCTCAAAGCAGCTCACAATATTTCAAATGTCGTCTGACTAGAACCGTATACAGCCTCAACAGTACACGTCTGCTGTTGTATTCTAGTCCTCTCAAAATATGTGCTAACGTCACATCTGCCTTCCTGATTCGCAGCTGAATCTATATGTTATCTTTAACAAAATCTTGAGCTAGACTTCACTTTTCTGAACCCTTTCCCCTAGAGACGTAGAGAATACCTTATGTCTCTATTCTTCGTATAAAGTTCATAGTCTCACACTTTCCCTTATTGTATTCCATCTGCCATGTCTTTGTCCATTCTGTCCCATTGTTCCTGGTGTCCCTTTGAAACAAAGGAACAATACTGGCTATTGTCTAGTCCTCTTGGATCTCTCCTGAAACTGAAGAAAATACAAACAGCCTGTACAAGTCTTTCTGCAGCCTCATCACATCCTCAACGTTACCTGTTACCAACCTATCTTTGAGTCATCTGAAAACTGGTGTCGTTCATCTGGCTCAGGTTACTTATCCATCTTCAGATATTTCAGTTTTCCCAGTCCCTTCACTTCGTGATGACCATTGCATGCACCTCTGCCACCTGACTCTTTGAAGTTCTGATTTGCTGCTGCTCTTCCACCGTAAAACATTAACATAGCATGGAACTGTATAGCAACATGTCCACCCTCTGGACTGAGCACTGCTTGCAACCAAGACAAGCTGTCTTCCTTTGTACCTGCACTGGAAAAAATGCGAATGCATCTGCAAAACAAACAACTAAAAAGCATGGTAAAGATTATGTGATCCAAGTGAGTGCAGAGTGAGGGAAGACTAAAAGAGCAAGAGCCAAGAAAGATGTCTCACCTGCAAGAATTGAAGTATGTTTCCCTACCTCACTTTTGACCAACAATATTGTGTGTTCGCCAATTTTACACTTTCTAGAAGCTACACTTACTTTTTTAGTCAGTGACTGTAAAACTGCAACAAAATGCTTTGATAGAAGTTTATAAAATCATGACTGGCATGGATAGGGTAAATAGACATGGTCTTTTTCCTGGGTTGGGTGCGTCCAGAATGAGAGGGCATAAGTTTAGAGTGAGAGGGCAAAGATTTAAAAGGGACCTAAGGGGCAACTTTTTCATGCAAAGTGTGATGCGTGTATGGAATGAGCTGGCAGAGGAAGTGGTGGAGCCTGGTACAATAACAACATTTAAAAGGCATATAAATGGGTACATGAGAAGGAAGGATTTAGAGTAATATTGGCCAAGTTCCTGCAAATGGGGTTAGATTAATTTAGGATATCCGATCGGCAGGAATGAGTTGCACCAGAGGGTCTGTTTCTGTACTTTACATCTCTATGACTCTAACTCTAAATAAAGCTCTGAAATGAACCCTGCACTAATTTGAGGCGGGTGGTTGTTCCTGAACACAAAGCTGGCTTGACAGCAGCATTGCAATACATGTCATTGGTTCACTCCGGAGTGCAATATTAAGTGGTGAATTGTATTTTAATTGAGTATGTTGTGGATGATGTATGTTGACTGTCAACTTCCGTGGATGAGGGGTGCAGGTGGTCACTGCCTGTGGAGTGTGCCACAAGATATTGGGGACAGCTGGCCAAAATAGGGGCCTGTAGGAGCAATCAGTGAGCTGGAACCTTCAGTAGTTGTTCTGACTTTCCTGTTGGGATTTGTGGTTGTCGATTTTGTCTCAGCCTCATAGGAAGATAAGAAATTGCATATAAATGAGATGCAATTATGTCCTAATGAGAAGTAAATACATGCAAATATCCTCTTCCTGTTCACTCGCAAAATTCTCAACTCGGCATTCAAAACTTGGGTGGAAAATCAGATTTTTTTTTCTTGATGTCGAGGATCTAATATTTCTACTTTCAGCTTGTATAGCCAACTAACCATTGCTCACATAATTGAGGAGCTAGGAAAATTCACCTCTTGCATGTTACATTAGTAATTCTTTTTACATTCAATAATTAATAAACTCAGTCTTTGTTAACTCGAGAAACCTGGTTACATTGGCTCTTTTTGGAGTACTGTGTCCAGTTTTGGTTCCCACACCTCAGGAAGGACATACTGGCACTGGAACGTGTCCAGCGGAGATTCACACGGATGATCCCTGGAATGGCAGGTCTAACATATGAGGAACGGCTGAGGATCCTGGGATTGTATTCATTGGAGTTTAGAAGATTAAGGGGAGACTTAATAGAGACGTACAAGATAATACATGGCTTGGAAAGGGTGGACGCCAGGAAATTGTTACCGTTAGGCGAGGAGACTAGGACCCGTGGACACAGCCTTAGAATTAGAGGGGGTCAATTCAGAACAGAAATGCGGAGACATTTCTTCAGCCAGAGAGTGGTGGGCCTGTGGAATTCATTGCCACGGAGTGCAGTGGAGGCCGGGACGCTAAATGTCTTCAAGGCCGAGATTGATAGATTCTTGTTGTCTCGAGGAATTAAGGGCTACGGGGAGAACGCTGGTAAGTGGAGTTGAAATGCCCATCAGCCATGATTGAATGGCGGAGTGGACTCGATGGGCCGAATGGCCTTACTTCCACTCCTATGTCTTATAGTCTTTTTAAAACATAAATTAATTTGGTGCTTGGAGAAAGATATTCACAAGAGAAGGAATTTGTTTTTAAGTTTATGTCATTGCAACCAACTGAGGGATTGGGTGAATAAAGAAGGGGAGCCAGATCATTCCTCCTCACAGAAGAGCTTAACAGTTTGAGGTATCCCATCTGGCACAATAATAAAATGGGGAACCTTGCTGGAGTATAACACTTTATCCAAAGAATATGGAATATTATGGCACAGATACAGTAAACCAGTCCATTTGCATTTAAGAGTTAGCTGGACAAGCACAAAGTGGCGAAACAAATAAAAGGATACACTGGTAGAATTAGATGAAGATTTGGGGTGCATTTGGAGGAGCATAATCACTGACATAAACCAGTTGGAAGGATTGGTTTGTTTCTGCGCTGTGAACTTCATGTAACTAAGTCCAGTGTAGCATCCAGTTCAATTTCAATGAAAATTAAGTAAATCTAAAAATCTTATTATTGTAATTTGTTTAGAAGGCTTTGTAATCATGAAGAGGAGTAAGACATGGTGGTTTGCAAACATTGTGACATACATATGTAATATTGAGTCATATCCAATCTGTTCTAACTTGAAAAAATAATTACATAGAGTGGTCCATAAATAAAGTCATCAATATTCTGTCCACAATTAAATGCAAATCTTTGTGAACAGAAAATATTGGAGCTTAAAAAGCATCATTGGCTTATAAAGTGAATTTTGAAGGAAGAAGAAAACTGATAAATATCAATGTAAATATCCATAAATCCCCCATAGGGCCATTCAGTCAAGTTTGTGTGGTGCATTTCAATTTTTACTCCTCCCTCTGGCAAGTTTCTACAATTTTATTACAATACCATCACCCATCATTGTGAATGGGATCTGTGTTCTTTCATAATAGTATTTGGTGGCCTGATGAAGATGATATGTAAATGTAAGATGTGCTGTTGTCACATTGAGGTGAATGATTGCACCATAGCCAGAGTATGGTTGAAATATTTGGTTTCATTGGGTCACAGAACTGTGAGTTTATGCATTCTCGCTGTTTAATGTTATTAGAATTGTTAAGCGATTGGAAAAAAATTAGGACAATCAGTCTCACAATTAGAAATTGTAATCTTGATTTTACTCACCTGCTTAATTGATATAATTTCTGCACCTGTCTCATTCTAATTCATTTTATTAGAGCTGTAATAATAATTACACTAATGTTATTATCCAAAAATCAAACCCAGAGTTAAAATATCAATTTCTAATTTTGGAATTCGTTACGTTGGTCACTCTTGTTGTTGCAAATTTAGTGAAATAGAATTCTACAGAAAAATTCAATAAAGAGACTATCAACAGCTTTTTAGTTATTATATCTTTAGGAATAAATTGAAACGGGAAATTGTCCTGCTTTCCATCACAACCTGCAAAGAAAAAATGGGGCACAACATAAAAATAGCCATAGTTAGGTGAATAAAGACAACAAAATAATAGGTTGGCTAACTGACTCATCTACTGAGCATAGTCCGATTTCATGGATTTATTTTCATGACTCACTGACTGCTAATATACACCACACTGTACATGTTCAAACACTGAACTGATAGAAAGTATTTGCTATTCAAGAATTGTGTTGCAAGTGCTTCCTCTTGTCTGTTCTGTTTCTGCTGAGAATCTTAAAGCAAAACAGTTTGGTCTGACATGTTAATGTTTTAAAGGTCTTACATTCTCACATGTTGTCACTGGGTTTGGAATAAATTATGGCAGTAACTTTTCCAACTCTTGGAGATAGGCTAGCAGGAGAGGAAATGGAGGTGAAAGGCACTGGGAGGGAACCCAAAGGACTACTCCTGACAAAATCAACTGATATTCAACACAAATGCCTATATAAAGCAGAACAGCCACACAACGCTCACGCAATTCAATAAATTTGCAGTGGACCACTTCAGTTGTTTGTCCACAGTTCAGAATTTAACTGTTCCTGAAAACCACAACTAGTCACAGCCGTAGTAGGCTGAAAGAATCAGTTCAAAATGATTTCTGATTGCATTTCTCAGCTTCCATTGTTCCTGTCACATACTGGTTAGATATAAATCACATGTAGTTTTAAATTATTTTCAACTTAGTTTCACCATCCAGCCCAGAGAAAAAAATAAGTGAACAAAGAGCAATCTGGAGGAAAAGCAAAAGATATCCAGCACAGCAGAGGCATTATGGTCAAGTATCTTTATTGTCCTTACTTGATATTTGTAAGGATAAAAAATGGCGGGTGTTAAGTGATCCAAAGAAACTGAATGCACTGATTTAACCATGGGCCTCATTCATTCCAGTTGGGAGAAACAGGCAGAAAATGAGTTGAAGGCATAAGCATTAGAGCAGCAGCATCAGCAGAACACCAAGCTCATGAGAAGAGAAGGGATAAATAGGTTACAAAGAGCACGTAACTAACCTCTTGCACACAGATGGTATTACCCGCCAACTAGGGTCTACTGTCAGTTGCACAACTTCCTGCAAATGCTAGAGCAGCAGTGTTGTGGAAGATTGTGTTTCTCCAGTGAGGCAGTCTCTGAATTCTGTGCCATGATAGCAAACGAGCTGAGCTCTATGGGGACTTCAGGGATCCCAATCCCCCTCGCGTTCAAGATCACCAAGGCACTAAACGCTTTGCCTCAGTTCCATTCCACAGATCGTAAGATGTCTGTGGGAGCTCTGATCTGAGGCCCATCATCATGGTGGCCAATGTTATATTCAAGAGGCTGCTTTCTCATTGACCCATACAGTCAAGCTGACAGAGTCACAGAATTAGAGGCAGTCACTGGGTTACCCCAGGTGCAAGATATCAATGACTTCATATGTATGATCATCATGGAGCTACCAGAAAGCTAGCCCAATCAAAAGGATCCTGATTTCTCCTTGCACAAAGTACAATTGGTCTGCAATCATCTCAAATGGATTCTTGGGAACTGTGCATGACTATCAGGAAGCTGCCACAATGCTTATATACCAAGGATATACCTATGTGCCTGCCTTCTTAGATGAATACTTGGTGACAAAGGATGTGAAGAGAGAGCTGCTGAAATCTGAAGGAACAAAAGTGCAGATGTAGAAGAGAGATACAATGGTTGCCGGAACAACCATAGAGCAGGCATAGGCTACCTGAAACTGTCATTCTGAAGCCTGGATTAATCTGAGGGAGTTCTTCAATATGGCATGGGTCAATGAACTGTGGTTTGTGTTCTCACTCTGCCTAATCTGGCACTACTAGTCGGGAAACCTTTGGATAACTGGAACATCCTGGATCATGTTGACTCCTGTGAGGATCTGGAGGTGGATGGTGCAGCAGGAGGAATATTCTGGCCAACAGTAAGCAAAGTGCAATGGGTTACATACAAGTGTTCCACACCTCAACAGAGCCTTTTGCTTATTTACGTACTCAGTTGAATAAATCCTTCACTTTTGACTGCCCTGATTGCCATTTCCTTGAATGCCATTGCCATTTCTTTTAACCCATCATCACATAAGGCAACTGACCTTACTTGGTATGGTTCTTCCAATCACACCTTTTGCAAGAGCCAGTGAACTTTTAATAACCCAAGAGTTTTGAAAAAACGTTAACTATGTAAAGGACTGTTTTAGTGGGTCATCATTTCAGAGTTCATTTAAGACACAGACACCACAGGGTTACCTTAATAAATAAACCAATGAAATCCAAATGCAGCTGGATGAACCTTTTCATATGCTTAAATGTGATCTGACATGGCACTGCTCCTGTGCTATCGGATGAAATAGAGCTGAACTGCTGACTCTTTCTACTCGATTATCCAAGTGTTTGTCCTCTGGCTGCCCAAGGTCTGGAGATCCCAGCATACTGTGGGCCTTTTGCTCAGATAGAAGAGGCTTCTCTGTTTTCACAATTTTTTGAGGCACTTGTGTCACAGTTAGTGGGGTTGAGGAATGACTGTCCATGTCGAGGGTGGCCTAAGAAGTAGCCCAAGATGTTGTAGGCAGGCGTGCCTCTTTCTAGACAAGGCACATTTGCAGCTGAGAGTGTGGTGCTGAAAAAGCACAGCAGGTCAGGCAACATCTGAGGAACAGATTATCAACGTTTCAGGCAAGAGTCCTTCATCAGGAATGAGGCTTGTCGGCCTGGAGGTCTGAGAGGTAAATGGGGGATTGGGGGGCTGGGGGAAGGTAGTTGAGAATGCAATAAGTAGATGATGGTGGGTCGGAAGGTGATAGGTCAGAGAGAAGGGTGGAGCGGATAGATGAGAAAGACGATGGATAGGTCAAGTTGGAGGCTTGGGACTGGGATAAGGTGCAGGGAGGGGAAATGAGGAAACTGGTGAAATCCACAATAATTCCATGTGGTTGTATGGTCCCAAGGTAGAATATGAAGCATTCTTCCTCCAGGTATTAGGTGGTTAGGGTTTGGCAATGGAGGAGGCCCAGGACCTGCATGGTCTTGGTGGAGTGGGAGTGGGAGTTGAAGTGTTCAGCCATCGGTCAGTGGGATTAGTTGGTCCAGGTGTCCCAGAGATGTTCTCTGAAACGAACCACGTGTTCGTATCCTGCCTACCCGATGTAGAGGAGACTACATCGTGCGCAACAGATGCGGTGGATGACAGTAGTCAAGGTACAAGTAAATTTCGCTTGGATGTGGAAGGATCCTTTGGGGCCTTGGACGGAGGGGTGGGTGCAGGTTTTGCACTCCCTGCGAATGGCAGGGGAAGGTGCCAGAAATCGGGTGAGGGCTGGTGGGGGCATGGATCTGACAGGGGAGTCGTGGAGGGAATGGTCTCTTCAAAACACTGATTGGGGTGGGGAGGAAAATATATCCCGAATGGTGGGGTCTGTTGTAGGTGATGGAAGTGGCAGAGGATAAAATGATATATACAGAGGTTCGTGGGGTGGAAGGTGAAGACCAAGGGGGGGGCTCTGTTCTTGTTGCATTGGGAGGGGTGGGGTTCAGGGGTGGAGATGCGCTGGATGGTATCAAGACCACGTGGGAGGGAAATTGCGGTCTTTGAAGAAGGAGGCCATCTCCAATTTTTTACGGTGGAATTGGTCATCCTGGGAACAGATGCAGTGGATGCGGAGGAATTGGGAATGAGGGATGGCATTTTACAGGAGGCAGGATGGGAGGAGGTATAGTCCAGATGGCTGTGGGAGACCATGGGTTTGTAGTAGATGTCTGTGGTTAGTTGGTCACTGGAGATGGGTAAGTCCAGGAAGGGGAGGGAGATGTCCGGGATTGTCTAGGTGAATTTGAAATTGGGGTGAAAGGTGTTTGTGAAGTTGATGAATTGTTCAATCTCCTTGTGGGAGCACAAGGTAGTGCCGACACAATCATCGATGTAGGGGAGGAAAAGATGGGGAGTGGTGCCGTGTAGCTGCAGAAGATGGGTTGTTCCATGTACCTGACAAAGAGGCAGGCATAGTTGGGGCTCATGCGAGTGCACATGGCTACCCCTTTGGTTTGGAGGAAGTGAGAAGATTGGAAGGAGAGTTGTTAAGGGTGAGGATCAGTTCAGCCAGATGGATGAGGAAGTCAGCGGAAGGGTACTGGTTGGTTTAGGGTGAAAGGAAGAAATGGAGGGCTTGGAGGCCTTCGTCTTGTGGATAGATGTGTATAGGGACTGGATGTCCATGTGAAGTTCAGGCATAGGGGGCCGGGGCAACAAAAAGCTTGGAGGAGGTGAAGGGTGTGGGTGGTATCTCAAACATAGATAGGGAGTTCCTGGACTAAGGGGGACAGGATGGTGTCAAGGTATGCAGAGGTGTGCCCAGTGGGACAGCAGCTGGCCGAGACATTGGTCGAACAGGGAAGTCGGTTTTGTGAATGTACAGTTGGAGGTTGAATTGGGCAGTGCAGGATTCGCAGACAGTGAGGTTGGAGGCTGTGGATGGAAAATCCCCAGAGGTGATGAGGTTGTGGATGGTCTGGGAGATGATGGTTTGGTGATGGGCGGTGATGTCATAGTCCAGGGGGCAGTAGGCGGAGGTGTCTGAGAGTTGGCGCCTGGCTTCAGAGGTGTAGAGTTTGGTGTGCCAAACTACCACAATTCACTCTTTCTTCCAACCTTCCCCCACCCCCACAAAAGCCTTGTGAGGGTTGGAGGTTGGAGTGGGTGAGGGGGGGGAGGGTGCACTCCTGACCTGCTCTTTTGAAACATCTAAAGTCTAGATTTTTGACTCCAGGCTTCTCATCTCCTGCCCACCCAGCCATGCTTCGCAAAGCTCACTTACCTCTGTGACTTTACAACCTAAAGAAGTATCTCCATCAGTAAAGTACCTTATCAGTAAACCTCGGAGCAACCTTGGTCTTCCTTCCACCATGCAAACAATTAGTGCATTCGCCAGAGCTCCCTCACTGGTTCCTTCTGGATTGCTACATCAATAAGTCCAATGACAGCCTTTTACAGGTGCTACCCACTGTTATTAGAACCCACATATGCTACATAAGTTTCTGCCTCAACTACTTTTCAGCCGAAGTGATGTTTGCAACTCTGCCCTACCCACCAACTTAGGCACAGCACTTGCTTTTATTCCCAGTGGCAGGACTTGCTAGCTTAGCTTATGTTAAAAGTCTGGCCTAAGTTACTTCTGATGCCTAATAGAATATAAAACATAGAACAGTACAATACAGGAATATGCCCTTCAGCACATCATGTCTGTACTAGCCATGATGCCATTTTAAACTAATTTTTTCTACCTGCACATGGTCTGTATCTCTCTATTCCTGCCTGTTCATGTGTCTATATAAATGCTTCTTAAACATTGCTATTGTATCTGCATTGGGAATGCAGACGTTGGAAAATATCCCTTTTGAACTCAGTGGTTGTAACTGTATAGCAATAAGATGCAAGTCTTGTATGCTTATTACAGCATCTAGCCAATTTGTGCAACTTAGAGAAAAAGACGACAAGTTTTATTGTTTCCAGACAGTCTCAGCAGTGAACAGGTTACCTTCAGACACAATTTAGACATCCAGGTGTGTATTTACAAAGAAAATACTGAGTCTGTATTCAGTATAAACAGTCAGAAGTTTGTATATTTAGAGCAATAATTTTCCACAGCACATTCAAGTAAAATGAATTCAAAACGTGCATTTACTGCAGCATGCATTGTTTTACATTCTCATATTGTTTGTCAGCTCCTGTTTTACAGTACTTCAACATATTGAAAGTAAAGTATTAGCTTTTCTCAGCATTCTCTAAGTGAGGAAGTTGTGGCTTCAAGTCCCAACCCAGACGTTTAAACACAAAATATCTAGGGATGATTAGTGCTTATGGTCTGCTGCACTGTTGAAGGTGCTCCCTTTCAGTGCCATAACCTAAATTGTAAAAGAAATCAAAGGATCCAATTGTACATTTAAGTATATGGATTTTCATTGTGTTAAAATCAAGCCCTTTTCCAAAGACGAGGCTGCTCTGGGGAAATGTCCTGCTTTTGCTAATCTCATTGTTAATGCAGGAGTGGATTGCATATTAGGAATTAGGTTTTATTTGCTCAGCCTTCTGCATTGTATTAACTGACGAAACCAAGAACTATATCTCCTTGTAAACTATGTAAAAGTAAGGCCTGTCTGATCCAAATACAGACAAAGCAGCAATTCACTAAAATTGACAATGTACTCCAGTATTTGTTTGGTCAGCAAGCAACCATACTCCCAAGACAAACAGCTGTTTAACAGTAAGATCAGTACAGATTTAAATTTGCTTGTCTCGTAATATCTCTGACAAATGAACATGCATTTCAAATTTTAACAGCTGACTTCAGTTATTTTTATTTTAGAGGTGATTAATAGACAGTTTGAATGGAAAGTGGTGTTGTAACTATGATGTAGAAAAGTTCTGGAATGTACAGCACAGGTCCACCTTTATTGAAATTGTGCAACTTGTCTTTAGAGTTCAATAAAATCTTGGGCTTCTCGCATCAAGGAATTAAGATGAATTCTTAGGCTTGTCAGGGCAACTAGAAATAGTACAGGAAAACAAAGCTGTGGCAAGATGATTTTGGCACAAGTTGATTTTGGGCTTTACAAAGTTGGTATGGAATTTTATGAAGTGGAGGAGGCAAACTTGGTGATCCATGTTTAAGGATGAAAAGAATGATAGTCATAAAATTTCATGCCTCACCTTATAGACAGAATTTAAAGAGACAGCATTTTGAAAGATCATGTCCAGTCATGTTCAGTGATAAAGAAGTTGGTCTGCATGCCCACATAGAGGACCTATTTTAGGTAACCTTTGCTGAAGGACAAGAACTGGACAAGAAACTCTCAACACAATGGCTATGAAAATTTATCAGTTACAAATACCAAACTAATAATCTTTATGATTTACAATCAATAAACCTAGTTCAATACAGGTTTTTGTTTCTACTTTTGTCTTTTTAAAGAATCACTTGAGGTAAGGGACTGACCAGATTACTCTGTGAAGAGCCAAAATGGTCTTGATGAACCAAATAGAGTCCTTCTGTACAGTTATGCTTATGATTTTTAGAATGTATTTTGCTTTAAAACTTAACCTTAATCGAGCATTTTTTTCACAATTGCTTTCAATATTGACAGAAATATCTTCAAATGATGTGCGAAAAGACATTGATTGCCTAGTGTTATTATGACTAGGCGACTAATCCAGAAACCCAGATAATGTTCTGGGGACACGGGTTCCAATCCCATATGGCAGATGGTGAATTTGAATCACAGAATCCCTACATTGCAGGAAGAGGCCATTTGCCCCATCAAGTCTGCGCCAATCCTCTGAAGAGCATCCCACCTAGACCCAGCCATCTATCCTATCCCTACATTTACCATGCACACTGTAAGGCAATTTAGCATGGCCAGTCCACCTAATCTGACGACAAAAGGAAACCAGAGTATTTGTCAGAAACCCATGCAGACACAGGGAAAACGTGCAAACTCCACCCAAGGCTGAAATTGCACCCAGGTCCCTGACATTGTGAGTTAGCAGTTTAACCACTGTGTGACCATGTCACGTGTTTAAAAATCAGTTTTTAAAAAGTCTGGGATTAAGTGTCTAATGCTGCCTATGAAACTTTTGCCTATTATCAGCAAAACCTATCTAGTTCACTTAGTGAAGGAATTCTACAATCCTTACCCCACCCAATCTGGCCTACATGTGTCTCCAGACCTCCAGCAATGTGGTTAACTCTTACTGGCCTAGCCAGTGACACCCACATCCAATGAATGATTTTTTAAAAAAAAGATATATTTCAATTCTTCTGATATAAGAAAAATGGAGCAAAATAATCAGATTCTGGCATCTGCAACTGTAATGTGATGCAGTTCTCAAGATAGGCAGTCGTTCAGCAGTTCCTCAAATGTTGAGGTTACAATAATCATAATCAGGAAGTTCAACCATACTCAGAAATGTTCCCAGTTGTTAACTGTTCTACCAATTCTTCATTTCTCCCTTATTTGAAAATCTTTTTTGCTATTTATTGCTTTGGTTGGTTCAACAAAAGAACTGTTTGACGGAATATCAAAACATCTTTAAAGAAGTTAAGCACACATAAAGAATTGAAAAACAAAACTGAACTAGTTCAATATGTATTTTAAAAAAAACATTTTTTTGTTTTGGCTCCTTTTAACTACTGTCACCCATGCATGACTGCTCACTTCAGTGCAAGCACATTTTGCATAATTGGTTTCAGATTTTGCTCAATCATTCATAGGATGTGGGAGTTGCTGGCTAAACAGATATCTATTGCCCATCCCTAATTGTGACCCAACTTCTTGAACTACTGCAGTCTGGGTGTTAAATGGAGAAAAAATTCAGAAGTCTGAAGTGCAGAGATTTGAGAGTTCTAGTTCAAGATTCTTGCAAGGTAAACTTGCAGGTTGAGTCAGTAGTTCAGAAGGCAAATGCAATGATGGCATTTATTTTTATAGGACTTGAATATAAAAGCAGGGATTTACTTCTGTGCTCTATAAGGCTCTGGTCAGACCACATAGAACAAAGACAATTACAGCACAGGAACAGTCCCTTCAGTCCTCCAAGCCTGTGCCGATCCAGATCCTCTATCAAAACTTGTCACCTACTTTCCGAGGATCTGTATTCCTCTGCTCCCTGACTATTCATGTATCTGTCTGGATACATCTTAAATGAAGCTATCGTGCCCACCTAAACCACCTTTGCTAGCAACATATTCCAGGTACCACCACCCTTTGTGCAAAGAACATTTCACACATACCTCCCTTAAACTTTTCCCCTCTCACCTTGAACTTGTGACCCCTAGTAATTGAGTCCCCCACTCTGGGGGAAAAAGCTTCTTGCTATTCAACCTGTCTATACCCCTCATGATTCTGTGGACCTCAACCTCTGTCTTTCTAATGAAAATAATCCTAATTTACTCAACCTTTCTTCACAGCTAGCGCCCTCCATACCAGGCAACATCTCCTCTGCACCCTCTCCAAAGCACCCACATCCTTTTGAAATGTGGCAACCAGAACTGTACATGGTATTCCAAAGTCCTATACAACTGACTGCTGACTCTTGTACTCAATACCCTGAACACCCCCAGATCTCTTTGTACATTTGGAGTACTGTGCACATTTTGGACCCCTGATCTCAGGAAGGATTTATTTGCCGTTGGGAATGTTCAGAGGAGGTTGAAGAGAATGGTCCCAGGAATGAAAAGCTCAACAGATGAGAAACGTTTGGCGACTCTGGGTCTATTCTCCTTGTTGAGAAGTAGGAAGGGGAATCTTATTGAAACATACAGAATACTGAATGGCCTGGACAGATTAGATGTTTGGAAGATGTTTCCATTGATAGGAAAGAATAGGACCTGAGGGCACATCCTTATAGTAAAGAAAAACTTTTTAGAACGGTGATAAGGAGAAACTTCTTCTACCAGAGAGTGCTGAGTCTATGGAATTCATTACCACAGAAGGCTATGGGGGCCAGGTCATTGAGTATATTTAAGACTGAGATAATAAGTTCTTGAGTGTCAAGGGGATCAAGGGTTACAAGGAGAAAGCAGGAGAATGGGATTGAGAAACTTATCAGCCATGATTGAATGGCAGGGGGCAAAAAAACAGCAGATGCTGGAATCCGAGTTAGATAAGCAGAAGACTGGAAGAATACAGCAAGCCAGGCAGCGTCAGGAGATGAAGAAGTCGATGTTTCAGGTGTAACCCTTCTTCAGGTCCTGAAGAAGGGTTACACCCAAAACATCAACTACTCCACCACCTAATGCTGCCTGGCTTGCTGTATTTTTCCAGCATCATGATTGAATGATGGAGCAGACTCTATGGACTGAATGGTCTAATTTTCTGCTCCTATGTCTTATGGTCTTATATTGCCTTGTACATGCAAGGAAACCAGCAAGATAGAGAATCCCACTACCTGGGCTGCATCACAAGGGATGGATATGGTCAGCTTTGATCTGAAGAAAATGGCATCAATGACATCTCATATGTATTTGTGAGTCGAGGATTGAGATATACTACACAAGTCACCACTTGGTCCTTGAAAAGAAGAAAAGTATAAAAATTACAGCTGTAACTTTGCTGGCCACTGAGATAGGGTGGCCACCCATTCCTTCCAAGCACAAGCCCTGTTCTAGCAGATTACACAGTTCAGCATTGGTGACCAGAGGCATCATCCATCTGATGCTCCACTGTGTTTTTGAGAGCTGTAGAAAATGACAATGTGAATGAGTTCAAATAACAATGAGTTCATGCGAAGTCTGGTCATTCTCCTCCATCTCGTTGGCAGAACTTAACAGCTGCTTCTCACGAGAGAGGAAAGAGATGGCTGTTGTTGCTGGGCTCACAGACAACATTGTAATTATTTTCTCCAACAACACTTTCTTTGCCTGTGCAATAATGCTATAAGAAATTCATCATCTATGATGTGCATATTAGTGAGCCAATAATTTGTGGGAAATGTTGTAAAAAGAGCAGCATTTCAATAATGCTAATCTTGAGCCACCACATCAGTCAAAGTGAAGCATTGCTTTATGGCCTAGGCCAGTAATGCCATGAAGGCAAGATAATACATGGAAAGGGTGGACGCTAGGAAATTTTTTCCCTTAGGCAAGGAGACTAGGACCTGTGGACACAGCCTTAAAATTAGAGGGGGTCAATTCAGAACAGAAATGCGGAGACATTTCTTCAGCCAGAGAGTGGTGGGCCTGTGGAATTCATTGCCACGGAGTGCAGTGGAGGCCGGGACGCTAAATGTCTTCAAGGCAGAGATTGATAGATTCTTGATGTCACGAGGAATTAAGGGCTACGGGGAGAATGCGGGTAAGTGGAGTTGAAATGCCCATCAGCCATGATTGAATGGCGGAGTGGACTCGATGGGCTGAATGGCCTTACTTCCACTCCTATGTCTTATGGTCTTATGGCTTCACAAAGCAATTACTTCAGTAGGTATGAAGAGAGGTTGAGTAGATGATCCAGATGTTTGTTACGGAACCAAAATGCTAATTTTACATTGCAGGGGAGTGAAATTCTGGCATTATCCACCATCAGAGAAACCTTTCCTGAAAAAGAAAGCTACCCTTGAAGTTCACAGACCATGTAGTTACATACTTAGAGTTCAGTGTATGAATGTGGCCGCTGCAAAGTATTGTCTTCCAGTATCAGTTATGAAATATGAATTCAGAAGTTGTGAACCCAATTCACTTTAGCATCTCAATAGATTTGCTTTTCTGACTTGATCCAAAAGCAGTCAGTGCAAACTATGCAATGGATATGATTGCATGATACCATAACTTTTAAGGCTTTTTGTTCAAAACATTTTACTAATGAATTGCAGTTTCATGCTGGATGGATGGCATTACTGAATCAGTGGATGTATGATTAGTGCGCTGGCAGGGCTTTCAAAGAATTATATTCAGTCCCTGAAGAGAAAAACAGTAATGTACTTCACCCGCTCGGTATCCTGTGGTGCCATTTTGTATTCTTATTGTGCAGCTGACTTTGAATCAAAGACTGCAAGGTTTCAACTTTATGTTCTCCTAAGTAACTTGCAGGCTCCGCCTTAAAGCAGAATGGTCACCTCATCCTTCATATTCAGTTTTGAGCTGCTGTCCCTGTATCCCAGATGACCTTTTAGTCTCTCCTCATTTCCATCCATGCCCTTTATGTAATAATTATAATCCCAATGTGCCCCTTGATTCCAAGGCTTTGCAAATTTCTCATGTAGAAGCCAGAATCATTGTGACTTGTGAAACCTCCCTCCCCCACAGAGCTTCCCATCCCATCCAATGCTGTTTGAGATCCCTCTCTTCAATCTCACCTTGCTACCTTTCACTGTAATCATTCCCTCAGCAACCCATCCCAGTAAACCCTAAAGTCACACTTGAGCTTCTCACTTTTCCCACAACTTCACAGACTGCCACGTGATAAGCTCCTGACCATTAATGCCCAAATGGAACTAGACATGACTGTGGTTCACACTGTGGAATACTTTATCATGTGCATGGCCCATACCCAGACATCTCCACAACACAGCAAACAACAAAGGGACTGACTGCAGTTCAAATTCTAGACTGCAATGACATGGATCTCAGAATCTGGTGGACCAACAGCTTAACTGTGGCAGCACCCCAACTGCAGTAAGGATCGGTGCTTTGTAACTTGTAGATAGCCATTTCGTTGAAGCACATGCAGTGTTTGCAACAATTAAGCAGCTGGCACATATTGTAGGTGTAACAGGTGGCACACTGCAATATGGCAACATCTCCAGCCATTTGACTATTCAATGCTCTGAACTGTGATGAGCTGCCTGCCTCAACATTTGCATTCTCAAACAATTCAAACCCAAGAGGCTGATAGCCTCTGGAGATAGTGGTTGCATAGTCACAATGGTCACTAGGCCTTGTAATATAGAAAAAAAAATTCTGCACATATGGGTTTGAATTCCAACATGGTAGATGGTGAATTCTGGAATACAAAAAGCCTAAAGGAGGCCATGTAACCACTACTGATTGTTAAAAAACCCATCTGGTTCTCTGATGCCCTTTTGGGAAACCAATTTGTTGTCTTTACTTGGTCCAAACTGCATTATTTTAAAAAGCCTGTGAGTTAGCACTAAAGAGTCTATTTGCTAAAATAATGCAAGCCATGAAAGCTGACAGCTTCCGAATAAGTGCAAAATGAGCTTTAAGAAAGTAAGCTTAGTGTCATTAGATGTGTCCTGTGTTGATGCATAAGATGCTTTTGTGATCCTGCATGCAGTAACCTGGTAGAGGTATGCAAGTTATAAGTGCCCTCAGCTCCAAAGTGAAGGGCTGTAGTGGTAATTCGGTTGATCTGAATGCCACTATGACGATTGCCCACATGAATGAATGATGTCCTGTTTCATGAAGCATGCAGGGACGTTGTGGTAAAGACAATTGTCTGAAGGTATGGAGAAACAACCACTGAGCTTCTGCCTCACTGAATACTGTCTACCTTCTGTCTCGTGTCTTGGGGAAGGAGGCGAGAATCAGGAACTGCTCTGAAATGAGACAAGCTACTAATGAGAGGCAAAAGCATGGAAATAACATAGTTGCCATTCACTAACAAGATTCTCTTCAAACCTTAAAGGGAAAAATCGGAATGTTTTCTTGATATCAAGAATTTGATTTTTAATTTTAATCATATCTTCCTAACTTCCACACCACTCAAGGAGCATAACATTTCACCCCTTCATTGTATCTTATATTCCTTTAAATCTAAATGGTATCAGAATAGTTTCTAATGTTTATTACATTATGATTGTGGTCTAAAATACCAGTCAGTTTTCTTTCCTTTCTTGTTCAGGACAATTGGAGCACAATCATTGCATGAGAGATCAGCTAGCTGCTGGGGATCAAATAGTCACGTCTTTGAACAGGTACATCCAGAGAATGTCAGAAGTGTCAAGGTTGTTATAGGGCGCTAAACATCAGTTGAAGAAAATCTACTCATTTACTAATAAGTCTCTCAAAGACTTGTGTTGGAATTGTGCAGTGAAAACAAGTAAATTGTGCATATTTTAATCGCCACATAATCTTCCTCCCAGCATGATAGAAAACAATTTTACAGGGAAGGAATTTTACCTCTCTGTCTCCCCTTACTTTTATTCTGAGTGTAAATAGTTTATTTGCAGGTATAATATTATGGAATTATCAAATCTTATTATCCAATCTTCATTCTGTTTTTAGGATTGAATTTTATCTGCAAATGTACACTTTAACAATTATGCTTTTCATTCTTCCTACAAATTTCTGTATCTGCTGTACTTATTCTGTTGCAGTCTGTTTCTTAGCCATCCTATATTTTCCTTACCTCTTTCTCGCGTTAAGATTTCATTAATGAAGCATCATGATGATAAGATTGAACCTGGGCTAAAATCTTAAATCCTAAAATGAATGCATTAAACTGAAATGGGATGTAAGAATTTTAAAAATCTTGAAACCACACACCAACCTGTCTGTTAAAACTTGAAGGAGGCAGGACAGGTTAAGTTAAAATATTTAAAGAGACTTCATGCCTCAGATTCATCTTCATTCCCAATTTAAGCCAAACTGGTAAACCTAATGGAAGGGAGCCAAGGCCAGATAAAAGTAGTTAGGACTTGCTACCCTGGTGTTTAAATAGATTATTAGTAGAGGTAGAAACAAAACTGGGAAATCAGAAGCAAATTACTGCAGATGCTGGAATCTGTACTGGAAATAAAAAATGCTGGGAATCACAGCAGGTCAGGTAGCACCCATGGAGAAAGAGCAAGCTAATATTTCAAGTCTAGATGTCCCATCATCAGGGCATTAGTTCGGTGATCTTTGCTTCATGATTCTGATGTTGAAATGGTCTAATTTTGGTGGCCAGACCTTTGGTGTTCGGTTGTCTTTCTCTGGAAACTTTTATTGGTTTGTAAGAAGTACAGAGCAACTCATTCACTTGGAAAATATCTCTGGTTTATCAATTCAGTAACAATTCACAGCAGCTGCTGCAGCATGGGTAACTGGTTTTCTTCAAGTTTAATCTGAGTTTTTTACTCCAGCGAACAGATAGCTTTTGCTGAACAACAGCACACACCCTTCTGTGTCTTTCTTTCTTTCTGTGTCTGTGACTCTGTAACTTGTGTTCACCTCCAAACTGGTTCAAGTAAGACAGTCACTAATACCTTCTGGTTTCTATCAAAAGATATTAAACAGAACAAATTGATAATTTATATTACAAACCATTTGGGAAAACGTGTTGATACTTCAGCCCCACTATTCCCCGGAGTCAACAGAAAAGTTAAATTATTCATAGTCCCTAATTTTCCTGCCTGATTCAGTCAGTTTCACAGAAAAAAACTGTCCAGGTTTCTACACCTAACCAAAAAGTATTAATTATTGCAAAGAAATCCATTTTAACCACAGGCAAACAGAACTTTGAATTACCAACATACAACTGTACCAGTTGAAATTCAAACCCTCACACACATATACAGACAAACAAACTTCAATATTGTGCGTGGAGAAAAAATACTGAGGGAAGCACAATACAATAGCTCCAGTCTGTTGGCCACCCTCAGACCCCACCCCCTCCAACCGTAACAAGGACAGAACACCCCTGGTGCTCACCTTTCACCCTACCAACCTTCGCATAAACCAAATCATCCGCCGACATTTCCGCCACCTCCAAAAAGACCCCACCCCTTTCTGCTTTCCGCAAAGATCATTCCCTCAATGAATACCTGGTCAAGTTCACGCCCCGCTACAACCCATCCTCCCATCCTGGAACTTCCCCTGCCACCGCAGGATCTGTAAAACCTGCGCCCACACCTCCTCCCTCACCTCTATCCCCTAAAGGAACCTTCCACATCCATCAAAGTTTTACCTGCACATCCACTAATGTCATTTATTGTATCCGTTGCTCCCGATGCGGTCTCCTCTACATTGGGAAGACTAGGCGCCTTCTACCAGAGCGCTTTAGGGAACATCTCCGGGACACCTGCACCAATCAACCACACCGCCCCTTGACCCAACATTTCAACTCCCCCTCCCTCTCTGCCGAGGACATGGAGATCCTGGGCCTCCTTCACCGCCGCTCTCTCACCATCAGACGCCTGGAGGAAGAACGCCTCATCTTCTGCCTCAGAACACTTCAACCCCAGGGCATCAATGTGGACTTCAACAGTTTCCTCATTTCCCCTTCCCCCACCTCACCCTAGTTCCAAACTTCCAGTTCAGCACTATCCCCATGACTTGTCCGGACTTGTCCTACCTGCCTATCTCCTTTTCCACCTATCCACTCCACCCTCTCCTCCCTGACCTATCACCTTCATCCCCTCCCCCACTCACCTATTGTATTCTATGCTACTTTCCCCCCACCCCCACCCTCCTCTAGCTTATCGCTCCACCCTTCAGGCTCTCTGCCTTTATTCCTGATGAAGGGCTTTTGCCCGAAACATTGATTTCGCTGCTCCTTGGATGCTGCCTGAACTGCTGTGCTCTTCCAGCATCATTAATCCAAAATCTGGTTTCCAGCATCTGCAGTCATTGTTTTTACCTCGTGGATTCAATGAAGTATCCATTTCACTTATAAGAATACCTTTCCAGATGCTTTCAGTTTTTTTGCTGGAGACACGGGGAAGTTCATACATTAATTTGAGATACAGACTCACGAATACCCTGTTTTATTTATAAAGATGATGACAATACGCTTAATTTATACAAAGAACTGTGGATGCTGAAGATCTGAAACAATAACAGAAATTGCTGGAGAAACTCAGCATCTCTGGTAGCATCTGTGGATAGAAATGATGAAGGATCAATGAACCAAAGGCATGGTAGCTAAATTCACAGATGACACCAAAGATAAAAGACACAAGGAAATTGTACACTAATCTGTGTAGTTGAGCATGTGGGCAAACATCTGGTAGGTGGAATATAACTTGGGAAATTGTAAAGTTGTTCACTTTGGCAGGAAGTGAAAAAAACAGAATATTATTTAAAAGGTGAATTGTCATTGAATTCCAAGATTCAGAGGGATTTAAGTTTCTTGTATATCAGTCATAAAACGTTAGGATGCAGGTATGGAGATCCAAGATGGCGGCGACTCAGCAAGTCTGAGTTTACAGTGCTCTTCCCAAAACCTGGGTAAAGTGAGTTACTCACCCCCACCACACTTACCAAACCACCCAAAAAAAATTTTCTAACCTTAATTAGCTGTTTACTATTATATTTAAGCAGTTTAATATTAAGTGGATAATGAGTAAACCAAAGGGATCCCGCAGCTCTCAGAAAACAAAGACCCCTCCCCCACCCTCCTCTCCTCCTCCGGCTGCAGCTGATGTAAAAACAGGCCTTGAAGAGATGATTGCCAGGCTGGAAACGACACTCGTCAATTTCATTGCAGAATCCAGACAGAGATGGAATGCATTCGAAGAAAAGTTACAAAAGTACAGCCAGGCTCTCGAGGAATTACAGGGCCGAGTGAAGGGGGCGGAGCTAAAGGCCACGACCTCCGAGGCTGCAGCACAAACAGCTGCAGAACAGGTGCGAGCTCTGGAGCAGAGAGTCCGGGCCTTTGAAATCTACATGGATGATCTGGATAATAGAAATCGGAGAAAGAATATCCGTCTTCTGGGCCTCCCTGAACAAGAAGAGAAGGGACAGTTAGCAGTATTTCTGGAGCGATGGTTGCCCCAGCTTTTAAACCTGGGGGCTGAAACTGACCGGGTAAGGGTGGAGTGGGCCTACCGGGTCGCAGTACGCGGATCTGGCCCAAACCAGCGCCCACGCCCGGTCCTGTTCCGGCTGCAGAGTTATAGGGAGAGGCAGATACTCCTGGACGCCTCCAGAAAGCTTGGAAAGGATCCTAAAGCTATGATTCATGAAGGATCCAAGATTATGTTATTTCAGGACTTCTCCCCGGCTTTGGCACGAAGGAGGAAGGCGTTTGATGAGGTGAAGAAATGTCTAAGGAACTTAAATATTCAATACACCTTATGCTACCCAGCGACGTTATGCTTTAACCACGAAGGATCCGAGTATAATTTTAGATCACCAGAAGAGGCTAAGGAACTTTTAGACTCGTTTAAATAAATCGTAAGAGACAATTTATGTTGGCTTGCCTCTTCCACACTCCGTGGGGAGAAATGGATACTTTACTTTACTTTTGCTTCTGGGAGCAGGGTTGTCTTCCCTTGCTATTTTATGTTATTATACTTAACTGTAATTTGTTGGAGTTGTAATTTTATAGTTATGTGTGTTTGTACGTGGCATTGATGCTATCAGATATACTCAGGTATGGGTGGGGAGGGGTGGGGGTGGGGCGCTCACTGTTAACTCTAGCTCGGTATTATATCTAAATCCTATTAAGGAGCGCCCGGGTCAAGGGTGGGACACTGTTTGGGAGAGGATATGGTGGACCTTTAGAAAGGAAGTAAGGCCCCCTGAGAACAAGGGACAAGGGGGAGGATCTCCATTCAAACATGTTTTTTTTTGTTCTTATTGTTTGGAAATAGTTTCCTTTTTATTATACTGTTATGAGTGTATCAGAGAACATTTTCTCTTGTTTGAAGGATGTAAGTGACTCAACTATACACTCTGGATAATTGTGGATTAGATTAGTAGTTAACTGAGTTTCATTGTTTTTCTTTCTTCTTTAGTATCATTCCTTTGAATTTTGATGATTATATATTTAAGATCTATTTTTATATTAATGTTTGTGCTTGAAAGTTCTGTTTATTTTTGTAAATCTGTCAAAATATTAAATTTCTAATAAAAATATCTTTTAAAAAAAAGGATGCAGGTATAATAGATATAATTAATCTGCTGTATCACGCAAATTCTTGATTTCCTGATCTGCGTCAAAAAATGTAACAATAAAAATCAATATCGGAAAAATATTTTGGTGAACTGGGTGGCTGAGGGCCCCCCTGGACTTTCAAATTGGCACAGATTAATTATGGAATGTATTCCCCTTGACTTCCTTACAAATATGGTGCACCGAAAGACTGAATTATTTTATAAAATATGGCAGCCCTTTTTGAATTACATAAATGCAGATATTTCGGCCATCCTAACAAGGGCTTTTATTTAATGAAGATCACAAACCTGGCTGCTCCGGGGCCCCTTGGGAGAGGAATCCCGCACGATTACGGGTTTTATTACATTTGATGTTATTACATTCCGAGCATGTAAGAGACTTAAGTATGCACTCTGGTTAGTTATAGGTTAGATTAGTAGAAAGTTGAGTTTTGTTTTTTTTTATTTTGGTAATTTTTTTTTCCCTTTGTTAAATTTTGACTATTGTATATTTGACTTAATTGTACATCAATGTTTGTATTTGAGAGTTTTGTTTATTTTTGTAAACTTGTAAAAATGTTAAATTCCTAATAAAAATATCTAAAAAAAATCAATATCCGTGAGCAAAACCTGTCTATCCCTGATTTTTAACCAGCTCTGCACTCTCAAATGTCATCATTCGTGAGGGTTCTCATGCAGGAATGACTTTAATCAAGATGGCTCATGGGAGTTATCACAAGAGGAATTGAACTGACAGAAAGGAGAGAAATTGCTGAAGAAACTGAGCAGGTCTGGCAGCATCTGTGCAGAGGAAGCAGAGTCAGCATTTTGGGTCCAGTGACCCTTTTCAGAACTTGCGAGTTTTTCCAGAAATTTCTGGTTTTGTTTCAGATTTCTAGCATTCACAAGTCTTTGTTTTCTTTTTTTTTAATGCTCATCTGATTTTCCAGTTGATATGTAGATTGAAGTCACCTATACTTACTGCTGTCTCTATATCAGAAGCACCCAATATTTTTCTTGCATACTGTGTCCCATTTGGTGGTTACTGTTAGGGGGCATATAGCCTAGTCCCATGAGTGACTTCTTTCCTCAACTATTTCTCATCTCCACTCTAACCAATTCTACATTTTTATCTCTGAACAAAAGTCATCTTTATGACATTGGTGCCATCTTTAATTAACTGTTAAATAACTAGCCCTTCATCTTTACTGAGCTTCCTATTTATCCTGAATGACATAAATTTCTCAATGTTCAAGACTCCATCCTTGTTATCCTGAAGCCATGTCTCTGTAATAGCTATGAAAGTTTATTTTACAATGTGAAAAAATTGTTATGAATGTTCCATGTTTTCTCGTACTATCAATGCAAACTCATCTTATTAACTATCTACTTCACCTCTATGGTACCCTTCTCATTTGATCCTGGCAGAATTCTACCACTCACTATACATGGAATTACTCATCACTGCTGGGATACACCAGAAGCCCCAGTGCCAGTGCCATCTTTAAAAAGCCATTGCCCCATTCCTGGCAGAAAAGGGGAAGTTGGCACCCGCCTTGCTGCCAAGGGCCTGCAGATCCTGATAGATACGATGGTGTAGAGGGCCAGCCTTTTCTCACAGGACTGGCAGAGTACACCATGAAAACAGGCCCTACCAGTCTTATCTAAGGTTGCCTGTGGGATCAGTGTCATCTGGAGGAATGTTCAACATGTAAGGAGAAGGTCAGTGTAACCTGGTCCAATCTGTGAGATGAATCCTTGACCCTGTGTGTAAAGTGCCCTTGTATCTTCGTTCTATTCATAGTTGCCATTGCACGACAAAGTGCAGCATTAAAGCGCAGAACCATAAGCGGTTCAAAGTTATGATGGTACAGAAACTGGCATACGTCTGATGCTAGCATCTGTGGACAAGGGTGCTTACATCGGCTTACCATAGAGTATGCCTGAGACATTGGTGACTGGTGTCCAAGATGAAGGCCAGAGGAGCAAGGGATGAGCTGGAGTTATCACATATCTTTTCTGACTTTCATATTAAGAATGCTCAGTTTCTCATTTCCATCAGGTGAGTGATAGAATTAGAGAGTAGAGATTAATGAAGTGAGTTTAATTCAAGGTGATAATAAGTGATAAATTTTATTAATGGGCCTCTCTCTGCTCATTAGCAAGAATCTAATCTTGACATCCATATCTTAGTTGGAAAACGCATCTCGTTTCTTTAACATCAAGAAAGGCCTTGCTCCACGTTTCATACGACTCTCCCAAGTTTCTCTACCATAGCCCATGTCTTTTACAGCATGGGAAGATATCCCCAGAACCTTTAATTTTGTCTGTGTGTTATCTTTGTAAGATTTGGGCTAGATTGTTGATGTTTTGCTAGGTTTTATTCTCTCTGCCCTTTCATGATATTCTCTGGCTCACATTTCCCATATTACTATTTTCTTCTTTTAACATGTCTCAACACTTATTTGCCATATCATTTTGCATTTAATCCCTTTTCTCCACTATTTAGTTTAAAACCATTTCTGTCTCCCTAGTTGTGTGGTTTGCAAGAATACTAACCCCAACTTGGTTTGAGTGTAGACTATTCTAACAGTATAGCCGTTTCAGGACGTTTCAGGCATAAGCCCTTCTTCAGGAATGAGGAGGGTGTACCAAGCAGGGTAAGATAAAAGGTAGGGAGGAGGGACTTGGGGGAGGGGCGTTGGGAATGCGATAGGTGGAAGGAGGTTAAACTGAGGGTGATAGGCCGGAGAGGGGGTGGGGGCGGAGAGGTCGGGAAGAAATTTGCAGGTCAAGAAGGCGGTGCTGAGTCCGAGGGTTGGGACTGAGACAAGGTGGGAGGAGGGGAAATGAGGAAGCTGGAGAAATCTGCAATCATCCCTTGTGTTTGGAGGGTTCCTAGGCAGAAGATGAGGCACTCTTCCTCCAGGCGTCATGTTGCCATGGTCTGGCGATGGAGGTGGCCAAGGACCTGCATGTCCTTGCAAGGATGCCTTCCTTGAAGAATCTCTCTTCCTCCCTCTACAAGGTTTTCAGTGAGTCCCTCTCTCACTGCACCCCCCAGGTCATCTCCTCTGCCCTGAAGCTCTTCAGCCACGGCCTCAAACAGATTCGCTACCACAGCCACATCTCCTTCCTCAGCACCTGTCTATGGAACCAACTGACCCCGCATGGACTCTGGGCTACATTCAGACCAACAAAATTTGGACCCAACCAGTATCTACAACAAATCCGAAGCCTCCAGCAACAGACCTCCCTCCAGATCCTCCACTCCACGCTTGCAGCCATACGCTGCTACCTACATTCCCTGCAATCAGCCCTACCCCAGCACAGGCCAACACTCTCACAGACCTGCAAAGGACCTCTACTGTTCTTCATTCTCAGAAGAATCCATACACTAAACAAACAGTTCTTCCTAGCCATATTGGACATTAAAGACAGTTAAGTACCAAAAACTTTTATGTACTTACCCCCACACTCCGAATTCCTCAACCATTCCAGTGTCATCCATTGGCCTCCGGAACCGCTCAGGCGCCATTACCCACCTGGCCGCTGCAGCAACTGCCACCATGAACCATGACGTCACTTCCACCCCCGCCGACCATGCAGCCTCTGCAATCGCCACCCAGACAACCGACCCCACCATCGCCAGGAAGACCATCACCAACAGATTCGCGGCCTCCACGGGGTCCACAGCCACTGGGAACAACACTGTTTCTGCCATCGCCACAGCCACTTCCGCCTCCAGTGACGTCACTCGCCTGCACAGCGATCACGCTGCATGTGTCTCCGCCCCGTCGCCAATCTCCACCCTGCGCCGATCCTCCGCCCAACCCCACCCCCATGCTGATCCCCGCTCCCACGCCCATCTCGGCCCCACGCCCAACTCCACCCACATGCCAAACTCCACCCCCACACCTAACCCACCCCCCCACTCCCAGCTCCAGCCCCACACCAGGTCCAGCCCTGCTGTATTTTCACCATCCCTCCAGACCACCTCCTCTCTGAGGATGAACGATCAGTTCTCAGCAGAGGCCTCACCTTCATCCCCCTACGTCCCCGGATTAACGAGTTCAACATGCGGCGCGACATCGAGCATTTCTTCTGCTGCCTTCGCCTCCGCACCTACCAGTTAGTATCTACATGAACCATTGCTAACCACTGTGCCACCCATGTAGTACTGCTGCCTCACAGCACCAGAGACCCGGGTTCAATTCCCACCTCTGGCAACTGTCTATGTGGAGTTTGCACATTATCCCCGTGTCTGCGTGGGTTTACTCCCACAGTCCAAAAAATGTGCAGGTTAGGTTACGGGCTAAATTGCCTGTACTGTTAGGTGAAGGGGTAAATGTAGCGGAATGTGTCTGGGTGGTTGGTTTTCGGAGGGTTGGTATGGACTTGTTGGGCCGAAGGACCTGTTTTCACACTAACTAATCTAATCTAATCTGCAAAGATTCTTTTAGACAGTGAGTGGTTCATGTATGGAATGTACTTCCAGAGGAAATGATAGATGTGGGTACAATTACAATGTTTAAAAGACATTTAAGTAAGTACACGAATAAGAAATGTTTGGAGGGATATGAAACCAAGCGCAAGAAGGCGGGACTAGTTTAATTTGGGATTATAGTCGATATTGACTTATTGGATTGAATAACTTATTTCCGTGCTGTATGAATCTATGACTCTTTGATTATATGACTCTGCTAGACCTTCCCCTTTGCACGACAAATTCCTTAAGTGGATGTTCTGAAACCTGGTACTAGGCAGGAAGCTTGGATACTTGCTCTTTCCTGAAAAGAATGATGTCAATCTCCCTCTTCACCTACTACTACTACTACTACTACTATATTTCTTGTTCTTCCACTCAACTGAATGGCTTCCTGTACCACAGTGCCATGATCAGTTTGCACATCCATCCTGCAGCCTCTGCTATCTTCTAAACAGGCTGAAGTAATCTCAAACCTTAATAACAATCCAGCAGACGCTTCTGCGCGCCTGCCCTTTCGTCACATTATGTGTCTCACTCATAGTCACACTGTCCTGTATTACCACTGGACTGGGAGTTCTGATTCAGTCAAAGTAGTGTCACTGTTGCCTGGTGAACTTGCAGTTCATAAACTCAGAACTAAAGTTCCTTAAACTTCAAGCCCTTGCAACAAATGTGTTTACCCTGGATGATAATGGTTTCCAGCAGTTCCACATGTTGTAGCTTTGACACATCACCTGAACTGCTATTGTTAATGAGTTTTAGTTATTTAAATTTATTATTCACTTACTTTTATTGCATTTTGTATATTTTATTAGCTTTCCCACCAATGTGTATACCATGTTAAAATTTAAGAATAGAAAATAACTTCAACACTTAGCAAGAACTCACAAATAGGTAGCTTCTTTTTCTGTACTATAGAAAGAACCCAATTCCAAACAGCTCAAATGAATCTTGCATTGTTTCTGACTATCTGCCACAATGTCTTCATTACGTCTGCTTCTCCTAGTGATGCTAACTGCCTGTTTTGGGGTCCTCACCTCACTGTCTGCTTTCCACTGTTAAGATGTCTCCCCACAGTGTGAAATTTGGAAGGTGGCCAAGAAGGAATAGGCGTTACTACTGTTTTCTTTTTGGGGATAAACATTGACAGCATTTTCCTTCCTATTTTATATTACTGCATTGTTTGCTGTTTTGCTGGTTACAAGAGATAAAGACTTCAGCAAATTTCAATCTGCATACCAAATATATCATTGAAGTCTGAATGTTACAAGCACCAATATATATTTTTCATTGTGGTATATTTATAACTACAATAAAATAATTGAAAATGAATGACCAGTGAATGCCATAATAGATAAGAGTTGAAAATTGTCGTATGTCTGATATGTTGAATTGCGAACTATTAAGCCATATATTCAAATTCTACATCACTTTAAGTAGTAATTAACCTTAATCCATTAATTTACTGACACGCTGGTTGCTAACTTATCACGGAAAATTAGTTGAATCATATAAATAACAATTAGCTTAATAATTTAAACTAAGAATTTAAAATGAGATGTTTAATGTATATCAAACAAAGTGGCGTACAGCCCTTAACAGTATAGATATAATGAATGACAAACTAACAAAAATATGTACAAATAAAATTTGATAGCATTAACTTAAATATTCCACTGCAGCAGCATGAAAATGCTTTTCCAGAAACATAAACAAATTGTCTTTAATGCAGAGAAGTGTTTGGAATACAGAATACTTTCACTGCAACCAAGATATTGCTGTTTGAGTTTATTATAATAGAGGTGTTATGAAATTGCAGCCCATTAGTGAAGATGTCTGCAAAATCAGATTGTTTTTGACTTTCTGTTATGAGGTCTAGTTGTTGTGATTGAGCCAGGAATCAAGCTTTGGGAATGGCTAGAGATCAGGATCACATAAAATCCTGAGGCTGTGATCACAAAACTGGCAAAAATGCGAGGCTAACGAATCAAGATTCAGGAGCAAGGAGGGCAAAGGCAGAATTAGGTGAAGGAGAAAAGCTTGGTAGGGGCCAACCTAGTGGTCAGAAGAGGAAGCTAACAGCTGAAAATGTGTTGCTGGTTAAAGCACAGCAGGTTAGGCAGAAGAGGAAGCTAACCAGGATGGGGAGTCAAGAATATTGGCAAATAAGTAGGGAATGGATAATTGTGGAGTCAAGATGGAGTGGAGGAGTACATTCAGAATTGTGAGGTTGCACAGAAAGAAGTAACTGCATTCATGCCAGTGAACAGGAATGTTTTAATAAGTATATCTACTATATGCAGAGTTAGATAGGAGAAAGCATTATTAGAATCATGCTGGCTTGCTCTGATTTCCAAGTCTGTCTGGACTTCAGGAGGCATCACTGGAGATATATCCCATTCATTAGCATACTGGGATGTAACCATGATTCCACATCAGTTGAGTTTTTTGCAAGCAGTCTGTTGACTGGTCTTGTGTGCAGCCCAGTCTCAAATTCTCTCCCTCTTACTGCTTCATAAAGCATCATTGTATTACACAGCTTAACAATGTACAGTATGCAGTATAACTACTTGATTTTCAAATTTCAACATTTTCCGGTTATACCAGTTACACAGTCCAAGTTCCATTTCAGTTTATCACCACAAAATTGAAAAATATGTGGTCCTTTTATTGTTTCTAAAGTCTAAACTTTGACAGTCTGACTTTATGAAAAGGAATACGTAAGCCAGTTTGATTGCTTGAAAGTGTTTCTGCAATTAAAGTAGCACATGGGACAAATGAATTGAGGAGACTGATTTTTCCAAAAACACCTGAATACATAAAATCATAGAATCCCTACAGTTTAGAAAGAGACCATTCGGCCCATGAAATCCTGCACCCACTCTCTGAAGAGCATTCCATCCAGACCCCACCCCCAACCTATCACCACATTTTTCATGGCTAATCCACTTCGTCTGTATATTCCTAGACCCTACAGAGCAATTTAGCACAGCCAATTCACCTGTACATATTTGACTATGGGAGGAAACCAGAGCACCTAGCAGAAACTGACATAGGGAGGGGGAGAACGTACAAACTCCACACTGACAATCATCCAAGGTTGGAATTGAATCTGGGTGCCTGGTACAGTGAGGCAGCAGTGCTCACCACTGGGCCACCATTCCATTGTGTCTAAATTCATGAGGAGGAACAGTGTTGTCTTATCTGGCAAATCAGAATTGGCTATTCTCAACCCCTTTATGTTTGTGATCGTGCACATTCTGCAAAGATCTTCCTTTCTTCTCACCTCCGCCTCAAATCTTTGAGGTGGAGAGAGCTCACAGCCATCTTCTCCTAACTCACATCTGGAATATTATGTACAGTTCTGGTCGCCCTGCTATAGGAAAGATATTATTAAATTGGAAAGGAAACAAAATAGATCTACAAGGATGATACTGGGACTGGAAGGGTTGAGTTATTAGGAGACGCTGGGACTTAAGAGGGGGTACCATTTTAGAGGTTTATAAAATCCAGAGAGACATAGTTAAGGTAAATAGCAAAGGTCTTTTCCCTACTTAGACTTTGGTTGACAGAATGGTTCTAAGTCTGCTGGGAGATGATCTGGAATGAACAGTAATCTATGAACCAACAATGAAGACACAGGAACATTTAGGAAAATCTAACTGATGACCTTTGGGATCAGAGACCATTCAGTCAACCCAAGTCTAAGTAGGAAAAAGACCTTTACAATGTTTATTGAACAGAATTTGAAACCAAAATGCTGGTTTGAGATTATCAATTTATTTTACACTGAAAACTCTGAATTTTCAGAACAGTTATCTGTGAGTCAAAAGCTTGACCAGGACTACATTTCCATGCATTCTAATGAAGAAATTTAATTGAACTCTCTCCTGGAAAGATTTCGTGCAAAATAAATTTCCCACGGGAAGTGGTTTGTACATGTCCTATTTTGGGAATCAGGCCAAGTTCTACTCATCCTGGATCCCACAACGACTGCAATTGATAACTTAATTTGCTTTGTAACTTTATTATAGCCTTCTCTTTGGGCAGAATGATGTTTCAGGTCCAGCTCAAAATAACTGTACTTTACCTGTTCTACAAGAAATGACACCAAATTAGCAGAGATAGATGATAATGCAGATGTCTCCACCAGGCACAGGAAAGCAAGCTTGAAAAGCAGATAAATGGCAAATTGAAATAAACATAACAAAGGTAGTCCATTTTGACAGGCAAAGGGAGTTTATCATTCCTTGGAGAACAAAAAGTTAAATGGTGGAGACAAGCAAACTGTTATGGTAATACTTGAAAAAAAAACTCATGACATGATCTCATTTTTTAAGGCTTTTGATATAAAAAAAGGGTTGCATTTAATGACCTCCACAATTGTAGATATTTTTAATTGACCTGTCAATGACACACCTTTGCAATAGGTGGGACATGAACATAGTTCTCCTAGCCCAGAGGTGGGGAAACTACCACTGCACCACCCCTTCATATATGGGACTGGATGGATAATTAGTCGAGTGCAGTAAACACTTCTCACTGTGATGATAACGCAATAAAGAAGGAGCTTATCGGAAACATACTTAGGACGAATGTAGTCCTAACAGTCTCTGTAGTAATAGAAGTCATATTCATGTGATCTGTAAATAGTTGCAATAAACCTCATATTGTTTGCTCAACTAGACCCTTCTTTTGACAAGAAAGGTAGATATCTTAGGTCACTTTTGGTATGAAGGAATTCACACAAAACACCCTGTGGGTTAGATGGTGGGGCAGGGACATACTGAATCGGATGGAAAGGTGGTGGATCCCAGCTGCCTTTCCACTTCCACCCAAATTAATTCCGCGGCTGGTAGGATAATGCATGGCCTTCCTGGCTTGTCATCAGTTGAGGACGTAAATCATTAGGCTGAAAGTTCTTCACAGGATTTTAAGGTCTGATCAAAATGAATACAAGACCCAGGTGCACTTTGATATAAAGCAAGTTTATTACCTTAATCTACTTTAGAAATATGCAAGCTAATGACTGACTCTATTAGCTTCAACTATTTTAGACATATTCAACAAGCAAGTGTCACTCCCTTTTGCCTGTTGGACACTCCTGAGTTACAGCTGGCACTCAAAACTCCCATCTCAAATTCCATGGCACCATCCCAATGGTGAAAAGGCATGGCCCCAGTCTCATGAACTGGTCTGATTGGGAAAGACCAAAGAGTGGACAGCGTCCCTGATATTAATACTGTTCTGGTTAGATACTGTACCACCATTTCATCGTACTTCAATACTTCCCCAACCCTCAAAAAGAGATGGAAAAACAAGTCCAGCTGGCCCTACTTAGACTGCACAAACAGACAGTTCCCACCAACCCTCAAGGTCGGGCAGCTTCCACCTAGTCAAAGCAGAATGGTTTTGCATTAGGACTATTATTCATGTACGTTGCTGTTTACTTCAGTTGCTTATTTTCATGTCCAATTAATCCTTAACCATTGTCTGAAAATATCATATTTAAGCCCAACACTACAGGCCCTTGTGGACAGTTATTGCTGAGGTTAATGCCCTATCCTTCCTGTCAATGCTACTCTGTCCCATGACTGTCATCCCATAATCCTTTTCCAGCCATCATCTTGTGTTACCTGGCATCCAGCAATGATATTAAGTGTTGGGTTGATAGCATATCAGAAGCAGAAACTGCTTTCTCTCCCAACTGGAAAATATCCTCTCTGATCATTTCTCCTATCAACCTTTGCAAGGCAAATCCTCCAGAATCTCTAGATTGCCACATTCTGCTTGGTAGTGAAATATAAATAAGATAACCACTGGCAGAATAAGTAAGAATTATAGAGGAATTACCTTTTATTGAGGGATAGACATTAGTCCCTGTAATGTCATATTTGCAAGCAGAGGTAGGAGTTAATTTCTCAAATAATTGAGAGAAAGCTGTGATTTCTCAAGGCCTATCCCTCCTAAAAGTGAGTCCTCTGCCAAGCTGGTTCCAATCATCATTTTAGATTTCCAGTGTCTGCAATATTTTGATTTTGGATTGACTTTTCTTGTGTTATGCCTGGTAACCAGGAGTAAAATTGGTGTTTCCAACTGGAAAGATAGACACGTGTCCATTCGAATAGATATGCAAAATACTGTGGATTCTGGAAATTTGAAATAAAACTAGGAAATGCAAGGTGTACTCAGCAGGTCAAGCAGCAGCTGCAGAGAAAAACAAATTTAACAGCATGAATTTTTGGGCTGTCGCAATGATCGTTAGAATGCCACAACACTCATAAATGCTACACATGTAATCCAGGGTCATCAAATCCAACTTTTGCAGAAGTACGCTTTGCTCATTAGGAATCTGTTGAAGCACAGTAGAGTCAGGGCAAGCAGGACATCCTTTTTTGCAGTACTAGCTGCTGTAATGTAGATATATGTAGGTTTAATTTAAATGTCAGTAAATTAATGATTGATGGGTGACTCGATGAATGGATAGGTAAATGAATGGTAGATGGGCAAGGAGGTTGAGAAAGCAAGTAAGTGGAGGGTTGAGGGAAGTAGGTGCCGCTAGCCCCTTGAATGTCTTATCTGCAGAGAAAAGTTCTTAAATAGTTGAGGAGATTTTAAAAATGTATCTGTGTTCGCAGTGGGAGATAGTGTATTCAACATGCAAAAGAAGGATCAAAAGCACTGATGCTTCAAATCCTTTGGAAAAAAATACACTATGTTGCAAATTTCTCTAGTAAGTCCATAACCATAATAAATACAAGTAATTGGGACATTTATGAGTAATCAATTCAGCTGAAAAAGTAGGCATGCCATGGAATTGTTTGTCTCATTGAAGTGTGCTCTGTTACTGAAAAAGTTGGGAACTGTTCTTAAAGTACAGATAGATGAACTGTTGAGCTTATGGCAAAGACAGAGATTTCTGGAAACAAACTTAAAGGCTTTGTATCTTAATGACAGAGCATTCTGAATAAGGTCAATGAACTGGCAGTGCAGATTGTGGTAAATAAATATAATCTTCGAGCCTGTACAGAAATATGGTTACAAGGAGATCAAAAACTGGAAACTTAACTTTTAGGGATTTTTGATATTTTGGAGAGACAGGAGGAATGGAAAAGGTGGTAGGCTAGTATTGTTAATAACAAATGACGAGGGCATTTGTGAGAGATGATTAAGGTTCGGATGATGTAGAGTCCATTTGGGCAGTGAGGAAAATTGCAAGGGAAAGAAGACATCAGTAGCCAATCTGTCAGAAAGGTTATAAATCAACAATAAATTGGAGGATGTTAAAGGAAGAGGGCAATAATTATGTATAGCTTCAATCTTCATGTTGATTGAATAAATAAAACTGGGAAGGGTCACAACAATAACAAATTCGCAGAGTGCATTGGGGATAGTTTCCAAGAGCAGTATGTCATGGAGCAAATTAGGGTGCAAGCCAACTTGGATCTGGTAATGTGGCAGGTTTAATAATTAACTTCAGAGTAAATGATCCCCCCAGGAAGTAGTCATCATAATATGATAGAATTTAATATTCAATTCGAGTGAGAAGCTTGGATCAGAAACGATTGTGTTTAAATTAAATGACGTGAGTTGCAATGAAATGAGGTAGAGTTAGCTAAAGTGATATCTGGGCAGATAGATTAGCAGGAATGACAGTAAGCACTGAATGACAGAGAAAGTAATTTATGACTCTCAGCAAAAAATATATCCCAGTAATAAGGGAAGATTCCAATAGTGGGATAAACCAACCATGGCTAACGAAGCAAATGAAGGAGAGTATTACGTTAAAAGAAAAAATATATGAGGAGGCCAAAGTTAGTGATTGCCCCAAAGACTAGGATAAATTCAGAGTCCAGCTGTCATCTTTATGATGGAAGATGCTTTGAACATCCAATTAATATGAATGAATACAGGGGACAAGTTAAGTACTATCTCCATCGTGAAAGAAATAATATCAGACAAAGTAATGGGACTGAGGACAGATAAGTTCCCTGGCTCTGATGTCTTGCATTCTAAAATGCTAAAAGAGATAGCTGTAGAGAAACTGGATTCATTCATTGTAATTTTCCAAAACTCCGGATTCTGGAGAATGATAAAGGATTGGAAAACTGCTAATATAGAACAGCATAATACAGACCCTTCGGTTCTTGATGTTGTGCTGACCTGTGGAACCAATCTGAAGCCCATCTATCCTATACTATTCCATTTTCATCCATATGTTTATCCAATTACTCTTTAAATGCCCTTAGAGTTGGCGAGTCGACCACTGTTGCAGGTAGTGTGTTCCACACCCTCACTACTCTGAGTGAAGAAAATTCCTCTGGTATCTGTCCTATACCTATCGCCACTCAATTTAAAGCTATGACCTCTTGTGCTAGCCATCACCATATGAGGAAAAAGGCTCTCACTGTCCACCCTATCTAACTGTCTGATTATCTTATGTGTCTCAATTAAGTCACCTCTCAACCTTCTTTTCTCTAACAATAACAGCCTCAAGTCTTTCAGCCTTTCCTCATAAGACCTTCCCTCCATACCAGGCAACATCCAAGTAAATCTTCTTTGAACCCTTTCCAAAGCTTCCACGTCCTTCTGATGATGCAGTGTCCAGAACTGTACACAATACACCAAGTGCAGCCGCATCAGAGTTTTGTACAGCTGCAGCATGACCTCATAGCTCCAAAACTCAATCCCTCTACCAATAAAAGCTAACACACTGTATGCCTTCTTAACCTTAGCCCATCAACCTGAATGGCAACTTTCAGGGATCTATGTACACGAACACCGAGATCTCTTTGCTCATCTACACTACCAAGAATCTTACCATTAGCCTAGTACTCTCTATTCCTGTTTCTCCTTCCAAAGTGAATCACCTCACACTTTTGCACATTAAGCTCCCTTTGCCACCTCTCAGCCCAGCTCTGCAGCTTACCTATGTACCTCTGTAATTGCAACATCCTTCGGCACTGTCCACAACTCTACCGACCTTAGTGTCATCTGCAAATTTATGAACCCATCCTTCTACGCCTTCATCTAGGTCATTTATAAAAATTACAAACAACAGTGGCCTCAAAATAGATCCTCGCGGTACACCATTAGCAACTGAATTCCAGGATGGATATTTCCACTTCTGTTTTCTTTCAGCTAGCTAATTTCTGATCCAAACCGCTAAATTACCTTCAGTCCCATGCCTCTGTATTTTGTGCAATAGCCTACCAAAGGCAACCTTATCAAATGCCTTACTGAAATCCATATATAGCACATCAACCACTTTACCCTTAGTGACCTGTTTGGTCACCATCGCAAAGAACTCAACAAGGTTTGTGAGGCACAACCCAACCTTCAAAAACCATGTTAACTATCCCTAAATAATTTTATCCTTTCTAGATGGTTATAAATCCTGTCTCTTATAACCTTGTCTAACACTTTACCCACAACCAAAGGATGGCTCACTGGTCTATAATTACCAGGTTGTCTGTCCTCCCCTTCTTGAATAAGGGGACATTTTACATTGTCCAGTCTTCTGGCACTATTCCAGTAGGCAATGATAATATAAAGATCAAAGCCAAAGGCTCTGCAATCTTCTCCCTCGCTTCCCAGAGAATCCTAGAATAAATCCCATCTGGCCCAGGGGACTTATCAATTTTCGTACTTTCCAGAATTGCAAACACTTGCTCCTTGTAAACTTCAATCGAGTCTAGTCTAGTAGCCTGTACCTCAGTGTTCTCCTCGACAACATTAACTTTTTCCAGTGTGAATACTGACAAAAAATACTTAGTTAGCACTTCTGCTATCTCTACGGACTCCACGCACAACTTTCCACCTTGATTGGCCCTAATCTTTCACAAGTCATTCTTTTATTCCTATTACATCTATAGAAAGCATTAGGGTTCTCCTTGATCCGATCTGCCAACAACTTCTCATGTCCTCTCCTGGCTCTTCTTAGCTCTCTCTTTTAAGTCTTTTCCTGGCTAACTTATAACTCTCAAGCACCCTAACTGAGCCTTCACATCTCATTCTAACATAAACCACCTTTTTCCTCTTGACAAGAGATTCAACTTCTTTAGTAAACCATAGCTCCCTTACTCGACCATTTCCTCCTTGCCTGACACATACGTACTTATCAAAGACACGCAGTAGCTGTTCCTTGCATAAGCTCCACATTTCAATTGTGCTCATGCCCTACAGTTTCCTTCCCCAACCTATCCATTCTAAATCTTGCCTAATCATACCATAATTGCCTTTCTCCCAGCAATCTTTTTGTGGCTAGTTGATGTTCATGTATCCTGGGGTCCAAATTGACTCCTCCTTTGATTGCTCCTCTACGGATCCCTGTGATGACTGTTCCGGTTCCTCAGTGGGCTCACTGGGATCACTGAACATCTGGAAATGAACCTTGCAGCTCAGCGAGCAAATCTACATCCAAACCCTCAACCTGAGCTACAAATGTTCTCAAACCTCGCATGTGTATAGTGTCGTGGGGTCACCTGTAGTGTGACATGAACCCAAGGTCCTCGTTGAGGCCAGAACACAACACATCCATGGACCTCAGCATCCAGCATATGCTGGCCCTAAGAACCCTCAGAATACAATACCAATCCACTCACGGGATGCTTCTGCATTTCAGTGTTGCAGCTTGGACTGCTTTGGCAACTATCATTGTAGCAGGCTGCAAGGACATTGAGCAGTCAAGGATATTGACCCAGTACATGGTCGGGCCCAGGCTGCATCTCCAGCTTTTTCATTTGCCATCACAAAATCACACTCAGTTACTCTAAGCTTACCTGGACGCTCATGACGTTCCTACCTTGCATTGCCTTATCTCATCTTTTTGTGCTTTTACCCTTTAGCCAAAGACACCAGGTTCACAAAATGTTGTTACATTGACCTACCATTTTGCACCGATACTAAGCCAGGATGTTTGTCATAGTTATCAGCATTCCTCAAGGGAAATAGCTTTCATTCAAGGCTGCTGGCACAATATGTCAAGGGGCAGCCTCAACACCATTCCAGGGATTTGGATGCAGTCAATCAGCTGCTCATGGTGGTCAGTCAGACCTGTCATAAGGGATAAGGAGCCAAATGTCATACAGCCCACTACACATAGTCATAGAGATGTACAGCATGGAAACAGACCCTTCGGTCCAACCCGTCCGTGCCGACCAGATATCCCAACCCAATCTACTCCCAACTGCCAGCACCCGGCCCATATCTCTCCAAACCCTTCCTATTCATTTACCCATCCAAATGCCTTTTAAATGTTGCAATTGTACCAGCCTCCACCACTTCCTCTGGCAGCTCATTCAATACACATGTGGTAAGATTGGACTAGAATTGAGACACTTTGGGGCACAGTGGGAAAGTCTGGTAAAGTATAGCAAGAGAACTTGCTGGGCCTCACAGCAATAAAACGTTCAAAAAACCTGATGCAACTAATACTTGGACAAAACAAATGTAAGGTTCATAATGATTTCTAAAGAATTCAACTTGGCTCCTGGAGGGTGTCGTGGATTTCTGTACTGAAATGGAGAGTGTAGCTGCATGGAAACCATACTATAACACAAGAGAAAGAGGTGGCCAGATGAATTTTATGTTTTAGCTACCATCATTCCAAAAAGCATTGGAATATTGTGAACCTCTGCATCCAAGATTCAAGATGAATGGATTTTGAACCTGTTGACTGTTTTGAGTTGCTGACAGCGCTTGCCGTACCTATTCAGATAACGGTATTTGGAAATTATGTAAATACATGCCATTTTCTGCAATTCATTGCTTCTAGCTGAGCCAGGTTGAAATATTTATAATCATGCGGCCGTGGACATACATATGTTTGCATCAAACAATGAGTATGACATGAGTTTGAAAGTCAAGATTGTTGTCGACCCCCATGGCTTGGTGGGTATGGTAAGGTGTGATATTGAATTGTACAAATCAGGAAATTCTGGGTTTAGCTATTTTAACTGAGTAGGGTATTCCTCCTGGCCACCAACAACAATGGCGAAGGACTGGTGCAGGGACTGGAGGTTTTCAAATCCGTCTTGGATTCATACAGCTGAATCAATACTACTTTATTGCCAATTAAGATTTTCCTGAATATTTTTTACATCAGCCTAAAATGATTTGATGGCAAATAAAGCATTCCTTCGTTCAAAATGAATTGAAACTTCTGTCTGCTGTAATTTCTGATTGCATATACCAGGTTTATGCCTTGCACCTCCTCACCTATCTGAAACTAAAGGAAGCTTAATGAGGAACCAAAGCCCTCTAATTTATTTTGGTGATACATTTTAAGACTACTTCTCTGATAATGTCTGTTGACATAATTAGGAACATTTTTTTCTGTTTAATTTTCAATAGATTTAAGCAAATGAACTTAGTCATTCCAACAGATTGAGTAGGCATTGCAAATTGACAGCCAACTTTTCACTGCATCCATTCCACTTTCTACTGTAATTCAAAGGACAATTGTTCAAATCCTTAGAAGTTCATTTTATCATCTTATTGTCACTTTCACTTGGTTTGAAATTAAAATCTTGACAACCTTTACCAGGTCAATGGAAAATGAAACTGTTAGTGAAAAGCCAGCTGCTGATTCACTATGAATCTGTCTCTCATTGCTGACATAGACCAATTTCACCCCTTTTGTATTTTTCCTCTTAGCTGCAGGCAATATTTCTCTGGAACTGGATATTTTATTTTACATCACTAGGAGTCTAAGAGTAATTGAAGTACTAAAATACCTTAGCACAGCAACAAGGACAGTCAATGAGGGCTCATGGAAAAGGAGTTCTGGTGAAGAATACTTTGATGGGCACTAAGCTAACATAACATTTAAGTACAGGTTATGGGATAGTTAGCAGGTCACATTAAAGTTAATGATATGAGTTGGATTTGAAACACTTTAAGTAAAATGTAATATAAATGTAATTCAGTTGGGGGCATTAATAGCGATAGCTGACATGATGCTTTCACCTTTTAACTAGTTTCTAATTGCTAAGGAGATCTGGTATTAAAAGATCAAGGTCAGCATGGAACCTGTTACTGATGCAAGGACATCTGCAGCTAATGTAACAAAGATTTGGACACTAGTCATCTGCTTTTGTTTTTCACTATTTCTATTCAGATTGGCAATGGGATTATCTGCAATGTCAGCCAGGTGCCATTCACACATGTATCAAACAAATGACAGAAAAACAGGTCATTATGACTGTTAGTTTTGACTTCACAAATACAACATGGCCATATTAGAGGTATCAATGATGGTAGACTATGTGCCCCCTCATTGTCTGTCTATACCATACATCAGTAACTGATTATAATTGTGCAGCTTGATTCCTTACAAATTGATTTGGAAGGTCTGTCAGGGTGCCAGTTTACCAAGTGTTCAAAATATAAGTCACAACTTGAATGTGTGTCCAATTGTAATCTATCCACATGAGAATTAATATTAATGCTTGATGTGTGTCAGCAATAGAACGTATGGACTGTTATTACTTTGTGGAATGCACCAGAATATACCACTCTGTTGTCTTAAAGTTTGCCATCAGCTATTATCTAATCCCAAAATCTGGCTAGCAGTCATTCTGGCCGTTGTCATTTGCTAATCATGCTGCACAATTGTCCACTGGAGAAGATGTCCCTAATTGCCAAATAGGGAAATCTCTTCACATGGATTCTATTAGTATTTCCACTGCAGCAGCAATGAGATGGAGAATTTGGTGCTGTACTATTCCATTACTAGTCCAGACATAATTTCTCAAATTCACATTTATATTTCTCATCATTTTTGTCCATAAAGTCACATACGTGTTGTCATAATATATATAGTCATTATCATGTCAATGAGGACATTTCCCACAATATTTTAAGTGCTGAAAAACCTCTGAAGTGGCCAAGATAGGGTCTTGTTGAAAAACAAGTTTATGGCAACAATTTGTCTTTATCAAGTGTCTTTCACACAATAAAAAAATGCTTTATATGAACATTAAAAGCAAGCTTTGAACCAAGTAAGGTAAGGCAATATTAGAAGAACTTGGTCAAAGAAGTTGACTAATGTCTTAAAGTTGAAAAGACAGACAGAAATGTTTAAAAATAATGTTCTTATCTAAAGACATAAGCACCACTGATAGAGCAATAAAAATGGAGAAGATTCAAATGACCAGAACGAGATAAGCACAGCTATCTCAGAGGATTATTTGTTTGGAGAAGATTACAGAGTTAAGAAGGAACTGGAGGGTTTTGAAAACATGGGAATTTTAAAGTTGAGACATTACTGAACCAGCAGGCAATCAGTAATTATGGGCATAATAGGTGATAGATGTAAGTAGGAGCACTGCAAAATTATGGATGCCCTAAAATTAATGGAAGAATGCAGGTCACTAGCCAGTACTGTCTTGGAATTGTTACGGCATGAGAGGGAATAAAGAAAATCTGATGAGGATAGCTCCAAAGATGAAAGATTTCAGTTACGTAGATTGGAGAGCTTGATTTGTTGTCATCAGAGAAAGTTCAGAGAAGATTTGATAGAGCTGGCATAAACGTGTCAGGCCAAATTGCTTCCTGTGCTGTAACCATTCTATTGTTATGTGCATTTGGGGGTGGGGTATGGAGTTTTCAGTCAAAACGAAAAGTATTGGCTTTAGTCTTCCCAGTATTTAATTGGAGGAAAATTCTGCTGATGCAACATGGGACTTATGGCAAAATAAGTAATAATTCAGCAATAGAGGACCCAAGTCAGGTGGTGGTAAGGTAGATCTGGGTATCACAAGTGCTTGTGAAAACTAACTGTAATTTTTGAATAATGCAAGGAGTTAGGTGGATGAGAAGTAGGATGCATGCAAGGATAGCTTACTGGACCAAATCAGAGATGACAGAGGGGGACCAGAGGTGGATTTTTTTTTGTACGTCATACTTTGGCTACATTTAGATAGGTAAGAATAGAACCAGTTAAGTGGACAGCTGGACAATAGGTAAGTGGCATTGGAGGACAACATGTCAACCAGGTCAAATGTAACAGACAAGTCGAAATGGGATAGTTTATCTTTGTCACAGTCTAGTATACAATCTATGACTTTGAAAAGAGTGGTTTCAGTATAATGGCAACAGCAGCATTTTGTTTCCCCACAGAAGGTCATGAGTTTCTGGAATTCAAATCCTCAGAATATTTTGGAAAAGTGTCTTTAAATATTGTTAAGACAGAGATAGATAAGTGCTTGAAAAGCAAAGGGTGGAAGTTTATCAGGGGTAGGCAGGAATATGGAGTAATTAGATGAGCCATGACTCCACTGAATGGAGGAGTAGGCTTGATGGGGCCACATCTTCTACTCCTTCTCCTAATTTGTATGTTGGTATGCAACTAAAACTTGCACTGGAAACAGTTGCCCAGAGAATTCAAGGTTTTGATTGCCACTTAACTTACTGCTAGCATTCAATAAGTATACAGCATATTAGTGGATCGTGGTTGGTCGAATTAATGATGGCCGATAAATGTTAGCCTTGCCAGCAATGACTACTTCCCACAAAATACGTCCTCTCCAAAAGGCAACCAGCTACCTGGGAGTAAACAAATTATTTCATGTAATTTTGATTGCTATTTAAAGGCCCATGACCTTTTATGGTTGTCTTGCCACTGGAGGTTTGAAGAGGATTTCTCATTGGGTGACATCCTAGGAAACGTAATTAGGATTATAAGCATTTATTTCATAACTTCTCTGAGGACTTCATGTAATGGTCACTAAACAGTTGTCATGAAGAGAAATCTTGCAGAGGGTTGTCCTTGGCCTGCAAGCATAATGGGGGACAGTAGAACTGAACTTGCTGCTGATGTGAGGAAGGGAAAAGTGAAATTGACTTCTTCCCTGCAGGTAAAGGGCATACCTCCACCTTTGAACCTAATGGGTCACATATGAATTTGTGTGCACTCTTACTTAGTCCCTGAATCATCCTGAAACAAGTCACCATGTGTCAGCCAGTATATTTTAGTGCACTTCACATATTCCAATCAATTAATATTGTCTTTCATCTGTACTTAAGTGGTAAACCTGAAGTTGCTAGTTTTAGCACTTCTAGGCAAGTTCAAAATTATGAAAATCAATAATTAGGACCAAATTTGTATGTTAATTTAGATTTTCAAAAGGGCATGTTTTGTTAGTAGATTGCTCACATAGCTCATTTTCACAAAGATTTTTTTTTAGTCTTTGTCTATGCGGAGATACAAATCATGTTAGACATTGGCTATGGCCTATTTCAGGCTCATGACTTTTGTTATTTCCCTTCAACATCTTATCTAAACTGACACCAATTGTTACAGTTAATCTGAGAATGTAGCTTCTAAAACAAGTTTTGTGATTTACATATGAAAGAAGTGAAACTATCATGGTCATTCTAACAGATGAGAGACTTAACAAACAATCGAGATATTTTTCAAGGTATAATTTCAGTTACATCACACTGTAAATTTTACTGTAAGTTCTGTGTCTTACAATTATGTACTCCACGACCACCTGATGAAGGAGTAGCGCTCTGAAAGCTAGAGCTTCCAATTAAACCTGTTGGACTATAACCTGGTGTTGTGTGATTTTTAACTTTGTACACCTCAGTCCAACATAGAACACAGAACATTACAGCGCAGTCCAGGCCCTTTGGCCCTTGATGTTGCGCTGACCTGTCATACCAATCTGAAGCCCATCTAACCTACACTATTCCATGTACGTCCATATGCTTGTCCAATGATGACTTAAATTTACTTAAAGTTGACGAATCTACTACCGTTGCAGGCAAAGCATTCATACCCTTACTACTCTCTGAGTAAAGAAACTATTTCTGAGTAAAGAAACTACCTCTGACATCTGTCCTATATCTATCACCCCTCAATTTAAAGCAATGCTCCCTCGTGCTCACTTTCACCATTCTTGGAAAAGGGCTCTCCCTGTCCACCCTATCTAACCCTTTGATTATCTTATATGTCTCTATTTAGTCATCTCTTAACCTTCTTCTCTCTAACAAAAACAGCGTCAAGTCCCTCAGCCTTTCCTCGTAAGACCTTCCCTCCGTACCAGGCAACATCCTAGCAAATCTCCTCTGCACTCTTTCCAAAGCTTCCACATCCTTCTTATAATGCGATGACCAGAACTGCACAGAATACCCCCAAGTGCGGCCGCGCTAGAGTTTTATACAGCTGTAGCATAACCTCATGGTTCCGGAACTCGATCCTTTTAATAAAAGCTAAAACACTGTATGCCTTCTTAACAACCCTGTCAACCTGGGCGGCAACTTTCAAGGATCTGTGTACCTGGACACCCAGATCTCTCTGCTCATCTACACTACCAAGAATCTTACCATTAGCCCAGTACTTTGCATTCCGGTTACTCCGGCCAATGTGAATCACCTCACACTTGTCTGCATTAAACTCCATTTGCCACCTCTCAGTCCAGTTCTGCAGCTTATCTATGTCTCTCTGTAACCTACAACATCCTTCGTCACTATCCACAATTCCACCGACCTTAGTGTGGTCTGCAAATTTACTAACCCACCCTTCTACGACCTCATCCAGGTTGTTAATAAAAATGACGAACAGCAGTGGACCCAACACCAACCCTTGCGGTACACCACTAGTAACTGGACTCCAGGATGAACATTTCCAATCAACCACCACCACCTGTCTTCTTTCAGCAAGCCAATTACTGATCCAAACTGCTATATCCTCCCACAATCCTATTCCTCCACATTTTCTACAATAGCCCACTGTGGGGAACCTTATCGACCGCCTTGCTGAAATCCATATACACCACATCAACCGGTTTACTCTCATCTACCTGTTTGGTCACCTTCTCAAAGAACTCAATAAGGTTTGTGAGGCACGACCTACCCTTCACAAAATCGTCCTGACTTACCATAATCAAATCATTCTTTTCCAGATGATTATAAATCCTATCTCTTATAAACTTTTCCAACACTTTACCAACACCGACACCTCCAAATTGTCAAGAGGACTGACTGTATAAAACCCTGGAATTCGACTTCGACAAAAATCAGCAAAAGGTGCTCTCATTGCAAAAAATGCACCCATGTACTTAATATGAAAGATTAAAAAAGGAGCCAGGCTTTGTTCTCTTGATCATTATCCAGCAACTGCAAGTACAGTGGCTGTAGAGATCGTTTGCATCATTATCCAGGCTTGCACCTTACATGGCAAACAATTATCAGTATATGTTAATTTGAACTGTTAATACAGATATTCAAAAGTTTCACATGAAAGGTATTAATCAAGCTGAAAATATTTTTGAAGATGAAAGAAATTGTGGGAATAAATGTTCAGCAGGTGACCCAATTAGGGGCTGTTTTCAGGTCAATGGTCTCTATAATTCATATCTATAGCTTTGATTCAGGAATTCAATGCAAATGCAATGAACATTAATGAAAAGGTAGAAGCATCAGAAATTTTAGTGAGCTGAATATGTAATGTGCAGAGAAGTTGCAGATAAAATTTAATGCAAAAAAAGTGAGACATTTTAAAAGTACACAACATGCGCTTCATGTATGGGTCTGAAATAGTGAGATGGAATGAGAATTTGGTGTCTGCACAGATAGGTCACTAGTATATGCAGCCAATGCAGAAGAACAATCAAGTTAGTAATAAAATTTAAGTAGAGTTTTTGACAACGTCTCACATCACAGAGTGGTTCCTCAAAACCCATGGGATTTGTAGCGATTTAGAAGATTGGATTCCCAAAATTTTCTTAGTGGCAGGAAACAGAGGCTGATGACAGAAATTTTGTGACTAGAAGCCGATGTCCAGTGGCTTACCACAGGATTCGGTGCTGAGTCCCTTGCTATTTTTTGTGCATATCAATAATCTAGATATGAGCATAGGAAATATGATCATCAGTTAGTTTGTAGATGACATGAAAATTGGTGTTTAACAGCAAGTAAAGCCTTAAACTACACGATGATAAGACAGGCTGGTCAGATGAACTGAAAATGGAATTTAATTCTGAAAATTAGGTGATGCATTTTCAGAGGACTAACAAGGCAAGGCAGTACACACCGAATGGTAGGACCCAAGGGTATAGAGGCTCAGGGGGACTATATGTACATAGATCTTTGAAGACAGCAAAATATATTGAAAAGTGCTTCAGAAGGCATATGGGATTCATACATTTGTTAGTCAATTAGGCCACAGCTGGAGTACTGCCTGCAATTCTGGTCGCCACACAATAGAAGATGTGATTGCACTAGAGAGTGCAGAAGAAATTCACTGGGATGTTGCCTGAGCTGGAGTGATTCAGCTATGAAGAGAAACCAGATCAATTGGGGTTGTTTCCTTTAGACTAGAGAAGGCTGTATGTGCATGGGGTGGATGACGATGGTTAGGAGTTGAAAAAGTCTTGAGGGTTATAGATTGGGAGAAACCCCAGAGGATTGTGGATCTCTGGAACTCACTGCCTAAAAGGGTGGTAGAGGTGAATCTCTCAAGACATCTCATACCTATTTAGATGAACGCTTGAACAACCACAACATACAAGGCTACAGGTCAACTGCTGGAAAATTATATTCGAATAGATGAATGCTTGAGGTCAGTGCATACACTAGCTGAAGGGGCCTCTTTCCAGGCTATAAAAACACTGACTCTTAAAAGTATATTTGGCAATTATCAGGCAGTTCTTCTTCACATAGTACTATGTATATGGAGTCTAAAATGTGGTCAAAGGCCAAAGCTATTGATTAATTTAACAAATTGGATTAAGTGAATAATCTGTCAAATTTCTAGTCCTAATGATGAGTCACTGGACTCAAAATGTAAACTCTGCTTCCTTCCCACATGTAAGTAGTCTAATTTAATCTAGTCTAAGATACTGCCAGACTTGAGTTTCTCCAGCAATTTCAGTTTTGCTTTCAGATCTCCAACATCGGCAGTTCTTTGTTTTAGAGTTTCTCTGGATGCACAGTTCAAAATTGAGATTAATAGATTTTTGTTGAACAAGGGTGTTAAGAATTATTGAAGCAAGGCTGATAAGACGAATTAATTATCACTTAGCTATAGTTTAGTTGAAAAGTTGGAAGGACTTGAGAGGCTGAATATGCAAAACCTATTCCTAACGATGACGAACTGAGATGAGTTGAATAACCTTCATCTGTAAATACTATATGCTCCTTTTCATAGGGAGAAAACTAAAGAAAATATATTTTTAGAAATAAGCCAACTGAAAAAAAGAGCAATCAGTCTGCACATTATCCTCTGAGGTATTTTTGTTGCACTTATTAACAAACTAAAATGAAGTGTACTGTGTAAGTTTATGAACATTCACATATTATGGGCATAGTTCATATTCAAAATGGCACCTGGAAGAAACTAACCTTGTACATTGAGATGGGAAGATATAGAATGTGGGGAAATAGATGGTGACATCTTGAAAATGTTCTTGTTTCAGAGGAGGATGTGCTAGACGTCTTGAAAGTGGATAAATCCCCAGAATTTGATCAGGTGGGAACTCTGTGGGAAGCTAGGGAAGTGATTGCTGAGATATTTGTATCATTGACAGTCACAGGTGAGGTGCCAGAACACTGTAGGTTAGCTAACGTGGTGCCACTATTTAAGAAAGGTGGTAAGGAAAAGCCAGGAAACTATAGACCAGAGAGACTGACATTGGTGGTGAGCCAGCTGTTGGAGGGAATTCTGAGGGACAGGATTTACATGCATTTGGAAAGACAAGGACTGATAAGGGATAGTCAGCATGGCTTTGTGCATGGGAAATCATATCTCACAAAGTTGATTGTTACTTCTTCAAAATACTCAAAGAAGATTGATGGCAGAGCAGTGGACATGATCTATATGGACGATCTATAAGGCGTTCGACATGGGAGACTGGTTAGCAAGGCTAGATCTAATGCAATACAGGGAGAACTAGTCATTTGGAAACAGTACTGGCTCAAAGGTAGAAAACAAAGGGTGTTGGTGGAGGATTGTTCTTCACACTGGAGGCCTGTGACCTGTGATGTGCCACAAGGAGCAATGCTGGGTCCACTACTTTTTGTTATTCATATGTGATTAGGGTATGAACATAGGAGGTATAGTTTGTTAATTTATAGAGGACACCAAAATTAATAGTGGACAGCAGAGAAGGTTACCTCAGATTACAATGGGATCTTGATCTGATGGGCCAATGGGCTAAGTGGCAGATGAAGTTTAATTTGGATGAATGTGAGGTGCTGCACATTGGAAAAGCAAATCAGGGCAGGACTTATACATTTAATGGTAAGGTCCAAGGGAGTGTTGCGGGACAAAGAGATCTTGGTGTGTACGTTCGTTGTTGCTTGAAAGTAGAGTCACAGGTAGATAGATAGTGAAGGTGTTTGGTATGCTTTCCTTTATTGGTCAGAGCATTGAGCATAGAAATTGAGAGGTCATTCTGCAGCTGTAAATTGTTGAGGCATTTTTGAAATATTATGTGCAATTCTGGTTGTCCTCCAAACGGAAGGATGTTGTGAAACTTGAAATGGTTCAGAAAAGCTTCACAAGGATGTTGCTAGGGTAGAAGGGTTTGAGCTATAGGGAGATGCTGAATAGGCTAGGGCTGTATCCCGTGGAGCATTGGAGGCTAAGTGTTCACCTTACAGAGGTTTATAAAATTATGAGGGGCATGGATAGGATAAATAGACAAGGTCTTTTCCCTGGGGTGCGAGTGTCCTGAACTAGAAAGCATAGGTGTAGGGTGAGAGCAGAAGGATATGTAAGGGACCTAAGGGGCAACTTTTTTACGTAGAGAGATGCATGTTTGGACTGAGCTGTCAGAGGAAGTGATGGAGGCTGGTACAATTACAGTATTTAAAAGGCATCTGGATGGGTATGTTAGGAAAGGTTTAGAAGGTTATGGGCCAAGTGCTGACAAATGGGACTAGATTAGGTTAGGATATCTGGTCGACATGGACAAGTTGGACCAAAGGGTCTGTTTCCATACTGTACATCTCTGACTCCATGAGATGGAAAGGAAATTAACCGAAGTAAAATTTAGCATGTAATTCAAGACTTGTGTAAATAGATGAATAAATATTTCTTATCAAATACATCCCATCAGCAAAAAAAATCTGCTGCGAAGTTTCTATCAAAAACTCAAACTTAACCTTCCCTCCATTACCTTGTACATCAGAATAAAGTGAAGGAAATATTTTTCTCCCTTGATAGGCTTACTATCTTGAATGCATCCATTGCTTTTTTTGTCTTTTTGATTCTATTGTTGTAATTCATCTATTATGTGATTATTTAACAGAAAAACTAACAATGTGATTTGACACTTTTTATTTGCAGCTAATATTAGATTATCATAATTGATATTTTTATGGTTTCACTATTCTATAGTTTGAAAAAAAACACATTTTAAAAATGGGACATTAGGTGGAACAAAGTACTTTTATTATTTAGGAAAAAAATGTACAGTACTGTTCCTGTAACATACCTAAATGAGAAACAAAAGGAACGTCAAATTCAGTAAACTGTACCGTACAATTGCTCAATGGTCAACATATATTTCCTCTAAATTCAGAGGTCACATTTATGATGACCAGTTTAAAAAAAGTCTTTCAGTACCAATTCAAAGATTGTGTGGATGTTTTACAAAATCAGTTCATAGTCATTAAAAGACATCCTGAACACACCATATGGATTCATTTTGATGTTTTATTACAAACAGCCATGGCATATTCTTAAAATATAAATCTGTAAAACACAATTATCCACTGACTGTACATGTTTTTACAATATACAATCCAGGAATTTAATGTGGTGCAAAAACAGTTTTGCATATAGCCACTGGCCACATCAAACAAAGGTTTTGGCAGTCGCACTACTAAAAGTTAACTAGGGATTAACATTTCACTACATTATCAAAGGGGCCTGCATATTGTACAATAACAGTTGTATGTGTAAATGAATTATTAACTTGAAACAGTCATCATGTAACTCTTAGAGGGACTTGATCTGCCAATTCTAAATTCATCCTTGCAACTTATCATACTATCCAAGGGGGAGATACCGCTGCTGGGAACGTTTTCGTAAAGAACGCAAATTGATCCATCTTCACCTATTCGGTAGGACACCTCGAACGGGTCGACCCACAGAGTCAATTCACTTGGCAAAAGTTGAAAAAGTTGTTGGCTGCTGAGTCCGATGATGTTGGACGCCCTTGCTATCAGAGGATCCATTTTGTGGTTGATCCTAATGCATCGGTATCCTGACCCTTTGCAAGGCATGTGGGGGAACCAATGGTGTCTGTAGTGTTCTGTCAAACAAAGACAACAAACGTTAAATTCAAATGACCTGCAAAATTCGCTTTGCTTTTCTTTCACAACGTTGCTGTTTGTGAATCTGAATTCACCCAACTGCGCTTTCTCTTTTTCCCTGTAGATGGGGGAGGGGAGGGAAATAAATAGGGGGGGGGGGAATCACAACTTCAAAAATATTCTTTTCCACGATGGGAAAAATTTCGATTCTCTGCACATTTCTTAATGATTTTTTTTCGCCATTGACCTGTTTCATGTGGCGCTAGCCCAGAAATAAAAAAAAATTGAATGCTTCCCATTTTAATACCTGCTTTCACTTCTCACCTGCTAAAGATTTCTCCAACGACTCGCTGAAATGTTGGAGCTGCTCATCAGAAATAAGCCCTGTCGTCCTCAACAATCTGGTAATAAAACCCACGGCAGTTGTGATTTCAGTTTTCATTTTGATCAACTCTACTCCAGGACTCATCGGCTGACCCAAAAGATAAAACGATGTTTCCGCTTTTATTTCTGAACCAAGGTTATTTATTTTAGGGGGGGGGAAATATCGAAACGGAAATCTCGACGTTGGAAACTTTCAAGAAAAAGTACAAAACGATTTTTTTTGTACGTGTTTTGTTTACAGTTCACCAGATCCTGGGCCCAAAACAAAACCCTAAGGTCTTTTTCTTTTCTTTTGTTCCGTTCAAGGCGACGAATTCGACTTTTCTGATTTTTTTTTCTTCTCTGATCACAAAGGCATGCGGGGAGTCTCTTCGGTGGTTTTTTTTGTTGTTGTTTTCACTTTTGTTTTGTTATGATAGGATTTGGCTAAAGGAAAAACATTGTTTTTTTAACCAGGTCGACGAAGGCTGTGAAGAGATGAAGAGACATCAAACAAGACGCGACCCGCGGCCAATCCTCAGCGACACAAACCCCTCGCACCAAGAGCTGTAAACATCGCCAGCACCGCCCCTCTGTGACCTCACACACGACGCCTCACAGCCAATCGAATCACCAGGTTTACTAACGTCAAAATGAATCATTTGCATATAATTAACGGCACCGCGTTTATTTGCCCCACCCCATCGCTGTCTCCGCCCCTTCTCCAGAATGCCCGCCCCTTTCTACAGTGCGAAAGTGAAAGGTACCTCAAATTCTTTCCTGCTTAACAGCCCAAGTTCCAGTTTTCCTCCCAAAACATTGTATTTATCTCGAAAAGAGGACTACTTTCAGAACCTATTGCAACATTTTAAAACAAAATTTGACGTTTTTCCAGAAACGAAACGTTCAAAGTTTCATGTTTGCCTTAATGTGCATTTAGCTTTAGAATTTTTGGGGAGTCTTCAAGCAAACATCACTTGAAATTCCACTCCTGACGACTTGGATCCCCTTTGGGTTCAACAACTACTCTCATTGCATCGGAGGGTCCTTTTGGACATGTCCCATGCATGTGCACTCCTTTGATCCCACACTTAAACAGCACCATCTCAGTCCATCTCAAGGTTGTCTTCATCCAAAGTTTCATTTCATTGTTGACTTACTCAGCACTTTTAAAAAAAAAGGTCTGTAGTATCGCAAGCTTCAACAATTAAGTTTCAGTACATGAGAAGTAGCAGGCATTTGTGAGGTTAAGAGCTTTCTGGCTAGCACAAATGCAGTCACCTCACAACTGAAATACATGCAAAGGAGGGAGAGACCACTAGATGATCAATTGACCTTGAAGATGGTGCATTTGTCCCCTCAGAACAAATATTCGAATCTCCATGGAGATCTAAGTGTTCATTCAGACAAGGAGTACAACTAGAGATATATGCATGGAACCACAATTGGCTCAGTTATATAGTAATTATGAATAATGATAAAACAGACAGGCAGCTGAAAATATGAATCCAGGGCTATTTGTTGCCTCTCTGGTGTTCGGGTCAAGGATGTATCCAAATGTCGGCAGAGCACTTTAAGCAACGAGGTGAAGATCCAGCAGATCTGGTGCTCATTTGTATCAACAAGGTAGATAGAATGAGAGATACATGCTGCAGTCAGACATTGAGAAGCTTCATAGGAAATTAGCAAGCAGGATATCAAAAGGAGTAAAGCAGATTACTCCCTGTATCACGCAGAATAGGATGATAGAGTGATTAATATATTAATGGGAAGATCATGCACAAGGAATGGTTTTAGATTCTTGAAGGTTCCTGTACAGACTGGATGGGTTACGCTAAAATAAAGCTGGGAATTATTTCCTTGTTGGATGACATGTTAGTACTGTTGAGAAGGATTGAAACTCATTTGACAAGAGTATGGGAACTAGCAGCTGATCCAAGAGAGGAATGCCAAGGTGCAAAGAGTATTGGTTGAAGCTGATAATACTAAAGTAGGAAATAGTATGGTATTAGGTATGGTCAGTACAAAAGGGAAAATAACAAAATAGGAATTAAGGTGTGTGAATATGTGACATTCACATGGACCTAAGATTGGTTAGTTGCAGACATAGCTGAAAATGTGTTGCTGGAAAAGCGCAGCAGGTCAGGCAGCATCCAAGGAACAGGAAATTCAATGTTTCTTGGATGCTGCCTGACCTGCTGCGCTTTTCCAGCAACACATTTTCAGCTCTGATCTCCAGCATCTGCAGACCTCACTTTCTCCTTGAAGATTTTAACCTACTGCGAATCCTCTTGCAAGGATGCCTTCCTTGAAGAAGCTCACTCCTGATGAAGGGCTTATGCCCAAAACGTCGAATTTCCTGTTCCTTGGATGCTGCCTGACCTGCTGCGCTTTTCTAGCAACACATTTTCAGCTCTGATCTCCAGCATCTGCAGACCTCACTTTCTCCTAGTTGCAGACACAGATAGCCACATTGAACTATAATGTTGCAGTAACAATGGTACACCTGATCAGTTCTGGGGGTTTATTAACTTTTTGCGTTTCAAGACATCCAGCAATTCCTCCTGTGTAATGTGAACATTTTTCAAGATGTCCCCATCTACTTCCCTACATTCTATATCTTCCATGTCCTTTTCCACCGTAAATATTGATGCAAAATACTCGTTTAGTGTCTCCTCTATTTTCTGCGGCCGCTTCGCTGATCTTTGAGGGGCCCTATTCTCTCCCTAGTTACCCGTCTGTCCTTAATATATTTGTAAAATCCCTTTGGACTTCCCTTAACTCTATTTGCCAAAGCTATCTCATGTCCCCTTTTTGCCCTCCCGCTTTCCCTCTTAAGTATACCCACAGTTCAAAAAATGTCATTCCCCACAACTCTTTGTTTTCACTGCAATTTAGGTCAGCCAACTTTGTATCCATACTGCTACTGTCTCTTTTATTCCAAGAGATTCAATTTTTTCGTAAAGGTTTTGTATTACATTTTATCAAATACATTATGAAAGTCCATGTACACCACAAAGAGTCATACAGCAGAGAAACAAGCCATCTCACTTGCCTGTGTTTGGCTCATATCCCTCTAAACTGTTCCTGTTCATGTATCTGTCCAAATGTCTTTTAAATGTTGTAACTTGTAATCTTCATTAAGATCAACAGCATTACTTTCATGAACACTCTGTTAACATACAAAAAAAATTAAGTTCATTGTTAAACATATTTGCCTTTAAGAAATTCATTTCTTGAATTAATCTGTATTTGGTGAAGTGATTATTAATTTTGCATAAGTTTGCAGGTCTCACAAAAATAGGTGGAAGGCAAGTGGTGAGGATGACACAAAAGATTTGCAGAGTGACATAGACAGGTTAAGTGAGTGGGAAAAAAAAACACATAACAGACGGAATATAATGTGGGAAATGTGCGCTTATGCACTTTGGAAGGAAGAATCATAGAATCCCTGCAGTGTGGAAACAGGCCCTTCAGCCCAACAAGTCCATATTAACCCTCCAAAGAGTAACCCACCCTGACTACTCTATATTTACCTGATGCACCTAACCTACATAGCCCTGAATACTATGGGCAATTTAGCATGGCCAATTCGCCTAACCTGCACATCTTTGTGATTGTGGGAGGAAATCCACGCAGACATGGGGAGAATGTGCAAACTCCACACAGTCAGTCACCCAAGGCTGGAATCAAAGGCTGGAACTGAATGTTATTCAAATTGTGGAAGACTGCAGAAAGGTACAAAACAGGTGAATTTGGAGCTCCTGATCCATGAATCATAGAGAGCGAATATCTATGATCAGGGAAGTCATATTGAATTTAATTTCAAAGGGAGTGGAATATAAAAGTAAGGAGGTTTTGCTAAATGTATACAAGGTGCTAGTCAGGCCACAGCTGGAACACTGTAAACAGTTTTATGCCCCTTATACAAGAAAAGATATACTTGTATTGGAGACAGTCAGAGAAGTTCCATTAAGCTAATATCATGTATGGAGGGACTGTCGTTTGAGAAGAAGTTGAGTGGTCCTGTATTCGTTGGAATATAGAATAATGAGAGATGATGGCTTTGAAACACTTCAGATCAAGATGAGGAGGAATTTCGTCTCAGAAAGTAGTGCTATGCCATGCTACATTGCCCGTAGTGTTAGTGAAGGGGTAAATATAGGGGAATGGGTCTGGGTGGGTTGCTCTTCCAAGGATCGGTGTGGACTTGTTGGGCTGAAGGGCCTGTTTCCACACTATAAGTAATCTAATCTAAACAGGTAATCTAATCCAGTGAATGTATTGAATTCTTTATCACAGAAGGTTGTTGAGGCTGGGTCATTAAATATATTCAAGGCTGAAATAGCCAGATTTTAAAACAGGAAGGGAATCTAGGGTAATTCCAAAAGGGCAGGAAAGAGGAGTTGAGAATTTTCAGATCAGTCAATTCTAAATGGGGTGCAGGAACAAAGGGACCTAAATGTGTATGTGTACAAATTATTAAAGATTGCAAGACAGGCTGAGATAGCAATTATTAAAATATTCATCATCTTAAGTTCTGTCAATAGGGGAGTAGAATACAAAAGCAGGGAAGTTATATTAAGCCTGTAGAAAACATTTGTTTGGTCTCAGCATCCAGTTTGGGTATTGTAATTTAAGCAGTAATAAAAGCATTGGAAAGATCGTAGAAAATATTCATGAGAATGGTTCCAGGGATCAGGAACTTCAGTTACATGGAGAGATTAGAAGAGTTGGGACTGTTTTCCTTTAAGAAGAGGAGCTTGCAAGGAGATTTAGAATTCCTATTGTGTGGAAACAGGCCCTTCGGCCCAACAAGTTCACACCGACCCTCCAAAGAGTATCCCACCCAGACACATTCCCCTACATTTACCCGTGACTCATGCGCTTAACCTATACATCCGTGAACACTATGGGCAATTTAGCACTGCCAATCACCTACCCTATACACCTTTAGATTGTGGGAGGAAACCCACGCAGACACGGGGAGAATGTGCAAACACCACATAGACAGGCTGGAATCAAACCCAGGTCCCTGGAGTGTGAGGCAGCAATGCCAACCACTGAGCCACTATGCCATCCTCTATGTTTTATAGAGGTCTCCAAAATCCTGAAGGGTTTAGACAGAATAGATAGGGAGAACTGTTACCATTGGTGGAAGAATCAAGATCATGTGAACACAGATTTAATGTAGTTGAAAAAGGAAGCAATGACATGAGGAAGATCTTTCTTACTTAGCAAGTGGCTAGAATTTGCAATTTGCCTGAGACTATGGTGGGAGTGATATTAACAATGATTTTCAAAAGGGAATTGAATTATTATGTGAAAGGGAAATATTTAAAGGACTACTGAGGGAGGAAATAGCACTAGAATTGGTCCTCACCAAGCACAGTTATCGTAATATGAAAGGTCTTCCTCCTTCTGTTCTGAAACTATTCTATGAGTCCATGAATCTTGTGCCTGAGCAAAATTAGTCTATTGAATCTAACCACAGAAAGATTTAGTGCCTTCAGGATGAAAGGGAAGGCAATTGAAAAGAAGATTGCTGATTGAATGCACAGAGCTTCGATCATAGTACTAAGACGTTCTGATAAGGAAGAAAAAAGTTCAATTTGTCAGCATGGTGTTAAATTATGATAGTAAATATGAACTATAATTTTTAAAATTCTGTCATCTGTTTGTATTCTCTGAGACCTTTCATAGAAGAAGATGACTTGGAAGAAAGAACAAACTCTGAATTAAAATGGTTGATGTAATCACTTGTGCAGAGTGAGGTACATCCAAGGGACTAATGTGGAACAAATGTAACTATCTGCACTGAAATTGTTACTTCATCTGAAGCCATTTTACAGGAATTAACTTTTGTTTAATAAGTTGAATTGAGTTTTTTGAAGAGTCACCATCATCCTTAAAAGGCCACTGTGCACCTGGACAGCATTGGTAATCTGGATTAGTGGTGCTGGAAGAGCACAGCAGTTCAGGAAGCATCCAAGGAGCAGCGAAATCGACGTTTTGGGCAAAAGCCCTTCATCAGGAATAAAGGCAGAGAGCCTGAAGCGTGGAGAGATAAGCTAGAGGAGGGTGGGGGTGGGAGAAAGTAGCATAGAATACTACTATGGTGAGTGGGGGAGGGGATGAAGGTGATAGGTCAGGGAGGAGAGGGTGGAGTGGATAGGTGGAAAAGGAGAAAGGCAGGTAGGACAAGTCCGGACAAGTCATGGGGACAGTGCTGAGCTGGAAGTTTGGAACTAGGGTGAGGTGGGGGAAGGGGAAATGAGGAAACTGTTGAAGTCCACATTGATGTCCTGGGGTTGATGTGTTCTGAGGCAGAAGATGAGGCGTTCTTCCTCCAGGCGTCTGGTGGTGAGGGGACGGCAGTGAAGGAGGCCCAGGACCTCCATGTCCACGGCAGAGTGGGAGGGGGAGTTGAAATGTTGGGCCACGGGGCGGTGTGGTTGATTGGTGCGGGTGTCCCAGAGATGTTCCCTAAAGCGCTCTGGTAGGAGGCGCCCAGTCTCCCCAATGTAAGGAGACCGCATCGGGAGCAACGGATACAATAAATGATATTAGTGGATGTGCAGGTAAAACTTTGATGGATATGGAAGGCTCCTTTAGGGCCTTGGATAGAGGAGCGGGACGAGGTGTGGGCGCAGGTTTTACAGTTCCTGCAGTGGCAGGGGAAAGTGCCAGGATGGGAGGGTGGGTTGTAGGGGGGCGTGGACTTTCAAGACACCACCCCCGACCTCCACCTCCTCCAAGACTTCCGTTTCCCCGGCCCCCAACGCCTCATCTTCATCATGGATATCCAATCCCTCTACACCTCCATCCGCCATGACCAGGGCCTCCAAGCCCTCCGTTTTCTTCTCTCCAGACGTCCCCAACAGTACCCTTCCCCCAACACTCTCATTCGTTTGGCCGAACTGGTCCTCACCCTTAACAATTTCTCCTTTGAATCCTCCCACTTCCTCCAGACCAAAGGGGTAGCCATGGGCACACGTATGGGCCCCAGCTATGCCTGTCTCTTTGTTGTACAGTTGATCTTCCGTAATTACACGGGCACCACTCCCCACCTCTTCCTCCGTTACATTGATGACTGCATTGGTGCCACCTCATGCTCCTGCGAGGAGGTTGAGCAATTCATCAACTTCACCAACACATTTCACCCTGACTTTAAATTTACCTGGACCATCTCTGACACCTCCTTCCCCTTCCTGGACCTCTCCATCTCCATTAATGACGACCGACTTGACACTGACATTTTTTACAAACCCACTGACTCTCACAGCTACTTGGATTACACCTCTTTCCATCCTACCTCTTGCAACGATGCCGTCCCGTATTCCCAATTCCTCTGCCTCTGCCGTATCTGCTCCCAGGAGGACCAGTTCCACCACAGAACACACCAGATGGCCTCCTTCTTTAGGGACCGCAATTTCCCTTCCCATGTGGTTAAAAATGCCCTTCAACGCATCTCGTCCACATCCCGCACCTCTGCCCTCAGACTCCACCCCACCAACCGTAACAAGGACAGAACGCCCTGGTGCTCACCTTCCACCCTACAAACCTTCGCATAAACCAAATCATCCGCCGACATTTCCGCCACCTCCAAAAAGACCCCACCACCAGGGATATATTTCCCTCTCCATCCCTATCTGCCTGCCGCAAAGACCGTTCCCTCCGTGACTACCTGGTCAGGTCCACGGCCCCCTACAACCCACCCTCCCATCATGGCACTTTCCCCTGCCACCGCAGGAACTGTAAAACCTGCGCCCACACCTCCTCCTTCACCTCTATCCAAGGCCCTAAAGGAGCCTTCCACATCCATCAAAGTTTTACCTGCACATCCACTAATACCATTTATTGCATCCGTTGCTACCGATGCGGTATCCTCTACATTGGGGAGACTGGACGCCTCCAAGCAGAGCGCTTTAGGGAACATCTCCGGGACATCCGCACCAATCAACCACATCACCCCGTGGCCCAACATTTCAACTCCCCCTCCCACTCTGCCGAGCACATGGAGGTCCTGGGCCTCCTTCACCACCGCTCCCTCACCACCAGACGCCTGGAGGAAGAACGCCTCATCTTCTGCCTCGGAACACTTCAACCCCAGGGCATCAATGTGGACTTCAACAGTTTCCTCATTTCCCCTTCCCCCACCTTCCCCTTGTTCCAAACTTCCAGCTCAGCACTGTCCCCATGACTTGTCCGGACTTGTCCTACCTGCCTATCTCCTTTTCCACCTATCCACTCCACCATCTCCTCCCTGACCTATCACCTTCATCCCCTCACCCATTGTACTCTATGCTACTTTCTCTCCACCCCCAACCTCCTCTAGCTTCTCTCTCCACATTTCAGGCTCAGTGCCTTTATTCCTGATGAAGGGCTTTTGCCCGAAACGTCGATTTCGCTGCTGCTTGGATGCTTCCTGAACTGCTGTGCTCCTCCAGCACCACTAATCCAGAATCTGGTTTCCAGCATCTGTAGTCATTGTTTTTACCAGCATTGGTAATCTGACATTCCCTCTTATTGGTAACATAATAGCACAGCAACCACAAAACCATGCTGCTACCGGCATGTAGCATCATGGTTGACACTCCCTCAGACATACGGCTCCACTCTCTCACCCTTGAAGCTGTCTAATCACCAGGCCATACAGTTTACCTGTCCATAGCTATATCCCAGCTAAACACCTTCTCTACGTCACCACCATTCTGTACCAAAAATCCACAGCCTGCCATTGTCACGGAGGGGAAAACCACATACAATTCCAAACATGAACTTCTATTTATGCCAGTGAGTGTACAGAAAAGAATTAAGAAAAGCTGCAGTTCACCCCCATGCTGCACACCAAATGCTAATATAATGTCCAATGACAATCATACATTTCATGATATTCCCATCTACTGGGACCAGGTGTCAGTCAGATACTGTCTGGTGGCAGCTGATACAAGTGAGCTCTGTCATATGCAAGGAGACTTTCCTCTTCCCCAAAGTCCTCCATCTTCTCCTTGGAAATTTGCTCCAAGCTTCTCAGGATTCAGCAGATCACCTTGTTGTGTGTCCCAATTCTGCAGAGCCCATCATGCCACTGAATGATGCAGCACATCCTATCCAGACTATCCTGGTCCCCAGGTCCAAGCAATAGAACTGCATCTTTCGTCATTCTTTCATCTCCTCCACTATGGTCCTGTTTGCAGCACGTGCACCAACTTGGCAAAAGTTTTACATTGGCTGAATGAATAATACATTCCAACAAAAAGGGAGTGCCTGTTGCACTCCAACTCCAATCCAGACTCAAATCAACAATTCAGTTTATCATTTAATTCCATAGCATCTGTAGTAACACTTACATGATACAGTCATAGAGATGTACAGCATGGAAACAGACCCTTCCCTCCAACTCATGCATGCCAACCGGATATCCAAACTACTCGAGTTCCATTTGCCAGCACTTGGCCTATATCCCTCTAATCCCTTCCTATTCATATACTCATCCAGATGCCTTTTAAATGTTGTAGTTGTACTAGCCTCCACCACTTCCTCTGCCAGCTCATTCCATACACACACCAACCTCTGCATGAAAAAGTTATCCCTTAGGTCCCTTTTAAATCTTTCCCCTTTCATCCTAAACCTATGGCCTCTCGTCCTGGACTCCCCCACCCAAGGGAAAAGACCTTCAAGTGATGTTCATTTCCTCCCACCGCATCCTTGGAAGTTTCCTCAGTGATAGAACTCTTTTAGCAAGCATTCACCTCATTTTAATTAATTGCTGCTAACTTCTTAATCATTGAGATGCCAATCTTAAAATTGCATTGGTGCAAATCACCTTTGACCAGTATTTGAACCCAAAGCATGTTCACTCTCATGCATTGCAAATGGATAAATAAATTATTGGAAATTAAAGGTAGCTGCAGTTTGCCAATGCATACCTCACGTAATTGCCCCTTCTGATACTGACTCTGTCCACCTTGGACATTGGCTAGCCATTTTGTCTTTGCAGTTATCATCTAGAGAATGAATGGATACTGTTAGACTGGGCTCTGCCTAGTCACTAAATACACTGAAGAAGCCCACTTTATCTCACATTGGCCCAACAGTGCATTTCCACCCATTACTCCATGTGGAGCCCACTACTTCAATCTTTGCCTCCAACTGTTCTCCTTCACATCTTTAAAATTTGGATGAAAGGATGAAGTTATGGTCACTGAATTTGCTGATGACATAAGAATAAGCAGGAAAGTGAGTTGTGAAGAGAATGTAAGGAGCCTATAAGGCGATTATAGATAAGTTATCTTGAGGCAAAAATAGACATTACTGGAAAAGCTCACAGCTCTGGCAGCATCTGTGGTAAGAAATCAGAGTTAATGTTTCAAATCGAGTGACTCTTCCTCAGAACAGTTACCTCTGATTTCTCGCCACTGATGCTGAGCTTTTCCAGCAATTTGACTTTTTGCCTCTGATTTACAGCATCTGCAGTTCTTTCAGTTTTTAGATAGGTTAACTTAGTGGACAAAGATCTGGCAAATGAAGTGCAATAGTGGAAAGTGTGAAATTCTCTATTTTGGCAGAAAGAAAAAACATGTGATGCAGAGAGATCTGGGGGTCCTAGTGCATGAATCACAGAATGTTAGTGTGCAGGTACAGCAAGTAGTCAAGAAAGCTAATAAAATGCTATGTTTTATTGCAAAGGGAATTGAATGCAAGAGTAGGGAGGTTATGCTTCAGTTATACAGAGTATTGGTGAGACTGCATCTGAAATACTATGTACAGTACTGATCAATGTATTTATGAACGTTAATGCATTGGAAGGAGTTCAGAGCAAGTTTACTAGACGATCATCTGGAATGAGTTGATTGCCATTTGTGAAAGGCTAGATAGATTAAGCCTGTACCCTCTGGAGTTTAGAAGAGTCAGAAGTGATGTAATTGAAACATGTAAGATTCTGAGAAAAACTTGGCCAGGTGGATGTTGGATGTTTCATCTTGTGAGAATTTGAACTCTGAGTCATTGTTTAAAAATAAGGAGTCACCCATTTAAGACAGATGTGGATTTTTTGTCTCAGAGGGTTTCAGGTCTTTGGAATTCCCTTCCTCTCAAGGCAGAATCTTTAAATACTTTTAAAACTTAAGTAGATAGATTCTTGATTACCAAGGGGATGGAAGATTATCGGGGATATGCAAGAATATATAGTTGAGGTTAAAATCAGATCAGCCATGTTCTTATTAAATGGTGGAGCAAGCTTGAAGGATTGACTGTTCCTTAGCTGTATGTTTGTAATACAGGGTAAGCCACTTAAGAAACAATAATCCCAGTTCATAGACAGTCGACTGCTGCCATACAAGAAATGTGCCTCAACATCTGGAAATTGAATAGAAAATGCAGTAAGTGGCCCCTGATGTCATGTTAGGCCACATTGGACTTCTCACACAATTTTTCCACAAGATTTACCATAATCCATGTCCTTTTGGCCCTGTAAGGTTTTGTCCACTGAAACCGTCAAAATCAGTGTCACAAAACCATATCCTGTTGTAATTCACACTTGCATACGTGTACAATGTGAATATCAAAGGTTGCTAGTGACTATTCGGCATGAAAAGATAATCAGATGTGAGAATATACAAAGCATATTATAGTGCAGGAGGTCCCTGACTTATGAACCTCTAACTTATGCTCCTTATGAACGGAATTTTATACATGAGTGTAATTTTAAAGTTCTATATTTTATGTATATTTCTTGTACGTACAAATGGCTCATTTATATTGTCCTACATTGTGTTGCAACTTGCTTACAGATTGACTTGTGAATGTGCTGCAGAATGAAACCTGTTCGCAATCCATTGCTGCTTGTAAGCAGCAAAGAGCAGGAAAACAATTTTGTAACAAGAGCTAGAAGTCTTCCTTTCTCTCAGTTTCTGTTATCATCACAGTGGACAGCATGACAAAACAAATTGGAGAAATACTCATTTACTGCAAATGCAAAGAGATCTACAAATTTCACCACTGCTGGGGTATGGGTCAACAATTAAACATCAGTGGTGTAAGATGAAAAATCTAATGTCTTGAGATTACCTAGGATTTTTAAACTGTGTAACCTTTATTCATCCTGTGTAGATTAAATAAATTCCTTATTTGAAACTTTTCACCTGTGATTGTACATGTATGTTTGTTGCGTTTTATTATTTTCCTAGGGATTGCTAGGTAATAAAACAAGAAAGTAGTCTAGTTGGCACTTAATTTTGATGAGTTTAACATTTAATTGAAGTGTGAAAACTGCATGCTAAAACAAATAAAATATTTGTTGCAACTGACAAAAAGGGGTTAAAAAGAGGGGAATTATCTCTCCTTACCAGGTTGTAACAATGAGTTAGCTGATCTCTGCTTAGACAACATGGGAGTAACATAAGGACAAAATCAATCAGGGTTGGTATCTCTAATTTCTATTCATTAAACCATACTTTAAACATACGTGTGGGTACCAGCCAAGTACAAGGTTATACTGTGATTGGGCTCCCACTGTCAAACAATCTGCTGATTCTTACACTTGAGGTTTGCAAATGTAAAACACCACCCAGGCATGATACTATTTGTGTGGATAGTCAGCACTTATGAAATTATAAGTTATTGATTTCAAGAGAAGCAAAAAAATCTCCAGGACAAAACTTGGAATTAACAAACATTTGAACCCTTTCTTGAAGTAATGATCACAACACTTCGATTTTTTTTCATACCTTTAAGCTGTTCACCAATAGAACCTTAAGATTAAGGTACAATATATTTATTAATTGACAAATTGAAATTTTGAAATATCAATTTTATTAATTAGTATTTTATGTCTTGCAACAGAGCTTTGCTGAAAGGTGATAGATTACATTGCAAATACAATACTTCGAATGAGTCTGCTCATTTTCTGAGGAGAAAAATAACAAGAGAAATCAAAACAAGTCTTTGCAATTTCAAATTTTCAAGTTTTCAAATTTCCACTGGGTGGGGCTTTATGTAATGAATAAATTTAAATAGTAAAACCAATATTAATAATGATAATGACCAGCAAAAATGTGAGAAGAAATCATTGTATTTTAAGGCATACATATGGAATTAGATTAGATTACTTACAGTGTGGAAACAGGCCCTTTGGCCCAACAAGTCCACACCGACCCTCCAAAGAGCAACCCACCCAGACCCATTCCCCTACACCTAACACTAAGGGCAATTTAGCATGGCCAATTCACCTAACCTGCACATCTTTTGGACTGTGGGAGAAAACCGGAGCACCCGGAGGATACTCACGCAGACACAGGGAGAATGTGCAAATTCTACACAGACCGTCACCCAAGGTGTGAATTGAACCCAGGTCTTTGGTGCTGTGAGGCAGCAGCGCTAACCACTATGCCACCCACTTATTATACAAAATGATGTTTAGTTATCTCATTTTTACCAATGTTGCTGCCATTTTACATTTTCTTACAGTTAGAGACTCATGAAGTCATAGAGCTTTAATTCTACAGCTTTATAGCTACATCACTGCTGTGGTGTAGATTTTGCTCCAAGCAGCTACATCCAGTTCACTTTGGCCAGATTCCATATTTCTCTCTTAAAATCGGCCTTCCCTAAATTCAGGACCTTTACTTGCTTAAGACGATAGGACATAGGAACAGAAGTAGTCCATTCAAAGCTCTGGGTTCATTCCACCATTCAAAGAGATCATGGCTGGTCTGATAATCCTCAACTTCACTTTCTGCCTTTCCCCATAACATCTTGATTTCCTTGCTGATTAAAAATTTACCTCAGCCTCAAATACACTTAATGATCCAGCCTCAACAGGCCTATATGACAAAGAATTTCACAGATTTGATCGGATGTATAAGGTTCTAAAAGGGGAGGGCGAATAGCCAGAAATCATGTTACATATTGGCTTTAATGATGTAGCTAGGAAAAGGATCGAGGATATAAAAAGTGATTTCAGGGAGTTAGGATGGAAGCTACAAAGCACGACGAACAGAGTAGTGTTCTCTAGTTTACTACAGGTTCCACGAGATAGCGAGGCGAGGAACAGGGAGCGGGCGCAGCTTAACACGTGGCTGCGCAACTGGTGTAGGAGGGAGGGCTTCAGATATGTAGATAATTGGGATGCCTTCTGGGGAAGGTGGAACCTGTACAAGAAGGACGGGTTGCATCTGAACTGGAAGGGGACCAATGTCCTGAGTGGAAGGTTTGCTCGAGTAGTTCGAGAGGGTTTAAACTAATATGGCAGGGGAGTGGTTACCTGAGCTGTATACGGAGGTGAGAGTTGATGCAGATGAGGCAATAGCAAGAGGTGGACCAGCTAGTGGGAAGGACTTTCCTGGGGAGGAACAAAGGGATCAGTTAAAGTGTGTTTGCTTTAATGCAAGGAGTATCAGGAATAAAAGTGATGAACTTAGAGCATGGATCAGGATCTGGTGCTATGATGTTGTGGCCGTAACAGAGCCATGGGTTTCTCAGGCAGGAATGGTTGCTGGATGTTCCAGGGTTTAGAGCATTTATAAAGAATAGGGAGGGGTGAAAAAGAGGAGAGGGTGTAGCACTACTAATCAGAGAGGGTATTACATCTACAGAAGCTTCCATTGTCGAGGAAGATCTGCCTCCTGAGTCAGTATGGGTGGAAATTAGAAACAGCAAGGGAGCAGTCACCTCGTTAGGGGTTTACGACAGGACCCCCAGGGAGATGGAAGAAAGCATAGGTCGGCAGATTTTGGAAAAGTGTAAACGTAGTACGGTTGTTGTAATGGGTCACTTTAACTTTCCTAATATTGATTGGAACCTCCTTCAAGCAGAAGATTTTAATGGAGCTGTTTTTGTAAGGTGTGTTAAGGAGGGTTTCCTAACTCAGTACGTTGCCAGGCTGATGAGGGGAGAGGCCATTCTAGACTTGGTGCTCGGAAACAAGCTGGGGCAGGTATCAGATCTTGTGGTGGGAGAGCATTTTGATGATAGTGACCACAACTGCCTCACATTCTACATAGCTATGGAGAAGGAGAGGATTAGGCAAAATGGGAGGATATTTAATTGGGGAAGAGGAAACTATGATGCGATTAGACATGAGTTAGAAAGCATGGATTGGGAGCACTTGTTCCATGGTAAAGGCACTATAGACATGTGGTGACTGTTTAAGGAACAGTTGTTGAAGTGATAAATAAATATGTCCCTCTGAGACAGGCAAGAAGTGGTAAGGTAAAGGAACCTTGGATTATGAGAGCGGTGGAGCTTCTCGTTAAAAAGAAAAAGGTAGCTTACATAAGGTGGAGGAAGCTGGGGTGAAGCTCAGCTGTAGAGGATGACAGGCAGGCGAGGAAGGAGCTCAAAAATGGTCTGAGGAGAGCCAGGAGGGGGCATGAGAAAGGCTTGGCAGAACGGATTAGGGAAAAACAAAGGCATTTTACACTTATATGAGGAATAAGAGAATGGTCAAAGAAAGAGTAGGGCCGATCAGGGATTGCATAGGGAACTTGTGTGTGGAGTCTGAGGAGGTAGGGGAACCCCTAAATGAGGTTTTTGCTTCTGTCTTTACGAAAGAAATGAACTTTGTAGTGAATGAAACCTTTGAAGAGCAGGTGTGCATGCTGGAATGGATAGAGATAGAGGAAGCTGATGTGCTGAAAATTTTGTCAAACATTAAAATTGACAAGTCGCCAGGCCCGGACTAGATTTGTCCTCAGCTGCTTTGGGAAACGAGAAATGCAATTGCTTCGCCACCTGCGAAGATCTTTGCATCCTTGCTCTCCACTGGAGTCGTACCTGAGGACTGGAGAGAGGCAAATGTAATTCCTCTCTTCAAGAAAGGAAATAGGGAAATTCCCAGCAATTACAGACTAGTAAGTGTCATGTCTGTCGTCTGCAAGGTGTTAGAAAGGATCCTGAGGGATAGGATTTATGACCATCTGGAAGAGCATGGCTTGATTAAATGCAGTCAACACGGCTTTGTGAGGGGCAGGTCATGCCTCACAAACCTTATTGAGTTCTTTGAGGATGTAACTAGAAAAGTTGATGAGGGTCGAGCTGTGGATGTGGTATATATGGACTTCAGCAAGGCATTTGATAAGGTTCCCCATGGTAGGCTCATTCAGAAGGTCAGGAGGAATGGGATACAGGGGAACTTAGCTGTCTGGATACAGAATTGGCTGGCCAACAGAAGATAGCTAGTGGTACTAGAAGGAAAATATTCTGCTGGAAGTCTGTGGTGAATGGTGTTCCACAGGGCTCTGTCCTTGAGCCTCTACTGTTTGTAATTTTTATTAATGACTTGGTTGAGGGGATTGAAGGATGGGTCAGCAAGTTTGCAGATGACACAAAGTTTGGAGGTGTCGTTGACTAGGCTGCAGCGGGACATTGACAGGATGCAGAGATGGGCTGAGAGGTGGCAGATGGAGTTCAACCTGGAGAAATGCGAGTGATGCATTTTGGAAGGTCGAATTTGAAAGCTGAGTACAGGATTAAGGATAAGATTCTTGGCAGTGTGGAGGAACAGAGGGATCTTGGTGTGCAGGTACATAGATCCCTTAAAATGGCCACCCAAGTGGACAGGGTTGTTAAGAAAACATACGGTGTTTTGGCTTTCATTAACAGGGGTATTGAGTTTAAGAGTCGTGAGATCTTGTTGCAGCTCTATAAAACTTTGGTTAGACCGCACTTGGAATACTGTGTCCAGTTCTAGTCGCCCTATTATAGGAAAGATGTGGATGCTTTGGAGAGAGTTCAGAGGAGGTTGACCAGGATGCTGCCTGGACTGGAGGGCTTATCTTATGAAGAGAGGTTGACTGAGCTCGGACTATTTTTATTGGAGAATAGGAGGAGGAGAGGGGACCTAATTGAGGTACACAAGATAATGAGAGGCATAGATAGAGTCGATAGCCAGAGACTATTTCCCAGGGCAGAAATGACTAACATGAGGGGTCATAGTTTTAAGCTGGTTGGAGGAAAGTATAGAGGGGATGTCAGAGGTGGGTTCTTTACACAGAGAGTTGTGAGAGCATGGAATGCATTGCCAGCAGCAGTTGTGGAAGCAAGGTCATTGGAGACATTTAAGAGACTACTGGACATGCATATGGTCACAGAAATTTGAGGGTGCATACATGAGAATCAGTGGTCAGCACAACATTGTGGGCTGAAGGGCCTGTTCTGTGCTGTACTAGGTTCTATGATAGCCTCTGTGAGAAGAAATTCCTCTTCATCTCTGTCATAAATGTGTGACCCCTTACACCGAGATTATACCGTCCATTGCTATACTCTGCACAGGGATAAGCAACCTTTCTGCAACTACCTTGTCATGTCCCCTAAGAATCTTGAATATTTTTGTAGTGAGTATAATAAGGTCAGCCAGGAGGACAGGATAGAATAGGAGTTCCCTGATTCGGGTTGTTAATCTGGTACAATCAGAGAGCCCCAGATGGCACATAAAATGATGAAGGGCTTTTGCCCGAAACATCAATTTTCCTGCTCCTTGGATGCTGCCTGACCTGCTGTGCTTTTTCAGCACCACTCTGATCTAAACTCTGGTTTCCAGCATCTGCAGTCCTCACTTTTGCCTACATAAAATGAGTGTCAGACACTCTGAGAGCTGGCTCTAAGGGAGCTGGACCAGTGTTAAGGACTTTCCATGTATAAATGAAGGGTGACTTGGTGAAAGGATACCAATCTCTGTGAAGTTATTTCAGTTTCAATAAGATGGCCTCAGCAATCTTCTACATTCCAAAGAGTACAGGCCAAATCTACCCAACCTCTCCTCCGAAGACATTCCCTCCATACCTTATAATCAGCTAATGATTCTCCTCTGGACTGTCTCCAATGCCTGCATATCTTTCCTTACTTAAGGATCCAAAAGCTGTTTACAGTATTCCCGTTGTGGTCTGACATGGGTATTGCATAGTTTTAATTAAACCTTGTCACTTTTATACTCCATTCTTTTGAAATATAGGCCAACATTCCATCTGCCTTCTCTATTACTACTGAACTTGGATGCTATCTTACTTGTTATTCATGGACAAGAAATCCTGATCATTCTCTTCTGTAGCTTTCTACGGTCTTGCCCCAGTTAAGCAATCATCTCCTCTACTCTTCCTGCTGGTGCATAACCTCATATTTTCCCACATTATATTCAATTTTCTAAGTTTTTGTCTACTCACTTAAGCTTTCTGTATGTTTCTTCAGACTCTGTGCCATCCTCACCACTTGCCTTCCCATCCATTTTTGTATCTTCTGCAAACTTGGCTATAGTATATTCACTTTCTCATCCAAGGCATTATTGTCAATAATTGTGGCACCGGTGCTGATCCCTGTGTCACATCACAATTTCCAGGTTGCTGCACTAAAATGCCTCCTTTATCCCAAATTTCTGTCTTCTATTAGTTAGCCAATTTTCTATCCATGTTAATAATGACCTCTAACACCATGAGCTTTTACTTAATAAATAGACTAATGTATGGTACCTTCTCATACTCCTTCTGAACATAAATTATATAATACATCCACAGCTCCCCCTTTATCAATTTGGCTTGTTACCTCTTGAAATAATTCTAGTAAATTTGTCAGGTACAATTTTCCCTTCATGAAGCCATGTTGACACTCCTTGATCATATTATGCATTTTTAAGTGCTCTGCTATTACATCCTGTATAACAGATGTTGACAATTTCCCAATAAGATGTTAACTGGCCTATTTTAATTTAACCTGTTTTTTTGCCTCCTCTTTTCAAATAAAGGTATTACATTGGCAGTATTCCAATCCTCCAAGACTTTTTCAGATCGAAGGATTCCTGGAAGTTATTATCAGTGCATCCATAGAAAGTATCTCATCAGGTGCCGGGAACTTATAGGTCTTTCGTCTCATTAGTTTCCCTAGCACTTTTTCTTAAGTGATAGTTATGTATTTTCTGTTTCTTTGTCCATTCCCATAATTACATTTAACCTTACTAAATTATGGTTATCTATAACTCCCCACCCCGCCCCTGCTGACACTTTTACCACTTTCCAGCCTTTCTTCCTAAAATTAGATCCAGCACCACTCGCTCTCTTATCAGACTGTGTGCTACCTAAGAAAGCTCTCCTGAATACATTTTAAGAATTCTGCTCCCTCTAAGCCTTTCACATTTTGTCTATTCTAGTCAATACTGAAGAATGTGAAATTTCCTTATAATTAGTTTATTATTTTTACACTTCTCTGAATTTGCCTCCAACCTATCTATCTCTCCCTGAGTTGGGTTTTTAATATACTCCTGGAAATGTGATTGGCCCCTTTTTCATAAAACCATTGAATTATGCAGTACAGAAGAGGCTGGGGAGTTGGAGTCCGTGCAGAAGGTGGTAGGTCGAGTCTATGCTGAGGCCGCAAATCAAGTTCATGCCGAGGCCAGGGATTCAAGTCCACACTGAGGCCGGGTGTCTGTGCTGGTTTACACCCTGGAGATTGCTGATACAACCTGAGGACGGAAGGCAATAAGAGATGGAATAAAAAAAAGTGAAAAGAGAGATTAAGAAATGGATAGAGCAGCTGAGCTCCAGCCCAGGTGTCCTATTCCGCCATCATCTTAGACAGCTACATTTTGCAGTTATCCTTTCATTAGCATTTGAGACTAGATTTGCTGATTTCTCATAGCGTGAAATATAATAATTTCAATTGGTGAATTATCATAATTGGTCCATGATTCCCTGATTCATGATCACTAAATGTCAGATACCTTGCCCTATGCACAGATCTAGAAAATCTGCCCTTTGAACTTGTCTTCCAAATGAATGCATTGACTGCAGTTTGGATAAAGTGGCTCAGATTTCAATACCATTCTTTCCTACGGTTACATTATTGGTGAAAGCATTGTAACTGTAATAGGATATGACAGATGTGTTCTTCGAACTTAAAGAAAAAGCTTAGTTTGACATACTTCCAGATGAAAAGCAAATACAAACTAAAGAGATCATAGGTTTAATGTGGATTTGCGGCTATTCATGGTGTTATGTTCCAAGAAGAACCAGGAGGCTAAGGGGTAAATCAGCAGGAGCTTTACATGGAGTTATTTATTCTCCAGGTAGCAAGGTTGGACTAAACTATTTTCTGCCCAAAGTGCGCATCTGTACAGTGTTCAGCCTGTGCTGCAATGATGGCTGATACCCACTTCTTGCCAGTAATGTAGTTCCTTGCCAACACTTCATAACTTTTTTGGAAAGAGTCACTTTTGGCCTTGTTCTCTTGTTAGAAAACACGATCCTGTTGCTTCTTGTCATAGATATTTTCAGCAAATCAAATGCTGCACACAATTGATGCTTTATCATGAGCAATGCTGGAGGACTTAAGAGTCGTCAAGTGGATTGTGTTCTGGTTTTTGGCTTATGGATAGTGATCAAAATGTGTTGCTGGAAAAGCGCATAGGTCAGGCAGCATCCAAGGAACAGGAGATTCGACGTTTCAGGCATAAGCCCTTCTTCAGGAATGAGGCTTATAGTGATCCCTCTTCTTGAGTTATGTTTGAGAAATGTTACACTATGTGAACAAACCTTTTGTAGAAGGGTGAAAAGGAATCGATCAGAATGTTGAATTCAGTTGCTCTTTAAATAATCTATAAACTCTAGTGAAATAAACCGTGAACCATTATCAATTTGTGGACCACTAGTAAGTTGTTCTGAACAATCAAACCTCGCAAAGACCTCCCCCAATTTTTCAATGATTTTCTTCAAAGGTGTCATCTTCATGATGGCAACTTCAGGCCTTTTAGTAGTCAACCACTATGATTAGATTAGATTACTTTCAGTGTGGAAACAGGCCTTTCGGCCCAACAAGTCCACACTGATCCTCCGAAGAGCAACCCACCCAGACCCATTCCCCTACATTTACCCCTTCACCTAACAGTATGGGCAATTTAGCATGGCCAATTCACCTAACCTGCACATCTTTGGACTGTGGGAGGAAACCGGAGCACCCAGAGGAAACCCATGCAGGCACAGGGAGAATGTGTAAACTACACACAGACAGTTGCCCGAGGTGGGAATTGAAGTCGGGTCTCATGGCGCTCTGAGTGCTAACTGCTGTGCCACCATGCCGGCCTCAAAAACCTATGAAATCTTTCAAAAAGTAGTCTTTATGGATTCTTTGCTCTGGCCTTTCTGGTCTTTTACATGGTGTAATGGTGCTAACGGAGGTAGATTGGGAATTCTCATGCAAGCTGCACAAATTCCTGTCTTGGTTTTGAGGCCTGGCAACCAAAAATAGTTATCTCTTTCATCCAGACAATGTCAGAGTGATCTTCATGTCTTTGATTTAACACTTATTTCCTTAGCTCTGGTAGAAAGATGACCATTATTCTCCATAGGATTCAACCTGCTTGTGTGGTTATTTCTAGCTTCATGTGACATTTGGTTTCAGTTCTAGGGTCATTTCTGTGATCTTGTCGAAAAGTACCAGGTCTATCACTTTTGATAGTAGCAGATCATTTCTCGTGTACTTCTTAACTTGTCCTGCTGGTACTGGAGTCATATCTACTTGTCTGAAGTAGAATATGTTTACATAAAGACTGTGCTATTTCCTGTCTAAATCATCATTAGATCACATGATCAGACTGTTAAAGTGACAGAGTACCATACTTATACAAATAAACAACACATGGTCTGAAGTAGAATGCATTTGAATCCCCATCCTGACTTGAAAATATATCACTGTTCCTTCAGGGTCGGTTGGTGAAAACTTTGCAATTCCCTCATTAATGGCATCACGGGTGCACCAACACCAAATGGACAGTGGCAGTTCAAGAAGCTTGCTGAATGCTGTAAGTTTTCAAATGATGATATCTACACCATCATAATCCTTTTCCTGAGCAAGTCCTGCCATTAGTCTGTCACATTTCCGTGTGGCACTTGATGCAGAGCTTTCTCTAAAACAGATGGCTGACACTCTTGCATGCTCCAATCAATTTCATAATACTTTAGTAACTTTCTTAATATAAATTGCAAAGTACGGAAATTACCAATAGACAACAACTACACTGCCTGCAACTAAATGAAAAGTATTTATAATCTGATTTCTTCCCTGTCTTATTTTGAACCATACTCATGCACCATTTGGTTTGAATGCTTTCACAGTTCATTATTTCAATAGTTAGCACAAATGTACTCTCACTCTTGTCCTTGTAACAATCTCACTTGCACTCTTACAATCACAACCCACGTTCTTTTTTTTTCAAGTTCATGATTACAATGCAAGATTATAATAGTTTGAACAATTCTTCATTTTCTAATGCAGCATTTTATCTTTGTAGAGCAACCTTGAGGCCTATTTTCTCATTACTTCATGCATTCAAATATGACCTCCAGCAACATAGAGCTAACAAACTGTTCACAGCAGCAACATTTAGATATCTTTTCCTTCATAGATTCAAACTGATCTGTTGAATATATTCATCAGTTTTAGATTTTTGTTTCAGGCTTCCCATGTTTACATTTTTTTGTGCAAACTTTTTAAACATCAAGGTTGTCAGCTGGGAAAGCCTTGCAGCTGATCATATGAGATGGTAAGCAGCAATACATGGTGATGTCAGACTCAACCAACACAAATGTACAGATTTCATTAAAAAAGAGAGATGACAGGAGCAGCAATACAGAGGTAATAGCTTTGGATTACTACTTTTTGGACTTCTACCTTTATTTCTTTATTATTCTAATTTATACCGAAGATTTTGTACCTAGGTATCTTTGAACCTAGTTTTATTAGGACTATAATGCTGATCTTTTAACCTTATATTTTCATTTTTTTAATTCATACTTAAGATTTAGTACCCAGGTATCCTTATACTTAAGATGGTGTTGGAAACGATGACATTGTACACAATTCACTGTACTCATGTACCTCTGTATTTAGGTGCATGTGACAACATACCTAATTCTAATTTTAGTACAATATTTTTGTATTTGCATTGGAATTAATTCAGAGAGAGTTCATCAGGCTGATGCTTGGAATTAAGTAATTGTCTGATGAAGAAAGTGTTGTACCAACATGCCAGTTAATTACATTGCACAAGCCACTCCTCACAATGAAGATTGCTGCCAACATCCTCTTTCAAGGTAGATAGTTACTGGGCCTGTTTGGTCTTGTGTGGCAACGGACAGCACTTCCTCTTTTAACTAGAAGAATCTCTTGTATTTGACAAGACATAGTTTAATGTATGTTTCCAATGAGTTAGTTTCCCTTGATATGGTACACATTGATTCAGCGACTTCAAGGAGGGCCAGATATTAACTCTTACTCTTCTGAGATCCTAAACTGTTGTTTCCACAAGTCCATGTCATCATACACAGAAGGAACAAAATCAGTAAAACATACAAATGACACATACTACTCTTGTACACCTCGAAATAGAGCTCCAGTAATATTTTTCATTTAAACATTTCTTTTCTATGGTTTATGGGTGGTGCTTATGCCACTCCTCAGTATTAACCCTTACAGACCCCTATACAAGAGTCAAAAAGTGTGGTGCTGGAAAAGCACAGCCAGTCAGGCAGCATTTGGAGAGCAGGAGAGTCGATGTTTCGAGCATAAGCTCTTCATCAGGAATGAAGGGGGAGGCCAGAGGAAGCTGAGATAAACAGGATGGGGTGGGGCTGGCGGGTTTGTGGCTGGGAATGTGATAGTTAGATGAAGGTGGGGGTGATGGTGATAGGTCGGAGCGGATGGTGGAGTGGATAGGTGGGCAAGAAGAAACGATCTACAAGTTGGTGTCCTGTCTCCCCAGTGTAGAGTAGACCACATCGGTAGCAATGGACCCAGTAGATGGGTTTTGTGGAGGTGCAGAAAAATCTCTGCCGGATGTGGAAGAATCCTTTGGAGGGAGGTGAGGATGGGCGATTTGGACACAGAAAGTGTGGTCTCCTCTATACTAGAGGGACAGGATGCCAACTTGCAGAACATTTCAGATAACATCTTTGGGACACATGCACTAAACAACCCCACTGCCCTGTGGCCGAACACTTCAGCTTCCAAGACATGCACATCTTGGGCCTCCTCCACTGCCAGATTCTAGCCACCCGAGACCTGGAGGAAGAACGCATCATCTTCTGCATGGGACCCTCCAACCACACGGGATCAATGTTGATTTCACCAGTTTCCTCATTTCCACTACCCTATCTTATCCCAGACCCAACCCTCCAACTTGGCACCGCTCTCTTGAACTGTCCTATCTATCTATCTTCTTTCCCACCAATCCACTCCACCCTTCACATTTATCTACCTATTGCATTCCCAGCTACCATGTCCCCAGCCCCACCACCCACCCTCTCGTACTTATCTCTCAGCCCAATTGGGCCTCCCCCACATTCCTGATGAAGAACTTATGCTTGAAACGTCCACTCTCCTGCTCCTTCGCTGCTGCCTGACAAGCTGAACTTTTCCAGTGCTGTACTTTTTGACTGATCTCCAGCATCTACAATCCTCACTTACTCCTAGACTCTTATACAACAAAGGTTGAGCTTACCGTGCCTGTACTTGTTGAAGTACTCTTAACACTTAGAAAAATAAAAGGTAATCTGACTGAAAATGATAAAACTCTAACTTTGACAGAGTGGATACTGGGAAACACTTCTATTCATGGGGGAATATAGAATCAGGGAACAGCTTAGAAAAAAGAGGTCTCCCATTTGAGATGCAGAGGAGGAAGAATTTCTTAATTCTTTTGGATTATTGTTAATCTTTGAAATTCCATGAGCAAAAGTTGAGACTTGGGATATATTCAAGATTGAGTGTCTTGATTGACAGGGGGCTCAAGGGTGATAACAAACAGGCAGGCAAATGAAGTTAAGGCCACAATCAGATAGCTCTGAGTTTATACATGGGCCATGCAGTAGGTTCAATGGGTCGAGTGGCCTATTCTCCTATTTCTAATGATCTTGCTCTCTTGTAATTGACTTCTCGGGTGTGTGAAGATAGAGACCGCCATGGGGATCATTTTCAAATACAAATCTTCCCTCAGAGCCTCAGCAGCGGGAAGAAAGCCGGTACTGAAGCATCATTCCAGAGGAATCCATTACCGACAGTAAATACAGAACCTCAGTCAAACTCTGAGGAATTCGTTTTGACGAGGTAAATATTGCGACGTTTTCACCAGTTCTACGATTCGAAATGCATTACCCAAATGCAATATGAACCTTCGCGATGCCGTAGTTGTCTTCATCGCCAATCGGGAATCTGGATGCGGGGATGTGCGCGAGGCTGTGTACGGTAAGAAGCAGCGAGTTGATTGGTCACAGAGGAGGGGCACGCGGTTCCAGGTGGACAATATGGCCGCTAGGGGCCAGTACCTGTTGTATGAAGAGATGTGAGTTTCACAATTGCAGATTTTTAGTCGCTATCCTGATGGATTGAGTTGTTTACCAGGAGAATCTGTGTGGTTTGAAGCTGTTCAGTTACGTATTAAAAAAATGATTTGGAGATGCCGGTGTTGGACTGGGGTGCACAGAGTTAAAAATCACACAACACCAGGTTATAGTCCAACAGGTTTAATTGGAAGCACACTAGCTTTCGGAGCAACGCTCCTTCATCAGGTGATTGTGGAGGGCTCGATCGTAACACAGAATTTATAGCAAAAATTTGCAGTGTGATGTAACTGAAATTATACATTGAAAAATTGATTGTCTGTTAAGCCTTTCATCTGTTAGAATACAGTGACAGTTTCACTTTTTTCATGTGTACATCACAAAACTTTTTTTTAAAAGTTGCATTCTCGGGTTAGCTGTTAACAATGGTGTTAGCTAGACAATAAGTTGAAGGTATTAGCCCCCTATGTTCTCTGTCTATGACCTGATGTTTAGATTGATTCTAACCTAAAAAGTGAGATAAGAGTTCTGCATAAATTCATGCTGTTTTTGAGGTCAGAGTTCTACATGAATGCAAGGAGTTGGGGAACACTTCAGTGGTCCAGGACATTCAGCTCAGCCTCAGACCTTCGGGTGACCATCCTCCAAGGTGGACTTCGGGACAGGCAGCAGAAGAAAGTGGCCGAGCAGAGGCTGATAGCTAGGTTCGGTACCCATAGGGAGGGCCTCAACCAGGACCTTAGGTTCATGTCACATTACAGGGGATCACCATTGCACTACACACACACACAGATATTCCTACACATACATACACATTCTCACATACATACGGACACGCACACAGACACCCACATACAGACTTAAGACACTCTGCACTCACTACACACACACACACTTTCTCACACTCTCAACCCCCAACCCAGACAGACAGACATACACAGACAGACAAAGACCCACGTGCACACATATATTTTGTGGGGTGAATTTGTACTTACAGAGTTACATTGCACTTTGCTCAAAAACTGCATACATTCATGTAGAACTCTGAGCTCAAAAACTGCATGAATTTATGTAAAACTCTGTTACTCGCTTTTTAAATTAGAATCAATCTAAACATCAGGTCATAGACAGAGAATACAGGGGGCTAACACCTTTAACATATTGTCTAGCTATCATCATTGTTAACAGCTAATCCAAGAATGCAACTTTTAAAAAAAGTTTGTGATTTACACATGAAAGAAGTGAAACTATCACTGTATTCTAACAGATGAAAGGCTTAACAGACAATCAATTTTTAAATGTATAATTTCAGTTACATCACACTGCAAATTTCTGCTATAAATTCTGTGTTACGATCAAGCCCTCCACTATCACTTGATGAAGGAGCGTCACTCCGAAAGCTAGTGTGCTTCCAATTAAACTTGTTGGACTATAACCTGGTGTTGTGTGATTTTTAACTCTATATAAAAAAAAGTCTGTTTGGGGAAGAGGACGGTTGTCAGACTTTATGTTTTGCAAATGGTGGAAATAAGCAGCATGTTAGTAGTAATATCTGAAGAGACAAATGGAGTTAACATTTCAACTTCCTGACCTTTCATCAGAACTGGATCTGTTAGAGATACTTTCTAATCAACCCGTTCAGACACATGCCTCTGGAGCAAGTGGGACTTGAACCCAGGTCTCCTGGCTCAGAGGTGGGACACCACTACTGTGTCACAGCAGGTTTGTTGAATGAAACTTAAAAAGTAAGGTTGATACCATGTTCCAGTTCTGATCAAAACTCATCAATCTTAATTCTGTTTTTATCTTTGCATGCACTGCCAGACCTGTTGAACATATTCATGTTGATTTGACAAGGTATGCTTATGTTTCAGATTTCTAGCATTGACACATTTATTTTTTGACTTTTCAATTTCTGACTTGTTAGCTTTGATCTTTATTGAAGAGCTGCAAATTGAGAACTCGCAACTAATCAGAACAACTTTGGTCTGTCTTTTAATAATATTAAACACTTTGGCTTTTGTAACATAATTTAGAATCATGTTCACAAGCATGTATTGGGTTCTCAGATAATCTAGGTAAAGAATATTGTATGTTGCAAGTGAATTGAAGGGTTGTTGATGCCAATGATTTTCTGAAATTAATTTTGTTAAGGTCCAAATCTTGTGATTTATAACTGAAGTAAGAAGAGTGACTAATGCAATATGGTCTCCATCATGGATATTATAAGAAGAGCTTGGACTGTTTGTTTTTTTTACCCCAGAACATAAAAGGCTGAGTGTGACCTTTTTATAGAGGTTTTGTAAAATCATGAGGGGCATAGATAATGTGAATAGCCAAGGTCTTTCCTCCAGGGTAGGGAGTCCAGAACTAGAGGGCATAGATTTAAAGTGAGAGGGGAAAGAATTAAAAGGAACCCAAGGGGCAACTTTTCCAGCATAGAGAATGGTTTGTATATGGAATGAACTGCCAGAGAAAGTGATAGAGGTGGGTACAATTATAATATGTAAAGGACATTTGGACAGGTACATGCTCCTCTCGGATGCTGCCTGAACTGCTGTGCTCTTCCAGCACCACTAATTCAGAATCTGGTTTCCAGCATCTGCAGTCATTGTTTTTACCCACATGAATAGGAAAGGTTTAGTCAGATATAGGTCCAGTGCAAGCAAATGGAACTAGTTCAGTTTAGGAAACCTGGTTGTCATCGACATGTTGGGCTGATAGGCCTGTTTCCATCTGTATGACTATTTGTAACAGGACATTTGGGGTTTAAGTTTGCTTGGATATGTTATGAGCAAACATACTAAAGATATGAAGTGCTTATTTGTCAAAGTTCATTTAAACATATTTATAGTTATTATCAGGACCTCCCAGGATTTGCATTTTGTTTTAAATTAAAATCTTGGTCATAGTTGAGCTTTTAACTCTAACTTACAGCGGAGCGACTTCAACACGTCCAATGACTCAGGCTAGTTATAGTATTGTAGTTGCTGAAATTCAGACATCAATGAATTCAGCACCATGTAGATTTTCTTTTACCAGTTCTATCTAAATAAGCGTACTTAGAGTCATAGAGATGTACAGCACGGAAACAGACCCTTCGATCCAACTCAGTAACTTGAGAGTTTCAAAGATCTCCCTTCCCTCTGTTTTTACCTGAATACCACACATCAATTGATACAATATGCAGGTAATTTGTTTACAGGTTTTTGCCTGTATTCTTCTAACCAGCTCCTAGTCTGAAATGTTTTCTCTCTTTCATTTCTATAGGAAAATGGAATCTGCCTTTGGTTAGCAGATCAAGGAAGTTGCCAAGTATAAAATAATTGCATGTGTGTAACAGATATTTTCAAATCAGCACTGGATTGTTGATTTCAGGTGAGAATTGAATGTTTCAAGTGAGCATAATATGAAATGCATTCTGTCTTGTTAATTGCTTGCCATTTAATACATGACATACCACAATTCTAGTTCAATGATGTTTGAAAGTATACAACTTCCAAAGAGAGTCGCATATTTTAAGCCCTGATCTGTTTAATATTCCATCAACCTTTACACACAAATTACATGGACTCAAACTTAGAAGAATAAAAGGGCACATCATTTATATATTCAGGGCTTTGTTGTTCCCTATCTTTCTGACTTCCTCCAGTCCTACCACCGACAGTGCTCTGTGCTGCTGCAATTCTGGCCTCTGATGCATGCAAGATTTTAATCGTCCCCCTGTTGTTGATTGTGCCTTCAGCTGTTGAAGCTCTCAAATCTGGAATTCTTTCCTTAACTTCTCTGATGTTGGGCTCTTTCCTGTCATCTTTTAAGATACTCCCTAAGATCTGTTTTGTCTATTTGTTTTGCTATCTCCTTTGTGACTGTTTGTTTGAATTTTCTTAGATTAAAAGCCTTGTGAGGCAATTTTAACATATTTCTATGGTAAAGATAGTATACAAATGGACATTCTTGGTACTGGTGAAAGTGTGAAATAGACTGTCTTTGGTAGCAGGAAGGAGAGAATTCTTTATAAACTGACATGCGAGTGGCATTTTTGTTTTAGGCTCTGATCAAATTACCTTTTGCAGCCCTTTTATTCTATAATTGGCCATATTTTAGAAATGGAAAAAGTGAGGACTGCAGATGCTGGAGATCAGAGCTGAAAATGTGTTGCTGGAAAAGCACAGCAGGTCAGGCAGCATCCAAGGAACAGGAGAATCGACGTTTCGGGCATAAGCCCTTCTTCAGTAAAGATTCCTGAAGAAGGGCTTATGCCCAAAACATCGATTCTCCTGTTCCTTGGATGCTGCCTGACCTGCTGCGCTTTTCCAGCAACATATTTTCAGCATATTTTAGAAATATTGACTTTTTTTTCCTGATTTTGATAAATACCTACCATGAATATCTTCAATTTTGGATTAAGAGAGTCTTCTTTGTGCAGGTATTATCTTTCTGTCGTTCTGCCTTTTGATAAAACAAAGCAAATGTTAATTCAGGTGTGAATATTGTTCGTAAATGATTTATCTGTTGGCTGTTCTGTCCTGCAGGGTCAACTGCTGGAACCATGTCATCAAACATCCTTTTCACAAACTCGGCAAAGAAACGAAACACCTCTATTATTTATAGCGTGGAAAGGGTGTCATCAGAAATATCAGTTTCAAACCTTGCAGGACTTTCCAACCGAGGGAAGAAGAACATAAATAGTGATTGTGAAGGATTTCCACCAAACAAACGACACAAAGCGGAAAAGGACATTAGATCAAATGAAGATCCTTTTGGAGATAATGAAGATTTCACTGCAGATGATTTGGAGGAACTTGATATTCTAGCTTCGCAAGTTTTAAGTCAGAATGCGATGCCTGTCTCCAATGCTACAAAAGCATCAGTGAGCAATATTAATAACAGGGAAGCATTAGGACTAACAAATGATACAAGTACAAAAGTTGCTACTTTAGCAACTGGATCGTTAAGAAATGTAAATGCAGTAAAGGAACCTCATGGTAATGTGCAGGTTTTCATTTGCAGGATTTTTTAATATTGTGCAGTAAATTGTAAAGTTCTAAAAATATTATTTGCTTAGTTTTCTCTTTTCCTTTGTCATGTTGCAGTGACATGAGCACCAGTTCCAAGTGGGCATTATTTACATGTAACATTCCCAAATTGTCATGGCAAACCCTTTGACAGAAGAGGAGTGATTTAGGAATGGCAGTTAGTACCACAGCCGAAATTGATCTGCTCACTAGCCAGCATTCACATTCACATGTTCTCCAGTTCATGATATTTTTGCGTTGATGAAGTGATGCTGAGGCTAACTTTTATGACCATAGTTTTCAATCTTAGGTTTCTTATTAGGGATCAGGATTGAATGTCGAACATTAATGGCCATTATACCCTGGCTAATGTCCTCACTGGTTTGTTCTTAACTTTATAAATTAATTTAAACGGAAATCATTAAAATGTATTTTTTTTTAAAAAGGCATGCTATAGTCATGAAGTAATTAATATGCAATGAATTTTAAATTGGTACAATTTTATAGCACACCGATATACAGTCAAATTAGATACAACAATAGGTTATTTGTGTTTTGCACCTCAGAAAATAGTGTTTTGGAGGACTTCATAAGGAATCCTTATCAGACCACAGCTGAACAATTTTGGGCCCTTACCTAAAAAAAGCTATACTGGCATTGGCGGTAGTCCAGAGAAGATTCACTCGGCATGGAGGGACTATCTTATGAAGAGAGGTTCAGTAGATCAGGCCTGTATTCTTTGGAACATTGTAAAATGAGAGGCCATCTTGTTGAGTTACAGTAGTTAAAAGTGAGGACTGTAGATGCTGGAGATCAGAGCTGAAAATTGTGTTGCTGGAAAAGCGCAACAGGTCAGGCAGCATCCAAGGAACAGGAGAATCGATGTTTTGGGCATAAGCCTGAAGAAGGGCTTATGGCTGAAACGTCGATTCTCCTGCTCCTTGTATGCTGCCTGACCTGTTGCGCTTTTCCAGCAACACATTTTTCAGCTCTGATCTCCAGCATCTACAGTCCTCACTTTCCCCTAGTTGATTTTAATCTACTGCGAATCCTCTTGCAAGGATGCTTTCCTTGAAGAAGCTCTCTTCCTCCCTCTACCAGAATTACAGTAGATGCTGAGTTTTGATATGGAAAGGTTGTTTCAGACCAGAGGGCACAACCTCCGAATAAGGGGTCACATGTTTTATGACTATTGTGAATCTGTGAAATTCATTCCATCGAGGACTATTGAGGCTGGGTCATTAAGTATATAGCTTTTTTTAATCAGTAGGGTTATTGGGAAAAGGTAAGGAAATGGATTTTAAGATGAACAGATCAGCCACTATCTCACTGAACGGTGGGGCATCCTTGGGCTGACTAACCTAATTTTGCTTCCGTCTCATGTGGTCTGAAGGATGTCAAAGATGATGCAGGCTGGAAACTAGAATCTTGTTTCAAGAAAAAGTGCTCAAAGGCAGGGAGAGAGCTAACTAAACATTGTGATTGGAAAGCTTTCCAGAGGTATAGGCCAAGAAATCCTATGAGATTGTTGATGGGGGTGAAACCATATTTCAGAATCTGTAGAACAGAGGATAAATCCTCTGGCAGCTGGGTGAATTAAATGGTGGCAAATTTCGACAACTAGCTCAGTGATTCTGAAATCAATTTGTGAATGAAGTGATCCATTTGTAGAAAAGTGTCTCACAGTGAATGGAAGTTTGGGACACAAGGACAAAGAAGACAAAAGAAATTCATATGTTGAAGAGAAACTCTTTTATACTTGAGGTTGTGTGTAGCACCAAGCAAAGTCATGAATTTTCAACCATTCACCTGAATGGCTTAAGATTTAATGGACAATTTTCAACTTGCCCAGGTCTATGTTGGACAGGAAATCCAATAATATGCCAACAGCCTTGTAATAGCAGCATTGAAGAAGTAGACTTGGACGTTGATGGTGTGGCTAGTGTTTAGTGTTGATCAAATAAGTCATATTCCGCCTTTGGTACATGGGTTCACATATTTCACCCATATTATTAGGATTGTATACCACAACTTATTTTTAATTAGGGCCACTTTATATTTACATATAGGTAGGTAAGGACAGTATTTCTTTTGGTTTTCACAAGAGGGAGAGTCAGAAAAATGTCGTACATATTGCGTGCACAGCATGAAAATGCGCTATTTACAGGATGGTTATGCAAGGTTGGTCATAAGCAATACAAGTTTGTAAATTCCAATTTAATCACTGACTTTCCTGTTCTATGTTTGTCCAAAGGGAATGGTCTCATTCAAAGTAATGATACTGATTCATTTGGATTTGAGGTTCTTCAAGAACAACATGAGAAGCTGAGGCAACAGGTGATGTAAATTCTTTTGTACTGAAATAACTGTGACTGAATCCAGCTGATTGTTCCCACTGCTGGCTCGAGTCTTTGCATGTCATTTGCATATTAACTGTCCTTAGAAATCCATTATCAACAAAATTACACTTGCAGTTGGGTAATTCCTGACAATATTTATATCATTTTGATTTACTGGGGATCTTTTGTATCAAGGTTGTATTGTATTGGTTGTCGATGCAGTAAACTTTAAAATGTCAATGCAGTTTCACATTGTGACACAATAGATATTGTAAATTTTAAGTTCTTTATGTATTTCTTGAATCAGTTGCAACCTTGTGGTACCAAAATACCAGACATGCTGTACAGACAGACAGTCTAGACAGTCATAGAGATAGACAGCACGGAAACAGACCCTTTGATTCAATTCATCCATGTCGACCAGGTATCCTAGATACATCCAATCCCATTTACCAGCACCTGGCCCATTTTCCTCTTAACTCTTCCTATTCATATACCTATCCAGATGATTTTTAAATGTTGCGCCTTCACCACTTCCTTAGATCGCCAATTCAATATATGTACCATCCTCTGCATATGCACTCTAGTTTTGGACTCTTCGACCCCAGGAGAAAGACCTTGTCTGTTTACCCTATCTATGCCCCTCATAATTTTATAAACCCCTCAGCCTCCAAAGCTCCAGGTAAAACTGCCCCAGCTATTCAGCCTTTTGTTGTGCAGTTTTTAGATTTGTGTGAAACTTTGTGCATCTGCACTGATTCTTTAAGTCGGTTGAATGACTAATCCAAATTGCAATCTGAAACTTGCTTTCGTTATATTTCATCACACTGGATGATGCTGTGAGCCATGTATAATTGTATTAGATTTCTGATCTTTTGTCATGTATTTAACAACAAAATTGTAAGTTTGCTTGCTGAGATGGTAGATTTGTTCTCAGACGTTTTGACACCAAGCTAGGTAAAAACACCAGTAGGCCTCTGGTGAAGCATCTGTGTTCTGTTCTGTTCTGCTTGCTATTTATCTGTCTCTGTTTTTGTGGTGGGTGATATTATTTCCACTTCTGTTTCTGAGAGCTTGATAAATGGGGTCCAAATCTTTGTGTGTTAGTGGAGTTGCAGTTTGAATGCCAGGCCTTTAGGAATTTCTGTGCGTGTCTATATTTAGCCTGTCCCTGGTCGAACTGGTGTCCCTCTTCATCTGTTTGTATAGATACCAGTGATAGTTGGTCATGACTTTTGGTGGCTACTTGGTGCTCCTGGCGGCTAGGGAATTCCAAGAGACCTGGCATTCGAACTGGAACTCCATTAACAGACACAGATTTTGACCCCATTTACCAACCTGTCAGAAACAGAAGTGGAAATGATATCACCTACCACAACAAACTGAGACAGATAAATCACTGATGATGTTACCTAGCTTGGTGACAAAACATCTGAGAGCAAATCTACCAGCTCAGCGAGGAAGCTTAAACCTGATTCACAACCCGTGCTACAAATCTTCTCCAAAATCTCATTTAACAACAAAGCTTTTTTTTTAACCTCCAGAAGGCTTTTGTTTATTATTTGTAGAGAAGAAAACAGCATTAACAATTTGTTGGTTGACCTTGAGTTTCTGATAACAATGAATTTTTTGTCCCTCAATGATGAGAGCATCAAATAGAAAAGCCTGCACTTCATTGATTGGAAAGGTTGAGAATAATATTGTAGAATATGTTTTTGTTCCATATTATCTTTGGAGGCCTTTAATTGTCAACGAATATATATAAAACTATTTGAGGCAATACAAAATTGTTAATTGGACTTGCATCTTTCTTGGCTCTGAATTTCAGTATTTGACTATTTGGCTTTGATAAGACCAAGATATCTGTTGTTGATGTCCACTTCTTTTGAAAAAAATGCGCTATGATTACCATCTAACTGATGGCCTTTATTTTGTCTATTTTCTTGAGTTTGATATTTGGCAGTAGCTTCACCTTTTGGCTATTTGGTACAGGTGATGAGACATCTATGTACTAAAACAAATTGACATGTGAATCTTAAGATTGCCATTATTTGAGTATTAAGTTTTGTTAGTGCTGTTTTTGATGTATGATTTATTTGCATATGTGTTTGTTTCTCCATATTGTGTCAATATTTTTATTATTGATTTGTGGCATGTGGGCATTGCTGGCTAGCCAGCATTTATTGCCTTTCCCTACTTGCAGTTGAGAAGGTGGTGGTGAGCTGTTGTAGTCCATATGCTGCAGGTTGACTCAAAATGTCATTAAGGAAGGAATTACAGGATATTAGCCCAGCGACAGTAAAGGAGTGACGGTGTATTTTCAAGTCATGAGGGTGAGTGGCTTGGAGGAGAACTTACGCGTGGTGGTTTCCCATGTACCTGCTGATCTTGTCCTTCTAGATGGAAGTAGACATGAGTTTGGAAGATGCTGTCTGAAGATCTTTGGTGAATTTCGGCAGTGCGTCCTGTAGATAGTACACATTGCTACTGAGCATTGGTGGTGGCAGAAGTGGATGCTTGTGGATGTAGTGCCAGTCAAAAGAGCTGCTTTATCCTGGATGGTGTTAAGCTTTTTGAGTGTTATTGGGATTACATTCATTCAGGCAAGTGTATTTGGAGTGCTGCTCCTTCACGTCACACAAACACCAGGCTATGACTATCTCCAATAATGGTTTTGGGGAGTCAGGAGGGGAGTTAATTGCAACAGTATTCCTAGCCTCTGACCTGCTCTTGATCCCATTGTGTTTAAGTGGTGAGTTCAGTTGATTGGGAGTTACCACAGACTAGACAAAATGTTAATGGTGAGGGATTGAGTGATGGTAACACCATTGAATGTCAAGGGGCAGTGGTTAAGTTGTCTTTTATTGGAGATAGTCATAGTCTGGCGTTTGTGTGATGTGAATGATCACCTGATGAAGGAGCAGCACTCCAAAAGCTGGTACTTCCAATTCAGCCTGTTGGACTATAACCTGGTGTTGTGTGATTTTTAACTTTGTACACCCTAGTCCAACACCGGCATCTCCAAATCTGGACTGCTTCAGTATCTGATGAGTCAGAAATAGTGCTGAACATTGTGTAATCAATAGCGAACATCCCCACTTCTGACCTTTATGAGGAAGGGAAGATCAGTGATGAAGGAGCTGAAGATGATCGGGCCTAGAACTCCTGGAGCTGAGATGACCTTCAAGCACAACCATTTTCCTATCTGCCAGATGTGACTCCAACCAGCAGAGATTTTGCCCCTATACCCGTTGATTCCTGCTTTGTTAGAGCTCCTTGATGCCACATTTGGTTGAACGCAACCTTGAGGTGAAGGGCTGTCACTCTCACATCACCTCTGGAATTCAGCTCTTTTGTCCATTTTTGAACAAAGGCCATATTGAGGTCAGGAGCTGAGTGACCCTGGCAGAACTCAAACTGGGTGTCACTGAGGATGTTATTGCTGAACCTGTGTTGCTGGATAGCACTGATGACACCTTCCATCATGATACTGATGATCAAGAGTAGACTGGGGCAGTAATTGGCTGGGTTGGATTTGTCCTGCATTTTATGAATATCCATAATCTTCACCAATTTGTTGGGATATCCAGTTGACTGGCATGTTGATTTATTTTCCCTTCTGCCTTAAAGGGATGCATCAAATCTTTGTTTGGCCTCCTCCTCCTTGATTACTTCTCTGAGAAGGGAAAATCAATATATCTTCTATTGGAGAATGAATGTATTGTCTTTGCAGAATACTTTTGTTAATTGTTGACTGCGCTGAGTGAAACTCAAACTTGGAATCTGAACATTTCCAAATCTTGTTTTAACATCTCCAGACATGCTGACTGAGCCTTGCTCAGCCTGGAATACACTCTTGGTTTCTTTATATCAGCAATAGCACATTAAATGTTGCTATATCTTCAGGTGTTACAGTGGTGTAACTGCTGGAATTGAGAAGAGTAGGAGGTGATTTGATTGAAACCTATGAGATCCTAGCTGGTCTTGACAGGGAGGATGAGGAACAGATGTTTCCACTTGAGAGTATCTGGAACGAAGAGTTCTTTTATAAAAAATAAGGGTTCATCCCCATTTACACAGAAAAAGGGAGAATGTTTTTGGGAGGTGACTCTTTCTTTTGAAAAATGGGGGAATCAGAGTGTGTTTTTGATTAAGCGGTGAAAGGTTATCAGGGTAGGTGGGAATGTGGAGTAATAGATCTTATTGAATGACAGACTGGGGTGAAGGGACTGAGTGACCGACTTCTGTTTCTAATTCGTGTGTTTGTATGTACAATCCCAGTGGAGAGTAATCCTTTTTTTGAAAAGGAACACATTTTTTCAGTGACCAGAAATAACTGAAGAACAAAATTTCAACACTATTTAATTTATTGTTGCCTATTGAAATCAAAGGTACTTTTGAATGAACACCTTTTTTTTTTGCTGTGCACAACATTTCTGGCTGATAAATAACATTACAAAAAATTCCAAAGTATCCCCCAGCACTCCAATCTTGTTTCTCCCCACTGCACTCAGTAAAAACATCCAGTATCCTTTGAAAATTATTTTGCCTAGCCTGGGTCTTCTAGATCCAGTTTTCATCAGCAAGATTCACCACTGCATTAAGGCATTCATTAAATCCACAGAGCCCTTACCGTTGTGTTCCTTTCCTTTCCAACAGAAAATGAACTCTCACCGCATCCTGTTTAATCACTCTCTGCTGCTCAAAAAAAACTGTGCTTTTCTGTGAGATGCTTTGCAAAGGTGTTAAAGTTGTCACTTGACATTTCAATAGTTTCTGTCTGTGTGGCAGCCAGACCACGTGGGCATGTTTCCAAGCTGATTAACCTTTTCAGAATCTGAACTAAAGCAGACATTTTAGAACATAACAATTTGTAACCTCCACTGCTCATGATGGGTACTTTAATCTTATGTTAGTTAAATTAGCTAAATTGATAACATGCAAAGCACCATTAGAATGTCTAGTTTGAGGTTATAGATAAAGTAATTAGATGTATTCAAAAATTAATCTACTTTAACAAATCTGTATATAACTTCTTTATAAGTTAAGGCTATGCTCAGTTCTGTGAACTTCTTGAATTTGTTAAAAATTCTCCTTTTTCTATCACATCCTAATTTTAGAATCTCGACAATAATGTTTGTAAATGACAATTAATTGTTTGAGATTGTTCAAGTTAATCTTTGAGTTTCTGTATGTATTTAAATAATAGTTTAAAGTGACATTTATTAATTCATCAGTTTAATGAACTAGAAGGGAAACTGCAGGTGAAAAATGGTGAAATTCGAGTTCTGCGAGACTCTATACGCCGTATGGAATCTGAATTTGACCAGCAAAAAAAAATGTACATGCTTGGTGAGAAGGAGAAAGCAGAAGTTCAAAACCAAAGAGAAAAGGAGCTGTCCAAAAAGGTATGAAACAAATAGAGCAAGAAAGATCACTTCCTATTTCAATTTGTACGACTTCTAATTTAGAATAAAGACTACATTGCTTACTAAGCCAGTGCCTTCAAAAGCATGCACAGTCTACTTTGTTTAGATTTCCTGTGAAAAGTTGCACGTGAATATGCACTGACCTTGTGTTCGGCTATTCTGTAACTCTTGAGTTATCTCAGTTTCCTCTTTTCAATCGGCCAGAGGTTCTGTTTCATTCAGTGTCTGCCCTTCATTGGTTGTTTGACTTGGGAATTTGCATTGAATTATATTGGGCCTGCAGCAGTAACTGATTATTTGGTTCAACAGATACATATTGGTTTTTATATTTTGCACAAACCTCCTCACATCTCTTTTGTAAGGAGTTGTATGCTCGTTTTTTTGTTTGCTATTATTGATGTGTGCTACTTAGTTAATATTGTAGTTCTTTGTATATTTGAAGAATAAGTTGAGTGCATTGAAATGTTAAGAAGGACAGTTTTAGTGTCTAATTTTCCTTTTGTCCCTTATCTGCACTCCATGACGTTTTGGAAATAGATCTCTGATTGAGGGCACTCTTCAGGTTCAAGCCAAGGCAAAGAAAATCATTAAGTTTGTTGACAATGGAGACCATTGGTTTTCGCCCATCCAAACATCAATGTATGCACCAAGATATTGAAATGGAGCTCCTACCTTTTATACTCCCCAGCCCACCTTGGCTTGTGGAGTCCCCAACATGTGGAGTCTTGAAGTTAATGATGATGATGGCTCATCATCTTCTCAAGGGCAACGAGGGATGAGCAATAAATGCTGCTTAAAATTGTGACAACCAGATCCCATGAATGAATTATAACAAAATGCCCCTTTTAAGATTGTTGCTACTTAAATTTTACAATGGCAATTTTTTGCTAAAAGCCCATGCTGCTACATTCCTTTTCAATTTAATTCACTCCATGTTGACGTTAGCTTAATCTTCTGTCTGGATAAATATATTTTTAATGGTGTGTTTTTTTTAAATTTAGGTACAATCATTGCAGTCCGAACTACACTTCAAAGAAGCAGAGATGAATGAGCTGCGTGCAAAACTCAAAAGTTGTGAAAGACTAACCAAATCTGCAGTCCCGAGTGTTGCAAAAATCAGGTACTTGAGGCAAACTAAATATTTGGCTTTTGAGAGTGAAAGACTTCTTTCAAGTCTGTACATGTTCCTCTTCTGTTTTTTTATTTATTCTGTGAAGACATTAGCTGTGCCACATGTGCAATAAACTTGTTCATGTAACATCCATAAATCCTGTCCTGTGGGAAAAGATGAGCATTAAAATTAACTGGTTTAACAGGCTAGCTGGACTATGTAGTTTGTTTCATCCAATCAGAATGGCTAATAAAATGTTTTCTTTCAAAACCAGAAAAAATATTCTAAAATTTTCAAGTTGATTGTTGAGGATAATATATTGCACAACATTTATGGTTTGTGTGCAGTTTGGAAACCTTGATTCTTGGGCAACAGATCAGTTTGTGTGTGACAGTTGTTTTAGGCAAGAAATACAAGAGTTATGGGCAGCATGGTGGCTCAGTGGTTAGCACTGCTGCCTCACAGTGCCGGAGACCTGGATTCAATTCCCGCCTCAGGTGATTGACTGTGTGGAGTTTGCACGTTCTCCCCGTGTCTGCGTGAGTTTCCTCCGGGGTGCTCCAGTTTCCTCCCACAGTCCAAAGATGTGCAGGTCAGGTGAATTGGCCATGCTAACTTGCCCCATTTTGTTTCCCAGTCACCTGAAAATGTCAGTTTTACTATATTGCTTATATGTATTGCACAGGTGAGAGGCATGTAATGAGCTGCTGGTAGCTGCCTTCTTTCTCTCAACAGCTTAATAGCTAAATGCCACAATTATTTAATTTTTAATTGTAAACATCAATTTCACTCAACTGTTTTTCAATTTGTACCTATGTTACTTGCAACTAGACATTGAAGATTGTACACTGCAACAAAATGGTAATTGAGATTCTTGGACTTAATACATAAATCTTCAGCATTAATTCATCCGTATGGGTGTTGGGAAACTCAGCTTGAGTGTTCTTACATTTATTTGCTCAGATTTGTTTTTGAGCTTGGCTATTCTCGCAATGAATACTGTACTGTGGACATTTTATTTTAAAACCTTTGCTCTTCATAGAAGAAAATGTTAAATTCTCATGCCTGATATTTAGTCTCTTGATTATTGAATTTAGTTGGCTCATTCAGAGGGCTATTGAACTAGAAGAGAAAACAATGTGAATTTGAGAGTGAATTTGACCTTACTTATACTGATCTACCTAAAAGTTTATTTTCAAAGAATTACCAAATTCGAGTATCAAATTATTGAAAGCAGCTCATTATCACCACCTCAGAGGCAAATGCTGGCCAGCTATGACCTAATCCCATGAACTGATTGCAATAAATTCTTTTAGTTGAAAAACATAAACTAAATGACACTGATTCCTTAGTGGATTATTGTGCTAAATTCAAATTATTGGAGTATTTATACACATTGAAATATTAATTTTTAATATTTGCCTTGATATCAAAAATAGCTATGAGCAAAATGTCTGTTTAGCCCTAGGAAAAACTCCTCTGGATCCATTAAACCTGAAAGTAGTCCTTTACAGATTGCAAGGAATTATTTTCCTGATAAAAAAGCATTTGCTGCCGAGATGTCTCCTGTGCGTTCTGTGTGTTCTGCTCCAGCAGCGAACCGGATCTTGGCTGATCAAGAAGGTGATGTTTTTTTCCTCATGGCATTTATTTTGTTGGTTTGATAATAAACTGCAAAGGTTGTCAAAGGTATTTTCTGAATTTTTATCATCACGATATGAAATTTCTCTATGAAGAATATTTGAATCATTGGTTAGCATGTCTTTATCTATTTAACTTTGTATATATAAGAACCTAAACGATAGGAGCAGTGGTCATTCAGCTCCTCAATTTTATCATGGCTGACCTGCTTTGGCCTCCTTATGTTTTAATCCCGGCTCTTTATAGCCTTCAATTCCTGGGTTAAAATATCACCCTTCTACTTCTGCATTTTTAAATACTTTCAGTGATCAACCATCACAGATCTTTGAAGTAGAGAATTCCAGACATTCACTACCTTCTGAGAGAAAAAAAATTCCTTCACACCTCAGTTTAAAATGAGTATCCATTATTCTGTAACTGTGTCATAGTTGAGTCAATTTAAATCGCAATGACAGTTATAATGCCCTTGCATATCTCCATTATTTCCTGATTTATATTTTGTCCTACAGTGATGCACCTCATCAGAGGTCTGTAGATGACTTACAGCCTTGACATTGTTCCCTTGCTGTTCTTTATTACCACCCAAGCAGTTCCATCTCACAAGCTATAACACCTGAATAGCTATTCACTATTGCATGATACATTTCTTTGTTAACATGGCTACCCTACACTATCTGATTTTTCAGTATGTCAAATTTCCTTGAATATTGAGTTCCCAGTCTTGGATGAATATGTTTTATTCATGATCTACAACTAGTTAGTATGATTATCCTGCGTATTTTTGATCTTGAAACATGTTTTAACCATCCATAAATCTAAACACAGTCTTTCTTTTTGACTTCTTTGCTTTTTTAAGTGGACAAAAAAATTGATGGAATGCAATTCGGAGCTGCAGAATTCGTTTTCAGGAACTCCATTTTCTGAAAATAAATGTCACTGATCCAAATTCCATGGTATCCATTGGGCTTGAGATTTTAAAATACCACTGTTAGTCATCAGACCATTGATTTTTGTTTTAAACTAATATATTTCAATGTAAATAACAGACTTTTAGCTGAGTTTGGTGCGGAACAGAAACAACAGTCATCACAAAATATTAAGAAACAAATGAATTTTTTTTAAAAAAACAGCTTTTGTTACATCAGGTGTGGTAGAGAGAGAAACAGTGTTGATATTTCAAGTCCAATATAACAATCAGTTCTGTCTCCATAGTTGCTACCAGATTGACTCTGACTCAGATTTTCCACCATTTTCTGTGTTTCCTTCCGATTTGCAGCATCAACAGTATTTTGTTTCTAAAAGCATGCCTTTCCCACTTGCTTCAGATCAATAGTCTTGGAGCTACTCTTGAATAGGGGCTGCATCTATGGATTCCCACCAGTTTTCATATTCACCCTATTTTCATCATGATTATTGGTACACAAGCAGATGTATTGGGTTGTTGCTACGTGCTCCCTTACATGACTCTGGGCATCAACAGAGGAATATGACTCCTAATTAAGGAGAACAAGATTAAAGGCCTGGAGGTAATTGCATTTGCATGCCATTGCTCCACCCTTTTACAGGCACTCTTTACCATCTTATGAACCAAATAACAAACTGTTTCGTATTACCTATTGTCTTCAGTTTGTGTCAGATATTTAACACTGTTTGTGACATTACTGCTAAACGGATTCACTGTGTACAATGCTGTAAAAATAGATATCACTGCCCCATTTTTTTGACTGGTGTTGGCTGTTTTCACTGGGTATTTTTATAGTTTCTTTTTCTTTTGTGACAGTCTTTCTTAACATCCTGAATGCAATCAGTAGGTAACCTAGAAACAAACAAAAAAGTAATTTTGATGAAAAATAAATAACTGCTCTGATTTACTAAATTGATGCCAGGCTGAGGAACTGAATCAAGTGAAGCACAGCAGGTATTGTTGCTGGAGCGTATGCTGTTTGTTGGATCACAATACTTTTGTTGATTACAATATAACATCAGTTACATCAGGAGGAAGATATTCGAGTAGTAAGATCATGGAATATTTGATGTCGAGAGAATTATTGGAGGTTTAAGGTCATGAGGGATTTGAACATAAACTTGAGTGTTTGTCTTCGTGCCAAATTGGAAACAAATATGGGTTCATATGCACAGAGATGATGCAGTGAGTGAGACTTGATGCTTATTTGAGTATGGCAGCTGGCTTTGTTAATTTGCAGTTTATACTGGGTGTAGAATGGGAAACTACCCAGGAGAGCAGTGTATTAGCATTGTCTAGAGGTAATGTAAGGCATTAATCTGTGTTTCAGTGTAATATTAGATGATCCAGGGTATAAATGGATGATGTTATGGAACTGTTAATTAAGAGTTAAAATTATAACTTTTAACACTTGCAGACACTCAGGATTTGAAAGAGTTGCACATTACCAGGAGGGAAATGTTGAAAAAGTGTCCCTCACTTAATTCCTTTCAGGGAAGATTGTCTCATAACAGACAACCTGCAAGTAAGTAATTATGATATTAATGCATAAATGCAATTTGGCAGAATATGAGCCCATGCCAATTAATTCATGATGCTGTAGGTTATGGGTTTGGTGATGCAGTTTCCATGCCTTTAAAAATATTGGTGTCACCTGGTAATATGCCCTGGACACTCGATCTATAATATCTTTTATTCCAGACATGACACATTGATTTACTCTAGCATTGATTCTGCATTAAAGAGTGAAAGAAATCTATATTCAGTTGTGAAAAATGGATATTCTTTAGTTATAAGCCAGGCAGTGTTTATTTTAGTGTAGTAAAATTCAAGTAGGGTTTCTTATAACTGGGCTTCAATTATTAATTTACAATTCAAATTTTTGTAAACAACTTTGTATCAATACTTGGCAATTAGGTGATGATTACTGCGTGTAACAAACAGATGCGGGCGGCACGGTGGCACAGTGGTTAGCACTGCTGCCTCACAGCGCCTGTAGACCCGGGTTCAATTCCTGACTCAGGCGACTGACTGTGTGGAGTTTGCACGTTCTCCCCGTGTCTGCGTGGGTTTCCTCCGGGTGCTCCGGTTTCCTCCCACAGTCCAAAGATGTGCGGGTCAGGTGAATTGGCCAAGCTAAAATTGCCCATAGTGTTAGGTAAGGGGTAAATGTAGGGGTATGGGTGGGTTGCGCTTCGGCGGGTCGGTGTGGACTTGTTGGGCCGAAGGGCCTGTTTCCACACTGTAAGTCTAATCTAATCTAATCTAATGACTGTTATAAAGTTATTGCACTATTCAAATGTTTTCAATCTCCAAGTGTTGGATAGAATTCTTAGGTGACAATCAGACTCTATATAATTTTGTAGGCATATTGCAATCCCTGAGAGAATGGGAGCACCTCAATTAGTCTCTGAGGAAACCTCTTAAAATTGCACATACTAAGTTCCTGTGGTTTCTTGAGTAGCATTGTAAATTGTAAACTTGATCTTTTATGGGGATTGTGAGAAGTCCGTATATGATGTATTGGCTATTCTATTCCTAGAATCTCACTTCTTCTTGATCTTTTGAAGATGAGCATATGTTCTGCCTATATTCATCTCACACTCAGGTGCCTCAGGATTTTGGAAGAATGAGGGAAGAAATTTGCAAAATGTAGGGAGATGTTAATGTCAAATCATGATGAATACTTAGAATTCTGTACATGAAGTGTTAAATGACCTGAGCTATGTCATTGTACGGAGAATCTAAGAATTGTCAAAGCACTTCTTCACTGGCATGAGTTCACTAAAATCTTCATTTCTTAGATATTTTCTGGTGTTCATACCTTTAACATTCCTTAGTGAAACTGAATTCCTTCTCACTGACAGCATTTTTAATCTCCCATCCTTCCTCCTTGAGGCTCTAAGTTATGATACATCTGAAATTTATGTGCTCAGCCAGTTGCCATAGGTGTGAATTATTGGGTTTGTGACTTCACCCTAATGTGTGAATTTTTCAGAGGTGAATGAGGGATGAAAGTCAGTCAAATGTAAACTTTCCTCTGTTTATCATTTTTATTTGCTTGTTTGTGAAGAAATATGAAAATAACATTTTGATTCAGTTTTAATTGAGTTAAAGGTACAGTTGACATTTGTTTTCAGTTCACGTTATTTAGTTGGAGGTGTATTTTCATCTATTTAGGTGAGGAGAAGCAGGCAACTTGGTCCAATGCTGATCTTCAAATGGCGAATAGAAGGGGCAGAGAAGCAGTCAAAGGTGAGGCTTCTCAGACTTTCAATACCTTTGTTTATTATCTCCAACTAAATATCCTATTTATTACTGAGGTAAATTGAACCTACTTGTATTTGTAAGCCACTCCTATGGCTATGACCAGTCCTAAGGCCCTTGCACAAATTTGATCTTTTGGATGAACCAGTATGTTGATTTGGAAGGGAAGTGTCTGAGGTGGGATGACTTAAGAATAAGTATTGTAAATATTTCGCAGATTAAATGTTTCTAGATTGCTATAAAGACTGCTCCATTGCTCCAAATCACCTGTAAGCAAATATGAATATTTATGAGTAAATGGGCCAATTTTGTAACTTTTGTCATTAGAATAGGTCTTGTTTCAAAGTTGGACATCATGGTGGGAAAGAGCTGATGTTGTGCAGGCTAGAAATTGTTTAACTTCTGGTTTTCTTAGGCATTAGTTGTTGGCTTCAGCAACGTAGTGATCTCTTTTTATTGTGGAATGTGTGCTTCTTAAGGTGCTGTACTGATGACTGTGTTGCTGAGCCAACCAGTTGGACCTGGAACTTTGGGATTGAGCCACCTTCTCAACAGCAGTTCTGAAACATTTTATGGATTGATCCAACAGCATAATTCCATTGGCATGTAAGTATAATTTATTGCAAGTGAAAACAGTAATTGTAATAAAGTTCCATGTCACAATGCAAAAAATTAAACAGCCCTAATCTTACATTTTTCAAAAGAATTGGAGAATTTGCTGTAATTGTTGGCAGATAGTGTAAAGAAATCTTTCTGAATATAGAAATTCTTATTTAGTTCCAATGTTGGAAAGAGTTCTTGTTTCAGTGGATTATTTTGCCAGTGAATTGCAGTATTTCCCAGCATAATACTGATGGCAAAAATCTATTAATGATTTCCTATATGGATGGAATGGTGACATGGGTGAATAAATTGCAGCAGTTGACAATGTCTAAGCCCATTTGAGGAATATGCAGTAACACATTGTGACTTCTCTAAAATGGAACTTATTCTTGTTTTGAAATTGTATGGATGTTTGTAGCTTTAGCATTTTTAATTTTAATCTCTTAAATTCCAGCAAGGCAATAAAGGATGTTTTGAGTGTTCATCCTGCTTTGCTGAAGTTTCTTTCGGTAAATAATTCATTCCTGACAACTGTTTTGTGTTTAAAATGCATTCAGCTAGCTGTACTTTTGGAAATTGAGCAATATTTTTAAAACACCAAATTATGTCCCAAGTATAAAGTAAAATCTTGTTATGTTTAGATAGACAAATAAGTTAGCTTCCAGGATGGCACTTAAATTCTCAGAATTTGAACTCTCTCTAACTCTGAGACCCCCATCCCCCTACAGGACACACTTTCTCTTTTTGCCGTCTCTTCTTGGTCTTGAGTACTACTTTCTCACTTGCAGCGCATTCCTTCAAACCTTGAACAACGATTATATTATGTGCCTATTTTGCGTCTTAAATATGCCATATTCTGTTTCAAGTATCATCAATTTATTTCTAAATCTCTGCATGATTGGGGAAGACGATGGCCAATGGTATTCTCATTGGAATGTTCATCCAGAGACCCAGGTTCAAATCCTGCCTTGGCAGATGGTGAAATTAAGAGTCTAATAATGGTCATGAATCCATTGTCAATTGTCAGAAAAACCCATCTGGTTCATTAATGTCCTTTAGGAAAGGAAGCTGCCATCCTTACCCAGGTTTGGCCTACATGTGACTGCAGACTCACAGCAACGTGATTGACTCTTACGTGCCTTTTGAGCAATCAGGGATGGACCATTAATGCTGGTCTAGCGAGTGGCGCCCACATCCCATGAATGAATTTAAAAAAATACAGTCTGTTTACAATCATCAAAATAATAAACTTTATGCCCTGACTGCTGCATTTATTATATTTTTATTTTTAACCTCTGTTCCTTTTTATTTCCGACAGCAGCTAACACAAACATTACAACAATTTGTCTCATTTGGATCATCATTGTTATGATGTTTAAGAGGTCATTGTTCCAATATGTATCTAACTGTCACAATATTTCGCCTTCCTTAAAGTTACATTTAAGACAGAAGCAAGGAGTTTTTCTTTCTCTCATAGAGGGTTGGGAGTCTTTGGAACTTTGTCTTACTCAAAAGATATTGGAAACATTGTCCCTGAATATTTCTCAGTCAGAGATATACCCTTGGTGAGTGTAGTGGTGAAAATTATGAGGGTAGGCAGAAATGTGGGACAATCAGATTAGCCACGATCTTAATGATAGAGCAAGCTTGAGAGACCGAGTGACTTACTCCTGCTCCCAATTAATTTTTACAAACCTGCTCAGTATTTTTTTTTAAAAGCGGGTAGATAACAAATATACAGAATATCATATTGTTTGAAACAAAACTTTTGTTGTGGTATTCAGTAACTCTCATGGGTTTGTTTACTCAAGGGCTGGATTTCACTTCTGGTTATGTGATATTTCAGTTGGCTTATGTTTCTTAGGTTCAATCCAACATACCAAGTTCACTCAGCCAGTATGGATCCAGATCAATAGTTATACAGGAAACTTGATTAGACTATCCAGAATATGTCCAAAATTTAAAAATCCAGATAATAATGTTTTAAAATAATATCTTTCATTTTGTAGCGGGACTTCATTAGCTGAGAAATCTTCTGAAGTTGAAAAAAAAGGAACACTTTCCAGTCTAAGTGAGCTTCAGCGTTTAGCTATGTGTGGCATTAATATGCTCATCTTTGACCAAGAATCATCAGAAGAAAAATTGGATGCCACAAAAGCTACTCATGGACTGAGTACTCAAAATGACCTGTCTAGTGCAGTTCACCTTTTGCCATTAATTGATTATTACCTTGGGACTTATTGTAAAGCTTTGCAGACTGAAAAAATAGGAAGAAACCCTGCAGGAAGCAGAAATTGCTGCTCTCCCAGTTCTGTAGAGTCTACTGCCTCAAATGTTGATGATTGTTTTAATAATTTGGAAGATTTTGCACTTTCAGCACTTGGTGTTTTATATCATCTTGTATCACATAGTCAAAAGGCTGGAAAATCTTTGTTGGTCCCTACCTCCGGTCAAAGTATTGGAGGTAGCACTATCATCACGACGCAATCACATAAGAATGCAACACTGAGTAGGCATGGAAACGAAGACGAAGCAGGGGCATCTGAACTTCAAGAGGAACATGTTCAACAACAGGGATTGGTTGGTTTAGAACAACCTCGGCACCATTTGTTCAACAAATTGCTGCAACTTTCTGATCCTGTGGTTGTAAGTGTCTCTCATCAAAGAGAAAATCTGCAGAATCTAAGCCTGAGAGTTCTGGGGAAGGTTGCAGAAAGCGCTACTACTGAACTCCTCTGCAGGTAAAGTAAAACAGAATAAAATCTCTCTCTTACTAATAAAATTTTATCAACAAGTATCACTATGAATCCTGTGAAGTCCCAGGTTAAATCACCCTTGTGCTATGAGTTTGCTGGTGGTAACTGGGTTGACAGCAAATGTACGGTGATTGCCCTCGGCTCCCCTTAGTTATATAAAATGAGTTTTGATTGTTATTCCTGATCCTTATCCAGTATCCCTTCTAGGTAGTGCCACAGGTCAGCTCTAACTGTCATAGGTTTACATCCTTTCTAGCTGTTGGATTGCCATCTGGGCACTTCGAATAATTTTAGAAGGCCTTATCTGTGTTTTAAAGCCCAACTGGGATTGATTGTCTTTACAATATCTAAGTTTTTCTTTTTTTTAGATTTGATTACTTAGTGTGGAAACAGGCCCTTCGGCCCAACAAGTCCACACTGACCCGCCGAAGCGCAACACACCCAGACCCATTCCCCTACATTTACCCCTTCACCTAACACTACGGGCAATTTAGCCTGGCCAATTCACCTAACCTGCACATTTTGTTTTGGATTGTGGGAGGAAACCGGAGCACCTGGAGGAAACCCATGCAGAAACGGGGAGAATGTGCAAACTACACACAGAGAGTCACCTGAGGCGGGAATTGAACCCGGGTCTCTGGTGCTGTGAGGCAGCAGTGCTAACCACTGTGCCACCATGTTGGAAAAAAAATGCACAGTCCAAGTAATAGTGGCAGACAAGTCTGGCAACATCAACCATCCAGAAATCTACTGATTTAATTTTCTAATCTGAAATAAATGCAACCAGAATACTTTTAAAAATGTATTGAACTGTTTGTTTAATTTAGTCATGACAATTGATACTTTTGTAATTAAAATGTTTGTGACAGCATTTAGTAGAAGCTTTATCCTTTCAGATCAATGTAAAAATTTCAAAACAATGCAACTATTATTGTGTTCAGCAAAATTTTTTATCCAGTCTATGGATCATTCTGATTAGACTGTTAGTCTGATGTTGCACAGGCTTTCAAATGTTAAATTACATTGTGATCTGTTGCTTACATGGACAATAGTTGAGCCATTCAGACTTTAATCCAGAGTGTGATCATGTGTTTTGCAAATGCAATTGATCTTTTGTTCTTGCTTTGTTTTTGCCAGGAAGCAGTTCTTTGAAGTGTCAGGCATGCTACTTGTTGAGCTTGCCCTTATTTTTCAAATTAATGCATGCTTGTATGAATTTAAAATGCATGCACTGAATGGCTGTAGGCTCATGAGAAGTCTTTTGAGGCTGAATATTCTGTGGTCAAACGACCATAGAATCATAGAATCTTGTAGCTCAAAAGGAGGGCATTCAACCTATTGTAAGCATGCTGGCATGCTAGCTGTTTGAAATCACAGTCATATTCTTGATTGTGCCTAGACCATTTCTTTGCGTTTTTTTTCTCAAGGGCGATGGTTAATGATCATTCCAATCTGACAAATGGCAGAATTACCCAAATAATAGCACTCAAATTGGCTTGAAAGACAAAGGGAGGGAAAAGGCTATCATTAAACTGCTACTTCTGTGATCAGTTTTTATTTAGCTATTCTGCAGGAATCCTGCTTCCGTTGCCTTTTGAAAAATATTTGAGAAAGAAAGACAGAGTTCCTTAAGAATTCAGGTAGGTTGCAGGCATGTTGTGGGAAAACTTAAAACAGCTGTGATTGGTTCATCAAAATCACAAGCAACATTTGAGTAATAATTGGAATTGGTAATTCAAATCATTTGTTGCTGTGTGGGCCTTTAGCTCACAATTAGTGATTTTTTAGAATTGAATTTTTGAACTTGCAACATAGAAAATGTTTGATATTGGATGTCACTTATATAATTCCCTCTTGGGGAAATTGGTCTTAAAACATATTTTTCACTTTGTGATGCATATAACTCTTTGTGCCAAAAGTGATGGGAATCTTTACATTTTTGTTTGTTTCTCCTCTGGCTATAAAAAGATTAAAGGTATTAGGGTTTTAAGTCTTGATATATAATAGACTCATTATAATGAGGTCTTTTTAAAAATATTGTACTGGACAGGAATGAAAGAAAATTGAAACCCAGTTTCCATACTTTACAGTCCATAACATTTTTTGAAGTAGAAAATGTGTTTCTTGACTCCTTACTGTCTGTGATCAATTTGAATAACCAGCAGCAAGCTTTTGAAATAGAGGATACATTATGCATTTGTAACACTCGTACTTTGTGTCTGCCCTGGTTCTAGTCCAAGCATAGTTCAAAACAATAGTGAATTTTTATAAGTCGTAAATTACAAGCTATTCTTTTGTTTACATATTTGGCTTGTCTAAGCAAAAGCATATCTTGCTTGCAGGTTTGCAAAGGTTGGTGTTCTCACTGCTGGTGTGAGGGTTCTGTGCATTTGATAACTGGAGTGTATAATCAGAATTGTTGACTGATTTCCTCATATTGATGGATTTTCAGTTAATCATGAAATTAGTTACTTTGTAATCCTCGAGAGCTCTGCTGGTGTGCTGGTAGACGCAGCCTCCTCTGGAGATTCACAGTATTGCAGAAACCAATCTTCAGTCTTTTCAATTCACTCCACATGACATCAAGACATGGTTGCAAGCACTTGATACTGAGAGCAATCGGGCAATAATACTGAAAATAGATGGGAACGCCACTCACCAGCCCTTCACTGTCACTGGATCAAGCTGTCGGAATTCCCTAAAGCCATTGTGGGTCTACCTATAGCACGTAGACTGTAGAGTTTCAAGAAGACACCTTCTCAAGGGTAACTAGGATGGGTAATAAATGCTGGCCCAGTCAATGAGACACACACATCCCCTGAGTGAATAAACACAAAGCTTTTTGAGTTCAGCTACAGTATTAGGCTTCATGTGGCATCAAGGAGTCCTAGCAAAACTAGAGTTCATGGGAATTAAGGAAAACTGTCTACTCGTTGAAGTTATACCCTGGTGCAAGGGATGATCTTTGTATCTTTGTTTTTGGAGGTTAGTCTTCTCAGCTCCAGGATATCTTTGCAGGAATTCCTTAGGACAGTGCCCTATGCTGAGCCATCTTCAGCTGCTTCATAGATGACCTTCCCTGCATCATAAGGTCAAAAATGGGTTTGTTTGCTGATGATTCCACCAAATTCAAAACTACTTGAGACTCTTCAGATACTGAATATTGTGAAGCATTTCATACTCAAATGCAGCAAAGTTGATCACCGTCCAGGTTTGTGTTGAAAATTATATGTAATATTTGTACAAATGCCAGACAATGACCATTTCCAACAAAAGAGCATCTAACCATTGTTCCTTGACATTCCGTGGCATTGCCATCACTTGAATTCCCCACTATCAATATCCTGGAGAGTTAATATTGACCCAAAACTGAATTAGACCAGCCATATAGAGACAGTGGCTGCAAGAACTGGTCAGACATGAGGAATCCTGCCTCAATTAACTCCCTCCTATATCCTCAAACCTGCCCACCCACAATAAAGCAAAAGTCCGAATGTGATGCAGTACTTACTTGTTTGGCTGAGTGCATTCCAATGACACTTGAAAAAGCAACCCTCGTGATTGTCCACACACACCTCCAATGCTCAATAGCAGCAGTGTCATCCCACGCAAGATGCACTGGGCGGCACGGTGGCTTAGTGGTTAGCACTGCTGCCTCACAGCGCCAAGGACCCGGGTTGGAGTCCCACCTTAGGCGAATGTCTGTGTAGAGTTTGCACATTCTCCCCATGTCTGCGTGGGTTTCCTCCAGTTTCTCCGGTTTCCTCCCACAATCCAAAGATGTGCAAGTTAGGTGAATTGGCCATGCTAAATTGCCCATCGTGTTAGGTGTGTTAGTCAGGCATAAACTGTAAGGTAGGGAAATAGGTCTGGGTGAGTTACTATTCGGAGGGCTGGTGTGGATTTGTTGGGCTGAAATGCCTGTTTCTATACAGTAGGGAATCTAATCTCACTCCAGCAATTCACCAGGACTCCTTAGACAGGCCCTTCCAAATCCGCAGTCAGTTCCATGTAGAGGAGTAAGGGCAGAAATTGGGCTGGTTGTGTTCCCATTATCAGTTCCCCTCCAAACTACTTATTGTCCTGACTTGGAAGCATATCCCTTTTCTTTTAGTAGCTTGGAGTTAATTCCTGGCAATCTCTCCCTAAGGGCATTGTGAGTTTACCTACAGCACGTGGACGACAACAGTTGATCAAGGAAGCTTACCACCAGCTTCATGAGAACAACTAGGGGCAGGCAACAAATGATGGTCCAGTTCCCAAGAGAGTATTCAAAAAGCTAGGCCCGATGCAGGGTCTAGTTATTGATCCTGTGCTGTAAGTGTAACTTATGCCACTTATGACATTATGGAAAGTCTGCAGGAGCCTTCCTGCTTCTCTAAATCATCAAAATATACATTTTCCACTTCACTGCAAAGTGCATGATCCTGAAAGTGTGTTCTATGTAGGTTGGTGATCCCAATTTATATGGGAAAACTGTAGTAAATCTGTTATCTAAAATTTGAGTGGGCAGATGTTAGATAATGCGATGCAATTTATTTTAAGACCATTGCCATTCTGATTCCATCAATTATTAGGTGAATTAAAATGACCTGCTTGCTTGCTTGCTTTGCTGTTTCCCTTTTTGGTCTCCTGCCCCTTTTTCCCCCTGCACTTTAGACACCACACTAATCATTTTCATTTCCTCCACCGTTCTCCTCAGCATAGTTATCAGACAAAACTGTTGAACATTTTCACATTGCAGTGTTGCATTTGAAACAAAGATGGTAACTTAGAGTACATAATGGTGACTTGTACGTAAGTGAGCTACCTAGGAGATAGAAATTAAATAAAACACTGGTAAAAGCTCATTTTGGTTTGTTATTTTTCAAACTGCTTTTGAGTCAGAGAGGTAGCTCTTGATGTAAATGCTTTTAAAATGCAATCACGTGCGAAAGAAATGGTCATTAGGCAAAAAAAAATTGCAAACAGTCATTATGCAGTTAATTGCTTTGGCTAAATTTGTTTGGATTTTGTCAGGTTCTGCCAATTATTAAGCAGTGAAGTGCTGCTGCGGTGCCTGTCACTAGATTCTTCATGCTCTATTGTCCTCCTTGTCGTCCAGCTCCTGGCAAATCTGACAGATCATGTGGAACTGGCCTCGAAGTTCTGCTCACAGTCGGGTGAGAGAAAATTCCTTATTAGTTCATCAACTTGTTATTGCGTTTTTCTTTTAATACTGGATTATGTTTGTAAGCTCAATGCAGAGCATTTGTTGGACAAATAAAATTGAAGTGATTCTAGACCAGCTACATTGTAAAAGTAGTTAAAGGGACTGGATGTTGATTAGTAAAGTAAACTTTGTGAATTTCAAAAAAAGCATTCACTATAATGCATATAAAACTACCTACTAAAAGTCTGCAATATTTAGAGTATTCACATGGATAGGGGACTGGCTAATTCATAGACTGTTACATTAGGGGGGCAATTTTAGGATGGCAGCCCATAATAAATGGAGTGCCACAGATCTGTGCTGCACCTACAGTTATTTAGAATGTATAGTCATAATTTAGATAACAGTCACCAAGGTCGTGGATGACACAAAAATAAGTGGCAAGATAAGAGGTGCAGATGACCATGTCTGTAGAGGTGTACGGACAGGCTAAGTTAATGGACAGGAACTTAGCAGATGGCATGTAATGTGAGAAAATGTGAGGTTATGTACTGAGGCAAGAAGAGTAGAAGAGCTAAATATTTATTGAAATGGAAAAAGATTGCAGAAACCTGCAGCGCCACTGAATTAGGGAATTCTTGTCCATGAATTGCCAAAAAAAAGCTTCCAAGTTCATAGGGAAGATAACCAGACAGTTGACCTTTAATTCAAAGGGAACGGGCTATGAATTAGGGTGTTTTTTGCTTAAAAAATACAGACACTACCCGCATCACATCTGAAATTCAGTGAACAGTTTTGGTGATCTTATCTAAAAAGAGGTACTGACATTGCAGGTAGTCCAGAGAAGGTCTTAACGTTGATTATGGATTGATGGAGGAATTTTCTTGAAGGTTCAGTGGATTGGGTTTGTGCTCATTGGAGTTTAGAAAAATGAAGAGAGGCTACATTGAAACATCCCTGGGGGTGAAAATGTGTTGCTGGAAAAGCACAGCAGATCAGGCAGCATCCAAGGAGCAGAAGAATCGACATTTCGTGCATGTGCCCTTCCTGAAGAAGGGCTCATGCCTGAAACGTCGATTCTCCTGCTCACTGGATGCTGCCTGACCTGCTGCGCTTTTCCAGCAACACATTTTCAGCTCTGATCTCTAGCATCTGCAGTCCTCACTTTTTCACTTTCTCCTCGAACATCCCTGGGGGACCTGACAGGTTAGATGCAGAGGCTGTTTCCCATTGAGGGATAGTATAGGACCAGAGGGCATAATCTGACAAGATGAAATGGTCCATTTAGGACAGATTAGATTTAAATTAGATTACTTACAGTGTGGAAATAGGCCCTTCGGTCCAGCAAGTCCACACCGACCCTCCAAAGACCAACCCACCCACACCCATTCCCCTACATTTACCCCTTCACCTAACTCTACGGGCAATTTAGCATGGCCTATTCACCTAACCTACACATTTTTAGACTGTGGGAGGAAACCGGAGCACCCGAAGGAAACCCACGCTGACACTGGGAGCATGTGCAAACTCCATACAGACAGTTGCCTGAGCCGGGAATTGAACCCGGGTCTCTGGCGCTGTGAGGCAGCAGTGCTAATTGCTGTGCCATCGTGCCTGAAAAGGAATTTTCTCTCAGGGTGGTGAATCTGTGGAATTCTTTCCTGCAAAGGGCTTTTGAGGCTGTTTTGTAAGAATATTCAAGGCTGAAATAGACAGATTAGTAATTCGTAAGAGAATTCAGGATTATGGGGAAAAGACAAGAAATTGGAGTTGAGGATTATTAGATCAGTCATGGTCTCATTGATTAGTTTCTGCATCTATGGTCGTATTAGTGAATTCTATCACTGGGAACTGTAGTAGTGGCACTTGTCAGAACTGAATTATCTTTGACTTTTAATATGCAAAGAATAAAATTTGCACCATTAGGTGCTCTGTTGAAATATATTTGTTTGCCCTTATTTGTAAAGTCAACATGAAGGCTATTTGTGGGAGAGAAGAGGCACTTCAAAATTAAACAATATTGCCAAATTAACACTAGAAAGAATGCATTAAATGTGTGCCTGGTGACAGCTGAAGAGTACAGTTGAGGGATGCCTGACCTGGGTCAGTGTCCAGCTGCCATTTATTTTGAGCAGGTGTTGCGGGTTCCTTCCTGCTTTCACAATTCAATCTTGTTAACCTTTCACAATTCAGAATTCAGCACTGGCTGAATTCAAAGTATTCTTGTCTCCAGATACACAGAAATGTGTATACGTCTATATTTAGCATCACAGAGTTTCTTTAGCAAGTGACTTTGATCTTTTACAAAATCTTATTTGCAAAACTGTGCTACCTTCCGTGTTGACTTCCAAAACCTTGACAGTCCATGAGACAGGAACAATGAATCTGGATTTATTTTCCTTCTTAACACCATCAGGATGTGTTCTGGAAGCTTTTTGTGTTAAAAGCAAGTTGTCGCTTGCTTAAGCTTAAGCTAATACCTGAATGTTGATTCCTGGTTTCCAGCATTCTGGCTCTCAATCACCCAAAATGTCTTTCCTGTGAGAGTTTGTGACTTCTGCAACATAGGGCGCATCACTGATTTTTTAAAAATTGGACATTGCAGTCATGGATTTTAGTACTTCATAATACATTGTATTGGAGCTTCAGTATACTGTAGCATTAGTGACTGAATTGTACAATGAAAATCGCACTTGGATTCTGTGACTGAGTGCATTGAGTAATAAATGCACAGTACAAGGGAACAGTGCATCATTACAATTAATTTGCTTTACCCTAAAAGTGCTAATTTTCAATTTGTGTATAAAAACAGAATTCTTCAGTTTTACACTTCACATAATCTGGCTATAATATAAAAGTAACTTGGTACTTCACGATGGTGTTTTAGTATTTTGTTAAGTTAATAAATACTATTTTCTCTTTCCAGCATCGTGTTTGTTTTTCAATCTATATACATATATTTCCTCCAGACCTGATAGTACTGCTGCAGACAGGCTATGGCTCCAGCTTGAACAAGAGGTATGTTACAGACATAGAACCAGAGAGTTACATAGCACAGAAACCTCCTACGCGCTAACCAGACATCTCAATCTGACTTACTCCCATTTGCAAGCATTTGGCCCATATTCTTCTAACCCTTCCTATTCATTTACCTATGCAGATGCCTTTTGAATGTTATAATTGTACCTGCATCCACCATGTCCTCTGGCAGCTTGTTTCATACCCCCTCCACATGAAAAAGTTATCCCTCAGGTCCTTTTTTTAAAATCTTTCCTCTCTCACCTTAAACCTATGCCCTCTATTTTTGGACTTGCCCACCTTAGGAAGGCAACCTGTACATGCCCCTCATGATTTTATAAGTTTCTGTTAAGTTACCCCTCAGCCTCTGCTCCAGGAAAACAAGGTTACAGCCTATTCAGCCTCTCCCTATAACTCAAACCCTTTAGTCCTATTAGCTTCCCCTGGAGACCATGTGATTTAAACTTGGTAATCAAACTACCATGTGGAACCTTGCCGAATGCTTTGTTGAAGTCCTTATAAAGAACATCTAATGCCCTGCCTCTATCAATTTTCTTTGTCACATCTTCAAAAAAACTCCCAAATTATGAGACACCATTTATCACCTGCAAAGCCATGTAGACTATCCCTACTGAGTTCTTGTTTTTCCAGTGCATGCAACTTCTGTCCCTCAGAAACACGTCCAACAACTTAGCCGCACTGATGTAAGGATACAATAATTAGGAAGTTATGCTGCAAATGAAAAGACCATTTTTAATGATTCGCATGCATTATGTCAATCATTGCAGTTCTTTCAACTTTAGTATTTTGATTGACCGCATAAGTTGTAAAATCTTTAACACTTGCTTCAACTGAAAATAATAAAGATCTATTGCTTAATATGATTATGGCACAGCTATTATCAAATGTGACATTACATTGTTTAATTTAATTATTTATTTAATATCACATTGACTCCTGATAATTTTAGAATCTTGTTTGAAATTTAATTTTGATATTTTGAGTCACAAGTATCGTATGATAAATGAGTAAGTTGATTTTAAGCAGTAAATCCTACAAGGTGAAGGAAAATACATGCTAATAATTATACAAGTTTTCATCTTTGTATCGCGCTACAATTATGTTGGTACTATTGGTGAATTGTTTGAATGGTCTGATCAAGTTTGTACCTGAGAGAAAATATGTCATTATTAACAAAAAATTGTATCATTTGAAACAAACGTTTTTGTGACTTTTCAATGTTATTAGGTTATTCGATTCCTCACCAAATTTGGATTGTCCCATTCTGGTGCCAGCGCTATATTGGTAGAATCTGACTGTCCATGCAACACTGAGGTAACCAAGGAACTTAATGTATTTAAAAAAACTTGAAATTTTATAATAGAGATGCATCATTTATCCAGCCTGAACCAAAGGAATTAATCAGAATCGAGCTTTGGTTATACTTTTTTTATTTAAAGCTCGTTTAGCAGGTAGTATGTGTTTATTGTCAAAGTGACAAGCAGCATCTGTTCAGTTCAGATTTGTTATGTAAGCACATAGTTCTAGCCTAATTTGACATTGTGGTTAGGCTATCTGGTGTCAGATCCTGAACTCAGGATTTAGGCTACCTTTTATTTGTCAGTGTGAAAAGGCAACATGTCACTTAGATGTTATATTTGCAGTATAAACTTTATCTTTGTTCTTCAATTTAAGCAAATGTTATTGAAGTTTTTATTTTTGTAGATATAAAAATTGTAATCAAAATATCTAAGCAATTTTGAGGTAGCTTGGTTCCTCATGCCGTCAGGCATCCTGACTGTCCAATAAGAAATTTGTCAATTACGTTTTCAGGGTTGCCGGTCATACACACTTACCTTTGCATCTGTTTTCCATATTTGAATTATTTATGCATTTTGTTACAGATATTTTGACAACTTATTTTATTCTCATCACGTTTCACAACAATACCAGTTCTAGGGGAAAACCACTATTTATAAGCCATGAGAAGAGAGTACTGATTAGTTGGCAAGTGGACTCTGGCAAACACGTTGTCCTGGAGAATGCAATTATAATGCTGATTAACAGTAAACAGCCAGTCTTTGTAAAATTTTAAAGTAGGTAGGTTCTGGTCAGTGCATTGCCTTGAGAAATGCACCAGTGAATAGGCTGTTAGCTATTTTGTTGTATTGAAGCAGGCACAGTGTGTGTCAGTGTTCTTTCTGTCTGCTAAGAACAGGATACTATAATAGTTAGTTTTCAGTACATGCAAATATGCTACACCTCAAGCATGGCTGACTGTCCTAAATTGGTTGTCTCTAATTCTTTGCATTTTCAGTTTTATCTAGCAAATGTGTCCAATTGCAGAATTATGACTAATAGAGTTGTGAATTTTCAGCATGAGCTGTTTGGACACAGTCAGTTGCACTGTTTATTGTAAACAGCTGAAGGGACATGCTGTTTGATATGAGTTGTCAGTTTCTGGGGCATACAGCCTATCTATGACATCACACTGGCATTGAAATTCATATACCACCTTCTCACTTGTCATAGCAGAACTCTGTTTTGGATCCATGGCAGCATTCTGAGAGGAAAGTAGCAATATGAAATAGGAAAATGTGGATTTTAATGTTGTCCAAAGCACAAACATACTGGGTGCATGAAATCAGGAGTTCATAATCCCTGTGACAAAAAACATGGTGGACCAGAAAGTGCAGGAAGACATGTTGGTGGCCTGGGTCAGGTTGAAGCCAATAACGGTGTTGCACAATCGACTTCTTCCCTTGGCACGAAATTATTCAGTAATTGGATGCATTTTGGTGGTTATACAGTGTGAAGGTGGCCTGGCTAAAGATGAAAACAATGATAGCGCTGCAACAGGAATTCTGCAAACTGTTCAACCCGGGGTACAATTGGAATAGCTAACAAATAAATGAAAAAGTAGAAGAAATATCAAATGAGTAATTGCTTGGACTGGGCTGAATAATAAAATTAAGTATGCTTCACTTGATAAAAAATGAAATGGCGAGCTTCATCTGTGATAGGATCATAGTTATACAGCATGGAAACAGACCCTTCAGTCCAACTTGTCCATGCTGGCCAGATTTTCCAAAGTAAACTAGTCCCATTTTCCTGCCTTTGGCCCATACCCTTCTAAACCTTTCCTATTCGTATACATGTGTAAATGTTTTTTAAATGTTGTAACTGTACCTGCATATACCCTTTCTCTGGCAATTCATTCCATATACAAATCACCCTCTGTGTGAAAAAAGTTGACTCTCAGTTCATTTTTAAAATGTTTGCTCCTTCTAGTTCTGGATTTCCTTACCCTGAGGAAGAGACCTTGGCCCTTCACCCTATCCATACCCCTCATGATTTTATACATCTCCTTAAGGTCACCCCCTCAACCCTTTATGCTCCAGTGAAAAATGTCTCAACCTGTCCACCGTCTCCTTATAATTCAAACAATCCTGTCCTGGTAACATCCTAGTAAATTATTTCTGAACCTTCTCCACTCTAATAAGAATCTTCCAACAGCAGAGCAACCAGAATAATACACAGAAATCCAAAAGTGGCCTCACTCGTGTCCAGTGCAACCGCAACATGTCCCAACCCTTTATAGTCAGTGGTCTGAGCAGTGGAGGCACGTGTGCCAAATGCTACCTTTATCACTCTGTGTTTCTGTGATTCAATTTTCGAAGAAATATATACCTGAACCCCTAAGTCACTCTGTTCAACAATGCTTCTCAGGCACTACTGTTCATTTTGTAACTCCTGCCCTTGCTTGCCTTACTAAAGTGCGACATTTGCCACTTGGTCCATTGGCTCAGTTGATGATGATCCCTTCATAATCTATACAACGAATTTTAGTGTCATCTGCAAACTTGCTAATTATGCTACCCGAGTTCTCATCCAAATCATTTATAAAAATGACAACCAGTGCTGGACCCAGCACCAATTCCTGTGAAACACTGCTGATCTCAGGCTTTCAGTCCAAAAAACAACCCTCCCATCACCTACTGTCAAACCAATTTTGTATCTAATTGGTAAGCTGTCCTGAATCCCATGTGATCTAACTTTTTAATAACCAGTCTATCACATGGAACCTTGTCAAAGGTTTACTAAACTCCATGTAGACAGCATCAACTGCTCTGTCCTCATCTGTCGTCTTGGCCACATCCTCAAAAACTCATTTAAGTTTGTGAGACATTGGTTTCCATGCACAAAACCATACTAATTATCCCTAATCAGTCTTTGCCTCGCAGAATTACCTCAGATACGGTCAGGTATATGGGTTAACTCCAGGAAAGGTAGGAGACGCAGGCAGGTAGTGCAGGAGTCTCCTGTAGCCATCCCCATCTCAAACATGTATGCTGTTTTGGAAAATGTAGGGAGTGTTAATAGGTGCAGGAGTAGGCCATTCTGCCCCTCGAGCCTGCACCACCATTCACCATGATCATGGCTGATTACCCTCAATCAGCATCCTGTTCCTGCCTTATCTCCATAACCTTTGATTCCACTATCCTTGAGAGCTCTATCCAACTCTCTCTCAAACGAATCCAGAGACTGGGCCTCCACTGCCTTCTGGGCCAGAGCATTCCACACACCCACTACACTCTGGGTGAAGAAGTTTCTCCTCATCTCTGTCCTAAATGACCTACCCCTTATTTTTAAGCTGTGTCCTCTGGTTCAGGACTTGCCCATCTGCGGATACATGTTTCCTGTCTCCAGAGTGTCCAGTCCTTTAACAGTCTTATGCATCTCAATCAGATCCCCTTTCAGTCTTCTAAACTCAAGGGTATACAAGCCCAGTCGCTCCAATTTTTCAACATAAGATAGTCCCGCCATTCCAGGAATTGACCTCGTGAACCTACGCTGCACTCCCTCAATAGCCAGAATGTCTTTCCTCAAATTTGGAGACTGGAACTGCACACAATATTCCAGGTGCGGTCTCATCAGGGTCCTGTACAGCTGCAGAAGAACCTCTTTGCTTCTATACTCAACCCCTCTTGTTATGAAGGCCAGCATGCTATTTGCTTTCTTCACTACCTGCTGTACCTGCATGCTTACCTTCATTGACTGGTGTACAAGAACACCCAGATCTCTTTGTACTGCCCCTTCATCTAACTTCTCCATTTAGGTAGTAATCTGCCTTCCTGTTCTTGCCACCAAAGTGGATAACCATACATTTATCCACATTAAACTGCATCTGCCGTGCATCTGTCCACTCACCTAACCTGTCCAGATCACCCTGCAATTTCCTAACATCCTCCTCATATTTCACTCTGCCACCCAACTTTGTATCATTAGCAAATTTGCTAGTGTTGCTATTAATACCATCTTCTATATCATTAATATATATTGTAAAAAGCTGCAGTCCCAGCACTGTTCCCTGCGGTACCCCACTGGTCATTGCCTGCCATTCTGAAAGGGAGCTGTTTATCACTACTCTTTGTTTCCTGTCAACCAACCAATTTTCAATCCAAATTAGTACTTTGCCTCCAATACTATGCGCCCTAATTTTGCTCACTAACCTCCTATGTGGGACTTTATCAAAGGCTTTCTGAAAGTCCAGGTACACTACATCCACTGGATCTCCTTTGTCCATCTTCAGAGTTATATCCTCAAAATATTCCAGAAGATTAGTCAAGCATGATTTCCCTTTCACAAATTCATGCTGACTCTGATCTATCCTGTTACCGCTATCCAGATGTGTTGTAATTTCATCCTTTATAATTGACTCCAGCATCTTTCCCACCACTCTGGTCAGACTAACTGGTCTATAATTTCCTGCTTTCTCTCTCGCTCCTTTCTTAAAAAGTGGTACAACATTAGCCACTCTCCAATCCGCAGGAACTGATCCTGAATCTGTCGAACTCTGGAAAATAATCACCAACGCATCTACAATTTCTAGAGACACCTCCTTCAGTACACTGGGATGTAGACCGTCAGGCCCCAAGAACTTATCAGCCTTCAGACCTAACAGTCTCTCCAACACCAATTCCTGGCAAATATGAATTCCCTTCAGTTCAGGTCCTTCAGCCACTGTTACCTCTGGGAGATTGCTTGTGTCTTCCCCATGAACACAGACCTGAAGTACCAATTCAACTCTTCTGCCATTTCTTTGTTCCCCCTAATATTTTCCCCTGTTTCTGTCTTCAAGGCCCCAATTTTAGTCTTGACCATTTTTTTTCCCTTTCAGGGAAATGTAGCATGAACAGCTACGTTTCCGGTATCGAGACTGGCTCTAATGTAATGAAAGCTATGTCTCTTTCCGAGTGATCAATTGTGATAGGGGACTTTCCAATCAGAGGCACAGACAGATGTTTCTGCGGCCAGCAGTGAAAAATCAGAATGGTATGTTGTCTGGCTGGTGCCAGGATCAAGCATGTCTCAGAGGGCGCAAAATGCTCTCAAAGTGGGGAGGGACCAGCAGGAGGTCATTGTATACATTGGAACTAATGACGTAAAAAGGGGAAAGGATGGAGGGAGAGTATAGAAAGTAAAGCAGGAATTCAAAAAGGAGGTCCTCAAGGGTAGTAATATCTATAATTCTCCTGGTGCTACAAACTAGTGAGGTTAGGAATAGGAGGATAAAGCAGATGAATGTGTGGCTGAGGAGCTGGCACAGAGAACAAGGATTCACCTGTTTGGATCATTGGAATCTCTTCTGGGGTAGAAGTAACCTGTACAAGAAGGACAAGTTGCACCTGAATTGGAAGTGGACTAATATACTGGCAGGGTGATTTGCTAGAGCTGCTCGGGAGAATTTAAACTAGTAAGGTGGCAGGTGGAATCCAGGAAAACAGTGAAGAAAAAGATCAGACTGGTACAGTTGGGAAAAGGAGCAAGTCAAGCAGTCAGGAGAGGCAGAAACAAAACAGAGAACAAGCTGGGACTAATTAATTAAACTGCATTTATTTCAGTGCGAGAGGCCTAACAGGGAAGGCAGATGAACTCGGTATTGTTAAGAACATGGGACTTGGATATCATTAGCAATTACAGAGACATGGTTCAGGGATGCACATGACTGGCAGCTTAATGTCCTCAGATACAAATGCTGTTGGAAAGAAAGGAAGGGGGGGGCAAGAGAGGCGGAGTTGTATTTTTGATAAGCGGTAGCATTATGGCTGTTCTTGGGGAGGATATTTTTGGGAATACATCCAGGGATGTTATTTGGGTGGAACTGAGAAATAAGAAAGGAATGGTCACTTTATTGGTTAGATCTCATGGAATACGGAGAACTAACCATTTGGATATAGAACTGGCTCGAAAGTTGAAGGTAGAGAGTAGTAGTGGAGGGTTGCCTGTCAGACTGGAGGCCTGTGACCAGTGGAGTGCCACAAGGGTTGGTGCTGGGTCCAATGCTTTTCAACATTTATATAAATGATTTGGGTGTGAACATAGGAGATATAGTTAGTAAGTTTGCAGATGACACCAAAATTGGAAATGTTGTGGACAGTGAGGAAGGTTACCTCTTGTACAATGGGATCTTGATCAGACGGGCCCTTGGGCTGAGGAGTGGTAGGTGGAGTTTAATTTAGATAAATGCGAGGTGCTACGTTTTGAAAAAGCACATCAGAGCAGGACTTATACACTTAATGGTAAGGTCCTGGGAAGTGTTGCTGAACAAAGAGACTTGGAGTACAGGTTCATAGTTCCTTGAAAGTGGAGTCACAGGTAGATAGGATAATGAAGAAGGCATATGGTACGTTTTCCTTTATTTGTCAGAGCATTGAGTGGAGGAGTTGGGAGGTCATGTTGCGGCTGCACTGGACGTTGGTGAGGCCTCTTGTGGAATATTGTGTGCAATTCTGGTCTCCCTCCTATTGGGAGCATGATGTGAAACTTGAAAGGGTTCAGAAAAGATTACAAGGAGGTTGCCACGATTAGAGGCTTTCAGTGAAAGGGAGAAGCTGTATAGGCTGAAGCTGTTTTCCTTGGAGCTTCGGAGGCTGAGGGATGACCTTATGGAGGTTTATAAAATCATGAGGGGCATGGATAGGATAAATAGACAAAGCCTTTTCCTTGGGGTGGGGGAGTCCAGAACTAGACGGCATAGGTTTAGGGTGAGAGGGGAAAGATTTGTAAGGGCCCTCAGGTGCAACTTATTCAAACAGAGGATGGTGCGTGTATGGAATGAGCTGCCAGAGGAAGCGGTGGAAGCTGGTACAATTAGAACATTTAAAAGGCATCTGGATGGGTATATGAGTTTTGTAGGGATATACACTAAGTGTTGGCAAATGGGAGTAGATTGTTAGAATATCTGGTCGGCATGGGTGTGTTGGACCATAGGGTCTGTTTTTGTGCTGTACATCTCTATGACTCTATAACATACTTACCACTGTTAGGCTTACTGGTCTATTGTTCCCAGGCTTATTTTTGCAGCCATTATTTAAGAAAGGCACAACATTAGCCACTCTCCAGTCAACCATGGCTGTTAATGGTAGAAATATATCTGCTAAGGACCCCACAATTTGCGTGATTTTCCACAATGTCCTGGGATGCACTTGATCAGGTCCTGGAGATTTATTGATCTTTATGCTTTTTAAGACCTGCAGCACCTCCATTTCTGTAATGTGGACTGTTTTCAAGACATCAATATTTATTTTCCTGAGTTCCCTAGCTTCCATGTCTTCCTCCATAGTAAATACTGAAGTAAAATATATATTTCATGTCTCTCCCATCTCTTGTGGTTTCACACAATCTTTAGGGGTCCTTATTCTCTCCCTAGTTGTTCTTTTACGGCTACTTATAGAAGCTCTTCGGATTATCCTTAACCTTACCTGCTGAGATTATCTCAAATCCCTTTTTTGCCCTTCTGCTTTCCCTCTTAAGAATACACCTATTTCCTTTATACTCTTGAAGAGAGTCACTTGATCCCAGTTGTCTGTACCTGATGCATCTCCTCCTTGTTCTTGACCAGAATCTCAATATCAGCATTCATCCATTGTTCCCTAGTCTTACCAGCCTTACCATTCACTCTAACAGGGATATACTGCCTCTTAACTCTTGTTATCTCACTTTTAAAAGTCTCCCACTTGCTAGTTGTCTTTTTACCTGTGAACAGTTCGCCACAGTAAACCTTTGAAAGTTCCTGTCTCATACGGATAAAGCTGGCCTTACTCTAGTTTAGAACTTTAACTTTTTATACAAGGCCTATGCTTTTCCATAGCTGTTTTAAAATTAATGAAATTATAATTTGTAGTCCAAAAGTGCTCCCCACTAACTCTTCACTTGCCTGCCTTATTTCCCAAGAGAACGTAATTTTTTGCTCAATGTAGGCTCAAACTACTGCAGATGTGGAATCTCTCATGAAAACAATGAATACTGGAGATGACAGCAGGTTAGGCAGCATCCATGGACAGAGAGCAAGCAAACATTTCACGTGTAGATGATTCTTCTTCAGATGAAGATTCATCTAAATGCAAAACGTTAGCTTGCTCTCTCGCCATGGATGCTGCCTGAACCCTGTGATCTCCAGCATTTGATGTTTTCAGTCACTTTTTGCTCCTTCTCTGGTAGATACATCTATGTATCAAAGAAAAGGTTTTTGAACAGATTTAACAAATTCCTTGCTGCCCAGCCCTTAACACAATAGTAGACAGTCTATGTTTGGAAAATGAACATCCCCTACTAATACAACCCTATTTTTCTCATACACGTCTGAGATCTCTCTACATATTTGCTCCTCAGTTCCCCGCTGACAAGTGGGGAGATTATAGCACAATCCCATCAAGATGATCATCCCCTTCTTACTTCTGAGTTCCACCCATATAGCCTCACTGGAAAATCCCCCTAAGTATAGTAGTAATATTGTCTCTAATTAAAAATGTCACTTCCCCTCCTCTCTCACCTCCCTTTCTATCCTTCCTAAAACATCTAAACCCTAGAACAATAAGCTACCATTCTGTCTCTTCCTCAACAGTGTTTCTGTCATAGCTATGATATCTCTATTCCGTGTTCCCATATGTGCCCTGAGTTCATCCGCCTTGCATGTCAGACCTCTTACATTGAAGTAAATGCTGTTTAATTCTTGGATTACCTTGTTCTCTGATGTGCTATTGCCTTCCTTGTCTGAAGAGCTTGCTCTCTTTAACTCCCAAACCATCCTCACCTGTCTCTCTCTCTCTCTTTCTCTCTCTCTCTTCTCACTACAGTCTGAGCCCCTATGCCCCCATACTAGTTCAAAGGCTTCCGAGTAGCACTAGCAAATCTCCCTGTCAGAGTAGTGGTCCCCCTCCAGCTCAGGTGAAACCCATACCTTTTGAACAGGCCCCTTCTGCCTGAGAAGACATGTTAGTGATGCAAACATCTGAATGCTTGCCTTCTGTGCCACCTTATCAACCACTGATTTATTTGCTCTATCTTCCTATTCCTACTCTCACTAAAACATGGCACCAGAAGTAATCCAGACCTTGCTACCTTTTGAAGTTCTGCTTTTTAACCTGCTACCTAACTTCCTATACTCAGTCTACCTCAACTCTTTCTCTACCCATGTCATTCATACCAGTGTATACAAAAACATCTAGCTGCTCTCTCTCCCTTTTTGAAAATTTGCTGCAACCGCTCCGACATATCCTTGACCCTTGCGCCAGGAAGGCAATATGCCATGCTGAATTCATGCTCACTGCCGCTGCATGGCCTGTCTGTGCCCCTGATTGGAGAGTACCCTGTAACAATTGCTCACTTGAACTTTGACAAGCCCTGCTTAATAGAAGATCTACTCTTATTGTCCAAGACTTGGCTGCTTCTGCTATTTTCCTCTCAGATGCTATCCCCCTCATAGTATCCAAAATGGCATACCTGTATTTGTTTGAGAGAGGGATAGCCACAGGAGACTCCTGCACTACCTTCCTACCTGTTCTGACAGTCACTCATCTCCCTGACTACTTGCCATGTGACCATCTCTCTAAAACTACTAACACTCTGTGCCTCCTGTATGCTCCTCAGTGACTCCAACTGCCTCTCCAGCTGATCCAAATGGTCTGATATGAGACCCATCCAAACACATATCCTGCAGAGATAGTATCCAGGAACAGTCAACTATTCCCTAATCTCCCACATACAACAGGAGGAGCATACCACTCCACTGGCTGTCATCTTTGTCCCTTAAAAAGTTTGCTAATGTAGACTTTCCCAAAAAAGTCCCCACTTTGCTCAAATTCCAGTGTTTGCAGATTATTGCTGCTGGCATTTTGTGCTGGAAGAACATACTGTCTATGTGAAGAAGCTTTTTAAAAAGTCTACCCTTTCCTTACCATCCATTTTAAATTTTATATATGCAAAATATTTTTTAAAAACTCAAACTTTTATGATATCCCACCCTTCCAGACTGGGCACATTTTGGGACCAAGCGTGACTGCCTTTGGGGCCTTTCGTGAGTTTGTGCGACATACAATGAGAAAAGATCTGATCAGAGTAGCCAATATCCTGCAGGACCTATATTTCAGTATCAAGTTTGCACAGTGAAAAATGACCCTGACCCTATTTACTGTACAGGTCCTTTTGATTTAATGTGTGAATTGGCTCTAACACGATTGATGAATTGCCGACGCTGTTTGGGTAACACAAACTTTCTGCTGAATGGGTATAGCAATCTTCTACAGTGCGATTTCCTAAAATGATTTTCCATAGCAGGGGAATGCAACTCACGCATTATAGCAGAACGACCTGTATGAGGTTTTCAGTAAGGCCAATCATATAGCACATGGTCCTATTGGTATCCCAACATGTGTACTGACCAGTTAGGGTAGTTTTGAGGTAGACAGTAGTGAGGAACTCTCAGCTCAATTTTCTGAGCTAGGGCCTGGATGAAATTGACGTGATTTGATTATTCTATTACAAGGTGAATTTGGTGCAGGAGGGAACCCATTAATATGAGCTTTCATCTAATTGGACAATGAGATGTAGTTTCGTTTCTCATGAAATCCAACCAAGATTTGTGAACATTGGGCCTTATGGAGATCCCATTGCAACATCATGTGTTTGGGCATTGAAACTGTTTCAATTCAACAAAGCAGGTGACCTTCAGTTGTTCGTTTCTCAAAGCAATGCGTTGGTCAATCAGAGTCGAGCTGCCTGGTATAAAATTTAGTGAAGCCTGGCTATTAACTGTCAGCATTAATAGATACATTTTCCATGACAACACCTCGACCAGTCAGTCTACTTACCTACATATCTGTACTACCTGCTTCCACGCAGTATCAAATGTTGTTTGCCCTTTTCAATTTGTACTCTTGCAATATGTCCTGATGAGTGCAGGATAAAACGCTTCAACAAAATATCTTTTTTTCCCGCAATATTTGGTAGCAAGTAACTATATTTGTATATTGTTGTTCTAAATATTGGGGCATTAAGTTCAAATATTTTGTTCTCGTGTCAACCTTGAGTAATCTCGGCTTCCTGTGAAGGATGACATTGTCAGAAAAAAAACTACTGTCTAAACCATCCTTCTATGCTGCAGAATGTATACTTTGAGAGTGAACATTTAGTTGGTAAGCCCTAGGAAATTGTAGGGTCTCTTGTAATGTTGCAATCATTCTGAGTAAACAAGAACAAACTGAGTATAATTAATTTTATTTCTATTTTTGTTATTTTACAGGTCTTGAAGACCTTAATAGTCATGTTACATCGACAGTGGCTTACTGTTCGCACATCCCAAGAAAATCATTCTTCAGTGTATAATCAGGCTGTGGTGCAGTTCCTAAGAGAAACTGTTTTGCTGCTGCACTGTCTTTCACAGAGAGACAAAAATTTTACAGAGCATTGTTTGGATGTGTTACACCTCTATGATCAAGTTATGCATGGAATCAAAGCTATTTTAAAAAACATACCAGATCTAGAAGAATGTGAAGGTAAGAGGTTTGTTGTATAAACTAATGTTCGTTTGATTAAGGAAGTGTTTCAGGAACAGAAAAGTGCCATTGTGCCAAAATAAGTCTATCTTTTACTCATGGACCAAACTGTTGACCTAATCCCAAGATTCCTGTATAATTCCTCTCTTTTCAGGAAATATTTGGTGCAGCTTTTTTCCATTTAGGAAGTGTAGCAACCGAAACAAAAATCAAAAAGCTTGACACAATCCAGAATAAAGCTCAATGGGCACCCTGTGTACCACTATAAACATTTATTCCTTCCACCATGGACACATGGCAGCACCAATATGCACCACTGATGAGATGTCCTGCAGTGAGCCCCCCAGGTTCCTTGGACACATCTGCCAAACCTGCAAATCCTACCATCTGGAAGGACAAGTACAGCAAATGTTTTTGAACAGTACTACCTGCAAGCTCCCCTTCAAGTCGTACAATATCCTGATTTTAAAAAATGTTTCTGCTCCTACACTGCTGTTAAAATTCAGGAACTCCATTCCTTTAATAGCTCTTTTTTTCATTAACCTGCATCCCATGGTGAGCAGCACTTTTTCCCCCTCTGGCATCCAGACAGCCCTCCACCGCAACTCCTCCATTCCCCTTTCCACTGTTCTAAATCCACCCCTGTCTCACCCACGCAGTAAAAACAGGGTTTTCCTTGTCCTCACCTACCACCACACCAGTCTCTGCATCCTATCTATTATTGTTGAATACTTCTGCTAACTCCAATGCCCCCCACCCATCGGCCGCTGTCTTCCCCTGCAACCATTAAAGATGTAAAACCTGTTGGCACACCATCCCCCTCACCTCCATCCAGGGCCCCAAACAGTCCTTCCAGGTTACTGTATCACGTGTTCCTAATGTGGTCTTCTCTATACTGGGGACATTAAACATTAGACTCAAGGCAGGTTTCATCAAGCATCTCAGCCGGGCCTGGAGGGACTGCACAGACCTCCCAGTCACTGCCCATTGTAATTTTCTTTCCCACCCTTGGCCACCTCCATTGCCACAGCAAATCCGTCCTCAAATTGGAGGAACAACAACTCATCTTCCACCTGGGCAGCCTACAACCCAGAGGACTCAACATTTGAATTCTCCAATTTATAATAACCTCCCTTCCCAGCCTCTCCCCCTCACCAACAGGATTCATTCCTCCCATTGAACAACGAGGCTGTACCTTCTACCTGGGTTTACTTATCCCTGCCTCATCACCCCACTATCTCCTCCCCCCACCCCCCCACTAATCTGCCGTGCCCCTTACAACCCATCCCCAGTCCTGAAGAAACATTATACCCAAAATGTTGACTTCTCTACCACCTGAAGCTGCCTGGCTTGCTGTATTCTTCTAGCCTCCTGCTTGTCTACCTTGGATTCCAGCATCCACAGTTTTTTTTTGTCTCTTTTCACGAATGCAGCTCACTACCATAATTTTCAGGGTAATTAGCCCATATTCCATGAACAAATACAAAATAAAAAAAAAGTCGTCTTCAGGTCTAGTTCTTTCAAGCAGAATATAACCCAACTGTTGCATATAACTGGATTCATACAAATATAGAAGCTTACAGCATGACCTAATCCAGCATATCCATGAAGAAGTTGGAGAAATCTTCTTGCTATTTTTGCTTCTGTTTCTGGAAATGTTTTTTCCCTCTTTGATCAATTTCCAACTTCCTGTTATGACCTCCCCTCCATAGTAGGACTGTACAGGTATCATTAACCTTTCCAGTACTTCATCCAAATGGTTATTCACCATAGTACTTGACAAGTAATTTTGAAGGATTTTTAACCTCTCCTCCCTTACTGTGTATACATTACACTTTCCAGAATAAGTCATGAAATATCACCAAAAAGCAAGTTTAATTTTTTTTTCTTTTCTAAATTAGCAGCTTTGCTGAAGCTAATTGTCCACAGATGTAACTGGCCTGTATCACCTAATACTGCATAAATAAAATTTGAAGCTAAAACTAGAAGTGGGAATCAGCATACTTTTAAGTGTGAATGTATTGATATGATTGTCTAGGCGGTGTCTTTGGGGAAGTTTAGAGCAAAAAATGTAGTGACTGAGATAATGCATCATATTTATTTGGATAATTCATACTTGGCTTAAAAAAATCAGGTCAAGGTTGAAATTTTACATCATAAATATTCAAAGAAATAATTAATAGTTTGGTACTGGACTACAATTCCAAGCGTTCTTGGAAAGATGGCATTAAACTTTAAAGACCATGATTAGGACTTGTCAGGCTGTCCTAATGATTTCAATTAAGGAATTCCATTGTTACCATCTGCTCCTGAAGAATACACAAAATTCTTTTTATAAATCCAAAGGAATATATTAAAACAAAACTTAGAGTCTGCACTTATAATTTATGTGTCAAGTTTCCAAGGATAACTAATCAAAATTCATGAGTTCGCTAAAAAAAACTTTTGGAAACGTGTTTAACAAGCAAATAAAATGAGTCAAGACAAAGCTGAAAGTTTTGTTCCTGTGACAAGGTGTTAATATTGTCATTAATCTCTGGAGAATGATTAAAAGCAAGATCACTGAACCATATAAAATTTTTAAACCATTAATATTCTAGGCAGGAAGGAAAATTGGAGTTGTAATGAAGAGTCACTGGATTCAAAATATTAATCAACTTTCTCCTATATATGCTACCAGACTTAGAGTTTCTCCAGCAATTTCTGTTTTGATTTTTTTAAAAAACTGTCATGTTGATATTTTAATATTATACTAGGAGAGAAATAATGTAGTTACAGTGGTGAATGAAAGTGAGAGTAAATTTAAAATAAAGATCAATTAAGAAATTGGAAACTCAGGTGGTGACTTTTCAGTAATCAGACTGCATAATATTGAGGCTCTAGAAGATTTAAATGGATCATTATGCTTTTCTCTTAAATCTATAAAAGTGACTTATGAAAGCTATTATCGATTCATAAATTGATTTGTAGAAGTATGTCAGGGAAAACATGTTTGGCTGTACATCTTGTTCATATAAGGGATGCATTACCCATAAAGCAATGTCCTTACAGACTCAATCCAATCAAGTTGGCTCAGGTGGGAAGAGAATAAGTTCATGATCAACAATAACAGTGTTAAACTGAATTATTACAGAAGCTCATCTATTGTGGTGCTGAAACTAGATGGGTTACAATGACTATACCAATTATTACAAAGTCAACGTGATAGTAGAGATGGATTTGTATGGCATTAGGAGATCATATTCAGAGGATTAGTTGAGCAGAGTTGCTCAGATAAATTGATTTGTGAAAGAATATTAGTAAGTTGCATTGACTTGTACAGCTGAAGAAATTAAATTGCGTCACATAGGCTGTATGTGACGTCATACTATTGGAAGTGGAATAATATACTTGCAAATTTTCAACAATTAACCAAAAGAGCTTCTTGAATATTCCCATAATTAATTGCTCCACCATTAATGATGGAGCCTTCAGCTGTTTCGGATTAAATCTCTGAAATTCCCTCCCAGTCTTTTCTGAATTTGTAACTTGCTTTATGTCATTAAAGCACTCCTTAAAAGCTACTTCTTAGATCAAACTTTTGTATATTTGCCCTTGTATCACTTTGACTGTTTCTAAGTTTACATTACAACTTCTTTTGTGCCTTGGGACATTTTACTATATTAAAGGTGCTATATCATGTAAGGTGTTGAATGACATTCTCGCTCAAGTGTTTCTCTTGTCACTGATAATTCAGAGATCAGATCACAGTTTCTTCATAGATTTTTCAACCTCATTCAATGATCATGTAGATCTTCCTGTTGCTTTTCTCCTTTGGATCTACATTCAGTGTAGAAATGGTCAGTGGTCCTGTGATGTAGTTTTAAACCTTAAAACAAAACTCCCCTTATCTAAGTGACAGTTGAGGACTCTGTAATCACTCTCCTATTTTTCTCAACCACTAATACGTCGTAATGTTGCTTAATTGTATTACTACTTCCATCAATTTTAATTGCTCCTGTTTGTGTTCTTTGTCCTATGTCTTGCTGTAAAATTGTCACCACTGATTGTTGATTGTTTAAGTACTGCACCTCCTGTGTAGGGCCTTATCCTGAACTAACCCTTGATTTTCATTTTCAGGTTTTATTTCAGTTTGATGTCAGCCAGCTCCGTTTTCCAAGGATATCACTTGCCAGTGTTGAATTATTTGTTCATTTAGTGAGTTAATTTAATGAGAGTCTTTTACACCAAGGGTTATTTCCTTTGTCATCATTGAACTTGACAAAGAAAATATGAACAGATAGAAAATGCCATGTTATAGTTATGCATTCTTCAGATTTCGACCCTTTTTAGCTATTTAAATTTATTTTCTAATAAAAATGTCAGTCAGACTGTGACTGTTATATTTATTGTTATCTTAATTGTCCTGAGATTATCTTGATTCACTGCAGTAGCAGTTTGAGGCCAAGCCACTGAGTGGCTTGTTTGTCCATAACTGAGCTGCTGAGAGTTGCCAATATTGCTGAGAGACTGGAATGATTCATTTCGGCCAAACTGGATAAAGTTGACAGGTTTCGTACCCCAAAGAATATTAGAATCATGGAATCATGCAATACAGAACAGGCTCTGGCTCAGATTCTAAACCAACAAAATGCTACTGTAAATCTGCAGTAGTCCTAATTTTCAGTACTTGGCCTGTGGCTTTGAAAGTTGTGACATTCAGGTGGTCATCCACATGCATTTCCTATCTCTATCCTCCAAGGTAGTGCACTCCGGATTCTCACCATCTTCTCAAAGAAAAGATTATTCCTCAAGTCCTCTCTAAAACTCCTTAAAATTTTGCCCCTTTGTTATAGCAACATAAGAACAGAAAAGTATGCTGATGTATCCTTTTTCAGTCCAAAATGCATAATCGCAGATTAGCAGTTGAATTTTTGCTATAGTACAACAGCTTCATCTTATCTATTGACAGTTTTTAATTTAAAAAAAATGAATTCACATTCTCAAGCAGTCAGTATAAGATTCAAGCTCTCATCCAAGCATATTAATCATTTGTCCAGTAACAGTCATTCCAATATTGGATCAGGCATTCTGTATAGAATAGATAGCTTAACGATAGAAACAGAATTAATTGATCATCATGTTGCATCATGTTGGTGGGCGGCACGGTGGCACAGTGGTTAGCACTGCTGTCTCACAGCGCCTGAGACCCGGGTTCAATTCCCGACTCAGGCGACTGACTGTGTGGAGTTTGCACGTTCTCCCCGTGTCTGCGTGGGTTTCCTCCGGGTGCTCCGGTTTCCTCCCACAGTCCAAAGATGTGCGGGTCAGGTGAATTGGCCATGCTAAATTGCCCGTAGTGTTAGGTAAGGGGTAAATGTAGGGGTATGGGTGGGTTGCGGGTCGGTGTGGACTTGTTGGGCCGAAGGGCCTGTTTCCACACTGTAAGTAATCTAATCTTCTCTAAGACTTCATAAATTGTTTCATCGGCTGCCCAAATTCATGTTTGGCTGTCACCAAATTCACAAGTTCTGAACTGCTCAAAACTCCTACATCCTTTTTCTACACCCTGCTTTCTCACTTTTTGATGTGACATCTAAGAAAAAAAAAAGAACTTTTGCTTTGCACACTTAATTATGACAAATTGTATTTCAGAGTTGGCTTTGGAAGAACTTTGTTCCCATGATCCGGAAGCTGACTATCAAGAACTAGAAACTGACTCCTTGAGGCACCATACACAGGATTGAAGATGCTTCAACTGCAGTGCATTTGTGCATACACTGAGAGCTTCATACTTGAATACCTATTTGTGTTCCAATTAACTGAGCTGATCTTTTTCACTGCAGAAGTCTGAAAAATGATAATGAATTGTTTTTAAATGACTAGTGTCTATCTTTCACATTCAAACAACAATGAAATATTTAGTGGCTTGTAACTGCATTCGTGAATCTCTCAGCTATCACTGACCTTACAGTAGAATTTGTTTGTTTATTAGCAGTGGGCATTGTAACCCATGAGTGCAACAAGGGAAATAGCTTCAATGTTGTTTTTGATCAACAGTTGCACCTCAGTCTGGCTTATATGCATTTTTTTAAACCTTGTTTAAAAATTTGCACAGGTATATGATTTTGTTTTACTTTATTAACACAGAAGCAGGTATGAGGGTGCAATATTTTCAGATTCCGTGATGGGGTACTCTGGAGGACAAGTTCAGAATATTTAACAGCGTATAAAATGGAAAATGTTCAAAAACACTGTGGATTTTCTTACATCTGTGCAGAAAGGAAATAAGGTAGTGTTCCAACTCTTTGAAGGATTTACCATTTTTGCTGTCTCCATAGTAATTTCCTGATCTCTGTGTTTCCTGCATTTTGTTTTCATTGTAAAATTGTTTTTTGTGTCCTTGTGTTGAGTGAATGTCACGAGTTATGCCACCTTCAACAAAGGCTTGGATAACTTGTCCAGAGAAGTTTAAAAATGAAATATTATTAACAGAATACCTATTCTTGTGGAATAAAAATGTTTAGTTTGAAAGACTGAGCAGCTTGATAACTGAGTTAATATTTTTGTGCGACCAAAATGTGGGGGATCACTGCAACTTCACAGATTTAAACTACAATATTTTCTGAGCTCTTCGTACAACTTTGTTTTCTTTACAATAAATCTAAAATCATCAACATTATCTACTGAGTCTGTATTTTGAATTTCCCTTTCGACGTAAGTATATTTTTGCAGTCCTTAACTACAATAAATAGTTTAATAACACAAGTTTCGTGTTTAGCCAGTGTTACATTCTGCAGTAGAGAAAATTAAAAAAGAAACTTGGAGGTTACAAAGTATAGCAATATGGTCATTTCAATAATAGGAATAATTGTTCAGTGTGATTTTAAAATCTATGTTTAAATAAATGCAGTCAAATTTGTCATTGGTTGTGTTCATTTGGTCCAGTTAATCTTAATGGTATTCCACATGGCAAGAATTTAAATAGCTCCAAACGCCTTTTAACCACCGATTAATGCGGTGCAGAAAGAAATAATTCACCTCATTGTGCCTGTGCTGATTCTCTGCAACAGCTGCCATTTGGTCCTACTCGTCTGTTGCTCCCCCAGATACTCTTTTTGCCCCTTTTAAAAAGTATATCTTAATTGCTTTAGAAAGTTACCATTGTATCATCTTACCTTCTCAGACAATACATTTCAGATCATAACTTGTTGCATCGAAAAAAAGCTTCTGTTTCTGCAATTAGCTTAAAGCGAGTTTTGAAAGCGGCCACAGCAAATCATAGAATTCCTACAATGTGGAAACAGGCCCTTCAGCCCAACAAGTCCACACCAACCTTCTGAAGAGCAACCCCCAGACCCATTCCCCTATCCTATTACTCTATATTTAACCTTACTAATGCACCTAATCTACGCATCCCTGAACAATATGGACAATTTAGCTTGGCAAATTTGCCTAACCTGCGCATCTTTGGATTGTGGGAGGAAATACAGACCTGGAGAGAAAGTGTAACCTCCATATGACAGTCGCCCAAGCCTGGAATCAAATCTGGGTCCCTGGTGCTGTGAATGTTTCAGCATTCAGTATTGAATGCAGTAATGAAGGTTTACAAAGCCTACTTGATTTGGATAGATCAATAACGTATTTATGGGAAAATGTAAATACTTGCAAAGTAATTACTGCAAATAGAAAATTGATACAGGATCTTCCTTTAGTATTTCTGTTGCTTAGATCAGCTTAAAATAGATGATTTAATCATCTCTGAATTGGTGTGTTTACTGTAATTTAAGAAACTAATTTTGGCAGTCTTATGTAAGAAATGTAATTTAATGGTGATTTTAAAATTAAACAGACATTATCAGGAAAGTTTAAATGACTTATCGCAGCCTGTTCTTTCTTCACAGATCTGATGTCTTCCTGTTATAGCTTTTTTTGCCCTGGTCTAATCACTTCTCTTTTCTCCATATGCACAACTCTTCCAATTTCCTTCATCACTTTTTAATTTTCTGTATTCTTGTCATTTATTGTCTCCTTTTCAATGTGGATATCCAATCCCTAAATACTTCCATGTCCCAAAGGATGAAATGAGCACTCCGTGCTTCTTCCTTGAATTTTTAAATAATGCTGAAGTGGCAGGACTGACATATGAAGAGACTGAATTGGTTAGGACTATGTTCACTGGAGATTACAAGAATAAGAGGGAATTGTGCAGAAACCTGGAAAATATTAACAGGACTAGAGAGAATAAATGCAAGAAGAATGTTCCCAATGACTGGGGAGTCCAGAACCAAGGGTCACAGTATAAGGAAGTGGTGAGCATGTGGAATTCTCTGCTGTGGAAAGTATTTGAGGTCAAAACATTGAATTTTTCAGGAAGGAATTAGATATAGTTATTAGGGCTAAAGGGACGAAGGGTTATGGGGAGAAAGCAAGAACGGGGTACTGAGTTGGATAATCAGCCGTGATCATTAACTAAGGATGGAGCAGGCTCAAAGGGCAGAATGGTCTACACCTATTTCCTGTGCTGTGGGATCGATACAATTTACCTGAACAGCGGTAATAGGTCGTTGTTTAATGCCTCCTTCTAAGGACATCATCTTTGATAATGTAATCACTTAATAATGCAGTGGATTACATGTACAAGAGGTAGTTGGACTGTTAAAGCAGTTAGACTTGGTTTTGGGTGTGCTACAAAACTGATGTTGAAAATTGTATATTTGTTGTAGACTGCTCCGAGTATGAAACTGTTTTAATAATTTCTCCTACCCCGACTAAAACTTTCATGATAAATATTTGTAGTATTTTGGATTATTGTTTCCTATCATTACTCTTCACAAACCTTTATCCACCCTGTATCTCAGGTCTGCATCCAGTCAGCAATATTACAAGAAACAATTTGTATTGAACTTGGAGTACACCAAAATTTGACATCATTGTGTTAACTGTCTGTTCTGTTAAATAGTCAATCTGATATTTTATATTGGAAGACGTAGAGAATGCAGTCCATTACTTTGAAGAAAAGAATTAATAGGAGTATCTCCAAGATAGGTTTAATAAGAAATTACTGATCTACCCAATGTGTGTGGCATGGGGCAGACAAACATGAAAATTAGGATGAACATGAAATGCCACCTATGCATATAAAATGCATAATACAAATTATTGAAATGCAGGTGGATTATGGGAGTTTCCATTTTGTTTGCCAAGCTTAGGAATGTTTATGAACTGTTTGATAACCAATAGTCAATTCAAGCTATTGTTCATTAAAATAATTTTTCAGTTATGAAATCTGATGTGGTAATCTAACTATATGGATTGGTTAATTACAAAATGTGATATTAATCTGCAAGAAGGGTTCACTAAGTGTGTTCAAGGCATTACAGAAAAGCTGTATTGGAGCGAAGGTGAATTGAGGGTGTCAGAAGTTCAGAGATCAAACTAACAGCAAAATTCATGTTCATTTGTGAATGCCTTTTGGACTTTGAGGTTTTGCTGATAATTCACTCTGGTAATAAATTTGGGGATGGGAATAGGTTTATTATAAATTAATGCTTTTCCTTAGGGACACAACCAATGCCCAATGGAACATTTATTGAAGTAGTCACTAGGTTCATTCTATGATGTTTTTTAAGTAATGCAATGGAAAGGTTTAAGATATATTAGGGAGAAAGAATATGGTACAAATTTACTTATATTTTGAAATTTTGTATTTTGTGATTGGTTAGGTTGTGAATTGCATCTACTGGTACTATTTTCCTCTTTATGTTCTGAATTGCTTTTCAGTCTCAGCACCAACATTGGAAGGCATCTTATCAAAGGGGGCTTCTGTGCTTACAATGACATAGTTTCCCATAAAAGGCAACAACTGCAATGTATGTACAAAAATAGTTGCTGTGACGCAGTACAGGCTAAGTAATATAACCTAATTCAAGTTCTTTGACTTGGAAAGGAAAACAAAGTAGATGTTAAACTATTTGCTCTGTTGCCCTTAGTATGAATAATTAAATAACTTCATTGTGAATTGATTGGGATTCAGCATCCATTTGGCTGCACAGTTATGTCTTAAAAGGATATTTGCACTATTGCTTTTTCATAGTTATGTTGTTACTTTTTGGTCTTAAGCCTCTTTTTAAATCTTGACCAAGAACAACATAATTTCTGGTTTGCTAACAATACGTTTGTGCTGAAGATGGTAAATTCATAAGCTTCTCAATGAAGCTAAATGTATAGTAAAAAGATTTATTAAAACTAAATCCAATCTAACAAATGTTACATTTATTAATTTTTTTCATCAAACATTTGGTATATTTGCATTGATAAATTGTACATTGTTTCATCCATTGCTCCTCCAAAGTTGCATTTTTAAACAAACTAGTCAAACAGGTGTGTAAATGACAATTTGCTTTCAAAATAGCTAAGCGTAAAGTGTTGCATTTTGGTAGGAGCAAAAAGGAGGACTTTTAATTCTTGCAAAATAAAAAAATCCAAATAGGGTAGAGGCACAAAGATGGACCTTTATCTGGACTCTTATGTCTTCTAGAGGTACAGATTTACAAACCAGTAAATGTGTTACAGTGGTTAGCAAGAAACCTTGTTTTTAGAGGAATAGATATCAATAACAAACTTGTTAAGTTAAAAGTTTGCTTTTGATGCACCATACCTTGATTATGGTAAGGTCACCGAAGTCTATAAAATCATGAGGGGTATAGTTAGGGTTAATGTTAGGTGTCTTTTCCCTAGGATGGGGGATTTCAAGACAAGGGGGGCACATTTTTAAGGTGAGGGAGAGAGGTGAAGGACAAATCTTTTACACACAGGGTGGTTCAGGTATGTAATGAACTTCCTGAGGAAGTGATGTATGTGGGCACAATTACAACATTTAAAAGACAGTTGGGTAAGTCCATGAATAAGAAAGATTTGAAGGGATATGGGCCAGGAGCAGACAGGTGGGACTAATTTAGTTTGGGATTATGTTCAGCATGGAAGGGTCAGTTTCTGTGCTGCATGACTCTGAAGTGCTGAAGAATATTTCAAAAATTACATTGATATATTCTGGAAGTTCTAGTGTCATCAATTAGGGAAAGGTTTGGGCACTTTCTCCTTTGAAAAGAAGACTAAGAAACAACCTTGGAAGAGTAAATTTAAAGATGATGCATCTGCCTTTGGGGAATTTCAAAAGTAGTGGAATTAATAAAAGGTAATAATTAACACATTTTATAAGGAATTCAGGAGAAACTTCTTTACACACCGCATGGTGAAGTTTGGATCTCCCTACAACATGTAGGAATTACGGTAAAGAGCATTAAAGATAGCTACAATAGGTCACGAGGGAGTAAAAGGTATATTTATAGAGCCATAGAGATGTACAACATGGAAACAGACCCTTCTGTCCAACCCATCCATGCTGATCAGTTACCCAACCCAATCTACTCCCACCTGCCAGCACCCGGCCCATATCCTTCCAAACCCTTCCTAGTCATATATCCATCCAAATGCCTCTTAAATGTTGCAATTGTACCAGCCTCCACCACTTTCTCTGGCAGCTCATTCCATACACATACCACCCTTGGGTCTCTCTTATATCTTTCCCCTCTCACCCTAAACCTATACCCTCTAGTTCTGGACTCCCCCACCCCAGGGAAAAGACTTTGTCTATTTATCCTATTCATGCCCCTCATGATTTTGTAAACCTCTATAAGGTCACCCCTCAATCTCCGATGCTGTAGGGAAAACGTCCCAGCCTGTTCAGTCTCTCCCTATAGCTCAAATCCTCCAACCCAGGCAAAATCTTTTCTGAACCTTTTCAAGTTTCACAACATCTTTCTGATAGGAAGGAGACCAGAATTGCATGCAATATTCCAACAGTGGCTTAACCAATATCCTGTACAGCCGCAACATGACCTCCCAATTCCTGTACTCAATACTCTGACCAATGAAATAAAGCATACTAAACGCCGCCTTCACTATCCTATATACCTGTGATTCCACTTTCAAGGAGCTATGAACCTGCACTCCAAGGTCTCTTTGTTCCGTAACACTCCCTAGGACCTTATCATTCAGTGTATAAGTCCTGCTAAGATTTGCTTCCCCAAAATGCAGCACCTCATTTATCAGAATTAAACTCCATCTGCCACTTCTCAGCCCATTGGTCCATCTGGTCTCGATCCTGTTGTAATCTGAGGTAACCTTCTTTGCTGTCCATTACCCCTCCAATTTTGGTGTCATCTGCAAACTTACTAACTGTACCTCTTATGCTCCCATCCAAATCATTTATGTAAATGACAAAAAGTAGAGGACCCAGTACCGATCTGTGTGGCACTCCACTGGTCAGAGGCCTCCAGTCTGAAAAACAACCCTCCACCACCACCCTGTTTTCTACCTTTGAGCCAGTTCTGTATCCAAATGGCTAGTTCTCCTTATATTCCATGAGACCTAACCTTACTAATCAGTCTCCCCTGGGAACTTTGTTGAATGCCTTACTGAAGTCCATGTAGATCACATCTACTGCTCTGCCCTCATCAATCCTCTTTGTTACTTCTTCAAAAACCTCAATCAAATTTGTGAGACATGATTTCCCACGCACAAAGCTATGTTGACTATTCCTAATCAGTCCTTGCCTTTCCAAGTACATGTACATCCTGTCCCTCAGGATTCCCTCCAACAACTTGTCCACCACTGACATCAGGCTCACTGGTCTTGTCCTTACCACCCTTCTTAATAGTGGCACCACGTTAGCCAACCTCCAGTCTTCCAGCACCTCACCTGTGACTATCGCTGATCAAAATATCTCAGCAAGAGACCCAGCAATCACTTCTCTAACTTCCCACAGAGTTCTAGGGTACACCTGATCAGGTCCTGGGGATTTATCCACCTTTGTGTTTCAAGACATCCAGCACTTCCTCCTCTGTAATATGGACATTTTGCAAGATGTCACCATCCATTCCCCTACCTTCTTTATCTTCCATGTCCTTTTCCACAGTAAATACTGATGCAAAATACTTGTTTAGTATCTCTACCATTTTCTGTGGCTCCACACAAAGGCTGCCTTGCTGATCTTTGAGGGGCCCTACACTCTCCCTAGTTACCCTTTTGTCCTTAATGTATTTGTAAACACCCTTTGGATTCTCCTTAATTTTATTTGCCAAAGATATCTCCTATCCCCTTTTTGCCCTCCTGATTTCCCTCTTAAGTATACTCCTACTGCCTTTATACTCTTCTAAGGATTCATTTGATCTATCCTGTCAATATCTTACATATGCTTCCTTCGTTTTCTTAACCAGACCCTCAATTTCTTGTATTGATATATTGTAAGGTGGGGGGAGGCTCATGTGGAAGATGAAGACTGGCATAATCCAGTTGAACTGAATGGCCTGTTCTGTGGCCCAGCTTTAGATTGAGAGAATGTGGCAAAATATTCTCATTACAGAGTGTGACAAATAGGGTTTTCATGTCCCCTGACTGCAGAAAGAGTGTGACTTGACAAGTTGTAAGCTATCAGTGGAATCGGCCAAGACCAGATAATTATAGTCATTAGATTACACAGCAAAAATATGGAGTGTAATAACACTGATATAAAGTGACCTAAAAGTTTGCAACTCTAACCAGCAAGCTTTTTTTAAAATCCTGTACATAGATGATAATACAGAAGGTGATTTTTAGCAGATCATTAGTTTTAAGTGTCCTGATATTGTGGCCATAGTTCAATATAGGGAATTGGATGTAAACTGTATGGCTTAATATCTGTTTCTGTTCTGTATAATTAGCAAACTCATATTATTCTCGGTTACTCTCCAAAGATTAAAGGGTGGTGAAAATTCTGCGGTAAAACAATCATCCCATAGCAAAAGCAATGTGTTAGAATTCTTAACCTTACTGCTGTAGAAAAGCTGCATATGCATGTACTAACCGTGGCTTACCATAACACTTACAATTACAAAACGAATTCAATAATTGATCAGGATACAATTCTCCACAATGCAGCTGAATCGTGAGAATGTTGCATTTGTTCCCCAGTAATCGTTTCCTTAAGTTTATAAAAATCCGTTTACTTTAAACTTTAAATGTTTATGTTATCAAATTTACTTGTTAATAACAGCTTTAACAAAAACTTGTTATAGATTTGTGTCCATAATTGATTGTACTTTAAAAGTTGCCTGGAAATGTAATTAATTATTTCACTTAAAATATTGACCAATCTCTTGTTTTTTTACATTCTTACTACTTCAGCGCAGAAAGCCATTGTACAATTCCTATTCCATCTTAATTTCCCAAATCCAATTCTGTTGCTGCTAAGTGTTTCTGAATTCTCTGATTTCTGTCAGGAAGTATGTTCATCCAAGTGTCAGTTCTTTTGTGAGAAAGGCTAGTCTACCACCTATACAACTATCATTTCTATTATTGACCATGTTAGCTCTAGTGCCCTAAGTCTCATTCTTGTGTTCCTCACTTCAACATCACGCTGATCACCCCAATCTTTGTTGCTGCTGATACACTGTTACTTCAGCATTCATGGTCATCTTTTGCTTTTAATCAGGTAATAACAATTACTTAACAACTTGGAGTTGGGAAGGACTTGAGCCATAGGCCGATGTGACTTTTGTGCCAAGGATGGGGAGGCCATTACTTCTGATAAATAATTTCATCCCACTCTATTGCCTATGTATTGTCCTAAATTCTACTAAATCCACTGTCAACTCTCTTAAATCAAACTTAAACAGGCTGAGACCAATTCTTCAGTATGCTTTTCTTTTGATTTATTTCTGGGATGTGGGCATCACTGGCTGGCTAGCATTTATTGCACGTCCTTCGTTGCCCTTGAGAAAGTGCTAATGAGCTGCATTTTTGAAACACTGCAGTCCACCTGCTTTGGGTTGACCCACAATGCCACTAGAGTGGGAATTACACAACTTTGACCCAGTGACAGTGAAAGAATGTCAATATATTTCCAATTTGGATAGTGAGTGGTTTGGAGGGGAGCTTGAACGTAGTGGTGTTCCAAGTGTCTTCTGACTTCGTACTTCTAGATGGAGATTGTTGGGTTTGAAAGGTGTAATCTGAGGATCTTTGGTGAATTTCTATGTGCATCTTGTAGGTTGTGCACACTGTGGCTACTGCGCATCAGTGATGAACAGAGTGGATGCTTGTGGATGTGGTGCCGGTTGAGCAAGCTGCTGTGTTCTGGATGGACTCATGCTGCTTTTGTTGTTGGAATGGGGCAAGTGGGGAATTGTCCATCACACTCCTGACTTGTGTATTATGGATGGTGGACTGGTTTTGGGGAGTCAGGAGGTGATGTACTCGTCACAGTATTTCGAGCCTCTAACTGCTCTTGTAGCCACAGTGAGTCCATTTAAGTTTCTGGTCAATAGTCACACCCAGTGTGTTGATGATGGGGGATTCAATGATGCTAATACTATTTTCCAACACCACACTCTCAAGCCTGGATATTGTCCAGATCTTGTGTTTGAACATAGAGCCACACAGTATGGAAACAGATCCTTCAATCGAACTAGTCCATTAGAATATGTTCCCAAAACTTAATTAGTCCCACCTGACTGCCCAGATCCCTCCAAATCTTCTCTATTGAAGTAATTGGTCAAATGTCTTTTTAAACATGGTAACTGTACCTGCGTCCACCACTACTTCTGGTAATTCATCGAACCATTCTCTGTTTAAAAAAAGGTTGCCTCTCATGTCTTTTTAAAAATGTTCTCCCCTCACCTTTTAAATATGCCCCCTAGTTTTGAACTCTCCCATCTTTAGGGAAAAGAAATTTGCTCTGAGGAGTCGCAGATATTGATGAACATCCTCATCTGATGTATAGAAGGTAATGATAAAGGAAATGAAAATGGTTCAGCTGAGGATGCTATCCTGAGGAACTACTGCAGAGATGTCCTGGAGCTGAAATAACTGACCTCCAACAAAATAAGCATCTGTCTTTGTGCCAGGTTTGACTCCAATCAGTGGAGAGTCTGCCCACCATTCCAATTGATTCTAGTTTTGATAGGCCTCCTTGATGCCACACGGTCAGATATGGCCTTAATATCAAAGGCTGTCACTCTCACTTTTTACTTCTGGAATTCAGCTCTTTTGCCTGTGTTTGAACGAAAGCTGTAATGAGATCAGGAGCTGAATGTCCCTGTCAAGTCCCACACTAGTATCAGAGAACAGGCGCTGCTTGAAAGCACTATTGATTGCACCTTCCTTCACTTTACTAATGATTGAGAGGAGACTGATAGGACAGTATTGGCTGGTTTAGATTTATTCTGACTTTTGTATATCAACATGCATGAGCCATTTTCCACATTGTCGGGTAGATGCCAGTATGGGTTTGGATGTGGCATGTTCTGGAGCACAAGTTTTTAATACTATTGCTAAATATAGTCAGGTCCCATAGCATCTGCAGTATCCACTGTCTCCAATCATTTCTTTATATGATCCACGTAGCTCTTCAGGCTGAAAATTGCAGCAAATTCTTCAGCTTTGTCTCTTATGTGTTGGTCCATCTGTTTTTGACCACGGGGATATTGACAATGGGGCATGGTGGTTAGCATTGTTGCTTCACAATGCCAGGGACCTAGGTTCAATTTCAGCCTGGGTGTCTGTCTGGTGTTTGCACATTCTCCCCATGGCTGCATGGGTTTCTGCTGGGTGTTTCAGTTCCCTCCCACAGTCCAAAGATGTTAGGTGGATTTGCTATGGGAAATGCAGGATTACAGTATTCGGGGGATGATTCCAGACAGGACGCTCTATGGAAGGTTGGTGCAAACTCTGGGCCAAATGGCTTCTATCTGCACTGGTGGGATTCTCTGATGACTATAATGTTTTTGGAGGTGAAAGTGAGTGCTGCAAGGATTGGAGATTAGAGTCAAGAGTGTGGTGCTGGAAAAGCACAGCAGGTCAGGCAACCTGTTGAAGGACTTTTGCCTGAAACGTCGATTTTCCTGCTCCTCAGATACTGCCTGACCTGCTGTGCTTTTCCAGCACCACACTCTTGACAATATTATTTTTGGAGCCACCTCCTCCGGTCAGTTGTTTAATTGACTACCACCATTCACAATTGGATGTGGAAGAACTGCAGAGCTTAAAACTGATCCTTTGGTTGTGTTCTCACTTAGCTCTGTCTCTCACTTGTTGCTTTTGCTGTTTGGCAGGCAAGTAATCCTGTTGAGCCACTCGCCATCCTGCCTGGGAACATATCACCATTCCTTTAGTGTTGCTGGATCAAAATCCTGGAAATTCCTCCCTAATTGCCATTGTGTGTATGCATACACCAAATGTATTACAACAGTTCAAGAAGATAGCTCACTACTACCTTCTCAGTGGTAATAAGAGATGAGCAGGCATCTCTTGCATCCCATAAGTAAATTAGAAAAAAAAATCTCAAACTTTTACCAATGAAATCCCACAGATCTATAACAAACTATTAATAAAGCAGACTAATTAGTAATGTTTTGAGTAAAATTTCGATCAGTTTTAGTTGGTTCAGATTTTGTATTGCTGCAAACAGTCAGGATTGTAGACTGAAGTTATTATGAGTACCTAGTTTATCAAGTGCATACTCGCTGCAATGTTAGTTAAAACTTTATTGACCTTCAACAGCTGTTACAATTTTCTTTATTTTAAAAGATTACATTCAATATCCAATTATATACATTCATTGATAGAAATCCACAAGTATTTGAATAACATGAAATCTTGGACTTGACTGTAGTTTTAAATCAATTGTTCCTAAGCTAGTTGACTAGTTATACTAATCCATAACAGACCAAAGAAGTGTCACAACAAGTAAATAACTGGACTCTTAGCATCGGTCTTATGACATTTATTCAACTCCTTTCATGAATTCCAAGAATTCTGAAATAGAACAGATCACAATATATAAAATTCAAGTTTTCAACAATATATTGAAAAGATACTTCTATTGCGAGTTGCTAATTGGAGATGAAAGAAAATTTGGGGCATCAGCAAATCACATGCTCAGACTTTCTTTTCGCTGTTATGCTGATATATTCCATATATTAAATACTGTTGTTTGCTGACTTCAGGAATTGGATTCGTGGAGGCTGATTTAAACTCCAATCTTCTATCATTACTTTTATGTTTATCCACCAAGAGGGCTATCTGTAATGCTTCACTTCCCCACACCCTCCCATAGTGGCCTGCCAAGAAAGGTAATTATTGGGATGTCACTAGACACCTGAGAAGTAAGTGCTTTGACCCTTCAAGATTGTGGCAGGTGTACAATAGAGATGGGGTAGAGTGTGTGGAAGGGGAGTAATTGGAAAATAAAATGTAAGTAGAGAAAGAAATATGTGGAGTAAGAAAATTGAGGAAGACTGTCGGTTATCATGGAATTGATTTTGGGATTTTATTGTAAAACAATGAAAGACAGATGGTTACAATGGGGACAATATTACATATGAATGCATTAGGTGTATCCATACAAAAGAGATAGAAGACCACAAAAATTATAGGACCTTCCCCCCCCAAAATGTGCAATGTTAGGATTCATGTGGCTTTTTAATAAAGGAAGGTAAAATTGCCAGAGTTCTATTGAATCACTGGACTGCTCACTCGGATGACTGGTGCTGGTTTAATCTGAGGGTCACCATGCCTTAGATGAGGGGAGAGGTTGAGAAGGACAGTCTTTCATGGTAACTTCAGTCAGTGCAGGGATTGAATCCATGCTGTTGGCATCACTCTGCATTACAAAAATGCTGTCTGGCCAACTGAACTAACCAGCCCCCTTAGTATAAATATTTTATAATCAATCTGTTCAGAGACATTATTATGCATCTCTGGAGCAGGTGGAATTTGAATGCAGGCCTCCTGGCTCAGAGGCAGGGATATTACCACTGTCACAGGAGTCCCAAATGGCTTTTTATTATGTTCTAATTTAACTATTGTTTACATCTGGTAGAAAATCAGAGACATGAGGCATCTCAGGATGCTGTGAGGAAAGAGAAATGAGAACCAGATCAATAGATTTTGCTGCTACTGTACTTCAAAAACTCAGGAACTGTCAAAATTGGTGTAAGGATTGCAAAATAAACAGAAGATTCTAAATTGCAAAACATATGTAGTGATTATGTAACTCACCATCATAATCGATTTTTCCATCACTATTTTTGTCACCATCTCTCATAAGCTCTTCAACGTCATCATCAGTGATGCATTCACCTGTTTCTTCCAGCATTGTTCTTAATTCATTGAGGTCAATGTAACCATCAGCATTTCTGTTACCATGCAGGTGGTTATAGAAATCAAAATGACAACTGTGTGAGATTGATCAAGCATTATGGTTTAATATTATTATGAGCTTGTACAGCTTGTTCCTTCATACAAATTTATATTATTCATGATGAATTCTCTAACACCATAATTGATTTCTCAAACCAACATTGCAGTTGCACCCCAAACACTAACCTTCACCATCAATAAAGAATTTAAAATGTCAACGAAATCAATTTGAGTCCCTTTCACTGTATATCCATTTTTACTTCCAATTTTTTTTATCAACAGATTGAATATTGAACATCCATTGCCCTGGATTAAGCTGAACTGAGTTTTATTTGTATGTTTCTTCATTCATTTAGATGTGGAAAGGATTACTGATAATATTCAAGTCAACACACATATTGTCTCCACAGAGGGTGTAGGAAACTATCGCTGAGTTATTTTTAAGATTTAACTTTATCATGTTTAATATGGTTATCCAAAATCAGGAAGGGATTTGATAGTGTAAAGGGAAACTATTGTCAGTGGCAGAAAAAAAGTGAAAAACACAAATTTAAGGCAATTAGCAAAATAATCAGAGGTAAATTGAGAAGAATTTCTAATGTAATGAGCAAGTATGACCCAGAATGCACTGACTAAGTGTGATAAAATAATATTTAGTAATAGCTTTCAAAGGGGAGTTGAATAAATACTTCATTGGAAATTTCCAAGGCTATGGGGAAATGTCAGGGGTCTGAAAATAATTAGATTTCTCGTTCAAAGAGCTGGCCCAACCACATTGTATTAAATGACCTCTTTCTGTGCTATATCATCTCAGATTCTAAAAATCAAATACTGTGATTTTGTCATATTGTGAGCCTATATTGTAAATTAGAAACTACAATATGACTGGAGGCAAAATAGTTACCACTGGTAACATTTCTATAGATAGCTACAATGGCACTGCTAAATCCTGTGGCTCAGAAAAAAAAATCTCTTTGCTTCTTGGATTGCCTCTTTTACCTCCCAGGAGGGTAAATCGTTGGTACAAGTAACATTGCAAAAATGCATGCAAAAATGTTAATAAAGCATAATTCTTAGAATTATGTGGAAGATTTTGACAATTTCTACATGGTGAGACTTTTAAGACATTTTGTTAACAAATGTATTCTGTGCAAATTTATTTCTCACAACTGTTGGTTTCAATCATATGAGTATTTCCCCAGAATAATCTGAGAGTACCAGATATTCATTACACTTGCCCAGAGATTTTTCATCAGCTTTTGCACTGAAAGCTCCAGTCAGCTAACAACAACAAATCAGGGCTCTCTGCAGAGTATCTCAACTGACTATTTGCTTTGCCCAGATTGAAGAACTTAATAATGCAATGTCTGAACCAGTTAGATAACATAATTCAATGTCAAATCTGATACAGAAATCAGAATAAAAGAGGTAAGTAAATTTGAGTTAAGAGATTAAGAGAGTTAAAATAATGGACAGATAAATTTTAAACAATCCATTCAACATTTAACTTTTCATGTCAGCAATATTGTTTGGTATGGCTTAATTGGATAGATAAAATTTTCTTTACGTTGGAATATACAAGACCGGAGTTGTTCCAGTGAATGAAATGCATATATATATATATTGGTTACATACTAGAAACTTCATGCTGTTTCATATATTAGATTGGCAAATCTCTTAGTGAGGCACTTCTTTCAGAGGATGGATCATCTTATAGAATAGAATCCCTACAGTGTAGAAACAGACCCTTTGGCCCAACAAGCCCACGCCAACCCTCCGAAGAGTATCCCATCCAAACCTATTCCCCTACCCTATTGCTCTGCATTTGCTCCAAACTAACATCGCTGAACACTATGGGCAATTTAGCATGGCCAATTCACTTAACCTGCACATCTACGGACTGTGGGAGGAAACTGAAGCATCGGCAGAAACCCATGCTGACACGGAGAGACGGTGCAAACTCCATCTTTGAGAGCAACTCACTGATTCACACCTTTACCTGCACATGTCCTGTCTCTTAAGTGTCTAAATCAGGAACAAACTTTTAATAGTGAGCTCTGTCATTTCTACTCCAAAAGAAAAATGTATTTGCTCTTCATTGTGTAATTATCTATAGCTCAATGTTCAGAACAATGAAGATCTACAGCTTTCTTTCTGTCGACAACAATGTACATAAACCAGTTTGGCAATTCAATAGGTGCATATAGTTTGGGCCTTTGTGCGTAGATGTGGAGGTGCTGGTGTTGGATTTGGGTGAATAGGGTCAGAAGTCACATGACACCAGGTTATAGTCTAACAGGTTTATTTGAAATTACAAGCTTTCAGAGCACTGCTCCTTTGCCAGTTGGAGTGAAGGCACGTAATTCATAGGTAGAGAGATCAAAAGATCAAACAAATGGTGTGAGTGGAGTGTCGACAGGCTGAATAATAAGTTTCTGCAGGCGATCAAAAGTGTCAGACAGTGTGAGTAAAGTGTCAGCAGTGGAATAGCAGGTGAGGGGATGATGTATAATCTGTTTAACTAAGGCAGAGAGATTACAAAAAAATTAAAAATAAAGTGATACTTTATTGGCTATTGGAACTTGGCTATCAGTTTCTGCTCAGTGATTCTACTTTGTTGTGTATCTCTAAGGCCACCTTGGTAAACGCTTAACTCAAAGATTGGAGGTTGAATGTCCTTGACCGCTCAAGTGTATCCTGACAAGCAGCTCTTCATCCAGACACATGGAACAACCATGGGGACCAAATGTGCACACCAATACACTAACATTATTATGCACAAGTTTGAGCAAGACCTTTTTATTACATAGGACCTCCAACCAATGCTATACACCAGGTATATCAGTGACATTTTCTTCGTTTGGTTCCTGGTGATGAATCACTGAAATGACTATACAACAATATCAACAAGTTTCATTCCAAATCAGACTTGCTGTGGACTATGCAGAACCAGTGTCATTTCCATCAAGGATGGACACCTCAATACCTCACTCTACTGCAAGCCCATGGAAAACCTCACTATGCTGCACTTCTCCAGTTTCCACCCTGAACATGTTAAAGAAGCCATCCTCTACAGTCATGCTCCATGTATACACAGGTTCTGTTCAGGTGAGGAGGAACACAAGGACACCTAGAGATGCTGAAAGACTTCCTGATAACGGGATACAATGCTCAATTCATCAATTGCCAGTTCTGATGTGCCACAGGGGAAAAACCACAAAGACATCCTCAGAAGACACAGGACAGGACCAATAAAATACCCTTGTCATCCAGTACTTCCCCAGAGCAGAGAAAAAATATGCCATGTTCTTCACAGCCTCCAATATATCATCGATAATGACAAACATCTCGCTAAGATCATTCCTATGCCTCCATTTCATGTTTTCAAACTGCTATTAAATCTTGAACAGACCATTGTTCACAGCAAACTGCCCAACCTTCAGGACAATATTGACGACAACACCACACAACCCTACCATGGCAACCTCTGCAAGGTATGTCAGATCATCAACATGGATACTACCATCACATGTGGGAAAACCACCCACCGTGTACATAGCAGATACTCGTGTCTCTCAGCCAATGTTATCTACCATACGCTACAGGCAAGGATGCCCCGAGGCATCATATATTGGCAAGACCATGCACACACTTTGGCAGTGGATGAATGTACATCGTGCAACAATCGTCAGACAGGAATGTTACCTCAGTCAGGGTACACTCAGTGGTCAAGGGCATTCAGCCTCCAATCTTTGGGTAAGCATCCTCCAAGGCAGCCTTCGAGATACACAACAATGTAGAATTATTGAGCAGGAACTGACAGCCCAGTTCTATACCCATGAAGATGGCCTCAACGGTTATCTTGGGTTCATGTCGCACTGCATGTAACCCCATCATACCGTTCTATATCTGTAAAATCTTCCTACTCTCCTGTTTTGAAACCATCATCCTGATAACTTGTTATGATTTCTCTATCTTAGTTTGTACAGTTTTGGATAACTTTGGTTCAGACCCTGGGTATTCAACCTTTACACCTATTAGGTTATTGCAGCCATTTGGTTTGTTTCCAGCGCCACTTTATTTTTAATTTTTCGTAACTATCCCTCTGCCTCAATACGATTACAGGTCATCCCTTCACTTGCTATTCAGCTGTTGACACTTTACTCACAAGGAGAAAGTGAGGACTGCAAATGTTGGAGATCAGAGTCGAAACGTGTGGCGCTGGAAAAGCACAGCTAGTCAGGCAGCATCTGAGGAGCAGGAGAGTCGAGGTTTCATGCATATTCCTGATGAAGAGGTTATGCTCAAAACGTCGACTCTCCTGCTCCTCGAATGCTGCCTGACCAGCTGTGCTTTTCCAGCACCACACTTTTTGACATTTTACTCACACCGCCTGACACTTTTGATCACCTGCAGAGACTTATTATTCACCTTGTCAACACATCATCCACACTATTTGCACAATCTTTTGGACTCTCTGCCTATAAATTATGTGTCTGTGTGCTTCTTTTTACTCCACCTGATGAAGGAGCAGTGCTCATAAAGCTTGTGATTTCAAACAACCTAGTGTTGTGTGACTTCTGACTTCTGCATATCGATACACAGGACTAGATATGAGAGTTTATAAATGTATTTTAAACAATAAATACTCACTTATCAAACATTCGAAATAAATCTGCCAGTTCTTCTTCTGATTTTCCTTTGCTATCATCTTTCATACATCTCACCATCATCACCAAGAACTCATCAAAGTCAACAGTTCCACTGCCTGAATAAAATGAAGAACTGAAGATATTTACATTGATCACAAATTAATGAACAATACAAAATCACACAAAAAAAGCATTGTTTACCTCACCTCTGGAAAAGTGTAATGTGTAACTAAATAAGGAACAGTATCATTGTGTTATTTTCGTAACCCAGTAGCATTTCACAAATGTCCTTCCATTGTCTTTACCACTTTGCATGCACAATTATGACAGTAATGCATCTTATAAAATAATTCAATTAAGTGAGATTTTCAAGAGAACTTAACAGTTTATTCAGTTACTTATTACTTATTCAGTTTGCTTATTCCGTTATTACTTATTATTATTTATCCAGTTTACACTGAAATAGAAAAGCAAAGTTTGGTGGGATGCTGTGAAAGTAAGACACCACAGCAGAGAATGACGTAACAATGTTGTGCTGCTGCTTTGTGTTTAACATCTAACTTTCATGAAGTAAGCATTGCTGTTGATTTTCCCTGTACAGATTCTTACTGATCCATTCCAGTATGTAATTAATGTAATTACTGTGCAAAAATAAATTTCTAATAATACAATGCATTGCAAGTGAAAGATCATTAATGAATTAGTTAAGGAGTTTCATCAATGGCACATACAATTACAAATTTTTCATTACTCCTATTAACTGTTGAACTGCACCTGGTTAAAAAAAATTAAAGTATATTTTAGAAGGCTATATGGCTCAGTTGAAACACCTACATTATGGAATGAATCTGGTTATAAGTGAGATTTTACCTGCATCAAGTCATAATGGAATGGAGAAAGTGAGATTAGATTAGATTCCCTACAGTGTGCAAACAGGTCAATTGGCCCAACAAGTTCATACTAACCCTCTTACGAGTAACCCACCCTGACCCAGTTCCCTCTGACTTATGTACCTAACACAGTGGGTAATTGAGCACGGCCTGGAAATTTTTGGACCATGGGAGGAAACCTGAGTACCCAGAAGAAATCCGCACAGGCACAGGGGGAATGTGCAAACTCCACACAGACAGTCACCCAAGACTGGAATTGAACCCAGGTCTCTGGTGCTGTGAGGAAGCAGTGCTAACGACTGAGCCACAGTGCTGCCCCAGGACTGTAGATGCTGGAGATCAGAGTCGAGAGCATGGTGCTGGAAAAGCACAGCAGGTCAGGCAGCATCTGAGGAGCAGGAGAGTCGACATTTCAGGCATAAGCCTTTCATCAGGAATAATAAAATGGAGAATGACTGTGCAGCTCCATGGTAACTTGCTGGCTATTGGTAAATTAGACTCACATGAAGAATGGCCATATGGGATAAATATCAAGTGGTTGCGAATACCTACAGGGCTTTTGTGTATCCATAAGTCACTACGTATGGGAGATGAGGTGGAGAACAAAAGCTATTATAGATAGAACACAGGGAATATATATCATTTTTTATTTTTAAGGAAAACATATGGGATAAGTGCATTAATGAGTGAATTGCACATTATTACAGGTAGAGTACAGGGAATAGATATAATTTTTAAAAAGGAGTATGGGATAAATATATTAATGAGTGAATTGCGTATTTCTGCTTTTTGATTTCTTGCCTTGCAAATTTGTATGATAACTGAAAATAGGAGACCGATTCATCAAACACAATACCACAATGTAACAGTCAACTATCACTGATAACGTACAAGGCGATATTGTTATTATGTTCATTGAAACATTATTGGAATTATTGAATACAGTTTCATAACAAAACATAGGCCTTACAATTTACTCTTAGAACTTGACTTATATAGTTATCATGTGCCTGGAAGCTTAGTGTCTTTTACAATCTGGAATAAATTTAAATATGCCCACTTCCACAGACTTTTTATGCTGTGAAAAAAATGATTGATATTCCCTCTGATGCTATGGATATGAATCTTCCAACCTACCAGCATTATAACATTGACTGGTATTTTCCTGCAACCCTTTAATTAGCTCAGTGGAAATCCAAACTCACACTAACTATGTTGCTTTTCCTGAATGAACTGTATCTGGTGCTGTGACAAGTCTCTGAATGTGATACTTTATTTCTCACTTAAACATGGCCTGTAATCTGAAGAAAGAGCATCTACTTACATACACAGCTACCTTTATGTTTCAATTCTTACTGATTTAACAATGTAAAATTGTGATGAGAAGACCAGTTGATTACTATAATGTTAAAACTTGTGCTGAACAATTTTACTTCTATTCATGAGCAAACAATGGATTATTGTAGAGTATGTGAATTATCCGCCAGTTCACATATGTTACTACATTCACGCATTCGTTATCACCAGTGTTTTACCAGTGTTTGAAGGGAAACATGCTGATATTTCAAAACTTGCAATAAAACATTATTTTTTAAAATAAAACACACTAAAAATATAGAATACAGTGAATAGATCTCTGTTTTGCAATGAAGGACTAGGTAATACTTGTCAACAACTCATATCTTCCTTTGCCACCGTTTTTCAATTTCATGTTTGTGGTCATCCCTCAGAACAAGGATGATGTTTATGGCAAGAGGCTGTACCCAGAGAATTTTAATATGGGGAGAACGTAATGCTGCAGCTATTCACAATACTGGCTGATCAGGAATCTCACCTGTTCTTACATAGATTTACAGTTCAATAATCAATTTGCTTGGTTGTTTTATGACACGCCTCCACAGCTTTTGAGTTTTGACACAGGAACTTGAACCCAGAGCAATTGGCCCAGAGATAGGAACACTATCACTGCATCACAAGATCCCCTAGAGCTTAGCTGTCAATGATCTCAGTCAGCCATTTTACAGTAGAAAATTGCAGGAATACATATAAAATTTTACAGAGGGGCCAGGACTTCATACTCTTCTCATAATTTTTTTCTTTTCTAATCTCCCCAGATTACTCAATTTGATGGAAATGTGGGCGGGTGACTTGATTTCAGACCAGTGCCACAACAGTTCTGATGAGTTTTAATGTCTTTCTGAGCTCATTTGAGGCATCGTTCTCCATTTGATTTTTCAGATATATTGAGTAAGTCTTTGTGGTGAGAAAACTGATGTGAGAAACTTTCTAAAGTAAATATTGAACCTGTGTGGCATCACTCAGTGCTATCAGACATTAGGGCATTGTGGTTATGATTCTTAAAGGAAAATAAATTCCATTATAATGCTTAAAGAATGTAATTTAGTGCTTAGTGTAAAAATGCTATAAAAAGGTTATGGCCAAGTATTAGGATCTGGGAACTTTGGTGTTACCTCATTTTTAAATCTACTATGACCCCATAACATACACGTCAGCTCATTATTGTAACAGAGTGATAAATATTGTCAGAATATGTTATAAGTTATATCTGTACCATCTTCATCCACTTCATCAATCATCTCTTGTAATTCCTCAGGGGTTGGATTCTGACCCAACATACGCATCACTTTACCCAGCTCCTTTGTACTAATGCAACCATCTTCAGCATCCTGCACGAAAATATCAAAAGCTGCCCTGAATTCTGAAAGAAAGGAGCATTTCAGTACCAGCAAATTTAATATATTTTAAGCATTGCTTTTAAATGTTCTTATTGTATTTAGTGACTCCTTACCATTCTTCTGCTCCTCAGTCAGCTGCTCAACCTGTATCACAAAAACACAATAATTAGGTTCTGCAAACACAATGCACAGATACTATTTGGAAGTGAATATTAAATTTGAAAACTACAGGATAAGTGAGAAAGACTAAATGCATGCTTGCAAACAAATGGTCTAACACTGAGAACTGTATAAGAATACCCTTGATGCTCACTGAGAGATAATTGAAACTAAACAATGTTGAAGGTGTATTTTTTTTGTGTATGACTGACCACATTTTAGATGGCCACAAACCAGCAGACATTTTCAAAAGATTTACAAGCCATGATAATGAAATGCTACATAAACTTGAGATCATCAAAAATTCTGTTTCCTAATCACTCCACATCTCACCTCCCTGCTTATTATAGGCAGTGGGTTCTGATCCAACAGTGACTCAATTTTTGAATATTCCTCCTTGCTTTTCAATTTCTCAATGATCTTGCCCCTCTCTGTCTCTGTAACTTTCTCCAGCACCACACCTTTTGAGATCTTTATGTTTCTCCAATTCTGGCTTCTGAGCAACGAAGATTTTAATCACTCCACCAATGTTGCTTAATCTCTAAGTTCTGGAATTCCCTCAATTCTCTTCACTCCTGTTGTATTCTAAAGGTTTACCAAGATGTTACCTGGTATCGGGGATTTTAACGATGAAGAAAGTTTAGATAGACTGGCTTTGTTTTCAATGGAACACAAGAGTAGAAGCGCGATCTGATAGAAATTTATAAGATTATGAATGACATTGATAGAGTGGTAAGTATGAGGCTTTTTCCCAAGGTGGAGGGGTCAGTTACTAGGGGACACAAGTACAAGGTGCTGGGGTGGGATTGGGGGTGTTACTTTAAAAGAGATGTATGAGGCATGTTTTTCATACAAAGGGTGGTGAGTGCCTGGGATGCACTGCAGACACAATAGAAACATTCAAGAAGCACCTTCTGAAGGGTCAGGCAAAAACCACTGTTTGGGTTCTGGCCAGCCTATGATGCCCACATCCCACCAGCAAATAGAAAAACAGGTTGGGTACCCTCAGTGCACACATAGAAACTTGCTGTGTTTTTGGATGATGTTGTTGAGGGGCAGCAATCAGATGAAAAATAAGAGAGGGTGAAAGATTGATCCTGGGTAGGGAGGGGCACACCAGATGTAACAGTATGGGAGTGGGTGGAGAAGCCATTGCAGTTGACTCTCTAAAATGTGCTTAGATAGTTAAAAATGGAACCAAGTGAATGCACTCTGTCCCACTCAGTGAGATGATGGTGGGGAAACCTTAGATGTAAGATAGTGTGGCCAACCATGTCAAAGACTGGAAAAAGGTAAGAAATGAGCAAATATCATTCATTAGCTTTATACAAAATGTGCTAATGTTCCAATTCCTTCTCAATTCTTTAACTTTTTTGATTGCTAATAAAGTAAAAGGATAGAGAAGGAAATGGATTTCAAGTTAAAAATGTTGGCGTTGAGATCCAAGATGCAGCAATCCAGTGCGTCTGCCCGACTGAATTCTGCACCATAGCCCCCTTTTTTTTTAGATTACTTACAGTGTCCTTCAGCCCAACAAGTCCACACCGACCCGCCGGAGCGCAACCCACCCAGACCCATTCCCCTACATTTATCCCTGCACCTAACACTACAGTCAAGTTAGCATGGCCAAGTCACCTAACCTGCACATTTTTGGACTGTGGGAGGAAACTGGAACACCCAGAGGAAACCCATGCAGACACAGGGAGATCGTGTAAACTCCACACAGTCAGTCACCTGAGGCAGGAATTGAACCCGGGTCTCTGGCGCTGTGAGGCAGCAGTGCTAATCACTGTGCCACCGTGCCGCCCACATCTTAGTTATTGTGATAAAAATCGGCTGTTTTAGATCCCCAGATTTGCTGTGTGTCAGTTTTGTTGATTAAGGAAGATGACCAAGGGAAAAGGACAGTGAGGATTACACCAAGCAGGGCACTCCCCTGCAGCAATGGATACATCTGCGGCCGCGGCGTCAGCCTCCTGAGCGCTCCTGGGGACTTACCTGTGGAGCAGAGTTTCGCAAACTCTGAGAGAAGATCGATTCAGCGATGGAGGAGACCCCGACCAGGTTGGAACTGATCTCGGCCATGCTGCAGAAGCATGACCAGGAGATCCAGCATCTCAGGCAGCACGTCATGGAGATGGAGCAGCGGACCCCAGCGTCCAATACCGCGACAGAATCCTTGGTGGGTCGGGTCCAGGCCCAGGAACAGCAGGTACAGGCCTTGGTAGAGCAGGTCGACAACCTCAAAAATCGAGGCCTCCGGAAGAGCATCTGCCTGGTCGGGCTGCCAGAATGGGAGGAAGAAGGCCAGCTTGTCAGCTTCTTGGAGCAATGGCTCCCACAGTTTTTGAGGCTGTAATTTGGAGCAGGCTGGGTGCGGGTCGAGTGGGCCCACTGGATTGCAATGTGCAGGCCTAGTTCGGACCAGTGCTCCCTCTCAGTCCTAGTGCAACTCTAGCACTATAGAGATAAGTAAATAGTGTTGGAAGCTTCCAGAGCACTGAGGAAGGATCCCCAGGCTCTGATATACAAGGAATCAAGAATTATGTTCTTCCAAGACTTTTCTGTGGCCATGATCTGCAAGAGGAAGGCCTTTGATGAGGTAAAGAGGAGGCTGAGTGACTTGAATATTCAGGACTCTTTAAGAAATCCGGCAATATTACGTTTCAGCCATTGAGGGCCTGTGTTTAATTTTGACTCATCAGAAAAGGATTCCTGGACACATTAAAATAGACTGACTGGCTCAAATAATATGGACAATAGTGTTTACTTTGTTTTTTTCTCCGTGGTTTGCCTGCTTTACATGGTTTTGTTCTTTTAACATGTGGAGGTCCCCTTTTTCTTTTTCTCTCTCTTCTCCCTTCTTTCTCCCCTCTCATTATCCTTTTTCTTAATCCTTCCTTTTTCTTTTCTCTCTCTTAGTATGGGATGGTGGGAGAGGGGGTGGAGGGAAGGGGAGTTTTTTTTTATCTACCAGGATTGCCTAGCGTCAAAGTATGGGTGGGACATGCTGAATGCCCACTTTTAATTTTCTTGTTTTTTTGATGCATGCAATTTTTTAAATTTTGTTTTGCATGGGTCCAAGTTGCAGTGGATTACAGCCTTCAGTGCTGCTCTGAATGCTGTGTTCACCCAGACAGCAAACAGGGAAATTTCCTTTGTGAAACAGAGTTATTCGAGTATGGTGATAAACCAGGTAGATATTTGGCCAGTAAGAAGATCTATCACATCCATCAGAGAGTGTGCTGGTACTCTCATTTGCGACTCCAAAAAGATTAATGTGGCATTCAGAAAATTCTACTCTGAGTTGTATCTGTCGGAGAGCTGTGAGAACAGATTGGCAAAGAGGGAGTCCTTTTTTAAGATCTTAGACCTCCCAGGTGTAACTTCAGAGTAGGTATCTCTTTTGAATGCCCCTCTGACTATCCAAGAGATACAGGAGGCAGTGAGGCAGCTCCTCAGGTAAAGCATCCAGCCCAGAAGGATTTAGAGTGTGTTTTATAAAGGGTTTATAAATATGCTGGCCGGGCCAATGTTGGATATGTACAGTTATTCATACAGTCAGGACTGCCTCCCATCCACTCTGTGAGAAGCAAATATCTCCCTTATTTTCAAGAGAGGGACAGACCCGGAGGATTGTACTTCGTACAGGCCCAGATCGCTGTTAAACATGGACTTTAAAATTCTGTCAAAAATGCTGGTGTTGAGGTTGGAGAAGGTCTTGCCCTCCATCATAAAGGAGGACCAGATAGGTTTTATTAGGGGATGCAGGTCTTCTAACAACATTAGAATTATATTGAATATTGTTCAGGTATGCCAGTAAGGGTCGATTCTAGGCTTGGTAGTCTCCCTGGCTGCAAAGAAAGATTTTGACCAGAAGGAGTGGCCGTACCTCTTATGTCCTGGAAGAGTTTGGTCTTTGAGGGGTCATTGCCAGGTGGGTGGCAGTGTTATACTGTGACCCTAAGACAGCGATCTCACTAATGGTATAAGGTCTGACAATTTTAGTATCGGTAGAGGCAGCCGACAAGGGTGCCTGCTTTCACCGTTGCTATTTTCATTAGCGATAGAGCCGTTGGCAGAGACTTTCCGGAGGGACCCCAATATAATTGCCCCAGAGGTAGGATCAAGAGGGCACAAGATCACCCTTTATGCAGATAATGTTCTTTTTTTCTCATTAATCTGACAATATCTACGCCCTGTTTAATGCAAGTGATTAATTTATTTGGTTGTTTCTAGGGGTTTAAAATCAATTTTATGAAGTTGGAGGCCAGGCCTGTGAGGGGTCTTGTCAGAGTACTCGATCTTCGGGGTGTAATACAATTCCCTTTCAGGTGGTCACAGGGAGGTTTCCTGTATTTAGACATTTTTATCAAACTGGCCTTCGATTAATTATATAAAGCTAATTTTGTGCAGTTGCGAGAGAAGATAAGGCAGGACCTTCGGCGCTGGGAGGACCTTGGTTGGGTAGAAGAGCTCTGCTGAAAATGAATGTTCTTCTGCATTTATTATATCCCATGCGGGTGCTCCCTTTGATGCTGCCAAGGCAAGCACTACGGAGGCTTTACAGTTGGCACGGATCTTTCATCTGGCATCATCGGCAGCCTCTTATTAAGCTGGACAAATTGCAGTTTCCGCAGGGGATGGGAGGTGTAGATTTTCCAGATTTTAAGAAATATCAGTTGAGTTCCCTACTATCCTATGTGGCTGATCGGGCTTGCCAGGACCCAAGGTCAATTTGGCTGACTGAACACCGAGGCCTCCAAGGCAAAATACCCCCTCATTAATTTGTTGTTTGTGGACAAAATAAGGACTGTTATGGAGTATTGCAGAAATCCCACTGTCCTTAATACGGTTAAAGCATGGAAAGTGATGAGAAAAAGTGAGGGCAATTTACAAAAACTTCCCTTTTTACTCCTGTAGTTGAAATGCCAGGATTCCGGCTTTAGGCTCTGGGAATCTAGAGGAGTTTCCTGTTTGGGAGATTTATTTGATGGGAAGGTCCTGATGTCTTTTAAGCAGTTGAGCCAGAAATATAAGCTCTCTAGGAGCGAACTCTATCGTTATTTTCAGATTAGGAAATTTATACAGAAAACGACTACATTAATGGTTAGTCCCTATAAGTCTAAGGTGGGGAGGAGAGTGCTTCGGTCCATGGGCACTCTCTCGGTCAGCACCGTCTGTCACTTATTAGAAGGTAGTGTCACAAAGGACATTGAGCAGCTGTGCAGGATCTGGACTCAGGAATTGGGGGTGGAGATCTTGTCAGAGGCATGGAAGGATATTTGGGAGAATGGAAGGAAGATTTTGATTTGCAATAGGACGCAGGCTGAAGGTCCTCCACAGGGCTTATCTGGTACTGGAGCGGCCTGCAAAATTCAAGACAGGAGCGTATCCTATATACCCCAAATGTAAAACAGATATTGGTACTCTTACTCATTGCTTGTGGTCATGCCACAAGCTTCATAGGTGTTGGGATGCTCTGACGAGTGTCTTGGAAGGGGTCTTGGGAACCAAGGTCAAGGTAGAGAGGAGTCCCTCCTCTTGGGTTTGCCAAATCTCCCCTCTTTGGATGCACATGGGAAGAAACTGTTTAATAACCTTTCATATTGTGAGAGGAAGAACATTCTAATGAGCTGGGTGTCGGAGAATCCCCCAGGGATCTCGGGGTGGTTCAGATTAGTTATGGAGCACATCCCCCAGACTTCCTTATAAGTATGGTGCACCAGAAAATGGAACTTTTTTTATAGGATGTGGCAGCCTTTTTTGAATGTACATATGCAGACTTGTCACCGATATTGGTCAGGGCCTTCGTGTCGCTGCGGGGGTTGTGTCTGATGGGCCAAGGGCCCCTGGGAGGAAGAATTTCAAATAAAGGGGTATGCCAGTTGATTCTTTCGGTGGTGGGGAGCGTTGGTTGGGTTGCATTATAACTTAATTTAGTTTAATTTGCCTTGGTTGAATTTGATTTAATTTCATTTTTTATTAAATTTATTTATTGAATTGTAGTATGTGTTTTTTGTTTTTCTTTTTTGCTTTTCTTTTAAACTGTTTGTGGAATAGAGTAGTCATTTGTTTACTGTTTTTGTTGTTACATTATAATATTGTTATACTATTTTGTTGTAATTTTATAATTTTGTAAAAAATTCAAAATTGTTTTGACAATAAAAATATTTACAAAAAAAGTATTGGCATTGCCAGTGATGCACTCATCCCATGAATGAATGGAGAAAAGATAATTGAAATGGCTTTGTTTTTATTATTAAGCCACAAGGGACTGCATCTTTCCTATGCACGTCACATAAGTGGGAGAACTAGCTGAGTAACAGATCATTAAGGAATGTCAATCATTCTTGCCCCAATCTCATAAGTGAAATTGAAGAATTACTACTTGCCCCCACACATAGACACCATCTTGAATTTCCCCTTCTGCTTGTCCTCTTCCAAGTAGATGTTGATGTGTTCTCTTTGGTCATCATTACTAATACAGTACAAGCTGCTTCCCTATCTCACCCAGAAAGGTTTATCAATTTTCTTACAATTTCCACCCTGCCCTCACTTTCACCTGATCTATTTCTGACTCTTCCCTTCCCTTCCTCGAAATCTCTGTTTCTATTTCTGGGGATACATTTGCCACTAATATCCATTATAAACCCACCAACACCCACAGTTACCTGGAATACAGATCCTTTCATCCTGTTTCTTGTAAAGACTCTAGTCCATTCTCCCAGTTCCTCCATCTCCGTCATATATATTCTGAAGATAAGAGAACCTCCGAAATGTCCACTTTCTTCCTCAATCGAGGATTTCCCAGCACTGTTGTTGACATGGCCCTCAATCGGGTCTGATCTATCTCCAGCACTTCAGCCCTGACTCCTTCTCTTCCCTCCCACAAGGGTTCCCCTTATCCTTACGTATCATCCCATCAGCATCCACATCCTGAAAATCATTTTCACCATTTCCGCCACCTCCAGCGAGATGCCCACCACCAGACACATACACCCCAGCAGGATGAATATAGTAACAAGATCCTGTAATAACATCATACTGTCCTTACACAAAAGGACTGACAGAATAAGGGAGAAATATAGGAACTACAGATGATAGCATTGTTTCTGGAATTTGGTAAACAAGCTAACGTTGAAAGAAAGGCTTGCATTTATAAAGATCTTTCATGACCTCAGATTGTCCCAAAGCACTTTATAGACAATTAATTCCATCCTCAGTGCTTGGGAGCCTCCTGTGAAGCTATAAATGCTGGAGGAAACATCACAGAAGCACTTCCCAAGCACTGAGGATGTCACCTAGACAGAGGACGAAACGTCTGCAACACAAATTCCCAGCTCGGCGAACAGAACCACAACATGTTGCCATTCTCTTCAATATCCCTGGGTTAAACATCACAGAAATTCCTCTCTAACAGTACTGTGACTGTATCCACATCACATGGACTGAAGCACTTCCCCTCCCCTCCCCTCCCTTGTCAGTCTTCCGCAGGTACCGTTCCCTCTGGGATACCCTGGTCCACTCTTCCTTCACTCTCAATGCCCCCACACCCCCAAGGCACCTTCCCCTATGAAGATGTAACACATGCCCATTTACGTTCACCCTCCTCAGTATCCCAGGGCCCAAACATACCTTCCAAGTGAAGCAGCGCTCTATCTGCCATTCACACAACCTTGTCCTCTGCATTCACTGGTCACAATGTGCTTTTCCCAAAACTGAGAAAATGAAACATACTTAGGGTGACTGCTTTGCAGAGCACCTACGTACTGCCTGCAAAAATGATCCTGAGCTTCCAGTCGCCTGCCATGTCAACACACCACCCTGCCACCTGGCCAATATTTCTGTCTCAGGCTTGCTGCAGTGCTCCAGTGAAGCTCATTGTAAACTGGATGAACAACACCTCACTTTCTGCTTGGGGACTCTGCAGCCTTCTGGACATAATATCAATTTCAATAATTTTAGGGTCTGAACTTACCCATGTCCTAGTCCCCACCGCCACACATCAGGCCTTCTTATCACATAGTCTGTTATTACACACAACCCATTGTTAGCCACTCACGGTCTTCATTAACAGCTATTCATCCTCCTAGCTAGATTGTTACTCCTTTGTCTATCCAACTGTATTTATCTCTCTTCGGGCTCTATCCCCAACTAGCATTAACTTCTTAGCCCCTCCCATACCCTATCTTCTGCATTAAAACTCACATTTTCCTCGCTACCATCAGTTCTGAGGAAGGGTCACTGGAGCCAAAATGTTAACTCTGATTTCCCTTCACAGATGCTGCCAGATCTCCTGAGCTTTTCTAGCAATCTCTGTTTTTGTTTCTAATTAGCATCCACAGTCCTTTCAGTTTTAACCATGATTACTATCATTTATTTTATTCTACTGTATTTGTTGCTGTGGTTCCAATTACATATTCAGTCATTCGCTCAGTACATGCTGTTTGGAAGGTAATTAACACCAGACTGCACATAGGCGAGAGTGAGGATTACAGATGCTGGAGATTCAAATTGAAAGTGTAGTGCTGGAAGAGCATAGGAATATTCCTGATGAAGGGCATTTGCCCGAAACATTGATTTTCCTGCACCTCGGATGCTGTCTGACCTACTGTGCTCTTCCAGCACCACACTCTCGACACCAGACTGCACATGTTAGTATTATTTGGTTGGGCAGTTGTAACCTTCTGTGAATAGAATGTGACATAGGAATATACAAATTAGAAGCAGAAAGTAGGCCATTTAGCCCTTTGGAGCCTGCTCTGCTGTTTAATAAGATCAGGGCTGATCTGAGTTTGGCCTCATTTGTGTTCTCCTACTGAACCTTAATACCATTCAACCTTCTTGTTCCTCAAGGCTCCCTCTACCACTACCATGAAAATATTCATGACCCAAACTCCATTGGTCTCTGGATGAGAGAGTTCCAAACGCTCTCAACTATCTGAAAGAAAAATATTCTCATCTCTTGCCTTAAATGGGTCATCCTTTATTTTTAAACTGTGTCCCCTTCTTCTTATCTGTCCCATAATGTGAAGTATCCTTTCAATGTTCACCTAAGCAAAAGTGAGGACTGCAGGTGCTGGACATTAGAGTCGAGAGTGTGATGCTGGAAAAGCACAGCAGGTCAGGCAGCATCTGAGCAGCAGGAGAATTGACGTTTCCTGATAAAGGGCTTTTGCCTGAAGCATCAATTCTCCTGCTCCTCAGATGGTGCCTGACTTGCTGTGCTTTTCCAGCATCACACTCTCGACTTTCAATGTTCACCATCAAGTCCTATCAGCATCTTATATGTTTCAGAAAAATCATCTCTCAGTCTCCATTGGGTACAGGCGCAGTTTGTCACCTTTCCCTCATTAGACAACCACCTCACTCCATGTATCAGTTGAGTGGATATTCTCTGAAATGCCTGTAATGTATTTACATCCTTTCTTAAATAAAGAGCTCAGTACTCCTGAATCCGGTCTCACCAATCCCCATACAACTACAGTAAAATAGCCCTACTTTTTTGTTCCCTTCTCTTAGCAATAAATAACATTCCACTTGTCTTCCTAATCATTTGGTACACTTGCATGCCAACCTTGCAGGACACATAATCGCCAGCGTCTCTCCAAATTTTGAAATCTCTCTCTGTTCAAAGAACATTCTCTTTCTATTCTTCTAGCCAAAGTGGGTATGTTCTCATTTTCCCCACATTATACTTCAATAGTCAATTTTTCCCAGTCACCTAATTTATCTATATCCTTTTGGTGACTCCTTATATCCAACTTCTTTCCCTATTTAACTTTGTTTCATCAGCAAATTTAGTAACCACACATTCAGTCCCTCCATTCATGTCATTCATACAATTTGTGGTACCACACTGAATCCAGTGGCACATGATTTGTCACATGTTTCCAATCCACAAATTACCCATTTATGCCTACTTTGTTTTCTGTTAGATATTCTAAACATGCTAATTTGTTACTATCCATACCATGAGATCTAATTTTGCATGGTAACCTTTTTGTAAAATGCCTTCTAGAAATCTAACCCTACAGCAAACCCACAGGTTCCCTGTCATCCACAAGGTTTGGTATTTCCTCAAGGAATTCCAATATACTCGTCAAACATGACTCACTTTCACAACATGTTGACTCTGCCTGATTGCTTTAAGATTTTCTCAGTGCCATGCTGTATCTGTTCAATAATACATTTCAGCATTTTCCTTGTGGTAGATGTTAAGGTAACAAACCTGTAGTCTCCTGTTTTCTTGAATAGAGGAGTCACATTCACTATTTTCCAATCTGATAGGACCTTCCCAAGAATTTTGGAAAATTGAAACCAATGCATTTACTGTCTCTGCAGTGACTTTGTTTCAGAGCAGAATGAAGTCCATCAGCACTGGGGACTCTTTTAGTTTAATTCTAATAATTTTCTCAATGTCTTTTTCCTAGTGGTTGTAATTGTTTTAATTTCCTTCCTGAGATTATATTAGACTAGACTCCTAACAGTGTGGAAAGAGGCCCTTCGACCCAACAAGTCCACACTGACCCTCTGAAGAGTAATCCACCCAGACCCATTTCCCTACATTTACCCCTGACTAATGCACCTCACAATATGTGCAATTTAGCATGGCCAGTTCACCTAACCTGCACATCTTTTGGAATGTGAGAGGAAACCAGAGCACCTGGAGGAAACCCATGCTGACACTGGGAGAATGTACATCAAATGTTACAACTGGTCTTGAACCATCAAATAATCTAAGCTCTACTTAGGTTTTGCCTATCAATTCTAAGAGATCAAATATTGGTCAGTTTTGCACGCAAATATTCCAGATAGTGAACAATTAGTCTTAGATGGTAGTATAACCAACATTCGTGAAGAATGAAGCAATAAATTCATCAGCACATTGCGTGAAAGTTCTATTAGGATACAATAAGCCTAAGACTTATTTCTATCTTCAATTAGTAACTTGTTGTAAAACCTTAAGTATGTAGTGAAGATCAAGTAGCTATATTGATTCCAGCTTCGATGACTGTTCATGTAGAGTTTGTGCATTTCCCCTGTGTCTGCCTGGGTTTCGTCTGGATGCTCTGGTTTCCTCCCACAGTCCAAAGACATGCAGGGTGGATGGATTTACCATACTTAATTGCCTCATAGTGTTCAGGCTGTGAAGGCTAGGTGTATTGGCCATTGTAAAAATGGTTTATGGAGATGAGATGGAGAGGTGGGTCAGGATGGGATACACTTCAGAGGGCTGGTGTAGACTCAATGGGCCAAATGGCCTCTTTCTGCTCTGTAGTGATTCCATATATCTCATTACAAGTTTGAGAGTTTGGTCATACCTATTAGATGATGGCTGGTCCTACCACCAAACTAATTACATTCAGATTTCTTCCTAACCTTTTCAAACGTTTTCTGAAGGATTTTATTGGAAGAGCTGTGATGAAAAAGAGTCAGCTGCAGTCATTGTTCTGGCATCACATCTAGGCCAGGATGGTTTGGACAGGAATAGGTACCCTACAAAAGCAAGCTCTTTTATAGTGTTGTTCACTGTGGCTTTGGTAACACGACTCCTTGTTATTTTTAACAAGATAAACGACAAGACAACTGTGGAGGAGAGCTAAGACAAATACCACGCATGGTTTGCTTTTGTATCCGTGATTGACATAGACATGCATCCTTGAAATTTTTAGCGGAGCATTTCGGTCCCTGATGGTGGGAGCTTATCACCAAGATAGCCGGTTCCTCGCTGCCAAAATTAACTTCAACTAGAAGGAGCAACACTTGATCGCATTCTTTGAAGACCGCGTGTAAGAATTCCTCTGTTAAAAGGAATTGAAATAATGCAGGCTTCTCTTAATTATACTTCAAATTGAGACAGATTAATTTGTATGTAATATACTTTTATGGTTCGGACTAACATTGGAATCTGCTTTGGTTCATAAAACCCAAGTCGCAATGACACGTTACCTTGAACAAAATAAGCCACAGGAACTAAAAGTAAATCAGGGTGACTGGTTTGAATCGACAAGAAATTGAATTCTCGGACCCATGGTAAAAATCACATGTGGGTTGTTTGATCTCCATTGGGAAACGTCTATAGGCTGTATTGCAACAAAAATAGGTCCGAATTTGGAATCATTAAGAGTCTTTAAGGCTCACTTAAAATGGAAATGTTACTTTAATCATAGAATCCCTACCGTATGGAAACAGGCCCTTCGGCCCAACAAGTCCATACCGACCCTTCGAAGGGTAACCCACCAGACCCATCCCCCGACCCTATTACTCTACATTTACCCTGACGAACGCATGTAATCTACACATCCCTGAACACTAGGGACACTTTAACATTACCAATTCACCTAACCTGCACATCTTTGGAGGAAACCGGAGCACAAGTAACGCTTGTCGATTGTATTTTATCGGCAAAGGAAGACTAACGTTTTTTTTCATCTGCTAATTTCAAAGACTGGACTTGCATTCAGTTCAATAAAAACAAAGTGAGTTAAACTGGTCTCGCTCTTTCAATATCATTTGTAGCAAATACATTTTCCGCTTAGACATCTGCTTACCTGTTTAACTTTATAAAAATCGACAACTACTTCTAAATGTCTGTCCATAAACAGCTTTAATATGAATGAAAGAATATTAATAATTTTTAAACTTGTTACAATATCTTGGTAAAGTTATAACAAAGTGTTATTCAATGATATTGCTGTATGAATATTTGTATACATCAGATCTACAAAGAAATCTAAATTCGGCCTTGGAAAGCTAGTCATTACACGTGCCCAATTTCCCTATAAGGTCGCTCCAATTAATTTGCATGTTTCAGAACCAAGAAAAATGAAAAAAAAACTTAGACGTAAACTGAGAAACTTGGTGTCTTCCTACAGGAACTGTACTCACCGCTGCTTTGTAAATGTCTTCCATGGTTGAGGATGGATGCAGCGCTGTTGCAATCAGTGGTCCTGCAACATCTTTTATAGAGGTCAGATTTCCACCAGGACGTCAAACACATGCTAGGCTATTCATGCAAGCCGAACAGCCGTAAATCACTGACAACGTGTCAGATAAGAATTGAAGAAAAGAATTGAATACCCTTGGGGGTGGGGGTGGGGTGGGGTTGCAATATTATCGTCTTGACATAATTAAACTGGCATCTTGGCCTTTCACCCTCTTGTCTTTGATATGTCGCTGGGGATAATACAAGGTCTCCCAGCCTTGGAAGTCCTGTTAAAATGTTACTGGTGACTCAATGCAAGAGACAGCAGGTGGTCGGATATTCACATACACAAGGGGAACAGTTACAGTTGAAGGGTTGACATTATTTTTCTGCTATGGTTCAGTTGGAGATAATCAGATCTTTCAAACAAAATATTGATGTACCTTAAAAGTAAACATGCAAGTAGATAAGCATTAAATTGAACTGTGAAAAATACTGTTTAGTTTTTGTTTAGTTCTTTATGTCGCTGTAGTTCACCTGTCATCAAAATGTGAGAGTTTACTGTTAATGTTGATTAATTATTGTGGAAATGGTCACATTTGGTTTAACATTGAATGGACTAGCTGTGGTACATTGTTGCTTGTGCTTTGCATCAGCGCCATCCCTGCTGTATAATTCAGATACGAAATCACTGCAATCAAACCCCAACCAGTGATGCAAGGCCACTTCAAGCATATCACCTTTCATAGCTTAACCTCACTTTTCATCAATGTGGAAAGTTCCCAGGTGCAGCGGATCACCTTGGGACTTTTAAACCCATTTAAATCTTTTCAAATGTTGGCAGAGAGCTGATTGTCAACAAAGAGGCCTCCACCCTGTATTTCCAATCCTCTGAAACTGGCCTTTCCTTCGTTCTGCTGTTGGTGGCTGTGAGTTCAGCTGTTTAGATTCCACACTGTGGAATTCCCTTCTTTAATCCTTCTGCCTTTCCATCTTCCTCACCTCATTAAACCAGTTCACAAAAGCCATCTTTATAGCTCGGTGTCTAGTTTCTTCATAAATTTTAAAGATTTGGCATGTTTTCTATGTTAGATGTGATATATAAATGTCAGTTATAGTTATATGCTTATAAACCTGTGATTACACCACAATTCTCAGTGAGAATGTCATAGTGTATTTGTGGATTATCCACTCCACTTATCACACTGCTCCGCTGGGGGGAAGACACCCTACAACTATATGGATAATAGAAGATTAGCATGATTTTTTGCAATCTCATGATTTCAAGCTGGCAAGCAGGAGACTGGAAGAACACAGCAAGCCAGGCAGCATCAGGAAGTGGAGAAGTCAACATTTTGGGTGTAACCCTTCTTCAGGACTGGGGCTGCGTATAAAAGAAGCTGCAGATAAAGGAGGGCGGCAGGTTGGTGAAGTGAGAATAGGTGAAAACAGATAGAGGGTGCAACCTGGTTGGTCAATGGGAGGAATGAATCCAATTGGTAGCTAGTAGCAAGGATCAATGAGAAGACTTGAAGGGTTACTCTTTATCTGCACCACATCACTACCCGTCCCCCCACACCCACCCCATTTATCAGCAGCTCTCTTTACACCCACCCCCATTCCTGAAGAAGGGTTACACCCGAAATGTTGACTTCTCCACCTCTTGATGCCGCTTGGTTTGCTGTGTTCTTCCAGCCTCCTGCCAGTCTACCTTGGAATTCAGTATCTGCATTTTTTGTCTCTAATCTCATGACTTCAGCAAATGCATGATTAATGATGCAGTGTCAACCACTGCAGTAATGTTATTGCCTCTCGATAGTCCTTAAAGCCTGCTATACTCTGCGTAACTTGTAATAATGTCTTGCTTTTCATTGCACACTGCCTTCCATAGATTCAAGAGATGGTAGCTCAGAAGACCTGTTTCCAACATAAGAAGCTACAATCTAGAAGGAAGCCAGTTTGCTCATTTGTGTACACTCTTGGCTGTAGAGGTGCTGAGTGGAACGCACAGGTTTTCACAAGATTAGGGCAAGTTGGACTGCTCAAGCTGCTCATACATATTTTATATTGGCCACTTTAAGAGCAAAGTGGACAAGCGTTTAGAAGAAAGTTACTCATTGAATTGGGAAATCCTAGAATAAAAGAGTTAACATATTATTGCTGAAAATACTATTTATATTCCCCAACTATTCTTGCAGACTTTAGCTTCCATATTTACCTCATTATGGCATTGTAGCAGCTAAAACATCCCATTTGTTTTACAGAAGATACCTCACCATTTTCTAGTATGTCTAAAAATAGAACCAGGAAGAAACAGAAAAACTGTACAAGGAAAAAGTAAGCTTAAATCAAATATATCGGACAATGAATGTATTCACAGCATAAAATTAATTAATTTTAATAATCATTAAGAGATAGATTCAAGAGAATGGTGAGTGAAATGAGGAACTTAAGCTACATGGATAGTTTGGAGAAGAAAGGATTGTTCTTCTTGAAGAAGAGAAGGTTGAAGGGAGAAAACTCAGAAACATAGAAAAAGGAACAGGAGTAGGCCATGCACAGGGTCACAGTCTAAGGGTATGGGATAGGTGGCTTAGCACTGAGACGATGAGAAATTTCTTGACCCAGCGACTGGTGAGCCTGTGGAATTCTCTGTCAGAGAAAGGGTATGAGTAAAACATTGAATGTTATCAAGAAGGAGTTAGATGTAGTTGATAGAGCCAAAGGGACCATGGAGACAAAATGGAATCAGGAGATTGAATTGGATGATCAACTATGATTCTATTAAATGACAGAGCAGGCACAAAGGGCTAAATAGAAATATAGAAAATAGGAGCAGGAATATGTCATTCAGCCCTTGGTTGACAGGTTGATCATCCAACTCAGTATCCTGTTCCCGCTTTGCCTCCATGGTCTCTTCAGCCCTAACAACGAGAACTCCTTCTTGATAGCATTCAGTGTTTTGGCCTGTAGGGTTCTGGTTTGCAATCATTAATTTGCTGATTTTGGGTGGTTCAAATCACACCCAGATTCCTTGTCCTTGAGAACGGATTTATTTGGGGAATGTGAAATGAAGAAGGCAATAGACAAAAGAATCTCTACTTTTATTTACAATTCAAAATGCTAAATATAATATAAGGATTACAGACAAATGCAATAAACAGGGAATTTTACACTATCAATTACACAGAATACAGTAATGAAAGAACTGAAAATAATGCAATAACTCTATTAAATAAAATACAGATTATACATTATTAGACCTAAAACAACAGTTTTAATCACAGGAACTTTAATCAGGATTCCTGCCCCTGGGATCCCTGCACAGGTACGACCCCCACCTTCCCCACCCGGCTAGTTAGGTTCGACCCCAAAATCAGAAACTTTGGGGGCTCAGAAGTTTACGCTCACCACTGAGGAAAACAGTTTTAATGTGCATCCAGTTGCTGAGGCTCTTGCTGTCTGTTTTCTTGTTTCTGGACAGGCCTGTGTCTGGAAGGTCTTGTTTGGGTACACTTGGTTGGCTTTCTCCTCTTGAATGTTCTTTCTTGTGATGAAGTCCTTGGTTTAGCTTCACAATTCAGCTTCTCCGTTTGGCTTCTGTGGATCTTGGTTCTGAAGCTGCTTGGTCGGGCTGGAAGCCTGTGGGCAACTTATTTGTGCAGAAGCTTATTGTTGAATAAGGTCAGGTCAGATCAGGGCTAGCAGTTATACAGATGATGTACTCACTATGTCCTCACAAATCTACGTAATCTATTGTGTTCCTGGTGTTTCTTTCTGGAGTCAATTGCCTTCCCAATAGTTAAGAGAATGTGTAAATGGATTTTGATTGATATGAAGGTGCCAGGGTTGGACTGGGTTGGACAAGGTCAAAAATCACACACCAGGTTAGAGTTCAACGGGTTTATTTGAAAACACAAGCTTTTGGAGCCTTGCTCCTTCTTCAGGTGCTACTGAGAGAGGGAGACCTCAGACACAGAATTATAAGTAAAAGTTCAAAGTGTCATATAACTGATGCAAATGAATTGAACAAATCTAAGATGGCTGTTAAATTTTTAATCAGTTAGGATGGAGTTGCAGGTTTTGATTGATTAATATGCAAATAGAACATAGAACATTACAGTGCAGTACAGGCCCTTCAGCCCTCGATGTTGCACCGACCTCTCATACCAATCTGAAGCCCATCTAACCTACGCTATTCCATGTATGTCCATATGCTTGTCCAATGATGACTTAAATGTACTTAAAGTTGGCGAATCTACTACCGTTGCAGGCAAAGCATTCCAGACCCTTACTACTCTGAGTAAAGAAACTACCTCTGACATCTGTCCTATATCTATCACTCCTCAATTTAAAGCTATGCCCCCTCGTGCTTACTGTCACCATACTTGGAAAAAGGCTCTTCATGTCCACCCTATCTAACCCTCTGATTATCTTATATGGCTCTATTAAGTCACCTCTCAACCTTCTTCTCTCTAATGAAAACAGCCTCAAGTCCCTCAGCCTTTCCTCATAAGACCTTCCCTCCATACCAGGCAACATCCTAGCAAATCTCCTCTCCACCCTTTCCAAAGCTTCCACATCCTTCTTATAATGCGGTGACCAGAACTGTACACAATACTCCCAAGTGCGGCCGCACCAGAGTTTTGTACAGCTGTAGCATAACCTCATGGTTCCAGAACTCGATCCCTCTATTAATAAAAGCTAAAACACTGTATTCCTTCTTAACAACTCTGTCAACCTGGGCAACTTTCAAGGATCTGTGTACCTGGACACTGAGATCTCTCTGCTCATCTACACTACCAAGAATCTTACCATTAGCCCAGTACTTTGCATTCTGGTTACTCTGACTAAAGTGAATCACCTCACACATGTCCGCATTAAACTCCATTTGCCACCTCTCAGCCCAGCTCTGCAGCTTATCTATGTCTCTCTGTAACCTACAACATCCTTTGTCACTATTCACAACTCCACCGACCTTAATGTCATCTGCAAATTTACTAACCCACCCTTCTACACCCTCATCCAGGTCATTTATAAAAATGACGAAGAGCAGTGGACCCAACACCGACCCTTGCAGTACACCACGAGTAACTGGACTCCAGGATGAACATTTCCCATCAACCACCACCCTCTGTCCTCTTTCAGCAAGCCAATTACTGATCCAAACTGCTATATCTCCCACAATCCTATTCCTCCGCATTTTGTACAATAGCCTACTGTGGGGAACCTTATCGAACGCCTTGCTGAAATCCATATACACCACATCAATCAATTTACTCTCATCTACTGTTTAATCACCTTCTCAAAGAACTCAATAAGGTTTGTGAGGCATGACCTACCCTTCACAAAACCGTGCTGACTTCCCTAATCAAATTATTCTTTTCTAGATAATTATAAATCCTATCTATTTTAATCTTTTCCAGCACTTTAACAACAACTGGCCTATAATTACCTGGGTTGTCTCTACTCCCCTTCTTGAACAGGGGAACCACATTTGCTATCCTCCAGTCTTCTGGCATTATTCCTGTAGACAATGACGATTTAAAGATCAATGCCAAGGGCTCAGCAATCTCCTCCCTGGCTTCCCAGCGGATCCTAGGATAAATCGGACCCAGGGGACTGATCTGTTTTCACACTCTGCAGGATTTCTAATACCTCTTCCTTGTGAACCTCAATCACACCTAGTCTATTAGCCTGTATCTCAGTATTCTCCTCGACAACATTGTCGTTTTCTAGAGTGAATACTGTCAAAAAATATTCATTTTGTGCTTCCTCTATCTCCTCTGACTCCACACACAACTTCCCATGACTATCCTTGATTGGCCCTAATCTTACTCTCGTCATTCTTTTATTCCTTAAATACCTATAGAAAGCCTTAGGGTTTACCCTGATCCTATCCGCCAACACCTTCTCATGTCTCCTCCTAGCTCTTCTGAGCTCTCTCTTTAGGTCTTTCCTGGCTACCTTGTAACCGTCAAGCACCCTAACTGAGCCTTCACATCTCATCCTAATCTATGCCTTCTTCTTCCTCTTGACCAGAGATTCCACTTCCTCCCGTGCTCTACAGCTTCCTCCTTGCCTGACAGGTATATACTTATCTAGGACACTCAGGAGCTTTTCCTTGAATAAGCTCCACATTTCTAATGTGCCCATCCCCTGCAGTTTCCTTCCCCATCCCATGCCTAAATCTTGCCTAATCGCATCGTAATTGCCTTTCCCCCAGCTGTAACTCTTGCCCAGTGGTATACACCTATCCCTTTCTATCACTAAAGTAAACATAACAGAATTGTGATCGCTATCACCAAAGTGCTCATCTACTTCCAAGTCTTACACCTGGCCGGGCTCATTACCCAGTACCAAATCTAATGTGGCTTCGCCCTTGTTGGCCTGTCTACATACTGTGTCAGGAAGCCCTCCTGCACACACTGGACAAAAACTGACCCATTTATAGTACTCGTACTATAGTGTTCCCAGTTAATATTTGGAAAGTTGAAGACCCCCATGACAATTACCCTGTCTCTCTCACTCCTATCGAAAATCATCTTTGCTATCCTTTCCTCTACACCTCTGGAACTATTCGGAGGCCTATAGAAAACTCCCAACAGGGTGATTTCTCCTTTCCTGTTTCTAACCTCAGCCCATATTGCCTCTGTTGACAAGTACCCAAACATCCTTTCTGCAACTGTAACACTATCCTTGACCAACAATGCCACACCTCCCCCTCTTTCTCTGTTCAATCCAAGAATTTATTTCAAGTGTTGCACTGAGATAACTTAAGGTTTTATCAGTATAAGAGAGGTGACACTCAGGTCAGAAATACATTTTAGGTGTAAAGTCTTGTTTAGAATCTGTCTGTGTCTTAACCTGGAGTCAGACTGGTTTTATTTTCAAAGTAGGAATTTAGAAAATGCCACATTGACCGACTGTGTGCTTTTGATTGAAGTTGAAGGTTCAGTATCTGTATAGGTCCCCATTCTGTTTGTTCAGATTAAGTGATTGGAATGTGAGAATGGCAGAACAATAGTGTGTCTACCTGCCAGACTGGAAAGAACAGATTGTCCCATTGGGGTGTGGGACGGGAGGGAGGACATGATAGCAGAGAATGTAACAAGTAAAACTCACTTCTACCAAGTCAAAGAAGTGGCTATGGCCATCCGCATGTGTCCCAGTTATGCCTGCCTCTTTATAGGTATGTGGAACAATCGTCATTCCAGTCCTACACTGGCCCCTTCCCACAACCTTTTTATTGGTACATCGATGACTGCTTTGGTGCTGCTTCATGCTCCGACCAGGATCTTGAAAAATTTGTTCATTTTGCCTCCAATTTCCACCACCTGACAACTTCCACCATCCATTTCCAACACTTCACTTCCTTTCCTTTTGGGGAATAAACTATCCATTGCCATCCACTCCGAAACCACTGACTCCCATAGCTACCCTCACTACAGCTCATCACACCCCAAGTCCTGCAAGGACTCCATTCCATTCTCCCAGTTTCTTCGCCTATGATGCCTCTGATCAGATGATGCCACCTTCCAAAACAGTGCTGCTGACATGGCTTGCTTCTTCCATTACCGTGGTTTCTCACCCACTGTGGTTGGCAGGGCCCTCAAACACATCCAATTTATCACCCTTGCTTCCATCTTTGACCCTCCCCATCACCCACAACAATGTGATTGGTTTCCCCTTGTTGTCACTTTTCATCCCACTGACCTCCCAATTCAAAGGATCATTCTCTGCCATTTCAGGCAACCCCAGCAGAACACCACCACCAAACACATTTTCCCTTCACTCCTTCATCTGCATTTGGCAGGGATTGCTCCCTCTAGGACACTCTAGTCCATTTCACAACTACCAATACTGGCCCTGCCTCACCACAGCACCTTCCCACGTAACTGCAGAAGGTGTAATACCTGCCCCTTCGTCTCCTCCCTGCCACCATCCAGGCCTAAGTGGTCTCTCCAGGTGAAGCAGCGTTTCAATTGTACCTCCTCCAATCTTGTGTATTGCATTCGCTATAGCCAATGTGGACTACTCTACATTGAAGAAACTAAACACAGACTGGGTGACTGCTTTGCAGAACATCTCTGGTCTGTGTGTAAGCACAACCCTGACGTTCCTGTAGCCAGTCATTTGAACACAGTATCTTGCTCGCATGCCCATTTGTCTCTCCTTGGCATACTGCAGTGTTCCAGTGAATCACCAGTGCAAACTGGAGGAACAACATCTTATCTTCAGACTAGCACTTTCCAGACGTATGGACTTAATATTGAGTTCAACACTTTCAGATTGTGAATTGACTCCCATTTCTTACCTTTCTTTATGCTTTACTTGTTACATTCTCTGTTATCATGTCCTCTCTCTCTGCACATCACCTCCCCCCACCCCCCAACACCCCCCCCACACACCCCAATGGGACTGCCTGTTCTTTCCAGTCTGGCAGGTAGACACACCATTAGATTACTTACAGTATGGAAACAGGCCCTTCGGCCCAACAAGTTCACACCGACCCGCCGAAGCGCAACCCACCCATACCCCTACATTTACCCCATTACCTAACACTACGGGCAATTTAGCATGGCCAATTCACCTGACCCGCACATCTTTGTGACACATTGTTCTGACATTCTCACATTCCGATCACTTAATCTGAACTATCACGTCTTTTCTCCACCAGCATCCTACACTCACCCACCGACACACACCCCCCTCCCAAACTATAGCATAAATGCTGTCCCTCCACACTTCACTTCAGCTCTGATGAAGGGTCATCTAGACTTGCTGTCTATATATGGATGCAGCCTGATCTGCTGAGATCGCCAACATTTATTTTTTATTTCAGTACAGATTCCAGCAGTAATTCCACATGAAGACTCGTGGCACCAGGTCAACCTTGGGCAAGGAATCCTCCTCATTTGCCTGCATTGATTCAGCTCCAATGACACTCAAAAGGCTTGAGGTTATTTGGGACAAAGCAGCTCCCTATACTGGCATCCCATCCATCATCTTTAACATTCATTTCCTCCATCCTTGATACGCTATTGCAGTAGTGTATACCATCCACAATATGCATGGCACAACTCATTGAGGGTCCTTCGAAATCTGTGACTCCTATTGTCTAAACAGGCTTGTCTGCAGGTCAACACGGAGCCTGCCAAAATATTTGGCATGCTGGCTCGGCTGGCATGGTGGGTCAGTGGTTAGCACTGCTGCCTCAGGGACCTGGGTTCAATTCCAGCCTCTGACAACTGTCTGTGTGGAAGTTGCACATTCTCCCTGTGTCTGCGTGGGTTTCTTCCAGTGTTCCGGTTTTGTCCCACAATCCAAAAATGTGCAGGTTAGGTGAATTGGCTGTGCTAAATTGTCCATAGCATTCATGGATATGTTGGATAGGTGCATTAGTCAGGGCTGAAAATGTGTTGCTGGTAAAGCGCAGCAGGTCAGGCAGCATCCAAGGAGCAGGAGAATTGATGTTTTGGGCATGAGCACTTCTTCAGGAAGACCTAAATGGTCTCTCCAGCATCTGCAGTCCTCACTTTCTCCTGCATTAGTCAGGGGTAAATATAAAGGAATGAGTCTGGGTGGGTTATTCTTCGCAAGATTGGTGTAGACTTGTTGGGTTGAAGGGCCTATTTCCACACTGTAGGGATTCTATGATTTGTTCAAAATCTATAAGGGTAACTGAAAGATTGTGAAGGGAGTTGCTCGTCCACACTGGAGGCTTATTGGTAAACATTTAAGTAGCAAATGTAAGAGAACAGCAGTCTGTAAATGGATAAGCAATGCAATTTTACTCACCCTGAGACTTGGAGCTATGCTGGTGAGCCTTCAGCATAGTGACATGGAGATACTGGCTTGAGAGGAGGGGAATGAATTCTGGACCACCACATTGGTAGAGCAGCTGGTTAGAATGACAACCAAGCTAGCAGGCTGGAGATGGGGGTGCCACCAAGGAATGTGTGGAGAATGAGAGTTGTATGGTTTAAGTTTCAAGTCAACATTGAAGGGGAGTGTGTGAAAGAGGGGCAGGCCTATGTCTCAGCAAAGCAACATTAGTAGGTGTTCGAGCAGTATTTGTTTATCCATCTTCCCAAGCAGTGAGCGATGAGGAGAATGTTTGCTGGCCCACATGAGGGATCTTACCAATGTTAAAATCAGCTTCAGATATACTTCCTGCCATAAGGAAGTCAAGTAAAATACTCTATTGCTCAATTAACTTGTCATTTTCCCAGACCTTTGGCATTTTGCTAATGGCAGAAGAAACCTCCATTGGGCGGAGCAGTCTTCCACCAACAAGATGTGGAGGATGTTTCTTGTATTCAAAAAGGAGACCACTGGCAAGGGAAGGCAGACTCCACAGTCCCAGTGATGACCAGGGGCAAGAGACAGGGAGGTGATAGGGAGATGCACTTGCAGCAATTGCACAGCTAAGGATAGCTGGTTGGTGTGTGAGTGAGCGAGTGAGTGAGTGAGTAAGTGAGCAAGCAATCGTATGAATGGCTGGGTGATGAATGAGTGGCGGGTTGTATAAGTAAATGGTTGGGTGGCTGAGTAAAGAAGTGAGTGAGTGAAGAATTGTCTGGCTGCTCAGATGAATGAGGGTGAGAGATCGGCAGGCAGTTATCTTATCCACCTCCTTCCTCAGAAAACTATCCACAAGCAAGCTAGAAATGAAATAATTGCAGTCTAAGAGCAACCAGATTCCAAAGACCACTTTTGTGTGAATTCTACAATGATCAATCAGAAGATGTCTTGCCAGATCTTTTATTTTCCAGCTCCTGATTTTCACTCCCCGCCTCACCACTTATTATTTTCCTGAACGAGAAAAGAAAACTTAGCATAACCTGGCATTCTCATTTTTAAATTGATTTTTTAAAACAATTATTTCTTACACAAGTGTGAATGTAAACTGCACAAAACAAAACCACATCTAATTAGGATATATAGTAAATGTACTGAATAGCATTTGGAAAGCACACTCTCTATCACCACCTGGTGTTGAATTGTAGTATTGCCAGCAAACAAAATAGACCAGAGCTGTTCTTCCAAAATAATATTGGGATGAATGGCATTTAGTGTTTGTGCTCTGCCATAAGCTTCCTGGGAAGAGTATCTCACTGTCTGGCTTACCCTTTACAAAACGTAGGATAAATATTAATTGAATGCAATGCAATCTCCACAACAATGACAACTAACTTCTGCAAGTCCAGAAGTCCATTCCTTCACCCTTTAACTAGGGGAGATGGTGGCTTAGTGCTAATATCTTGGAGTAGTCGAGAGGTTCAGAGTAATTTTGGTGGGGAAAAAGCACAAAGAGCTACAGATGTTGGAAATCTGAAACAAAAATTGATGGAGCAAATCAACAGGTCTGACAGCATCTGTGGAAGGAAGACAGAGTCAATGTTTTGTGTCCCGTTGAAACATTGACTCTGCCTTCTCTCCACAGATGCTGCCAAGCAAAATTTCTCCAGCTATTTTTGTATCTATTTGTGACGTTTGGTGCATACATGTTCAAATCCCACATGGCAGATGGTGGAAATCTAAAAATAAAGGTGTGTGCTAACACCTAGCATCACTTGCAGATGCACAGCGCAAGATTCCAGAAACAAGCACACACAAGGATTTTGACAATATCAAATCCGTGCATGCACGGTCAAACCCTGTGTCATCATGTAGAATTTCGATAGCGTCATATGCAAAGAAACTATGTATGTGCAGAAAAGGAGCACGCTATTGAAATGGAATTCAGCAGGGGCAGTGATGGAGAGGGATGGAGAAATGAAGATGGGGGTACTGAAGTGGAGTGAGGTCTCAGAAGCAGGGAAGTTAAGGGGAAAAGGACTGGCTTGGGAGAGAAAAAGGACCGGGTAGAGGGGGAAGATGGGAAGGGCAGATGGGGGTACAGTGAAGTGAGGAGAAAGGACCACTTCTTCTCTCTCAGCACCCCCACCCCTCTCCCTTCTTCCCCACCACACCCCCACCCCCTCACAAATGCCCTCCCTCCCACCATTATAGCCAGTCAACATCTCACACATAACCACACCAAACCTCAGGGTGGAATCCCTTGTATTGTTTAATATTGTGGGTAAAAACAATGACTACAGATGTTGGAAACCGGAGTCTAGATTAGAATGGAGCTGGAAAAGCACAGCAGGTCAGGCAACACCCGAGGACCAGGAAAATCAACATTTCGGGCAAATGCCCTTCATCTTGTTCAATATTGTGCCTATTTGATTTCCACAATTTCTCACATTGGTGATGAACCTGTTTAAATGTGTGTCCATTGGTTCCGATAAACACACATGCACAGATTTGAAGCAGTGCGTAATGTGTATGTCTGTGGTGTCAGTAGATATGGCTGTGTAAAAGAAGCTGGTCTAATGGTGACTATATGGTGATTGTCATAAAAATCCATTTGATTCACTATTGTCCTTTAGTGAAGATAGTGTCTGTCTTTACTTGATCTGGATTAGTGGTGTCGGAAAAGCACAGCAGTTCAGGCAGCATCCGAGGAGCAGTAACTGCTCCTCAGATGCTGCCTGAACTGCTGTGCTTTTCCAGCACCACTAATCCAGAATCTGGTTTCCACCATCTGCAGTCATGTATATACCTTTACCTGGTCTGGCCAATACATAACTAAATTTACTGAAATGTGATTGCCTGTTATGTTGACAGTTCTGTTGAGAGCCCTCTGAGATGGCCAGGCAAGATGAAGGGTGATTAGGAATGGCCAACAGATGTATTGAAAAGTAGAGGGCACAGTTTTAATGTGCTTTACAAAACAAGTAAATGTAAGCTGAGAAATTTTTTTTGCACAATAAGTAATCAGTATCAAGAGTGCACACTGCCTGGCGGTGTGGTGGAGGCAAATTTGATTGAGGCATTCAAAAGGACAATAGATTATTATTTAAATAGAAACAATGTTCAGGGTTACAGGGAAGAGTTAGGAGTTTGGCATTAAATCAAAATTCTCAGACAGCTGAGGAAGACACAATGGGCTGAATGACCTTCTGCAAGTTAACAATCCTGAGATTCAGTAGTTGAAGTAGTGAATACTAAAGGCATATATTCATCTCAAGAAAATCACAGATTTCCTCCTTTACCAGTACTACATTAGGCAATTTTAACCAGATTAGTCATTGGGCTACCATAACTAACATTAACATGCTCATGTGTTAAGGGAAGAAATCGGAAAGTTGGTGTTTTTTGCTCTTCTTTAGTGATTTTTGTTGAGGGTAGGTAAGAAAAAAAAATTGCATTTGAGGATAGGATTTCAGTTGGTTGTGAAGTTTTCCCTCACCCACTGAGAGGAAAGGAGGGAATAAGTTAGCAATCAGTGTAACAAAAGATAAAATGGGTTAAAATGCAGATCTAGGAGATCAGAGTTGAGAGTGTGGTGCTAGAAAAGCACAGCAGGTCAGGCAGCATCTGAGGAGCAGGAGAATCGACATTTCAGGCATAAGCCTTCCATCAGGAATAATGAAATGGAGCATGACTATACAGCTCCATGGTAACTTGCTGGCTATTGGTAAATTAGACTCAGATGCAGAATGGCCACATGGGATAAATATCAAGTGGTTGCAAATACCTACAGGGCTTTTGTGTATCCATAAGTCACTACGTGTGGGAGATGAGGTGGAGAAAAAAAGTTATTATAGATAGAACACAGGGGATATATATCATTTTTTATTTTTAAGGAAAACATATGGGATAAGTGCATTAATGAGTGAATTGCACACTATTACAGGAGAGCACAGGGAATAGGTATACCCTTCCTGATGAAGGGCTCTTGCCCAAAATGTTGATCCTCCTGCTGGTCAAATGCTGCCTGATTTGCTGTGCTTTTCTAGCACTACAGTCTTGACGCTGACATTTAGCTGTTTACTTGACTGCAGCATGTCAATAGACCAAAGCATCAAGGCAACAGTGACCGTGCTCATCACTTTTGTGGAATTATATTATCTTACAAACAAATTGATCAGCAGATCCTTTCAGTACAGAAAAGCAACTCGTACAATCACATTTCCATACAGCAGACTATTTGACCCATTTGGTGTTGGCTGTTTGCAAACACCCTCTAATTAGTCTCCCCATCCTGCTGTTTCTCCAAAGCAGTATAGTTTTTTCCCCTTTATTATTATACACTTATTATCATTGGAAGTAAAGGATTATAAAGAGATAAGATATTTATAGATGTGCATACTGCTTAATCTTCTGAAAAATGTATTTCATGAGGTTTCCAACACCATCCTTGCACCTTCTTAAGGACATGCCTGAAAGGGTCAGGAATGCCAGTAATGGTTGCTGGGTTAAGTAAAAAATTTGCCAACTGTTCATGCTTAAGAATCTTTGAAGATCCTGGTCTGAACTGAGCTTTATTCCTTTGTCGATTAGAAATTATGTCTTCATAATGGACAATGTATCTCAAAAAAAATGGATTCTGTAGAGAGGTCACACATGTTGTTAAGTGGGATGCCCTCTTCTTGTAAAAACTTTAACAACATCATGTACTCTCTGATCATGGATCAGTATGTCACCCACATAGCATTTGCCACTGCAACAGCCATGAAAAATGTAATACAAAGTTCATTGAAAAATGTTAGGGGCAGGTACAATTTTAGGTGGTAATCTGTTAAAACAGAATCTTCTAAAGGAAGTTATAAATGCGGTAAGCAACCTTGGCAGGATTGCTGTTTGCAGTGAATTTAGTGAAAACTCTGTTTTTATATAGTTTTCCTAGAGTCATGTCAACAATGGGCATAGAGTGAATTTCTGTCACTATTGCCTTGATGAATAGTGTAAGGCCAACACAAATTTGAACAGGACTTGAGATAGACTCTGTTTCTCGAAGGGCTTATCCCTGAAATGTCGATTCTCCTGCTCTTTGGATGCTGCCTGATTTGCTGTGCTTTTCCAGCACCACACTCTTCGACTCTGACCTCCAGCATCTGCATTCCTCACAGGTGTTGCCAAGCTTGTTGAGTTTCTGCAGTCATTTCTACATTAATTTTTGAACACCACTCTACTGGTTTTGTGATCAGAGAAATAATACTCATTCTTGTCATTTCTGCAAATTGGTTCTCAAATTATTTCATTTATGGGCGCAGTATTTGCTGTTAATTTAAAAAGTTTTGTAGTATTTATTTGATTTTTAACCTTCCGAAATTTTTGAAAAAAATGGGGAAATTCGCCTTCAAAGGAACTCTTTAGCTTGTGTTGTTTAAATTTCTCCACCTTTTCAATGAGATTGAGACCAAAGCACCTTTTCACTTGGATGTGAGATCTCCTAATTGTGTGTATATATGTGTGGTATTAGGTGTCCCCTGTGTTGGAGGCTTGCTTGTAGTGTGATACCCCTGAACAATGTAGATGAACTTCTATTAGCTGTAAGCAATATGTTATCCAGCATAGTATGCTATCTGATAATATTGTGACACTTGCTCCTATATCTAACTTGAAATTGACATAAATATCAACAATTGTGGGAGAGTTGGAGACAGAGTTGAGTATGGTAGTCATTCCAAAACAGAAAGTGCTAGAAAAGCTAAAAGGTCTAAAAATTGATAGATTTCTTGGTCCTGATGGGCTACATCCTAGAGTTTTGAGGGAGGTGGCTGAGGAAATGGCGGAGGCATTGGTTGTGATCTTTCAAATGTCTCTGAAGTCAGGGCAAGTCCCAGATGATTGAAAATTCGCTGTTGTAACTCCCTTGTTCAAGAAAGGATCAAGAATAAAGTAAAATTATAGGCCGATTAGCCTAACCATGGTTGTTGGTAAAATTCTAGAATCCATCGTTAAGGATAAGATTTCCAAATTCTTGGAAGTGCAGGGTCAGATTAGGACATGTCAGCATGGATTTAGTAAGGGGAAGTCATGTCTGACAAACCTGTTAGAATTCTTTGAAGAAGTAACAAGTAGGTTAGACCAGGGAAACCCAGTGGATGTTATCTCTCTAGACTTCCAAAAGGCCTTTAATAAGGTGCCTCACAGGAAGCTGCTAAGTAACGTGGAGGCCCATGGTGTTCGAGGTGAACTACTGGCATGGATTGAGGATTGGCTGTCTGACAGAAGGCAGTGAGTTGGGATAAAAAGTTCTTTTTCGGAATGGCAGCCAGTGACAAGTGGAGTCCCACAGGGTTCAGTGTTAGGGCTGCAGCTGATCACTTTATATATTAATGATCTGGATGAAGGGACTGGGGGCATTCTGGCCAAGTTTGCCGATGATACGAAGTTAGGTGGACAAACAAGTAGTACTGAGAAGTTGGAGGATGCAGAAAGATTTAGACAGTTTAGCAGAGTGGTCCAGGAAATGGCTGATGAAATTCAATATGAGCAAATGCAAAGTTTTGTACTTTGGAAAAAAGAATAGATGCATGGACTATTTTCTAAACGATGAGAAAATTCTTAAAGTTGATGTACAAAGGGATCTGGGAGTGCTAGTTCAGGATTCTCTAAAGGTTAACTTGCAGGTTGAGGCTGTGATTAGGAAAGTGAACGTATTGTTGTCACTTATCTCAAGAGGATTGGAGTATAAAAGCAGCGATGTGCTTCTGAGACTTTATAAAGCTCTAGTTAGGCCCCATTTAGAATATTGTGTCTAATTTTGGGCCCCACACCTCAGGAAGGGCACACTGGCACTGGAGCATGTCCAGCGGAGACGGATGATCCCTGGAATGGTAGGTCTAACATATGATGAACGGCTGAGGATCCTGGGAATGTATTCAGTAGAGTTTAGAAGGTTGAGGGGAGTTCTAATAGAACTTACAAGATAATGCATGGCTTTGAAAGGGTGGACGCTGGGAAGTTGTTTCTGTTAGGCAGGGAGATTAGGACCCATGGGCTCAGCCTTAGTATTAGAGGGGGTCAATATAGAATGGAAATGAGGAGACATTTCTTCAGCCAGAGAGTAATGGGCCTGTGGAATTATTAACACGGAGTGCAGTGGAGACTAGGACGTTAAATGTGTTCAAGGTAGAGATTGATAAATCCACAATGCAAGAAATTAAGGGCTACGGGGGGAGTGCGGGTAATTGGAGTTGAAATGCCCATCAGCCATGATTAAATGGCGGAGTGGACCTGATGGGCCAAATGTCCTTACTTCCACTCTTATGCTTTATGATCTTATGGTTGAACGTACCAATATGTTTGTTCTGGATCAATTGCATAATTTAGGAAAACTTTTAATTTGTCTTCTACCGGAGATTGTTTTACCAAATGTATCTCTTTGTGTCAATAATTCTTTGATATTTTGCTTTTCTGTGGGTATGTCCAGCTTCAGCACATTTCCTGTAAGTGACCTTTTATTTCACAAACATTTGGCTTTAATAGCTTGTCACTACTCACATCTATGACGTTGTTTTGCTCCTTGGTGTCATCAAGGTTGTCTAGTCTCTGTCCTATTTGCTGCGTCGGTTTATTGGCTTAAGTGTAGTTTGTGGTTTTGCACCTTATGAATTTAATGGATTTCTATGATCCCTGGCGCCAAGTTTGATCTTCCCCCTTTGATCAGTTGATCCGTGTTACTTTCAGACCTCTACTTCACTTTCTACAGTGTTTCTCTAGCATTTTGAAATAGTGGCAGAATCTGATAAAGTCAACATGGATTTATGAAAGTGAAATCTTACTTAACAAATCTACTGGAATTTTCTGAGGCCATTACAAGTAGTATTGATGGATGGAGCATTAGGTGTGGTTTATTTGGACTTTCAGAAGGCTTTCAAAAATGTCCCACTTAAGAATTCATATGTAAAATTAAAGTGCATAGGATTGGGGTAGTGTATTGAGATGGACAGAAAACTGGTTGGCAGACAAGAAATTAAGAGTCAGAATGGCAGGCAGTGACAAGTGGGGATCACTTCTAGAAGCCCTAACTATTCACACTGTACATTAATGATCTGGATGAGGGAACTAAATGTAATACCTCCACACAACTGAATGGCAGTGTGAGATGTTGGAAGGTGATTCTTTATTGTAATTTAGACAAGCTGAGTGAGTGGGCCAATGTGTAGCAGATGCTGTATAATGTGGACAAATGTAGCGTTATTCACTTATTTTAGCAAAAACAAGAAGGCAGGTTATTATCTAAATAGCTATAATTTGAGGGAGGGGGATGTGCAATGAAACCATGTATGTCAGTTGCTGAAGGTAAACATTCAGGCGCAGCAGGTGGTAAAGAAGGCAAATGGTATGTTGGCCTTCATAGTGAGAGGATTCAAGTTCAGGAACAAGGATGTCTTGCTGCAATTATACAGAGCCTTGGCAATACCATACCTGGAATATTGTCTGTGCACTTCCGATTTCCTTAACTGAGGAAGAATGTTCTATTGAGGGAGTGCAGTGAAGATTTACCAGAATGATTCTTATGATGGCAGGACTAATTATGAAGAGAGACTGAATTGGTCAGGATTATGTTCAATGGCGTTCAGACAAATGAGGGGGGCATGTTCCTAAAAACATATAAAATTCAACAGGACTAGTCAGGGTCGATATTGGAAGGATATTCCCAATGACAGGGAAATCCAGAACCAGGGGTCATGGTGTAAGGATATGGGGTCAACCATTTAAGAATGAGATGAGGAGGAATTTTTTCACCCATGGAGTGGTAAGTCTGTGGAATTCATTACTACAGAAAGCTGTTAAAGCCAAAAGATTGTATGATTTCAAGAAGGAGTTGAACATAGCACTTGGGGCTAAAGTAATCAAAGAATTTGGAAGAAAGGTAGGAATGGTTTATTGTGTTGGATCATTAACTATGATCATAACGAATGACGATGGAGGTGCAAGATCTTAACACCATAAGACCACAAAGCATAGGAGCAGAAATTGTGGGTGGCATGGTGGCACAGTGGTTAGCACTGCTGCCTCACAGCGCCAGCGACCGGGGTTCAATTCCCGCCTTAGGCGACTGACTGTGTGGAGTTTGCACATTCTCCCTGTGTCTGCATGGGTTTCCTCTGGGTGCTCCGGTTTCCTCCCACAGTCCAAAAATGTGCAGGTTAGATGAATTGGCCATGCTAAATTTCCCGTAGTGTTAGGTGAAGAGGTAAATGTAGGGGAAGGGGTCTGGGTGGATGGTGGGTTGGTGTGGACTTGTTAGACCGAAGGGCCTGTTTCCACATTGTAAGTAATCTAATCTAAAAAATTAGGTCATTCAGCCCATTGAGTCTGCACCACCATTCAATCATGGCTGATAAGTTTCTCAACCCCATTCTCCCGCTTTCTTCCTGTAACCTTTGATTCCCTTGACAATCAGGAACCTCTCTATCTCCGTGTTAAATATACTTAATGACCTGGCCTCCGCAGCCTTCTGTAGCAGCAAATTTATAGATTCATGACTATCTGGCTGAAGACGTTTCTCCATATCTTCTTTGGATTGTATTAAATCTGATGAAGCCTCATTAGCAACACTTAAGACTATATGGCCACTTACGCACTCTGACTTTAATGTAAGTTACATTCCATAGTTACATTTTTCTATTCATCTGTAGAAATATTAAGTAATTTATGGATTCTCCAGGATGGTGTATTCTTCTGTTAAATCTCACTTTTAAGAATTGTATTAGTTTTGAGGTTGAAATAACTGTCAAAGGCTCCCATGAGCTCTTCGAGTGTGTCTGTAGCTTCTTTTAACTCTTGATGAGGAATAACATCAGTTGCCATATTCCCTATTGTGTACAGGAATGTATTATTTTGTTCTGCATCTGACTTGGTATCAAGTTTAGAAGTTATTCCATACCTCATGAATTCCCATATTTTGCAGTTGTAAAGGGGGAATTTAAACCTTTTGCAGCTCTGTTTGAAAAAGTCTTCTATCTTATGCAGATGTAATGGAGATTTCCTCCCTTTCCATGATCAGGCCAGAATCACTCATTTTTTAAAATTGCCCCAGTGCTTATCTGTTTTATGAGACTAGTTTCTTGATTTCCCAAAATTTCTAGTCCCAGAATATGCAATTTTCTCTCTCGGCCCTGTTGGTTCCATTGTTTTTCTGCAGCCACGCCTCGTGGTATCAGTGCTATGGCCAGCAATAGTGATTTGAGCTGCAACTTTTTTAAAAATTCCCACACTTGCAGCCTCAGTCACTGAGCTGTTTAAGGTTTCCTTTTTTTTAATCACGGAGTGTTATTACTTTGACTCACATAGTCTCCAATGTGAGTTTGTTCACTGGCTGAACTTGGACTTGAGCCCTGTGATCCAGCGTGTACCCCTGCCCTGGAGTTGCAAATTCTTTTTGTTCCAGTATTTGTCTAATCAAGACTGAAATAGTTTCTTGAATAAAATAAATAACTGTGATGCTGCAGAGCTGAACAAAAATAGAAAGCGCCGAAGAAAATCAACAGATCTGGCAGCATTTGTAGAGAGAAAGATTAATACTTTTGAGTCCAGTGACACTTTGTCAGAACTGAAAGAAGGTGGGCAAAGGGGATATTTATGCTGATGAAGGGACTGGGGTGGGGGAGAAGTGATGGACAGTATCTACCTGGAATGGATAGGAAGTTAGAAGTGTTCTCTGTAACTTCACCTGCCAATGTGCAGACGTGGGAGGACAATATGCTGAGCAGAAGCTTTTGACCAAGCAGAAGATATGTACCGACATGTGACTTGATTTGATTTGACTTTATTATTGTCACATATACTGATATACAGTGAAAAGTATTAATTTGCATGTTATCCTGACAAATCATAACCATACATAAGTACATCAGGGTAAATGAACAGAATGCAGAATATAGTGTTACAGCTACAGAGAAGATGCACCTTTAATATACAAGAGGTTTGTTCAAAAGTCTGATAACAGCCAGGAAGAAGCTGTTCTTGAATCTGTTGGCACATGCTTTCAAACTTTTGTATCTTCTATCAGATGGAAGAGGGTGAAAGTGAGGTATAATCGGAGTCTTTGATTCCGGAGGGGTCTTTGATTATTTTAGCTGCTTTCCCGAGGAAATTGGAAACATAGACAGAGTCAGTGGAAGGAAGGCTGGTTTTCGTGATGGAGTGAGATATGTTCACAACTCTTTATAATTTCTTGTGGTCTTGGGCAGAGCAATTGCCAAACCATGCTGTGATACATCTGGATAAGATGCTTTCTGGGGTGCATCTACAAAAATTGGTAAGAATCATTGTGGTCATGCCACATCTCATTAGCCTCCTGAGGAAGTAGAGACGTCGATGTGGTTGGACCAGTATAGATTGTTGATGATCTTTACTCCCAGAACTTGAAGTTTTTGACCATCGCAACTTCAGCACCATTGATACAGGCAGGGGTGTGTCCTCCATTTGCCTTCCCAGTGGCTGCCCACTTACAGTAAATGTTGCAAGGAGGAAATGGATTTTTCCATGGTTGGCAACACCCTGGCTTCAATTGAGATATAGTGTATGAATACACCTGGCATGGTCTTCCTGTGTGACAGGGGCCTGGGTGAAAGATGGGTAGGTGGAGCAAAGATGCTTTTTACTTGCCACAAAGTAAGTTTAACTTCGAGATGCAATGATGTTTCTGAGAAGACTGTCATTTTTTTATTGCTGTCTTGCTGTATTCCAACTGGTTAGTAGTGGGTTTCTTGGCTAGGAATTGAAGCTTGTGGTCAGAGCAATGTTATTGGACAGTATAGACAGCTAATTCCATGACTGGATTTTCACAGCCACCTCAACTCCACACTGTAAGATGAAACAGAAATTGAAACTACACCTTAAAAATATTATATCAAGTAAAGATTGCACATGGTGTGGGGTAAAACATGCTGAAAAATATTCATTTCAAAACATTTATTTTTAAAATTAGGCTCAAAATTTCTTTGTATTAACCAGTTGACAACACTTCCTGATGATGAAATTATTTTACTGGTCAAGTTCCTTTGATCATGAAATTTTGTGAATTACACCACTGTTAAAACCAGTAAAGGGTAAATATTTTAGGAAGTTTCAAATGGCATATTGGGAGCAGTAAAGTTGAAACTCTCATAGATTTCATTATAGCCAATTCCGAGACACGTGGGAGTAAGTGGGATGGGTGGATAGACTGTGACTTCAAGATATATGTGCTAATTTACACATCCCCAACATTCTAAAATTATGGTCAACTTCAAAAGAACGGTAATACTGAACTATCAGTAAAAATGTCAATATTGACCCATACCATTCAAGACAATCAAAAACAGAGGAACTGACATACCTCGTTTATCATTATGACACCATAACTAAATTCTTGACTTCATATTCACCAAATTTCACCAAAAGCTAATTGGCATTTTTAAAATTCATTCATAGGATTCATCACTGCTGCACCAGCACTTATTGACCAGAGAGAAGTTAAGAGTCAAGCACATTGCTGTCAGTCTAGGGTCGTATGTAGATCAGACCAGGTAAGGATCGAAGATTTCCTTCCCTAAGATCATTAATGAATCTGATGGGTTTTTCCCATGACATTTAGCATGAGTGTCATTAAACTCTTATTTATAGATCATTAGTGAATTCAAATTCCATTTGCCTTGGCAGGATTTAAATCCAGGGTCCCAGAACATTATCTGAGTCTCTGGATTAAAAGTCTAGTGATAACACGACTGGACCATTGCCTACCCCTATCAGGATAATGAGTGTAGTTTCCAGCATTCAACCAACCTGAAATGTGCTGACAGAGGTTGGGCAGTCTTAGTTGACTTATCCATTAAAATATCCAACCACTGGAAAGCAATAATCAGAAGTAATGGAATTTTGACCTATGGAAGCAAAACTAAATTAAATAAGTAAATGGAAGGTATGACCTTTTTAAACAGCGCTCTAATCAGACTACACTTCCAGTGTTGTGTTTAATTTTGATTGCTAATTCACAAAGCTTAACTACCTTAAATTCAGTCAGTGGTTAGGGATAGGTGGGTGTGACCACAAGACAGGTAGAGGGATCCAGGAGGTAGTGTCGAAGGAGCCTCAGCCCTTGAGCTTGGCTAATAGGCTTGAGATATTTGCTCACTGTGTGGATGAGAGTAGTGGCAAACTATCATAGCAGTGTGGGAACTATTCAAGAAAGGCAGAGGAGAGAACTGTCATTGTAATCAGTATAGTCAGGGAAATAGACAGTGTATTCTGTGGCCCAAAGGTTGTGTTGCCTGCCTGGAGTCTGGGTACATGATATCTCATCTGGGCTCTAAAGGAATTTGGAGTGGGAGGGGAAAGACTCAGTTGTCATGGTCCATCTACCAATATTGGAACGTGCTGTCTAAGGATCTTTGGTGAATTTCTGCAGTGCATCTTGTAGAAGGTACAGACTGTTGCCTCTTAGTGCTGGCAGTGGAAGGATTGAACCTTTCAGCTGCTAGACTCTTATTACCCTTTATGTCACCCCTTAGAACCAGCTTCTTCCACTGCGTTGTCGGCCATCTGTACTGATACAACTTGTTGTTTTTTTGCTTGTCTGAATTTTTTTTGTGGATTTTATTGCGATGAAAGCTGTTGATGCTGTAATGGGGCAATCTGGATGAAGTGTGTTTGAATGGTCAAATCAAAAACGGCCTGAATAGTTACCCTTACATGTATTTGTCTATAGTAGTAAGGCACGGTACTAAAGATTGCCATTAAAATTGTGAACTGCGATAGTGACAAAATTGAAAATACATTTGAAGAACACAAGTGATTTGGATGTGCACATAGGAGGTAAAGTTAGTAAATTTGCAGATGACAACAAAATTTGGAGGTGTTGTAGGCAACGAAGAAAGTTACCTCAGAGTACAATGGGATCTTGATCAGATGGGCCAAGAGGCTGAGGAGTGGCAGATGGAGTTTATTTTGGATAAATGTGAGGTTTGCAGCATTTTGGAAAAGCAAATCAGAGCAGGAATTATACACTTAATGGTATGGTCCTTAGGAGTGCTGCTGAACACAGAGACCTTGGAGTGCAGGTTCATAGTTCCTTGAAAGTACAGTCGCAGATGGATAGGATAGTGAAGAAGCATTTGGTATGCTTTCCTTTATTAGTCTGAGCATTGACTATAGGAATTGGGAGATCATGTTGCAGCTATACAGGACATTGGTTAGGCCACTTTTGGAATATTGTGTGCAATTCTGGTCTCCTTCCTGTCAGAAGGATAGAGTTTATAAAAGATTTACAAGGATGTTGCCAGGGTTAGAAGATTTAGGGAGAGGTTGAATAAGCTGGGGCTGTTTTCCCTGAAGTGTATAGAGGTTTGTAAAATCATGAGGGGCGTGGATAAGATAAATAGACAAAGTCTTTTCCCTGGGGTTGGCGGAATCCAGAACTAGAAGACATAGGTTTCGGGTGCGAGGGGAAAGATATAAAAAGGACCTAAGGGGCAACCTTTTCACACAGAGGGTGGTGCAACTATGGAATGGGCTGCCAGAAGAAGTGGTGGAAGCTGGTATAATTACAACATTTAAAAGGCATTTGGATGGATATATGAAGAGGAAAAGCACAACAGGTCAGACAGCATCCAAGACACCTTCCTCAGATGCTGCCTGACCTGCCTTTTCCAGCACCACACTCTGCACTCTCATCTGCAGCCCTCACTTTCGCCTTTAGAGGAAATATGGGCTGTTTTACATGCTGGCAAATGGCATTAGATTAGCTTAGGATATTTGATCGGCATGGACGAGTTGCACCAAAAAAGGTCTGTTTCCATACTGTACATCTGTACGACTCTAAATGAGTCGCGAGATGTAGCGCTGTATCACTGATTGACAGGTTGTGCTCAGGAAGATGAGCAAGAAGCACGTGACAGGCCCGCGCCGCTGGTGTTGTGCGCATGTCAGTTCAGTTTGTTGTTGTTGCTGCCGGTGGCCGGGAGTTGAGTGAAAATGGCCGCTATGCGGAGCCAAGGCTGAGGAGGGGGGAGGGGGAGGATATTTATTTAATTTCTTCTCCTTGTTTACGTTCCCAGGGTCACGATGGAGGCGGGACGGTTTGCAGAGGGGCTTGTCGAAGGGAAAGAAATTCGTATAATCGGGTCGGAGCTCGTGGAAAATTACACGGTGAGAAGGATGATATTTGGCTGCAGCTGGGGCTTGGATCTCGGCTGAACCGCAGGATGCGGGGACCAAGGAGAAGGAACCGGTTTTTAAATTGGGTGGAGCGGCATCACCTTCTCTCTCACCTGCTGCTTGTCACCAAAGTTTAAAAAAAATCACACAACACCAGATTATAGTCCAACAGGTTTAAATGGAAGCACACTAGCTTTCGGAGCGACGCTCCTTCGTCAGGTGATAGTGGAGGGCTCAATCGTAACACAGAATTTATAGCAAAAATTTGCAGTGTGATGTAACTGAAATTATACATTGAAAAATTGATTGTCTGTTAAGCCTTTCATCTGTTAGAATACAGTGACAGTTTCACTTCTTTCATGTGTAAATCACAAAACCCTTTTATATATAAAGTGGCATTTTCAGGTTAGCTGTTAACAATGGTGATAGCTAGACAATATGTTGAAGGTGTTAGCCCTCTGTTCTCTGTCTATGACCTGATTGATTAGAATCAATCTAAACATCAGGTCATTGACAGAGAACACAGAAGGCTAACACCTTCAACATATTGTCTAGCTATCACCATTGTTAACAGCTAACCTGAAAATGCCACTTTAAAAAGAAGGGGTTTGTGATTTACACATGAAAGAAGTGAAACTGTCACTGTATTCTAACAGATGAAAGGCTTAACAGACAATCAATTTTTCAATGTATAATTTCAGTTACATCACACTGCAAATTTTTGCTATAAATTCTGTGTTACGATTGAGCCCTCCACTATCACCTGACGAAGGAGCGTCGCTCCGAAAGCTAGTGTGCTTCCATTTAAACCTGTTGGACTATAATCTGGTGTTGTGATTTTTAACTTTGTACATCCCAGTCCAACACCGGCATCTCCAAATCATGCTTGTCACCAAGTTACCCTCCGTCTGCTGACATTAGGCAGCGGCAGTATTTCAATTTTAATCTAAAATATATCACAATTGGTTATTACTTATTTGATCCAAGATGAATTTAGGCGCTTATATGTGGAAATGTTAATATATTTTTACATTCCTTCCCATGAGCGTGTCTTGTACGAAACTCGGTAGAAACGGGATACAACCTCTTTTTATATTGTCTTCCTTGTCCAGCAAGTGGATCAGATTAATTTTTTCTCTTCAGAATTACCAGTATCTTTTTAATGTATACAGCAGATTGTATGGGGAGTTACCAAATCCGTCTTTTTACGCTTCCTATGTGGTATCCAGTTTCTTCCCTCGTCTTTAAAGTGTTGGATTGCAGTGTTATCTCTGTAGTTGGATCCTCTCAACTCGGGTGGTGATCGTGTTATGATTGTCACATGTATTGCTGGGTTCACAAGAAGATTAGAAAGCGATTGCATAAGTTTCTGATTATTATTTAATGTTTTCCCAGATGGAAAGCTATCTGCTGCTTGAGTGTGGGAAAAATTAGTTGTGTTTGAATAGTTGGTACTCTGTCAAGGTTCACATGTGGCATGCGAATATCTCCAACCTTATGATCCACTAGTAAATCTGTGTTCCTCCAATTCTAGGCTTGTGAGCATTCCAAATGATGACTGTGTCTTCAATTGCTAAGAACGTAATTTCTACAATTTTACTTTGTAAACTAATCCATCACTCTCTTTCCTCCTTCATGACTTTCATTGAATCTTGCCTCTTTCACCAGGCTGTTGGTCACCTGTCTTTGTATATTCTTTCTAGATTTGATGTCAGATGTTGTGTAATTATTCTTATGAAGCACAGAATCTGGTACTTCACTTAAGATGTGCTATAATGCATATTGTTTCCAGTCAACCTAATAAAGCAAGAAGCCAATTTCAGAACAAATAGGCATGAGAAAAGATTTGAATTAAATTAATAAATGTTCTGGTGAGATCAGTAGGTCCTGCACAAATACTGCTTTTATAACTGGATGATATTCATGACTATGTTCACTTATCTTGAACCTTTGAGGAAGACTCATTGCTTTCTGACAGACTGTATTTTTTAGTTTGATCAAATCATTCTCTTTTTCCTTATGCATTCTTGTTTGAGCCAAAAGCAAACGAAAAGTTAGTGAGAAGCATTGTTGTAATTCAATCCTACATTAGACAGGCAAGAGACGTAACTGTGAGTAAGGAACTGCACTTGGCAAGAATTGACTTTTAAAATCTCCTATGGTCAAAACTGAAAAGAGTTCACTTAATTATAAATTATTATATGCATGAACAGATAATAGGTAGAAGCCCAGCTGTAAGTAACTAACTTAAAGCCCCTAATATTTACTGAATCCAGTCAGATCGGAAGTTTAAAAACTTATTTAATCCTGATTCAACTAAAATTAGAAATTTACTTTTCTTGCTGCATTTCCAGTTTTTCAGGTGTTCATAGTAGAATCTAGAGTTGTACAGCACTGAAACGAACCCTACAGATCAATTCATCCATGCTGACTAGATATCCTAACTGGTCCCATTTGCTAGCATTTTGCCCATGTTCCTCTCAGCCCTTCATATTCATATACCCATCTAAATGCCTTTTAGATGTTGCAATCCTACCAGCCTCCACCACTTCATGGGCGGCACGGTGGCACTTTTTTTCTCACAAAGATGTGCAGGTCAGGTGAATTGGCCATGCTAAATTGCCCATAGTGTTAGGTAAGGGGTAAATGCAGGGTATGGGTGGGTTGCGCTTCGGCGGGTCGGTGTGGACTTGTTGGGCTGTAGGTCCTGTTTCCACACTAAGTAATCTAATGTAGCAGCTCATTCCATACATGCACCAGTCTATGTGGAAAAAGTTGCCCCTTAGGTATCTTTTAAATCTTTCTCCTCTCAGCTTAAAACTCTGCTCTCTAGTTTTGGTCTACCCTACCTTGGTGAAAAGACCTTGGCTATTCACCCAGTCCATACCACTCATGATTTTATAAATCGCTATAAGGTCATTCCTTAGCCTCTGGCACTCCAGGAAAAAAGCCCCGACCTAATCAGCCTCTTCTTATAGTTCAAACCCTCAAACCTAAGCAACATCCTAGTAAGCTTGAACAACAAAAATAGAAATTGCTGGAAAAGCTCAGCAAATGTGGCAACATCTGTGGAGAGAACTCAGAGTTAACATTTGAAGTCCAGTGACCCTTTCTTTGAAGGGGTGACTGAACCTGAATGGTTAACTGTCACTCCTCCCCACAGATTCTGCTAGACTCGCAGAGTTTTTCCAGCAATTTCTAGTTTGCTGATATACAGCATCCGCAGTTCTTTCAGTTTTACTTGTAGATTCTGAAGTTTGAGGTTTGGAACATAAGATTATAATTTCCTGTTTTGGAGTTTAGTTTCTGGATGATTTTTTTTGTTTTTTGTGTGTCTGTCTTTGGTTTGTGCGAAAAATATTTGTTGAAGTTGGGTGACAAGAAAGAATTAAAACATGCTTGTTTTTCTAATGCTTATTAGAAAGGAAAGTATGGTACTGAAGATTTTAGTTGTAATAGACTTGATTTAGCACATGTAAAGTTTGAGTCAAAGCTTATTTGAGTCAAAGAAGTCACCCTTTTTGAACATTCTGCATTTGTTCCTCGTAGTGCAGAATGTTGATTTTATAGCAGGTTAATGCACATTGTGGAGCTCACTCTTGGCAAATCCTGCCTTGTTGCTTAAATATTCAGTAATCAGTACCTGAATGCTCAAACTGTAATATTGACTTTGAAATGTGCTTTAGTTGAGAGTTAGATTTGGTTGCATCCATCCCATTTCCTGCTCTTTTGTCCTCCCCTTCCCTTCTACAACAATGGCAGGGACCTCAATCCTTATTTTCTATGTGACCAGCCTCCTCCCTCCAAAGCATAAGCCGCCATTTCCAACACACCCAGCGGAATGCCACCACTAGACATGCATCTCCATCCTCTACCTTGTCAGCATTCGAAAGGGACCATTTTCTCTGGGACACCTTAGTCCAAACCTCCCCTTCGACTGCCGACACAACTTCACATTCATGGCACCTTCCCAAGCAATCACAGAAGATGCAGAATTTGTCCACTTAATGCTTCCTTTCCGTGACCCCAGAAACACCTTCCAGATAAGCAATGAATTACCTGTGCTTCATTCAATTTAGTCTTCAGGATTTCTTGTTCACAGTGTCTCCGTACATGACACAAAATGTAGGCTGGGTGACGGCTTTGTGAAACACCTACATTCTATTTGTAAAATTGACTCTGAGTCTCCAGTTGCCTGCCACGTTGCACCATTGAGTTCCCATTCCAGTATTTATCTCAGGCTTGCTGTAGTCCTCCAACAAAGTTCTACGTAAACAGGAGGAATAACACCCCATCTTCTGCCTAAGTACCTTACAGCCTTCAGGACTCAACAAATTTAGCACGTAAACTTCCTCTTCCATGTTCATGACCCATCCCCCCCAATGTCTTAAGGTTCTGTTTTGTATGGGTTACTGCCAGTAACAGAATTTCAGCTATTCAGTTTAGGATCAGCAATTTCTTTTGTTTGCCTCTCAGACATGTGCTTGCACACGTATACTTTTTTCCTCCTAGCTGCTTTCAGTTCTAACAAAGGTTCGTTAGACACCTAATGTTAATCTCCTGAGTTGAATCTGTCATCTTTCTAAGTTGTCACAGTCAACATGTCCACATGGATTTTCTGAATTGCTCACTTTACTTTTACACTTAGAAAGAACTTTGCAGAGTGAAACCAGTGGAAGGTAGTCTCTTTGCAATATGTTGGTTTCTGTTTTATTTTTTGAATTAATTTTTGCACCATTGTAATGGGTAGCTCTGTAAAATTATTCAGGGGTTCCCTTTCCCAATCCGTGAAGACAGCTTGCTGGCTTCCAAGTTTGCTGATGGTCTGTGTGGAGTAGAATGCTTGACATGCTGTGTTGAGGGCCAGAAGCATATTAGCTTTGGGTGTTGCTGCTGAAGGTGTGGGTGCCTGTTCTTTCAGTGCATATTCTGATTTGTTTTTGCTGTTGATCTCTGGCAAAGTTTCAGACAAGATGAATCAGGATTTCTGTACACTGGTAAAAGCATCTTGACAAACTAGTTAATAAATATTTGAAATAAAAATAAAGTGCTGGAGAAACTCAGACCTGACAGCAATGTGGAAAATGGAACAGAGTTAATGTTTCAAGTCTAGTATGACTCCACTTTGGATTTGGTAGATATGTTGTGGTTCTGTTCGCTGAGCTGGGAATTTGTGTTGCAGACGTTTCGTCCCCTGTCTAGGTGACATCCTCAGTGCTTGGGAGCCTCCTGTGAAGCACTTCTGTGATGTTTCCTTTGGCATTTATAGTGATTTGTATCTGTCGCTTCCGGTTGTCAGTTCCTGCTGTCCACTGCAGTGGCTGGTATATTGGGTCTAGGTCGATGTGCTTGTTGATTGGATGAGTGCCATGCAAGGACTGCAAAAAAAAAATCCCATGCAAGGACTGCACAAAACACTACATAGGACAAACAGGAAGACAGCTAACGATCTGCATCCATGAACACCAACTAGCCACGAAACGACATGACCAGCTATCCTTAGTAGCCACACGCTCAGATGACAAGCAACATGAGTTTGACTGGGACAACACTACTATTATCGGGCAAGCCAAACAGAACAGCCAGGGAATTCCTAGAGGCATGGCACTCATCCACTGATTCAATCAACGACCTGGACCCAATATACCGGCCACTGCAGTGGACAGCTGGAACTGACAACCAGAAGCGGCAGATACAAATCACTATAAATGCCAGAGGAAACATCACAGAAGCGCTTCACAGGAGGCTCCCAAGCACTGAAGATGTCACCTAGACAGGGGACGAAATGTCTGCAACACAAATTCCCAGCTCGGCGAACAGAACCACAACAACGAGCACCCGAGCTACAAATCTTCTCCCAAACTTTGGTAAATATTTGAACACAGCCAGTTAATCACTTGTTGAACAGAGTCTGCACTGAATTGATGGAGAAAATGTGATTGGATTGTTGTTTTATAGGTTTAATTTCACACTTTAATGCTCATTTTATTCTTTTAAAAGTTTTGTCTATAGATCCAAAACTGCATAAACATTTTTCTTCCATTGTTTCATCTTAAATAATTTTGATATTTTCTGTGTGTTGCACTACAATAGAAGATGGAAAGAAAAGTCACCTGTCACCCTCCCCCTCTCAATCAAATTTTGTACGTTTTTCATATAGTGTCTTGGAATGGTATTCAATTAAAAATCTGTATATTGATCATGATGGAAAAGTAATTAGGTCATTAATGTTCAGCTGGAATAGTAGGAATTTTGTGAGAAATGATCTTCCTCTATTTCATCAGGTAGCATCGATGGAATGCTTGAAATCTGGATATTCACAAATCATGAATGCTTTAATATTTTTTAAAAATCATGGGATGTGATATTACTAGCAGTGCTAGAATTTATTGTCTAACCCCAATTACCTTTGGGAAGAAGGCAGTAATCTGTCAACTTGAACTGCTGCAGTCTGTGTGTTGAACGTAGCATCTTGATGCTGCTGGGTCAGGAATTTCTGGATTTTGACACAGTATATTTCCAAATAAAAGTTGAAAAAATTGAGATGCTGAAAATCAGAAACAAAAATAGAGATTGCTGGAAAAGCTTAGCAGGTCTGGCAGCATCTATGGAGAGAAATCAGAGTTAACTTTTGGGTCACTCAACCTGAAACGTTAACACTGATTTCTCTCCACAGTATATTTCCAAGCTAGGTAAGATGCATTTTGGAAATTCTGATGTTCCCATTGCCTTACTCATCATTCTTTTGTGGGTGGCAGTAGCCGTGGGTTTTAAAGATGCCATTGAAAAAGAACTCTTGGCAAGTTGTTGCAGTGTACCTTGCTGCAAACTGCATAGTATTAGCATTGGAAGTAATGAACACTTGATCTAATGGATGGCTGCTGTATGATTGCTTTGACGTTTATTGTGGTTAATTTGGTTATAAGTTACAAGGTTTTTGATATCAGAAAGACTTTTCATTATCCTCCTGCACTGAAAGAAAATTAATATTTTAAAGGTACTTGTTTGATGTACTGAGGATTTTCCATGACATAATTGCTTTTGGAAAAACATCAACTGTGTAACTCTTCCTTCCTTAATTATTTAATTCAGTGCTGCGTATTAGTAACTGCCACTAATGAAAGCCTATAATTTTCTTAGGTATATATCATAGAAGTGAAAGTTGGGAATCATCAATGGACGGTTAAACACCGCTACAATGATTTTCATGAGCTTCATGAAAAGGCAAGTTTTTTATTACTGTAAAACACTTATTGTTTTGTCATTATTCCTGTTAGTTATTAAATGCAAGTTGCGTGGCACCTTCTGGTAAACTTTCTGTGAAGCAGGTTATGCTGGGAAATCTGACATGCAACAACACAACTATAATGTGAGTTTTCTGCAGGAGTGCACTTCAAATTGACACACAACTTGTCAACCGGATTTCAGTGCTTGCTCCAGTGGATGAGGAAGCCAGCAGAAGCTCCTGAATTTCTGACCCAGTGAATATTGAATCCTTGCTTACTCTCTTTGGCAAACCAGGAGTGTACTAATAATGTCAGTTATTTAAGAAATCAAGAGTATTACTTCACAAAGTGCTCTCCCTATTTATCAAAAATAATGTTCAAACAAGCAAATAGATACACAGGTCTGATAATGTGGATATGTTGGGGCTCCTTTTTTTTAAACCTCATTAGGGCAAAGGTTTTGTGTCTTCCTCAAACATATTTGCGGTGATGTGCTGTGGTGTTCTTTTACTTGTTATGGGCTTATAATATTATGCTAGAGTGTATACTGCTACTACAGTGTATTTATTAGTTTGTTTGAGATAGGCATCATGATTAACCTGAGTCAAGTTTGATTTTGAATGCATAATTTAATGTTAAAGTTATATTTATAAAATCTATAATGTGTTTTTCTTGGTATATGCCAATTTTGTCTGCACCACACTTTCCTAAAGTGGCTGGCATTGCTGTTTCATGTTGGCTAATTGTACTAATTATAGTGAACGCATATTTTGGATAATTTAAGCTGTGTTCTGTGTGTCTTGAGCCTCTCAGCAAGCAATAGTATTCTCAACTGAAGTTAGGTGATGTTTAACAGGGAACCAGTGAGCCTGACGTCAGTGGTGAGCAAGTTGTTGGAGGGAATCCTGAGTGATAGGATGTACATGTATTTGGAAAGGCAAGGCTGATTAGGGATAGTCAACATGGCTTTGTGTGCAGGAAATCATGTCTCACAAACTTGATTGAGGTTTTTTGAAGAAGTAACAAAGATGATTGATGAGGGCAGAGTGGTAGATGTGATCTATGTGGACTTCAGTAGGGTGTTCGACAAGGTTCCCCATGGGAGACTGATTAGCCAGGTTAGATCTCATGGAATACAGGGAGGACTAGCCATTTGGATACAGAACTGGCTTAAAGGTAGAAGACAGAGGGTGGTGATGGAGGGTTGTTTTTCAGACTGGAGGCCTGTGACCAGTGGAGTGCCACAAGGATCGGTGCTGGGTCCTCTACTTTTTGTCATTTACATAAATGATTTGGATGTGAGCATAAGAGTTACAGTTAGTAGTAAGTTTGAAGATGATACCAAAATTGGAAGTGTAGTGGACAGCGAAGAGGGTTACCTCAGATTACAACAGGATCTGGACCAGATGGGCCAATGGGCTGAGAAGTGGCAGATGGAGTTTTAATTCAGATAAATGTGAGATGCTGCATTTTGGAAAACAAATCTTAGCAGGACTCATGCACTTCATGGTAAGGCCCTATGGAGTGTTGCTGAACAAAGAGACCTTGGAGTGCAGGTTCATAGCTCCTTGAAAGTGGAGTCGCAAGTAGATAGAATAGTGAAGAAGGCGTTTGGTATGCTTTCCTTTATTGGTCAAAGTATTGAGTACAGGAGTTGGGAGGTCATGTTATGGCTGTACAGGACATTGGTTAGGCCACTGTTGGAATATTGCATGCAATTCTGGGCTCCTTCCTATCGGAAAGATGTTGTGAAACTTGAAAGGGTTCAGAAAAAATTTACAAGGATGTTGCCAGGGTTAGAGAATTTGAGCTATAGGGAGAGGCTGAACAATCTGGGGCTGTTTTCCCTGGAGCGTAGGAGGCTGAGAGGTGACCTTATAGAGGTTTACAAAATTATGAGGGGCATGAATATGAAAAATAGACAAAGTCTTATCGCTGGGGTGGGGGAGTCCAGAACTAGAGAGCATAGGTTTAGGGTGAGAGGGGAAAGATATAAAAGAGACCAATGGGGTAACGTTTTCACAGACAGTGCTATGTGTATGGAATGAGCTGCCAGAGGATGTTGTGGAGGTTGGTACAACTACAACATTTAAGAGGCATTTGGATGGGTATATGAATAGGAAGGGTTTGGCGGGATATAAGCCGGATGCTAGCAGGTGGGAGTAGATTGGGTTGGGATATCCGGCATGGATAGGTTAGACTAAAGAGTCTGTTTCCATGCTGCACATCTCTATAACAACTCTGTGCTAAAGTTAGATACAATTCTAAATTAGTTGAGCAAATGGAATTAAAAAATAATGTCATAGCGAGTTTTGAGAAGATTTGTAGCTCACGTTGAGGCTCTGGATATAGGTTTGCTCGCTGAGCTGGGAGGTTCACTTCTTGACGTTTCATCACCATACTAGGTAACATCTTCAGTGGGCCTCAGGCGAAGCAGTGTACATGATTCTTGGTTTCTATTTATATGTTTGGATTTCTTGAAGATGTTACCTAGTATGGTGACCAAAAGCCTGGAAATGAACTTTCCAGCTCAGCGAGCAAACCTACATCCAAAAATTAATGTTATTAAACCCACATATGTATTGCAACCCTGAAGGAAACAATTTTTTAAGGTGGTGTTAGTGCTTAAAAAAGCCTGAAGGGTTGTAGATATTGTGCCCTTGGAAAAGAGGGTGCAACTGTGTAAAACCCAAAAAGTAATTTTTTTTTCTTCATTTCAGAAGTTTACTCAAAAGTATATATAAAATGTTATGAAATTTAGTACACATGGAGGCTTGGCCTAGTCCAGGTTTGTTGTCATGAGTTTCTAAAGGACAGATAGTGTTCGAACTTTTTTAAGGGAATCTGAATTTATTAACTAAGAGGAATGTGCAAGTCATTTTGCTTGTGGATTTTCAGAAGGTGGTTAGTAAAATGCCAGTAGGAAACTTTAAAATTAAACTAAGACAAATATATCTGCATGGATAGCAAACTGTACAGGAGTGTGTGGATACTGATATGCCCCATTAACCTCTGCTGAAGTTACCTACCTCCCTTAGCCTGTATAGTATATTATTTGGGTATGAGCACATGGGAACTATGATTGCAGTTATCTAATTAAGGGCTACAGTCAATGAATATTGCAATTTCAACCAAGAGGGTATGGATAGGATAGAGTGGGTGGAGTGTTTGCAGTTGCAGTTTCGTGTGGGGAACTGTAGCACAGTACATTTTCATAGCAGCAAAAGATTTGGGTTTTTGTCTTTGCCATAAATGTGCCAAGGCATTTTCGAATGTACATTAGGAACACAGATTGGAAAGCAAAGATAAATTCTTATTAAAGGTTTAAGAAGAATGGGATTCTGTGTTTATTATATATGGGGTATCAAAAATAAAAGTACATTGAACAAGATATTGGCCAAGCTACAGCTAAATTATTATATCTAGATCCTGGCATTCAATTAAAGAAAAGATTGAGTTTGTTTCTCTGCTGTATACTCTATCACTGTATAACACTGGGGAAACATGGAAGGTTTTTGAGTATTATTGGGAATACATAGTTATACACAGTTTGAATAAATTGGAATGTTTTCAACTGTAACAGTGAAGATTAAGACACAAGTTGAGAAGATTACCAAAGATAGAAAGGATTGTTTTAAATACTGATAAATTTGAAATAAAAGGCAAAATACTGGATTATCTGTAGAAAAATAAAGTAAGGTGAATGTTCTTTGCACAGATAGATATTTTGCAATGTTTTCCTGTGTGGATTGTAATGCAGAAATGCAACATGCTTGAAAATTATTGACTAAATTGTTTAAGGGAAGACTGTTGAATAAAACGACAAGGAAATGTAATTTTATAAAAGTTCTGACTGAAAAATATAAAATGTAGAGGACTGTTTTACAAGTATTTCTATCAAGTCAAATAATGAGGCATTACTTTGTATTTCTAGTTTTTTGGTCCTGTATATCTTTTATGGCTATGGACAACATTGATTTGAAGTACTATATAAAATTAATTGACCTTGAGTCTTCGAATGCTGGTTGCTTAGTGGTTAACAATGTTGCCTCACGGTACCAAGAACCTGGATTTGGTTCCAGCTTGGGTACTGTCTGTGTGGAGTTTGCAGGCTCTCCTTGTATCTGTGTGGGTTTCTTCTAATCTCCAGTTTCCTCCCAGAGTCCAAAGATGTGCAGGATAGATGGATTGGCCATGCTAAATTGCTCATAGTGCCCAGGGTTGTGTAGGTGAGGTGAATTAGCCATGGGAAATATGGGGTTATGGGGATTGGTGTGGGGTTGGGGTGTCAGTGCAGATAGAATCCCTACTGGGCAGACTATGATTCTAAGCTGGCACAGCAAAGTGGGGAACAGTGATCTCCTCCTGTTATTTCTGCGACTTCTTCATAATATTTTAATTTTTAAAAATCTTAATTTGAAAATGTTGCACTAATAGTTAAAGTGGAAAATTGTTTTCTTCTTGGAATGTGGGTGCATTTATTGACTGTCCCTTGATATGCAGAAGTGGTGCTGCCCCTTCTTCTTAAAGACTTGCTTATCAAATTCATGCTTCCCAGGAGAAGTCACTGAGTGAGATTGGGCTAGTCATGTGTATGCTTCCAATCCTTTGATAGCTTTAATGGTCAGGTGGTATTTCTTGTGTGCAGTATAATTGCTCATCTGAGAGGAAACAACTACGAGTCATGCTGGCTGAGTCAGGTCAGTACTGAGTCTCGTTACAGTGTGGACTGTTAGGACTTAGTTGTTCCAAAACTATATTATTTCCACTTGCTCTTGAATGTTTTTTAATGCTTAAGGTAAAGTGGTACTTTAATTCCAAGGTTAATCATGGAAAATTTAGTGCATGAAACAGATTGAAGTATTTTCCAAGGGCAGTGGGTGGAAATTTCTTCAATCTGAAGTTGTGATTGCTCTTTCTGAACAGAAGACCCCCCCACCCCCACCCCTTATCTGTCAACCCCTGAGGCACACTTCGATAATAAACCTTCCATAATTAATGGAATATAATCTATCTTTTAGCAATAAAACCCACTTCCACACGTTGGTTCTGTATCATTTTAGTTGTTTTCTGTACCTGCCATTAATTAGTGAAATCAGTTATTATTCATTTCCTCATACTTTAGTGAATGCCTTGCACTTGGAATAGATGCCTTCTTTGCTTTATGTAAAACTGCAAAGACACATAACTTTGTGGAGTTTCCTGTGGTTACTAATTGTACAGTTATGATCTGCCTGTACTGCTCATAAATACTGCTCATAAACAAAGCTTTTCACTGTACTTAGGTGCATGTGTCAATAAATCAATCAAGTGAAAAAGAAATGTACCAAAAAAACTGTCAATTCACTTTTAAGAAATGTGTTCTCTAACATCTTTATTCTGTTTTAGCTGACTGCAGAAAAGAAGATTGACAAAAACCTACTTCCACCAAAGAAGATCATTGGCAAAAAATCCAAAACGTTTGTAGAAAAAAGGCAGAAAGAATTAGAAGTCTATTTGCAAATGCTTATAGCAAAATTCCCAATTGCTGCACCAAAAGTCTTATCGGTTTTTCTAAATTTTCATCTATATGTAAGTTTTTGAGTGTAAATTTCTTGTACTCTATATTTGGTGCTTAAGCACTTGGTTTTGCACGTTTGACATCATTAATTGTTTGTATTAATAAATGCATTTATTAAGTTTAAGATAGATTAATGTGCAAACTTTCTCCTCCCCAACCCATCACAAATTTTAAAAATGCTCTCATTAGATATTACTGTCATTGGTAATGTTTCCCATTCTTACTTGCCACGATAAAAGACTTTGATTCTTCTTAAACTGCTGTATGCAGAAATTTGATGCACGAGTGGCTTGCTTGGTCACATTCAGAAGGCAGTTAAGAACTCAATGTTGGTGTCTGACTACAATTAAAAATGCTAAATAGGGTAAGGATAGCTTATTTTCTTCTCAAAATGTTGCCAACAAAGCAGTTGTAATAATCTGACAGTTTATAGCCATTCTTTCAGATTATCAATCTTTTTAAAAAAGACAAAATGACCAAACAGTTCTGGTAAAATTTGATACAGATTGTCAGTGGTAGAAATGCAGGTCCTTTTAAGGGTCAGTCAGGAAAGTTCCTAATTTGACTGAGAGCAAGTTATACTCATTGGACTTTGTACTTGAGAGCCCAGTAGAATGTTCTCTTCCAGCAAGTGAAGGGACAAGATTAGAAAGATGAAAACTAATATGTGACTAAGTTAAATTATAGATTTATAATAAAACTCATGTAAATCAAGGAAAACCTTTTATTGACTCACTCAACTTGTGGATAATTGTTTGCTATACACGCTTTCAATTATTTAGTTCACTCTTCTTGTTATTAGTCAAGTAACAATACAATTTTCAATAAGCTGTGTTAAACCTGACACTAATGTCCTAGATTTTCTTGCATAACTTGCTTATCGTCTATACTTGAAATGAAACGTTTCTTAACACGTACAAATACAGTAACTTTGTATGTGTATCAATTTTTTTTCCTGTGGAAAAAGTACACTCGCTAATTTTCTATCTCTAAACTCTTTCAACTCTACACCCCTCTGGTAAATCTGCACTACTTCCATCAGACCTCTGGAGCAACCTAGGTTTTATGTATTCCAATAGGAGAGACTGTAATCCAGAATACACAATTCTCCTGTGGGCAAAGTTTAAAAATCGCCCAATACCAGATTATAGACCACCAAGTTTATTTGGAAGCACTAGCTTTCAGAGCGCTGATCCTTCATCAAGTGGTTGTCAATGTGACATTTTTAAAGTTTTCTTTAAAGCTACACTTTACATTATCCTTGCCTTCAATTTCCCTTCTTTTAAAAGTCCTCCACATGTCTTTACTGTTTATAAGATTGCTTTATTTTCCAAACGTAAAATGCAACTTTAAGATACTTAAGGTGCTGAAATTTGCTTTCACCCTTGGAGGTAGATAATATAGTCAGCATTCTAGAAAGCAAAGAAAAATAAAGCATGCTGCACCTTTCATTATGATCGTGGCTAGTCAGACAACTCAGTACAATTTAGTCTAGTGATAATACCTCAAGACCAAACCCTTTTCTGTTCATATTTAAATAAATTCCAGGCTGAAATCAATCTTTCTTTTTGTGGTATTAACACTTCAAACACTCAAATTGAAATTATATTATACCAGTAATCTATTTTAGTTTCATTTATCAACATCTGATGTAATAAAAGTTCATCATTTCAACCAGATCATTGGTTACTCAATAGACTGACATAAAATTCACTGGAAGTCCATTTGTAATATGTAAGAGAAATCTTAATCTTATAAGATCTATTAGGTATTTGTGAAGTAGAGCATATTTATAAGTCATGCATAACTAATGCTGGTTTTACAAAGAAATGTTCTAAATGATCGTTGCCTCTCTTTGTCTCACAATGCTGATTTATGAGGAATAATTCTAAGATCTTCTCAGCTTTCAGAATATCACATTGATTTTAAAATACATCACTAAAGGAGTAGTTAATCACTGACTGAACACTCTCTAAATTCCGGAGAGAGGTTTTTCTGTTTTTGCATTCGCACAGTTGGTTTGTGACAAAAAAAAATTCTCATTTTGAAATAGGTGAAGAATCAACTTTGGAAAAATGTATGATTCTTAATAATTATCTACCTATGTAAAACTTGGTTCAACGTATAAATCTTTTTAATTCGGTTTATATACTTCTGTTTTCTTTCATAGGAGATAAATGGCATTACGGCTGCCCTTGCTGAACAACTGTTTCACAAAGGTATGCTTGTTGATTCTGAATTTTAAATGTTTTGACAGAATGCTGTTGCAAATGTCTTCTGCCTGGTGTCTTTGTTAAGACTGCAATAATTTCATTATGTTAGTAATGAAGCACGTGTATTGAAGTTGTTTTTTACATTTGGACTTGGGAACTGGGTGGTGGTGGCTTGGCCAGCATTTAGTCCCCACTTGTAATTCTAATTCTAAAGTATCAATCACTGGATTCATATGTAGTGCAGACCAGGTTTGGACATTAGTGAACCAGGTAGGTTTTGAAAACCGTTGACAATGGTCACATGGTTGCCAATAGTTTAACTTTTTATTTAATATTTTTATTGATGTCAAATCCCACCACCTACTACGTTGGGATTTGAAATCATGCCCTTTAGAACATTAGAATTTTAAAGTAGTGGCAAATAGGCTTGATTACTTTTCTGAAGTGTTTTTGAAAAGAATAAATGTAGGTCAGACATTCTTTCCAGAAAAGTGACCTAATTCAATAGATGTTAACAACAGGGAATTCCTGGAGTGTTAATGGATGATTATTAATTCTGTGGTGGTTTCTGACAGGCGAGGGAAAATATCAAGGAACATTAGCATGTTTTTTTTTAGTTTAGGATGATCAGTGATTTTATAAGTTTAGGAAAAACCCAGTGTTTAAAGGTTTTTGGGCATTTTAGAGGATACCTGACTGAAGCCAGATGCATTACAACAAAAAGAACAGAACAGGTCAGGGAAAGCACAGTTACCTCAGTAGAAGTGCTTAGTTTGTGCAACTTGTCAACTAGCAGTGATTTGTATTTTTTTTTCCCCAGAAGTTTGAAAGTTCTTAAAATGCTGAGAGAGTCTGAACTCTTGGTTTTGAGAGTATTCATTTAAGAAGACCATAAAATTCAGAGGAAAGAATTGAGCAAAGTCAATTAAATTAACATTAAAGATTTGTTGTTGATGTTACTTGGTTGATTGGTGTTTGGGGATAAATTAATTTTTTTTTGTTGAGTGACTTAAGATTTTTTCCTAATTCTATATCTAGATAATGTTTTTTGATTTTGTCCTTTTTATATGATAAAATCCTTTTGTAAAAGAGACTGCGATTTGATTTGTCCAGTAGTACAGTCACCAGGATCAGAACATTGCACTAAATGACAAACAAAAGATAAGGAGCACCATTTTGTAACTGATACGTCAATTTTTCTTCCCACCTTGAGAGGGATAAAAGCTAAACAATATTCCTTACATTTTATGCTGCATGGTATAATGTGACTAACCTTAACATTCTAGTACATATGAAAAACATTATGGCTAACATAATCTCATTCTTAGTATTACTTTATTACAGATACAAGGTGGCTTTTTGTTTTGCCTGGTAAAATGCAAACAAGTTACATGTGGGTTTTCCTGAGGTAGAAACAAAATTTAGAAGCAATTACAGTTGCTGTATGATTGATCAAGAGTTAGAAAACAACCACATTTACTAAAGTTTCTCTTACTAACCAGTTCCCTGTAAAATATACTTGAGTGACAGTTTTTTCGGGTTTAGCAGCTGAATCATCACAGCCATGTTTTTAACTAAATTATCATCTTATTATTGATAATACCGTAAGAGATCTTTCTTTTATTTTGCCATTTATGTGAATGGTAATTAAAATATAATTTTTTTTGTCCATGCGTGCTGTGGAAGCTATCTCATTGTGGGTGATTACATGAACTTCAGCACAGACTGTTCCACGACTAGTTACATTTTGATTCTGCTGAGTAGTACAGCTCTGTGAGGTCACTTGTAACCTTTCCTAGTTCAGTGAACAGCAATTCAAAAGTCCAGTTTTAGTCAGAGCCATCATCTCAGACTTTCTGTATGTAGCTGAGCAGTTGCAGATAGGTGGCTCTGCAGCCTCATGCTATTTACCAATACCATGTAGAGAACATTTTGTGGTGAAAATAAATTCCTGGGACCTATTGATAATTTAGTGCAGTTGAGAATTGCGGCATAGAAGTTTACAAGGTATTTTCTTGATGCAGCTGAGAAAAACTGGCCTTGGAGTAATTAAGAGTGTGGTCATAGAAAATCAGTACAGGAGTAGGCCATTTGGCTATTTGAATCTGCACCATCATTCAGTATGATTATGGATGTTCATCCTACTCAGTGCCTTGTTTCCCACATTCTCCCATACCCGTGTACACTCTTCAGCCTTAAGAATGAAATCTATTTTGTTCTTGAAAATATCCAGTATTCTGGCGTCAATCACTTTGTGACAAGGATGTCACATAGGCTTACCATTTCCTGGGTGAGGACATTTCTCCTAATCTCAATCCTAATTTGTTTACTCCACAATCTTAGACTGTGACTCCTGATTCTGGACTGCCTGATCATCAGGAACTTGCTTCCTGAATTTGTTGTCTAGTCCTGTTAGAATTTTATTGGTCTTACTGTTTAGTTAAAAGGATAACATTGTGCTGGTCATTAGGTACTTGTGACCAGTCCTGGAATATTAAGGTATTAGAGGAGGTGATGGCTTAGTAGTATTATCACTGAACTGTTAATCCAGAGACCCAGGTAATGTTCTGGGATCTGAATTTGAATCTCACCAGGGCAGATGGTGGAATTAAGAGTCTAGTGATGATCATGAATCCATTGCTGATTTTAAGAAAAACCTATTTGGTTCACTGATGTCCTTTATGGAAGGAAACTGCCATCCTTACCAGGTCTGGCCTACATGTGACTCCAACCCACAGCGATATGGTTGACTCTATGATGGGCAATAAATGCTGGCCTAGTCAGCAATGTCCTCATCCCTTGGATGAATAAAATGCAGTCTACAGAGAAATGATTATGGAGGCAGTCTGTAATACTTTGAGGAAGTTCCATGGCGAATGTTTGGTTGTTTTGTTTCATGTTTACCAATTAGTTCTGTGAGTCAAGTTGTATTGTTTTGCTTTGCTGAACTTTGTCAAGTTTATTTTGTTCAAAACAATGGAATCTTGTGCTTTATTTACTTTTAATAAGTTACTGTTCCCATGTGGGATTGTATAGTAATTAGGTCGTCTTGTTCAGGATTACAACACTGGCTAAGACAGAAAGGAGAGCTAGCTGATAACCTTTTAGCTGAAAATTAGTGATAAGTCTTCATCTAGCTTTTGAACTTGCCGTAGTGTTTTACAGAAGCTTGCTCATCTTGGCATACTTGTTTACAGGAAGGAAGGAAAGAAATGTAATTTCAAGAATCAGCATGAAAGGTTGACCAGGGTGTAAACAATAAATAATATCTTTGCAAATTTTCCAATTCTGAATCAACGTGCCATTCATACTTGTATTCTAGCTTTTTTTTAACTTCCAAATGTTTTTTATTCTTAATTCGTTCTTATAGGTGAACAGTTGCTCTTGGTAGGTGAAGCTTTTTGTCTTCGACCACTACAATTGTATGCGATCACTCAACAGCTAAGACTAGCCAGTCCCACCTGTGCCAATGGTGATGCCAAGACTGACCTTGGACACATCCTGGATTTTGCATGTAGACTTAAGTATTTAAAGGTAAAAATGTATAATTTCAAAAAGGCAATAGTAAAATCTAATATAAACTGGCAGAATATACACTATACTTTATAGCTTGCAAATTTTGATTTATGTTTGTTAATGTTTTCTCAATAACTTAATTCGTTGCTTATGAGGTTTGTTGTGGTGCAAAAAGCATACACTAAATGAAACAATCTTATTACACCTAAAGGTTTTCTGGATAGAATAGTTTTGGCATTAATGTGAATCATTTTACGTTTCTGTCCTTTTGATCAGGCAGTTTTGAGAATGGCATTGACCTGTTTTACTTTTCTTTATAATACAGCTTTCTTGATTTAAAAAAATCTTTAACTCTATTTCGTATCTCTTTGTAAACAATTCAGCTGAAATGTAAATTTGGCATGGGAAGAACTTCCATTTTCATGCAGCAGAAACTGTCAACATCTCTGCTTTTTTCATTTAAATTATTTTCATTTGTAACAGATAACAGGCACCAGAGGATCTTTTGGGAGCAGTAATATTGAAGAACATCTCCTTAAATTCAATCTATCAATTTTCAAGTCTGTCCATCAGATTGAGGTCAGTAAAAGAGGGTAATTGACTTAATTTATATTAAATTTGTGTTTTAAAAAATTCTCTAAATCATGTTTTCCTTATTTTCCAGTCAACTGTAAATCAGTCGAGGTATAATATGACAGGGTCTGTATGTTTAAGGAAATTAATTTCTGGATGACTTCAGATAAGTCTCTCAAAAAAAAAAGTAAGGTGTTGTAGCTGGTTTGAGTGAAATAGTGTCATTAAATTTGCGAGGAAAGAATCAAATTGATTTTCTTTTCTTGCTCTCACCCTGGATGCAGTCCAAATTACTAGAAGTTGTGGGATGCAAAAGTGAATGCACAGTAATCAATGAAATTCCTTCCATGTGTAACTTGAGCATGATATCACCTTATGCAGCTTTGTTGTATTTTGTTTTATTATAAATGCAATTTGCTGTTCACAGCTTCTCCATTTCAGTTGAAGTATGATTCATGTTTCCAGAGAATGCATGCAAACAATTTACCCAAATGTACTATTTAAGAATAGTAGTAAACCATTTGAGTCCTCCAGTCCACTGTGCAATTCAGTAAGATCTGACTGTGAGGCCTCAATACCATCTTCACGTTTACCCATGGTAACCTGAGCTGCTTGACCAACAGGGGTTGATCTACCTCTCTATCAAAGATATTTAGCAATTGTCTCCATCATCTTTTGAGTAAGATGATTTCAAAGATCCCAGTTCTCAGAGAGTATCTCGTCATCTCTCTCTTAATTGGAAGATTGCCTATTTTTAACCTGCATTCCCTACTTCTAGTTTCATCAACAGTTTCAAATCCTCTCAAGATCTTGTTTGTTTATAAATGCTTCTTATTGTTCTAAACTTCACTAGATCTTTCTTACATGCCATATCTCGATATCAAGATTAGAATGGTGCTGGAAATGCACAGTAGGTCGGGCAGCTTCCGTGGAGCAGGAAAATCGGCGTTTTGGACAGGAGTCCTTCATCAGAAATTAGGCTGAAAGCCTTGGAGGTGGAGAGATAAATGGGAGGGGATGAGGCTCAGACTCTTTTTCATTCGAATCTTCCCACTTCCTCCAGACGAAAGGGGTAGCCATGGGCACCTGCATGGGCCCCAGCTATGTCTGTGTGTTTGTCGGCTACAATTTCACCAACACATTCCACCCCGACCTTAAATTCACCAGGACCATCTCTAACACCTCCTCCCCCCCATCTTCCTACACCCCTCCATCTCCATCAACAACGACTGACATCCCAGCCCCACCCCCTCCCATTTATCTCTCCAACCCCGAGGATTCCAGTCTCATTCCTGATGAATTACACCTGCCCAAAACATTGATTTTCCTGCTCCTCTGCTGTCTGACCTGCTGTGCATTTCCAGCACGACTCTAATCTCCAGTATCTGCAGTCCTCACTTTTGCCTAGATCTCAATATCAGTTGAGCTAACTTTTGTGAACTGCTCCTAATGCATTTATATTATTTATTAAATGAGGCTGAAACTGTATACAGTACTTCAAATGAGATATCACTAATGCCTTATTGAAATTGTAGCTAAACATCTCTATTTGGCTATTACCCTTACAATAATTCTACCAGCAGCAAAGAGATTAATGAACAGTTAATCTGTTTTTGAAGCAGTGGTTGAAGGATAAATGCTGATTAGGATACAGGAAGAACTTCCCTGCTCTTCAAACAGTGCTGAGTAGTCTCTACAAGCGGAAAGGCTGTTCCCAGATTTAATATCTGTTTTGAAAAATTGCATGAGCACCTCTTAGTTACATTCTTTTTACTTTAAATTGGGTGTGAGTCTGTGTGCAATGATCTTATGTACTTTGTGAATTTTAGGACTCGAGATTACAGGAAAGCTAGGGAGGCAATAAAAGAATTCAGTGGAGACAGCGCAGTGTCTTATGAAAGAGTGCGGATTTGAATTAAGCTTTGAAACTTTATTCGAATTTTTTTATTACGTGAGCTTTGTGGTGAGAAAAACAGTAAAATTTAATGAAAATCATGTCCACTGTTGTAATGATCCCACGCCATTTTGAATAATTTACGAATAAGAAAAAGAATAGAAAAATAGAGCTTAAAGTGTTCATCAATGACAGCTGCATTGCCACCCATCTTCCACTGCCTTGCTGCTGCCTACACTGGACCAACCAACATTGAATTTGCCACTCTTCAGGAACCATCTTTTGCTTCTGGTTCAAATCTCCTCTGCCACTGCCTCACCATCTGCGCCGAACCCTTCAATCTCAGATTCATATCTCTCACTGCTGGGTCCATCTTGTCGATGTTGCCGTGACTCCTGACCATCACCACTCTGCCACTGCAAGCACTAGACCCAACTAACGACTATGTCACTGATCCTTTGCCACTGAGCCCACCTTGCTGATGTCGCTTCTGCCGCTGTAGCAACTGCCTATTCTGATGCTAGGTCCTGTGCTTGCCCTGGATAAGTAAGTAAGGATTCATTTTGAATCTGGTCTGGGGTTGTACACCGCCACCATGAGTAGGTGGGCTCATAGAAAGATAAACATGAAAACTTTGGTTTATTTGCCTGTCTGGCAAAACTGATAATTTGAAAATGTTATAGGATGAATGGTGTTTAATAATTGATTTAGCCTCTATTGTGATCTGTCTGCCTTGATTTTTAACATTTGTATTGTATTGTTACAGATAAATAACTGTGAAGCTAAACAAATTATTGGACTTCCTTCACTGAAGAACTCACTAGCAACAATGAGTGTGGCTTTTACCACTGCTTCAATGAAAGTATGGACCCTCATTTTGTCTGCCTTTGAATGCTTGTGTGTATCTGTATATACATGTTGAGTCGCTTTTAGCTTGATTTATCCCTTGCCCGATGGTAGATAATTTTATTGAAAAATGGCTATGCTGTTTCAAACTCTTTTTCAGTGGAGTTGCAATAATTAGCAGTCAATGAATAACATGCTGAGGGTTTATTTTCATGAAAGGGTGGAAGTAGATGCCGAGTCTGCTTGTTTGAAATCTAGTTTTAGTCTGAACATTTGGAACAGATTGATTACAATGGTTTTAAATGTACCCAAATGATAAAACAGACGTGGTTCGGCACTTGTGCAGATTAGAAGAGATTTTGTGGTGCAGCAGTTTTCATGCACTTACTTCACTTTGAAGGTGTCAGCATCTTGCCTGATACAGAATGGAATATGAGTAAAAAGTGAGGTCTGTAGATGCTGGCGATCAGAGCAGAAAATGTGTTGCTGGTTAAAGCACAGCAGGTCAGGCAGCATCTAAGGAACAGGAAATTCGACGTTTCGGGCCAGAGCCCTTCATCAGGAATGAGGAGAGTGTGCCAGGCAGGCTAAGATAAAAGGTAGGGAGGAGGGACTTGGGGGAGGGGCGATGGAGATGTGATAGGTGGAAGGAGGTCAAGGTGAGGGTGATAGGCTGGAGTGGGGTGGGGACGGAGAGGTCAGGAAGAAGATTGCAGGTTAGGAGGGCGGTGCTGAGTTCGAGGGAACCGACTGAGACAAGGTGGGGGGAGGGGAAATGAGGAAACTGGAGAAATCTGAGTTCATCCCTTGTGGTTGGAGGGTTCCCAGGCGGAAGATGAGGCGCTCTTCCTCCAACCGTCGTGTTGTTATGTTCTGCCGATGGAGGAGTCCAAGGACCTGCATGTCCTCGGTGGAGTGGGAGGGAGAGTTAAAGTGTTGAGCCACGGGGTGGTTGGGTTGGTTGGTCCTGGTGTCCCAGAGGTGTTCCCTGAAGCGTTCCGCAAGTAGGCGGCCCGTCTCCCCAATAAAGAGGAGGCCACATCGGGTGCAGCGGATGCAATAGATGATGTGTGTGGAGGTGCAGGTGAACTTGTGGCGGATATGGAAGGATCCCTTGGGGCCTTGGAGGGAAGTAAGGGAGGAGGTGTGGGCGCAAGTTTTATATTTCCTGCGGTTGCAGGGGAAGGTGCTGGGAGTGGAGATTGGGTTGGTGGGGGGTGTGGACCTGACGAGGGAGTCACGAAGAGAGTGGTCTTTGCCAAACGCTGATAGGGAAGGGGAGGGAAATATATCTCTGGTGGTGGGGTCCTTTTGGAGGTGGCGGAAATGACGGCGGATGATACGTTGTATACGGAGGTTGGTGGGGTGGTAGGTGAGAACCAGTGGGGTTCTGTCTTGGTGGCGGTTGGAGGGGCGGGGCTCAAGGGAAGTGGAGGAGATGCGGTGGAGGGCATCGTCGATCACGTCTGGGGAGAATCTGCGGTCCTTGAAGAAGGAGGCCATCTGGGCTGTACGGTATTGGAACTGGTAATCCTGGGAGCAGATGCGGCGGAGACGAAGGAATTGGGAATATGGGATGGCGTTTTTACAGGGGGCAGGGTGGGAGGAGGTGTAGTCCAGGTTGCCGTGGGAGTCAGTCGGTTTATAGTAGATGTCTGTGTTGAGTCGGTCGCCCGAGATAGAAATGGAAAGGTCTAGGAAGGGGAGGGAGGAGTCTGAGACAGTCCAGGTGAATTTGAGGTCGGGATGGAAGGTGTTGGTAAAGTTGATGAACTGTTCAACCTCCTCGTGGGAGCACGAGGCAGCGCCGATACAGTCATCGATGTAGCGGAGGAAAAGGTGTGGAACAGTCCATCTTCCGCAACTACACTGGCACCACCCCCCACCTTTTCCTCCGCTGCATCTGCTCCCAGGATTACCGGTTCCAATACCGTACAGCCCAGATGGCCTCCTTCAAGGACCGCAGATTCCCCCCAGACGTGATCAACGATGCCCTCCACCGCATCTCCTCCACTTCCCGCTCCTCTGCCCTTGAGCCCCGCCCCTCCAACCGCCACCAAGACAGAACCCCACTGGTTCTCACCTACCACCCCACCAACCTCCGTATACAGCGTATCATCCGCCGTCATTTCCGCCACCTCCAAACGGACCCCACCACCAGGGATATATTTCCCTCCCCTCCCCTATCAGCGTTCCGCAAAGTCCACTCCCTTCGTGACTCCCTCGTCAGGTCCACACCCCCCACCAACCCAACCTCCACTCCCAGCACCTTCCCCTGCAACCGCAGGAAATGTAAAACTTGCGCCCACACCTCCTCCCTTACTTCTCTCCAAGGCCCCAAGGGATCCTTCCATATCCGCCACAAATTCACCTGCACCTCCACACACACCATCTATTGCATCCGCTGCACCCGATGTGGCCTCCTCTATATTGGGGAGACGGGCCGCCTACTTGCGGAACGCTTCAGGGAACACCTCTGGGACGCCCGGACCAACCACCCTGTGGCTCAACACTTTAACTCTCCCTCCCACTCCACCGAGGACATGCAGGTCCTTGGACTCCTCCATCGGCAGAACATAACAACACGACGGTTGGAGGAAGAGTGCCTCATCTTCCGCCTGGGAACCCTCCAACCACAAGGGATGAACTCAGATTTCTCCAGTTTCCTCATTTCCCCTCCCCCCACCTTGTCTCAGTTGGTTCCCTCGAACTCAGCACCGCCCTCCTAACCTGCAATCTTCTTCCTGACATCTCCGCCCCCACCCCACTCCAGCCTATCACCCTCACCTTGACCTCCTTCCACCTATCACATCTCCATCGCCCCTCCCCCAAGTCCCTCCTCCCTACCTTTTATCTTAGCCTGCCTGGCACACTCTCCTCATTCCTGATGAAGGGCTCTGGCCCGAAACGTCGAATTTCCTGTTCCTTGGATGCTGCCTGACCTGCTGTGCTTTAACCAGCAACACATTTTCAGCACAGAATGGAATATTTCAATATGGTTTAGAAATAAGGTTCAGGGTGCACAGGTGCTTAACCCTATCTCTGGAGGAGGAGATTCAGGTGAAAGTGATTTGATTCTGCAAAGGATGGTGAAAGGTGCCATCCTCCTCCTTTCTCTGTCCTCTAGCAGCTGCTTCTGCAGTACCAGACCTCCATTCTTCTGCCTATTCTTTCTCTAGAACAAGTGGGATTTGTCATTCTGCTGACTGAGCACTTCCTGAATTCTATTAAGTAAAATAGCAAATTACTAGCTCTGCTTAGATAAAGGCCACTGAGTATTTCCAGAAAAATGATGATAAACTATTGAAATTTTGACAAAATATCCCAAACATCCCGTGGTGACTTTAAAATCTGTTTCAAATGCAGATTATTTCTAGCAATAGATGAACCGTGAAATTGAGCATGATTTTAAGCAAAGCTACAATTACTCAACAACTACTTTTGCTCATTTTATTTGCTCCTGGGATGTGAGAATTACATTGGTCATCTGCTTACCCCTGAGACGATGGATTTGAGGTTACAATTAGATCAAACTTGATCACATTAAATGACTGAGGCAGCTTGAGGTGCTGAATATTTACTCCTTGTTTGTTTGTATTCTGCATTGTGCAGAGCCATCCTCTGGAACCACTGAAGTCTAAATGACTAATGCCAAATGGAGTGTTTTGGCATGGCTGAAGCATTTTGAGTGAAGGTGGGTTTGTAGAAGATGTCCGTGTTGAGTCAGTCACCATTGATGAGGTGTCCAAGGTGGTCCAGATGAGCCTGAGGTGGGGGTGGAATTTTCTCTGATACCTTCGTCCCCTTCCTGGACCTCTTCATCCCCATCAATGGTGACTCACTCAACACAGATATCTTCTACAAACCCACTGACTCTCGCAGCTTCCTGGACTACACCTCCTCCCACCCTGCCTCCTGTGAAATTGCGATCTCTTATTCCCAGTTCCTCCACCTCCACCGCACCTGCTCCCATGAGGACCACTTCCACCACAGAACACACCAGATAACCGCCTCCTTCAAAGGCCGCAATTTCCTCTTCCACATGGTCGATGATGCCCTCCAGTGCATCTCATCCACTTCCCACACCTCCATCCTCTAACCCCACCCCTCCAATCGCAACAAAGACAGAACCCCTGGTTCTTACCTTCCACCCCACCAACCTCCTGTATACATCGTATCAGCCTCTGCCATTTCTGCCACCTACAAACGGACTCCACCACCAGAGATATATTTCCCTCCCCACACCTATCTGTCTTCTGTAAAGATTGTTCCTTCGTGACTCTCTTGTTAGGTCTACACCCTCCACCAACCCACCTTACCCTCCCGGTACCTTCCCCTTCCACTACAGAATTGTAAAACCTGTGCCCACACCTCCCCTCCTCCTCACTTCCATGCCAATCAGAGGTTTACCTGCACTTTCACCCGTGTCACTTACTGTATCCATTGCTCTTGATGTGGTCTCCTCTACATTGGGGAGACAGGGCACCTACTTGCAGAGCACTTCAGAGAAAATCTCCAGGACACCCGCACCAACCGACCGCACCACCCTTGGCCAAACACTTCAACTCCACCTCCTGCTCTGCCAAGGACATGCAGGTCCTGGGCCTTCTCCATCGTCATACCCTAACCACCTGACACCTGAAGGAAGAATGCCTCATCTTCCACCTTGGGACCTTCCAACCACAGGGGATCAATGTGGATTTCACCAGTTTCCTCATTTCCCCTCCCCCTACCTTATTCCAGATCCAAACTTCCAACTTTGCAACGCCCTTGTGACCTATCCCTCCTGTCCATTTTTGTACCCACCTATCCACTCCTCCTTCCTCTCTGACCTATCATCATTACCCCCACCTCCACCTACCTATCACATTCTCAGTAGCCTTGCCCCCCTACCCCCCATTTATCTTTCCACTCCCTCACAGAACTTGACTTCATTAAGCCTCATTCCTTATGAAGGACTTTTTCCTGAAATGTTGATTCTCCTGCTCCTTGGATGCTGCCTGATGTGTTTTTTTTCCAGCACCACACTTCTGACTCTGATCTGCAGTCCTCTCCTTCTCCATGGTATTCCCATGTCCTGCTGCCCTTATTCTTGTCAAGACTCTCGTTCAGCTGTTTAACATTGATAATGATTTTATTAATGATTAATAATCACATCATTGCAAATAGTGATGTCAAACACCTAGGACCAAATCTATAAGACTGAAAGAAGAAATAATCAAAATGCCATGTTGTAATTTAAAAAGTTAACTTTTTTGCATAATGGAAAAGGTTTTTATATTTTGAGGAAATTTTTAAATTGAAAATTCTCATTGCCATCACTTAAATCACAGAAACAATCTCCACCTTTTTATAAGTTATTTGATAAACGCATATTAATCAGGATGATAAACTTGTGTTTTAATCAGGATATTCTCGTACCAGAGGCTTCTGAATTTGAACAGTGGGAAGTGGAGGGGGTGGCTTCTGAGCATCCAGTTGCTGCTGTTATCCCAAGATGGAATATGCTGACCACACTTGATATGAGTCGTAACCAGATATCAAATATTGACGAATCTGTGGTAAGGAAAAATGGTTCATTTTTATGCATTCAAAATGAGGCTGTTTAGGTCCATTTATGGTGACTCCCATATCTCAGCTGGCGACATCTGTGCTTCAAACTATTGATTATTTTTTCTCTCCAGAAATTCCCTGCACCTCCTGACAGAGGCAGAAAAACTAAGTGTTCCATCAAATTCCTTTCAACCCATCATAACAGCTCATCAAGCACCATGGCGAGTGTTCCTATACTGATTTAAGTCTTATATAAAGACAAATTATTGCAAATAAGTCTCTCCGAATCCTAGAATTTAAATATTATTTGCCTCTTAACAATATGACTTATATACAAGTATGGGATTGGAAGAAAAAATAGACAATCATGTATAAAATTCCTATGCATTCCTTTTTTTTTAAAACTGAGGTTGAACTTCATATGTAATAAATTTGGAACCAGTTCTATATTTGCCATATTACTTTCTGTAAACCTGCTTATTGCTTTCAAGTTGACATGCTTGTCTATAGATTTGTTAAAATATAGTGGAGTTGCAAGAAAATCTGAAAGTTATGATGAATTAAGTTATAATTGTAAAGCTTACTGCTATGGTATGACATTCTGATAGTTGAAATTGTCTTGCAACTATTTGATCCTTGCAGAGGCATAGATCAGTTTGTAATTTTTTTTGTCCATTTGCAATGAGAAGTGTCTTTGATATGCTTTCTTTTTGTTGTGACATAATTACATTACTTGATTGAATATGTGAACTTTTCCCAAACTCTGCACTCTTCTCCCACCTTAGTTGAACATACAGGGAAGTAAGTTTCACAATTGAGTTTAGTTAATTTTGACCTCTTAAGGGAGGTCTATTAGTGAGCTGCTTGCCTGTTCTTTGAGAGAAATTAGATATGGCATCACGTGAAAATGAGGGAGCTCTGTCATCATTTGGTAATAATTCTCTCAATAATTAGTCGTCATCAGTGCCTAACTTCAATGGAGTGGGCTTACGGTACGAATGACTGAATATGAAATCCTTCAGGTAGTCTGCATTCATACCTTTGCCACTGCCTGCAAGGTGGACAGAGCTTAAGATTCAAGATGCCTTGAGGCAAACCTCAGGAAGTTTGCCTTGTCCGCTACAGACTCTTGAGAAAAGGCCACGTGAAAGGGCTATCTGGAATGCAATCATGTGATGGCATTGTTTAACTTTACCAGCAAAGAATACAGATGACTAAAGGTAAAAGACAAGATTTAAAGCTCCAACAAAATCAAACAATACTTCTTTGTTTACACGGCTTGCCTGGATTCGGACTCCATAGGCATGTTAGAATACACAATAAATGAGTATGAATTAAAAAAGTTGTCACCTTTGATAACAAAAAGAAAATAATGACAGATTATTCTGAGAATTGTGGCCCTTCATATTGAGAAGAATTCCAAAAATATTCAACAATTTTTATATTCAATAGTTTGAAATGGGCTTTTTCCCCCTCTAAAATACACCAATATCGTTAGCTCCTTTTATCCCTGTTGCTTAATATATTTCTCAGTTTACTTATGAACCTGAACATTTTCATAAGTTGAGATCAGTACTTTTGTTGTAGAATTCTTCTCAAAACATCATTTGGCTGAAGATTTGCCCTTGGATATTTAGCATGCGATTATAGAGGCAAATTGCATGTTGGTCATTGTCACAAGGGAACTGGAGCATTGGAGTTGGGAAATCTTAATAAAATGTTTGTTTTGTTGAGACTACACCTAGAATACTGACCAAGATTTTGATTTCTACATCTAAAGATATTATCTTCAATACAAGTACTGTATAACAGTGAAGATTCACCTGATTGTTTTCTGGATTGACAAGGTTGCCTTAGGGTGAGAGACAGAGTAAACTGGGCCAATAACCTCTAGGCTTTCAAGAATAAGAGGTGAACTAATTGAAAGGTTCAATATTATGGTGTTACTTGCTAGAGTACACAGAGGTTATTTCTCTGGCTGACGAATGTGAAACATGGGATCATAGCCTCACGATTGATCATTTGGTCAGAGGTGAGAAACCTGTTCATTAGAGGATTGTGTGTTTTTGAAATTGTCTACTCTAGTGCTTATGTATGCACCATTGTGTTTAAGGTTGAGACTGGTACACTTTTAATGCCTTGGAATTTATGGTTAATTAGTGGGAGAGAAAATTGATTTGAATGAGAAGATTGGTCACCATTGTGTGTCACCATTGTTTGGTATGATCTAGTCTTGCTTTTATTTCTCATGTTTGCGTTTACTAATGCTGTTCTCGCATCTAGTTAGTTGATATTCTTCAACAAAATGATATAATTAGTCCTCAGATCCTTTTTCCCAGAGGCTTTAACTTCACCCCATCCAATTGATGAATTTCAATTTCAAACTTTGTTAAAAGTTTAAATGCACCAGAATGTAGTGGTAGTGCTTCCATCATTCTTGTTCTATTAGATTTGAATTCAGTAGGTCCTTGTTGTTTATATCCAAATTCACTATGTATTGTTTGTAATTTTTTCATTTGTTTTGCAGAAATTAATTCCAAAAGTAGAATTTCTAGATCTCAGTTACAATGAAATAACAGTAATGGAAAATCTGCAGGTAAGAGGATGTAGAATCTACAATCTTCCCACAATATTGATTATTTCATAGTCTTGGTGGGGAAAGGAAGACAAGCAATATTTTTTTGTGATCAGTGTCTACTGTTTATTAAAAAAGCAAGTTGCTTTGACAAAAATGACACTTCAAAAGAAACAGTGATAATCACTATTCATGCTATTCATTACTTAAGTATAATCTTTCAAAGTGACGTGAAGAATAAAATGGATGTACCTGAATGCTCACTTTCAGTGACTTATGAATAAGGGACTCTAGGGCACCTTTGGAACACAACAATTGCCAATCACTCACTGTAAAAGAGGTAGACTGCAACTGAATTTCTTCTACCAAAGTGGGTAATTTAACTATTCTCCACATTATATTCAATCTGCTATGCTCTTATCCTTTCACTCAGTCTGTCTGAATCCCTTGAAACCTCTTAGCATTCTCCTCAGTACTTGTTACCACCAATTTGATTTCATTTAGAAATTTGGAAGTATTTTTATTGACTTCCCACATCTAGATATTTACTAATCAACCTGATCAGAGATGGTCTTACAAATCTCTGGCACAGTTGGGACTGGAACCCAGGCCTCCTGGCTCAGAGGTAGGAGTGTAAGAGGCATATGGTCTCCACACCCAAATAATGGTGAACAGCTAGGGCCCAAGCATTAGTCCATGCAGTACCCCACTAGTCAAGCCAATTTGGTAATGCATTTATTGTTGGTTGATGGATGTTTTTCAGAATTTCGTCATCCAGGAGTGTATGTTGAGACTATTGATCTTAAATATACAAATGCACTGGACTTGGCTATAGTGGGTGCAATATAAATGTTTAGACACCACTAAAATAAGTGTCAAAAACAGAAAATGCTGGAAAATCTCAGCAGATTTGCCAGCGTCAGTGGGGAGAAGTCAATGTTCCAGATCCAGTGACTCTTGTGCCAAACCCTCCTCTGAGTCACTGTACCCAAAATGTTAAATCTGATTTCTCTTCCCAGCTGCTGCCAGACTTGCTGAATTTTTCCAGCAGATTTTGTTTTGATTTCCAGCATCCTTGATTTTTTGGTATTTTTACAAAAGTCGTGAGGGATATGGGTATGACAACTGAATTAGATTTTTGACAGTTTGACTTTCAAGGAAAGTGAGTGATATTTAAATGCACATGTACCAGCAGGAAACATTTGAGCTATCCAGTTAAACTGCAAATTTTTGCCTGTTATTTTCATATTGTTATTGAGAACTGTTGGGTATTTGATATTGTAGCTACTCAAACCAAGTATAATGGCACTAAGTCATTTTTTTTCTGTACAATGTATTAATACAATTCTCTTGCATGCTTAATTTGTCTTTTTGTTTTCTGTTGTTTACAGCATCTCTATAATCTCATTCATTTGGATTTGTCATTCAACAAGATCACACTATTGCAAGGTGTTCACACAAAACTTGGAAACATCAAAACTTTAAATTTGTCTGGAAACCAATTGGAAAGCCTGTTGGGTCTTAACAAACTGTACTCACTAGTTAACTTAGATCTCAGCAATAATAAAGTATTGCAGGTAATTTGCATGTTTGGTCATTATGTAAATTTAAAACATTGGATTCTTTTGCTAAATGTTCTTAAAAATGTGATTTGATTTCCAGTGGAATATTATTCAGTCTGAGCACCATACCAGCAAAGATACAGAAGAGATTTATGGAATAGTACCTGGATTGTTCTTGCACCAGCAGCTTTTATTGTGCTTTTGGCAAGAAAATATGTCAAAACAAACTCCAGCATTATAAAACAAAATATGTGATGCTGCCAAATAAGGAAATATTGAGATAAAGGAATAAAAAGAGTTGAAGGAAGTCATCACAGGGCTTACACAACTAAGGCATGCCCTACCAGTGGTGAAGTTGTCAGTGTTCAAAAGGCCAGCATTCGATGGATGAAAATGTCTTGGAGGATTTAGAGTAGATTAATGATATAGGGAGGTGAACCCTTTTAAGGAATTTGAAATCAAGGGTGAGATTTTCAAAATCAAGATTCTGTATGACTGGGAACCAGTGTATGTCAATGAGCATGGAGTTGATAGCTGGATGGAATGTATTAAGTAGTGTTTGAATGACATTTTCTACATAAAATAGAAAGTGAAAGGTCAGCCAGTAGTGGTATTGGAGCACTCTAGAACTAAGAAGGAATAAATGAGGGTTTTTGCAGCTAATAGAGTAAGTTCTTCTATTAGTAAGTGCTGTTTCTAAAGCACACATTTTCTATAACATGATAGTTGTGTTCTTGTGCGACCCCATGTTATAGAAAATTTGTGCTTTAGAAACAGCACTTACTATGTTGGCATTGAAATCGTGTTACAATCCACACATGTTTTAAAAGTTTGCACTTTAGAAACAGCATCACCAATTCATGCTACAACGAATTTGTGTTGATGAAACATGCATTATAACAGAACAACCTGTAAACTGACAAAATGAAGAGGTCAGCTGATGTTACAGTGGTGGAAAAATGTGTTTGTAATGATGACATAAGTATGTGGTCGGAACTGCCCCTGTGACAGCCTTGATGGGATGACGGGTGGAAGATTATATAGCCAGATGGGAAGGCTTGATTAAGAGGAGACTGGTTTCTGCTGATGCCTTGATGTTAATGCAATCATCCAGAGTAAGTTAATCTTATTCACAAATGAAATTACATTTTGGAGGAGAAGTATAGAGGCATAGTGATGGGGGAGGTAGTGGCCTAGCAACCATGTCATTGGATTAGCAATCCAGAACCCCATCTTGTTCTGGGGAGCAAAGTTACTTCTAATTGAAGGTATTCTCCATGTTGTGAAGCACTGCCACTGTGTGACATGTGATAGATTTAGAACAGAACCAACTAGCACTATGAAGCGCTTTGAGCCCCCAGCATCAGAATTGATTTTAACCACCATCTGTGACCTCAACCTGGCATGTGCCATATCTCTGATAATAAACTGAGGGATCAACGAAGAGTGTGAAGGCATGCCCGAGCATTGCCAGCCGTACCCAGAATGGAGGTTTCAATCTTTTGAAGCTATGCTGCAGAACTACTTGCACTGCTGCCTTTCAGCGCCAGGGACCCGGGTTCAATTCCCACCTCGGGCAACTGTCTGTGTGGAGTTTGCACATTCTCCTCCTGTCTGCATGGGTTTCCTCCCACAGTCTGAAGTTGTGCGGGTTAGGTGAATTGGCCATGTTAAATTGTCCATAGTGATAGGTGCATTAGTCAGGGGTGAATGTAGGGGAATGGGTTTGGGTGGGTTACTCTTCGGAGGGTTGGTGTGGACTTGTTGGGTTGAAGGACCAGTTTCCACACTGTAGGGAATCTAATCTAATCTAAGTGGATCAGATCTAAACTTTGTAGTCTTGGCACATCCAGTCATAAATGAGTGGAATGTAGAAAGATTGAGTCTTGTACTTAAAGAACTGTACAAATATCCTGGGTGTAGATATACACACAACATTGAAGGTGGCAGGACAGGTGGAGAGAGCAATAAGTAAAGCATGCAGCATCTTCAGTTTTATTTATAGGAGGCGTAGAGACAAGAATAAGAAGGTGATTTGATTTTATGATAAACTTCTGTGATGCATTTGTTAGATCGCACATGGAATATTGTGTGCAGTTCTGGGTGCCACCTTTTATAGGTGAGATGTGAATACGTTGGAGAGTGCGCAGAAGCGATTTACAAAAATGGTTCCATAAGAGAAACTTCAGTAGTGAGGATAGATTGAAGAAGTTGGATTTGTACTCCCTTTAGGAGAAGAAGGCTAAGGAGATCCAATGGAGGTTTTCATGAGTGGCTGAATGGTGCAAATAGGCAGAAACTGTTTCTGCTTCAAAGAGGAACAAGGTTAAAAGTACTTCTTCAAGAAGTAAGGGTGAAACAAGAAAAATACATTTTTACAGTGAATCGTTAGTTATATGAAAAAGTGGAAAGGCAGGATCAAATGAGTTATTCTAGAGGGCAATGATTTGTTTGAAATGAAAATAATTTTCAAGGGTATGGGAAAAAGCAGAACATTGGGACTAGGTAATGCTGTTCGTTTGAGCAGTCTGTGCAGGCACAATGGACTGAATGACCACCTCCTGTACTATAAGTACTGTGCCTTCAAGAGCAGGTCAGAGGCTAGGAATTCTGTAACAAGTAGCTCACCACCTAATTCCTCAACCCTTGTCTGTCATCTACAAGGCAGGAGTTAAGAATGTGATTGAATGCTGTCTGTCTGGATGAGTGCAGCTCTAATAGCATTAAAACCTTGACGAACCAAGAGTAAACAGCCTACTTGCAACCCATCCACCAACCTAAGGATTTATTTATTAACGTCTGTACATTTCTTACAATGATATATTTAGATTCTGTTTGTTTATATCGCATGGATACCTTGTACTTTATATTCTGTGAGATACTTCATGCGGCCAGGTGTTTGTAAGAACTATGCTTAACTACCATAAGCTTGGTATACTCAGAAAAGTATGCATTTCTATTGAAATTGCTAAATATCCTGATGTAAATAAACTTTTTTAGATAGAAGAAATCAGAAACATTGGGAATTTGCCATGCCTTGAGAAGGTCTGTCTGGAAAACAATCCCTTGAGCATTATTCCTGATTATAGAACAAAGGTGCTTGCACAGTTTGGAGATCGAGCCTCAGAGGTAAGGTTTGAGTACTTTGTTTTATGAGTGGAATGTAGAAAGTTTGAGTCTTGTAAAAATATAACCCTTTGTTATTGTTGGGCTATACTATTAAAATGGCAGTAAGACATTGAATAATTGCAATTTTGACATTTCACTACTACTCTGAATCGAAGATACATCAGTGCCTATAGGTAATGACATCAGAAAATGTTTTTAGACATCTAATGTAACTGTTTTGGAATTAAATTTACCATAAATCATCTTTGTGTTTTGCATATGCTGGAGTTTAATGATGTAGAGCTGATCAATTTTCAGAGACTCTGAAGCTAAGAGCTATAGAATGAGATTATATTAGTTGTTATTTATGATCAAATGTTGTGCTAATGACATTTGAAATCCTAGAAGCTAATTTGTTTGAAATGTTATGCATTAAACAAAGTATTTCTTTGTTTATGAAACAGTAAAGCTGGCTCAGGATTTTTTGTATTCCTGTCTTTAATCTTTCTTCAGAAGGTACATTTGTTTTCTTGAATCGAAAATTCAGTTGAAATTTGTTGAAAATCAGTAATTTGTCAAAACGTATGATACTGCAAAATGCTCTGTGAAGTTCTCCTAGAAGCTTATTTGCTTTTGTGCATCTTCTAGGTTTGTTTGGATAATACTGTTACAACGGAAAAGGAACTCGATACAGTTGAGGTGCTAAAGGCAATTCAGAAGGCAAAAGAAGCAAAAGATCGAATGAATAATACAGATAAAAAGGTAGGTATGCTGTAGTAAAACTTGCTTCGATGTTTACTTTTGTATTTTTTGATAGTGTTTTGTGTTTTGAATGGTTGCTACTGAGATACCATCCACTGTGAAGGTTAGGATCCCTGTTACAGAAGAATTCTGAATGGCAACACGATTTGACTTTCCTTCCTTGATGCCCTCCATCATTGGTGAATAATCAGCATGAAATATTTTAGGTAGATTTGTTATTGAGCTTTGAGATATAAAGGAAGCAATCTACGTGTTATTGGGTCTACAGCATTAGATTTGCATATTTACAATCTAAGCTATGATTCTGTCAGTATTGATTTTGTCTTAAATATTTTTGGTGGATGGGGGATATATCTTTGTTCAGAGTTCACTAACCAGTCCTAATGTGTGTTATTCTTAAAGTTAGTACTCAGACTCTGCTACAATAAACTTGGTATTGTGTTATCTTAAATAAGTGCCATTTCTTTGTTAGATCAGTGAGGAATCGAGACTCGCTGCTCCAGGGTCCAATCCCAGCTGCTTTTCTAATGCTGCTTGTCCTTCCTCTCCTCTGCTACACCATGCTGCCAGCTCCAGCCAAGGTAATCATGTATGTATCGGGCTGCTGGTGTGGGCCATTTCTCGTTCTAGTGCTTGCTTTCTGCGTTGATGTGCGTGCATAAGAGGGATAGACCACTTCCACTTCTAACTTTTTACACAAAATGCTTCAGGTATTCTTCCAGGCTCCTTTTCAAAAGGCAATGTAGACAACTCTGGCTAGTTTAGTTTGGAAAACTTGGTCAGCATGGACCAATTGGACTGAAAGGCCTGTTTCCATGCTGTACAAGTTATTGCTAAACACTAACATCACATTGTTTATTTCACACTTCTGCTTAAATACATTGTCTGCTTCATTTCCTCCTTTTGTGAAAACAGCAGAATATTCAGTCAGAATGTCTTCTCCCTCTACATACTGATTACCTTCTGTGGTCTCTAATTGTCCCTGCTCTTTTCCCTTAGTTATATTTTTTCTGTTTATGTATTTAAAAAAACATTGTTGGGCTTTCCTTGATTTTACTTACCATAATACTTTTTTATGCCCTGTCTTTGGTTTCTGGACTTGCTCTTTGGCTTTCAACCTTAGACCTTCTATACGCCTGTATTATTTCAGCAATATTGAACTTTTTGGCATCTGATTTAGTTTTGCATTTTTATCTAATTTTACTTGCATATGCTCTGTAATGCCCAGAGGTTCTATTCTTAGGAATCCTATGTGATTTCTTTATTATGACTAGATGAGCAGCGTCACAGCCTCCTTTTTGACCCCTTTCAATCAGAACAATTTTTGTTTCTTCCTTAGCACATAGTCATCACACTTCAAAAAAAGTTAACCTGATCAAACTTCAAAGTGAAGGCAATTCACAAACTTTCTTGAATGAAAGTGGAAGTTAATTACTCTCCAAACATAATAAATGTGGCAACAAATGTGCAGAAAACAGTGGTTACAGAGAAAGGGGGAAGTGCTATCCGATGCAGACAGGAAGTTAAAGGTAGTTGCAGTTTACAGATTTTTGAATGTTTATAAGTTGCGAGACTGCAATTGAGTCCAACTGCTATCTTGCTTCTGCATAATGATGCAACTCCAGGTGACTCAAAGTTCTCCCTTAATTGATGTTCCAAGTTGTTTTTCAATGGCTGGTGGCTGAGCTTGAGGCTGTTTTATTTCTCATTCTACTGTTTGTTTTCTGCGTTGATGTGCATGCATAAAAGGGATAGACCACTTCCACTTAACTTCTGCACAAAATACTTCAGGTATTCTTTCAGTCTCCTTTTAAAAGCCAAGTGAGTTAATTGATACTTGAAATTTTGAGTTTGATTTGTGGTGGGCATAATTTATGTATTTTATCTAGAAGCAGGCAACTTATTTACTTCTCATTCAGCCCTTGAAAGCTTAATAACAAAGAGGCAAGTACCTTGCACCTGTTGATATCTAATGTCTAAAATGGACTGCATAGTTTTCTTTAAGAAGGTTTCCTATGTTTCGTGCAGTTGAACTTGTAGTTCATTTTAAAACTTACATGGCAAGCATGTAAATAAGTCATCCCTTGGAACTTTGCTCTAAATCTGCAAATGGAGGAAGCTAAGTTTCAATGCAGTGGATACTGAGAATGCTGGAGAAACTCAGCTGTCTGGCAGTTTCTGTGGAGAGTCAAAAAGAAATAATATTTTGAGTCCGCTATGTCTCTTTGGTTCTGAAGATGGGTCATACCACACTTGAATCATTAATTCTGCTTTTGTCTCCATGGTTACTGCTGGGTTTTGCAAGAACTGTGTTTCAGATTTCCAGCATCATCATCATTTTGCCTGATTTTCCATGTTCCTGCTTGTCTTTTAAAACTAAATGTACTTTGGATCATAATTGTTTGACTTGGCAGGAGTTTGGGAATATTTGAACAGCTGAATGTAATATCATCCTACTAATGCAAGATGTTAAATCAGCTTTTGAGCAAGAAGTTAAGATTTCAGTTGAAATCTTATCAATGATTTTCCCACATATCATATTATTTGAAGAAATTGAATGTCATTAGGTCAGTTCAATGGTTAATATATTTGAATAGCTTCTTTCTTGAGATCAGCATGGAGTAGCTGAGAGGAGGGGCTTCATTAGATTAATTAGTGCTTTGATTTGTCAATCATTAGACAATATACCAGCTCTCCATTTCCAAGGTCAGGCTTTAACTTTGTGTCTAACTACAACAAGCGAATGGAAAGCCTAGAAAATTGAAGGCATATAAATACAGTGGTAGTGAACTATTTGCTTAAATGTTGACTTGTTCAAGATTTCTAGTCAAAAATGAAGATGGAAACATCTTAGTTCAGATAGACAAATGGCCTCATTCAGTACTTCTGACAGCTATCAAGTTGATTTAGGGTCCACTGTTCCTTCTCTGTGTCCTGCAATGCTTTTCTTTTTTCAAAGTTCTGTCCAATTTCCTTTTTCAAGTTACATTTTAAATATATTTCCGTTATTCTTTCAGGAAATATTCTTTACTGCTGATTTAAGCAGAATGTCATCTCCTCTCTGGTTCTCTTGTCAGTTATCTTGTATCTGTATCCTGTGGTTACTGACCATTCTGCCACTGATATTGTCTCCACCTATAATCAATTCTATCTCCCTCTGTCAATTTAAATAGCTGTGTTAGGTCACCTCCTTTCTTTCTGGAAGTGTAGACAATGTGCAGCACAGAAGGAAGCCATTCAGCCATCATATTCTCTCTATCCTTAGGAATGACCCAGACTACCTACTTGCTTGCCATTTTCATAAACTGTGCTGCTCTTCTCCCAACATTTCTGTCCTGGGCCTGCTGCAGTATTGAGCAATAATGCTATATTTTCTCCAAAAGCACTTCGGTCTTGAAGTCCCAATATTAAATTGAATAACTTGAGAAACTGGTCACATCTGTAATCCATTTTTGTTCCATTCTCCCTCCCCAGTCCCCTGCTCCACCCTTGTTGTCTCAGGCCCTTGCACTTGCACTTTCTCCCTCTCTTGCTGTCTGCCTGTCATGCTTGTGCATGTGTACTCTCTTGCTGTCTGCCTGGATCGAACACCTGCTGTTTTGGTCTTTGCCTGTCTTGCGTGTGTGTATATGCTCTTGCGTCTCTGCCTGTTTTGTGTATGCTCTGCTCTCTGCCTGTCTCGTATGATCTCCCATTTTTTGCCTCACGCGCACACTTTTCTGCTCTGTGCCTGCCACACGTACATGCGCTTGCTTTGTGCCTGCATGTCACACGAGTGCTTGCTTTTTCACTTTCTGCACCCTTCTCCCTAGAAGGCATAGGTTTAAGATGAAAGGAGAAAGATTAAAAGACATCTGAGCAACAACTTTTTCATGCAACGTGTAGCGTGTATATATGGAATAAGCTGCCAGAGGAACTGGTAGAGGCAGGTACATTTACAACATTTTAAGACATTTTGACAGGTACATGGATAGGAAAGGTTTAGAGGGATGTATGCCTAAATACAGGCAAATGGACACATTTAGTTTAAGAAGCCTATTTCTGTGCTCTATATCTCTGAATCTATGGCTCTCCTGCCCTGCCCCTCCCATCACGCCCTTCCCCTCTCCCCTCTGTTCCTCCTTACCCATCCCCATTTTTTTTCTCCATCCCACCCCTCTCTGTCCTGCCCTTGCACTCCCCACCCCTCCTGCTCCCTCCCCCACCCTCCCCCTACCACTCTCCTCCAGTCGTCCTCCCTCCCCTCTCCTCCCTCCCCTCTCCTCCCTCCCCTCTCCTCCCTCCCCTCTCCTCCCTCCCCTCTCCTCCCTCCCCTCTCCTCCCTCCCCTCTCCACCCTCCCCTCTCCACCCTCCTCCCCTCCACTCCCTCCCACTCTTACCCCCTTCCTTTACTCCTTCCCACTCCCCTTCCCTGCCTCCTTCCACTGTCCTCCCTTCCCCTCCCTTTGACTCCCCTCTGCCCCTCCCTTCCTCACCGCCCCTCCCTTCCTTCCTTCGTTCCTTCCCCCACTTCCTCCCTTCCCCCTCTTCCACTTCGTCCCTCCGCCCCCTCCCTCCTTCTCCCCCCCAGAATTCGTCCCTTCCCCCTTTTCCACTCCCTCCTCCATTTCCTCCCTTCCCTTCCCCCCCATTCCCTCCTCCACTTCCACCCTCCCTTCCCCCCCCTTCACTCCCTTCCCCCTTTCTCTCTTCCCCCCATTCCTACCTCTCTCTCTTCCACTCCCCTCCCTCCTCCCTTCCCCTCCCTTCGACTCCACTCCCTGCCTCCCTTTCACTCCCTCCCTCTCTCACTTCCAGTCCCCTCCCCTCACCCTCTCTCCCTTCCACCCTCCCTCCCGCCCCCCACTTCCACTCCCCTCCTCTCCTCCACTCTCTCTTCCACTGCCCTCCCCTCCCCTCCCCTTCCGTCCCTTTCACTCCTCTTCCCTTCCCCTACCCCTCCCTTCCATTCACGTTCCCTTCCTCTACCCCTTGCTCCCTCACTTCCACACTCCTCGTTCTCCCTTCCTCTCATCCACTCCCCTCCCCTCACACTCCATTCTTCCTTTCCACCCCACTCCTTCCTCCCCCAGTTGAATATTGAAAGACCACTTTTAAGAACATTTTGAATTTTTGACGCGTCTATCTTCTTTAATACATTCCAGTGTTCTGACAACTTGTAAACTTAGTCTTTACCGTTTGGGAAACTTTACTGTTTGCCTAATTTTATCTTCAATGTCAACAGCCCCAGCTTCTCTGGTCCTGCCACCAAATGGAGTGCATAACTTGCTTAATCTTGTGTGTATAACGAATTTTATGAAAAAGACTTCAAATTCTGTCTCGTCAGTATTCTGTTACTTCATTACAGCTCACTGGTTTACTGAAGATCTTGTTCCATTGCAGTGTTCTTTAGTCCAATTTGTAGAAGATTAGTGAAGCGCTTGTGCGATGACTTGAGTTTACATCCAGTACATCATAGCACAACAAACTTGCATAGTATAACTATGTCTTAGATTATAGTTATAGGAAACATTAGATCTGATTACAGGAATACTGAACACAAAACAATATCTGAACTGCATAATTAGCAATTTGGATTTTCTAGAAGTTGTTGTCAAATAACAACTATGGTAGACCTCACATTAAGCTGGAAATTGATTTTAGTTCATATTTGTCAGTTCAATACTGTTTGTTCTGTGCTCAGTGTAGTATTTAATTCTATTAGCTGAACGTTTACATGCTGTCAGTTCAATACTGCCCACTTTACACTAATGCCTTAGAGACATTTCTCATTCTTTATCTTTCAACATTTCCCCTCTTCTTTTCATTAAATGTAAAGTAAACCTCGATTATCCGAATGAGACTGATTGATTTTGTTCAGATAATTGATCTGATCGTAAACAAATGGTCGTTTATGAGTGCCGATTATCGAACATTTCTGTTATCCGGCAATGCACTCCATAATGCCCTTTAACCAATAACTGAATGCTGAGTTGCCTAATGCCATTTATGGGACCTTGAGATTTTGTTTGGATAATCAGAAATTTGGATAAATCATGTTCAGATAATCAGGATTGTACTGTACATTTATTGCTCCAGCCTTCTAACTTTCTGAGCACACTAAAGTACTGACTTTTGAATATGTTGTGACATTTTTGCAACATTGAGTTATTGATCCCTCTTAATATGAAGATCAGCCTTGAACAGAATTGAATTTCAATGACTTTCAGACCAATCTTTTTTTCCCTGTACCTTATGTTCCAATTATTTGTCTTGTTTTCTAAATAATATTACACATGCACTGATTTGTTTAGGGCAGTTTTCCCTTGAGTGTTACTGCTGAGTTCTAATACTACTTGATTCAACTGAAACTTTGTTATTTGGGGAAAATGAAGATTATAGCAAAATAGTTTGCTTGAAAAAATAACTGCTAATAATTTATGAGAACATCCTGATTCTGTTTGCATTTTTTAAGAATGTTTTCACAGGATAAGCCAAATTAGTAATTTTATTTTGGAAAATATAAACTGACAGTTTCAAAGATTGATCTTGGGCATGTAATCTATGCTGTATATGTCTCAAGTTCCTGTACTTCCTATCTAACTACTGTTGGCTTATTAGTATAATTCCTACCTACCAATGTCTTCCTGAACCTTCTCCTAGTCGAGAGTGTGATGCTGGAAAAGCACAGCAGGTCAGGCAGCATCTGAGGAGCAGAAGAATCGACGTTTTGAGCATAAGCCCTTCATCAGGCAACGTATGCCCAAAACGTCGATTCTTCTGCTCCTCTGATGTTGCCTGACCTGTGCTTTTCCAGCACCGCACTCTACTCTGATCTCCAGCATCTGCAGTCCTCACTTTCTCCTGTGTCTTCTCTACATATTGTACTGTTTTCCCCCACTGGACTCTGAGTGCAGAAGTTTGAATTTTAACACTTAAATATTATATTTTGGACTGGGGTAAAGTGTTCCCTACTGATGAGGGAGAGAGGCGAGAAATGGTAGAAATGAGTTTCTCCATTTTTGCTGCGTGTTGTGAATTGGGTGGCATTCTAATTTTGTCATTTTTCTTTCATGTTTCAAGTTCTCCCAGCACCTTTTAAAATTTTTATTTTGCTGTGCACTGATTTTGGAATTTTACAGGTATTAGCTACCTCTGACAAATTATTTGACTGACCACCACTTTTGAGTGCGTGGTGAATATTGGTGAGCTGTGTATTTGTAGGGGTATTACAGTTGAGACTGATTTCTGTTTGGGTGTTGGCAGTAACTAGTGCTCTCTTGAATAATGTAGTTGTGGGTTGAAATCATACTGTAAGATGTGCACAAAAATTAAAACTGTCACTCCTCTGCAGTAACCAAAAGAGAATGCTGGAAAATCTCAGCTGGAAAATCTCAGAAAAGAGCTGATGTTTAGAGCCTAAGTGACCCTTTGACAAAGGGTCAGTTAGACTCGAAACGTCAGCTTTTTTCTCTCCTTACAGATGCTGCTAGACCTGCTGAGATTTTCCAGCATTTTCTCTTTTGGATTCAAATTCCAGCATCTGCAGTAATTTGCTTTTACTCCTCTGCAGTAGTTTTGAATTATTGAATATGTTGGCATTCAGACTAGATTTAAATGTAAAATGTACCACCTTGCCAGCCCCCAGATCAGGTTGAAGCAGTGGTTTCCACAACGCAATTTTGAAGAAGTACTGGGAAGTTATCACTGGTGTTGTAACAAATATTCATCCCTTGACTGATATCACAAAATATCAGGTTATTCAGTCAGTACTCCATTTATTATGGAAGGTTTCTGTGCGTAAATAGACTGCTGTGTTACTTATGTTTCAGCAATGCCTACAGTCATAAGGCACTTGAGTTGTCTGGAAGTCATTGAAAGCTGCTATAAGAATCCAAAAGATCCATTTTCTAGATATCTGATAGCTACATTTATTGCTTATAACAGTGCTCATTAAGAACACTTGGATCTCCAAGTGTTTTAATATTCTTGTTGACTCAATCGCAATTGTAAAACTACCCGAGGAGCCATTCCAGTTTTGGGTTATATCACCAAGCTTGAATTCATTTTTTCAAGTTATTTGATTGCTTCTTAACAATCCTGCATTCACATAAAGGTTATAGAGTATTACTGCTATTTTTGCATAAACTAATAAACTTTGTATTGGTAAATCTTGAAAGTAATGTGCTTGAGCTCATGAATTACATTCTGCAAATATTTGAAGAAGTAACAAAGAAGATTGATGAGGGTAGAGCAGTAGATTTGATCTATATGGACTTCAGTAAGGCGTTTGACAAGGTTCCCCATGAGAGACTGATTAGCAAGGTTAGATCTCATGGAATACAGGGAGAACTAGCCATTTGGATACAGAACTAGCTCAAAGATAGAAGACGGAGGGTGGTGGTGGAGGGTTGTTTTTCAGACTGGAGGCCTTTGATCAGTGGAGTGCCACAAGGATCGGTGCTGGGCCATCTACTTTTTGTCATTTACATAAATGATTTGGATGCGAGCATAAGAGGTACAGTTAGTAAGTTAGCAGATGACACCAAAATTGGAGGTGTAGTGGACAGCGAAGAGGGTTACCTCAGATTACAACAGGATCTGGACCAGATGGGCCAATGGGCTGAGAAGTGGCAGATGGAGTTTAATTCAGATAAATGCGAGGTGCTGCATTTTGGGAAAGCAAATCTTAGCCTGACTTATACACTTAATCGCAAGGTCCTAGGGAGTGTTGCTGAACAAAGAGACCTTGGAGTGCAGGTTCATAGCTCCTTGAAAGTGGAGTCACAGGTAGATAGGATAGTGAAGAAGGTGTTTGGTATGCTTTCGTTTATTGGTCAGAGTATTGAGTACAGGAGTTGGGAGGTCATGTTGCGGCTGTACAGGACATTGGTTAGGCCACTGTTGGAATATTGTGTGCATTTCTGGTCTCCTTTCTGTGAGAAACATGTTGTGAAACTTGAAAAGATTCAAAAAAGATTTACAAGGATGTTGCCAGGGTTGGAGGATCTGAGCTACAGGGAGAGGCTGAACAGGCTGGGGCTGTTTTCCCTGGAGCGTTGGAGGCTGAGGGGTGACCTTATAGAGGTTTACAAAATTATGAGAGGCATGGATAGGATAAATAGACAAAGTCTTTTCCCTGGGGTCGGGGAGTCCAGAACTAAGGGCATAGGTTTAGGGTGAGAGGGGAAAGATATAAAAGAGACCTAAGGGGCAACTTTTTCACGCAGAGAGTGGTACGTGTATGGAATGAGCTGCCAGAGAAAGTGGTGGAGGCTGGTACAATTGCAACATTTAAGAGGCATTTGGATGGGTATATGAATAGGAAGGGTTTGGAGGGATATGGGCAGGGTGCTGGCAAGTGGGACTAGATTGGGTTGGGATATCTGGTCGGCATGGACGTGTTGGACCGAAGGGTCTGTTTCCATGCTGTTCATCTCTATGACTCTCTATGACTCTATACTTTTAAAATATAATGCAACCAAAATCTGTAAAATTATTAAAGCATTTTGCACTCATTCGTTATGAATCCAGTTTTTGATTCCAGCTTTGCTGTTGGTGAATAATTTCATATTTTCACTTTTCTATTGCAGAAATAGATACTAAATCGGTCCTAATCAGCAATCTACATCAAAATGACAGTTTGACTCCTATGACTTCTACAATTACCCAGGGATGCTGTGACATAGCAAGTGTGAATGATACCATGAGTAAGGTAATGTTCTTGTGTCCATTTCAAAGTTGGTTTGTAGAAATTGAGTAGTGTGTTAACTATTTTGCACCCCTTTGTTTAGTGATAGTGCAGATTATGTGAATGCCTTCCACCTGTTTGTTGTTCATGGAATCCCACAACTCAGGAAGAATGTATTCCCCTTTGAATGGTGTACAGTGCAGATTCCCCAGATTGACACTAGGGTGGAAAAGAGATATTTCCTTCCATAGTAGTTAGACACTTGAAATCTGGTAGATAGAGGCAAACAATCCATTCTGATGTCACACTTCAGATCAAGAGCTGAAATCATAAAATTAGATTTGAACTCTTTGGGTACAATAGACACCACTTCACAAAATATTGGTGAAAATCTGGAACAAAGTTCCAGATCTAACCCCCACCACCAAAAAAGGCCGTTAAGGCTAGGAATTGCATACAAGTTTGGTATTAGGTCAGGGCTATTGGACTTCATTAATTTTAAATCATTGCAATTCCTTGATGGACTATGAAATTTTCTGATTCTAGCCAAAGGGAGGAAATTTTGACCCATTGTAACTGTGTCGGCTCCTGGAGGAACTAACCATTTTCATAACCTTCCAAATATTTATCTTTAAAAATCTGTTCTTCTATTTTATTTGATTAGGCATTTAATTACCAAACAGTCATTGTATAAAAAAGTAAATTCTTTGTCTTTCCCTTCATTCATTTGCTGCTGATGCTGCTGCTGCCTTTTAGTTATGGGCTGCTAAATAGAGCAATTGGTTTTCCTGTATTTACTTTATTAAAGTGCTACATAATTTTGAATACTTATCAGATGTCCTCTTACACTTGTCCGTTTTAAGAAAGAGTCAAGTTTCCCCAAAGAAGGGCTTATGCCCAAAATGTTCGATTCTCCTGCTCCTCGGATGCTGCCTGGTCTGCTGTGTTTTTCCAGCACCACATTTTTCAACTCTGGTACTCCAGCATCTGCAGTCCTCACCTTTCTCCTAAAACCTCTCCTTGCCAAGCTGGTACTGTGAATCTTTGTATTTGCCCTATCATCTTGGCATCACCCTTAAGTAGGATATGCAAACTTAAAGCACCACTCTAATAGGAATTTAATCAATGATCTGTTTTAATTTAGTAATTAGCCCTTTGGTTTTGTTCTGTGTTCTGATTTTTTTATTGCAAATTCTACTCTGGTTGCTGTAATCCTTATTCATACCATGTGCTATGCCATGTTTGCAGTACTTTTGTCAATATTGGCAGTGGTGTGCTTCGCAGTTACCTGACTATAAGATTGATTGATTGGTATGTAGGACACAATTCTCAGTAAGTCACTGAAGTATATCTGCCTGGGTCTGCACTTTCTATTTCCCCATAGGGGAAGTGAATCTGAGAGCTAATTGATGAAAGAACCTCCTGCACATTTCCTTTCATCTAATCAGTAGCGAAAAATACTTTAGAAGTGTCTGTTTCCGTACTGTATGACTCTGACCCTATAAGAGGTGAAAAAGAAACAGGAAGAACAGACTAAAGAAAACAGTGTGCAACTTCTTGTTTCTTCAGTTGAAAATAATTTGAATCCAAAATTTGAAATCTGATTAGATTTTCCTTTGTTTCATTTTTATTTAAGGGTGTAAATCAGGAGATGAAGTATGAGAAGGAATCATTTGAAGAGTGTCCTATGTGTCCACATATGAGGTATGTCATTCAGGTACTGCTGTAGTACCAACAAGTTATGATGGTTTTCAAAGGTCCATTTCTTACATTTATTTACAGTGGCTAGTTTATTTTTCTGGGACTATAATTTTAGAACTTCTCAAATTTCTTACACGTTTAATTTGGCCACCTGTTGGTTTCAACATCTAAGAACAGGTCTACTTTGCACTTAGCTGATGTAGTTGCCTTTCTAGCCCCTGTTTCTGTTCTTTGCCTGCATTGGTAATTGGGATGCAAAGCCTGATTTCAGATAGGTAGATGATCTACTGATAACTGATGTACCATGCCAAATGTGTACCATATATTTTTCTGAGTAATGTAATTTATTTATTTTGGATTACTGCTGTGACTTCTGGAGAATGACTGAAAGGACATTGGAAGAGGTGAAATGAAATTGAATGCTGAGCTGGCTGAGAAGAGGACCCAGTGTAAATTGAGGTTGACAATTTGTATGCCTCAGCCCACTGTCTTCCTCTGCAGCTAATGTGGATGATTGCCACACCTGGCAGTGCTTAACACAGCTTGTGCTATGGTGCTCAAGTCCTTCATCTCAAATGAAGGAAGAGTGCCTCCAACTTTGCAAAGTGTGACATCTTCTGTTTTCTGTATATTTGTCAACACAAGGTCTTTTCAAGACACAGAACTGAAACTTGTATTCATAGCTATCTGTATATGCAGTCTGGAGGAATCTTTGCAGACTGCAGTGTTCCTTTTATTTTTCAGTTCCATTTTGTTTTTGCAACTAATCACTGTTACAGAAGTCTGAGATAATTATGATGTAATTTTCACTGACTCAGATTTCAACCTTTTGTCTCCTCTAAAAAGGTTTGATCCTGCAAGTGAAATTGCCCAAGCTGATCTGCTGAAGTCACTGAACGATTCCACAATGACACTTGTGCTCCCTTTCTCCTGCGTTTCATATACTACCAGTAATTATGACTTTGCTGCACATCTGTCTGGAATGATTAACCAAGCTGCATTGAAGCTACATAGCAATAGAGCACTAATTAATTGCCAAGGGAACCCTGATGACCATTCTGCAATCTTCCGTTCTGAAGCTGGCTATTTTGAAATGGGGCTAGATCAAGGTGACACTAATTTTGAATGTAACTCAGGCAATGATCTGGCTAATGTTTCTGCTGATAGCGAAGCTGAGATCAGTAAGGTGTTAAAAGTACTATGGGCACTTTGTATTCAGGTAGATAAGGGATTAAGATTGTATGCATCTTGCATTGTGTTAACTGACAATATTGTAGCTGTACTTCAGATTCCCCAACATGAATTCTTGGGGAATATGCAAAGTGCTTTATCTCAAATGCAAATGGTATCCTGTTTTCCCTGTTCAGAAATTTTGGAAATAGACTTTGAAGTGCCAGAAATGTGTCTTTTATTGAAGATGAAGTCCCATGGTTGTTTTTTTTTCATCTCTGATTCCCAGAATCTGAAAGATTTCTACATGTATTTAAAATCTGTTCTGTATCAACAATCAGAGTCTATTTCAAAGTTGCCTATGCTTGATTATGAGGGACCGCTTCTAAAAGACTTCATTCTTCAGCTTCTGCAACGTCAGCAGTTTTCATTGAATGATACTGAAATTAAAGGTAGTTTTGCTGCATATGTTTTGATCAGCGATAGCCTCATACTGCAGGATCAGTTTGAAGTGTTGAATCCGTCTCTTCCACGTATGGATGAGGTCAGTTGCACTAAGCCGAAGTCTAAGAACTCTCTATATTCTGAAATCTGTTCACTAATTCTTCCAGGGAAAGAAGAGAGTCTCAAGCCTCTGTACATACCGTGTCTGCTGTTTTTGACAGCTCAGAATCTTTATTTTGTAAGGATAGATTTTTGTGTAGCAGCTGAAAGGAATCCTAATTCTGAAAAGGAGGTTGTAAGATGGCCATTTAAATTGAACAGAGTTCCACTGGCTACATTGCTTTTAAATCAAAAACAGAGATCCCATGCTGTTGAAACGGTTGCATTTTCGGATGGCCATGTGCTTGAATTCTTGATTGGATACCAACTTGCAACTGCAGTTTTTGTGCTGCCTCATGAGAAATTCCACTTCTTACGACTGTTCAGTCAACTGAGAGCAAGCCTTCAGGGTGTCAAGTCGATCGTGATACATAGAGCTTCTCCAGATCACAGCTGCTTGGAAAAACGTTCTGCAGATACTATGAGTCAATCTCCAGAAACCAAAAGGTAATAACAAGACAACGTATGGTTGGTTGCTCAATCTAAAATGAGTTTCATAAGGGAGATAATCTAAAGTAAAATATCTGAAAGAGTCGCCTCCACCTCTTCCCATTCTGCAACCAACATGTTTTTGCATATAGGAAGGTAGGAGTAGTTGTCCTGGGGATCTTTTGATTGATATTGATTAATTTGTATGATTTGTTAATGATAAATTGTGAATATGCTCATTCTGCTTTGGAAGTGGAATGTTTCCCTCGCTGCCTGGTGAACTTGAGTTTTGATAGCAGTGTTAGGTGCTTGTATAAAATCTATCAAATTTAATGCATACGTTATACTTTAATACAAGGTTTTAACTTCTGAGTTGGAAATGAAATTTGACTTATAGCCAGCAAGTGTTAAAGTAGCTGTCCAAGAATGATCTCTATGTGGCTGTTGATCAAGTAATTGATGAGTAGAATCCTTTTATAGAAGCTTTTGCTGTTCCATGATTTGAAAATTTGGTTTAAACCCAAAGCTTTAAACTAAAAGAACTGTGGATGTTGGAAATACGAAACAAAAACAGATATGGCTGCAAAATCTCAGCCAGTCTTGTAGCATCTGTGGAGAGAAGTCATTGTTAACATTTTGGGTCCAGTGATACTACTTCAGAAGAGATTTGCTAAGATTTTCCAGCCATTTCTGTTTTTGTAACTGAAGACTTTGTGTGTTCTGGTGTTGAGTGAGGTAACATGATTGATAACACCACTTCAATTTAGATAATCTTTTTTGATGGCTGAAAGCTGTCTTAGTTTCATGCTTGTTTAGCTCTGTATTTAAAACACTAAAGCTTCCATCATGTACCTTTTTTCCATTAATAATTTAATTGGGTCCTCTAAGTTAATAACCACAGCAAACTATATAAACAATGCATGCAGACACTTCATGAAAATGGTTTCTAGCAAGCTTAACAGACTGGAAAATTTGCATTGAAATTTAGAATGATTAAGTATTGCAACATAGAAATTGGCCAATTGCCAATCATATACTGCTAACGTCCTGTTCTGATTGAAACATAGGCAAAACAGCTAAACTCAAATGAGATGAGAGTGACTGCCCTTGACATTAAAATAACAATTGCTAGAATGTTGCATCCAGGAACAGCAGCAGAACTGGGGCAACCTCTCCACTGATTGTAGTAACACGTGACATGAAGAAGGATATGATTGTTGGTTAGTCAGCTCCTTCCCGGAGCATCATTAGAGGAGATTCTCAGGATAGTGTTCTAGAATCAGCCGTCGTCAGGTGCTTCATTCATGACTTTTTTGGGAATTGGGAATGTTTGCACAGTGTTCAGCACAATTCATGACAACTCTGATACTGAAGCAATCCATTGCAATGTGGAACAAGACTTTAACCAAGCTGCTTACCATTCTGACTTGGAAATTTATTGCCAGGTTCCTTTTAATGTTGTTGGGTCAAATACTGGAATTCCCTCCCTTGCTGCATTGTGATTCTACAGCAGATGGACTGCAATGGTTCAACAAGGCAGCTTACCACCACCTTCTTGAGGGCACTTAGGGAAAGGCAGTAAATGCTAGCCCAGTCAGTGATGTGCACACTCATAAATACAGAAGAACCTCGATTATCCGAAGGACATGGATGGGGAGTATTTTGTTCAGTTAATCGAATGCCAGATAACATAGTTTAGCCAAGCATTTGGACCTTGTGATCTTGCCAGATAATCTGATATTCGGATAATCGAGGTTCCTCTCTGTAAATCATTTTTAACTAAAGACCTGGACAGCATCCGGTCTTGGGGTGATGAGAGGCAAATAGCATTTGTGCCAATCAAATGCGAGACCAGAACCATGTTCAAAAAGAGGAATCTAATTATCGCTTTTGACAATCAGTGCCATTGTCATTGCTGAACCTCCCACTATCAACATTGAGTTACCATTGACCAGATGCTGAACTGGATCGAACATATAAATATCACAGCTACAAGACCAGATCTGAGCTTAGGAATTCTGCACTGTTATTCACTTCATCCATTTAACTGTATTCCCAAAGTGTGTTCACCATCAGCAAAGCACCAAGCAATGTGAAATGAAATATCCTCCACTTGCTTGGTGAGTGCAACTCCAATAGCATTCTCTGGAAGCTCAATACCCTTCAGGGCAAAACAACCTGCATGATTGCCTTCCCATTTGCTCCTTTTAAAATCTTTCATTGGCACAAGGTGGTAACAGTATTTATCCTTCAGTTGCATCTTTTAAACTGATGACCTGTACCACCTCAAAGGACAAGGGCAGCATGAGCATGAGAGCACTGCCACCTAGAAGTCTCTCTCCAAGCTCCCCAGTATCCTAATTTGGAACTTACCCCATTTCTTTACTTCACTGGGTCAAAATCCTTTGAATTGTTTCCTAACAGCACTGGGTGCACCTACCTGCAGTGAACTGCAATAGTTCAAGAAGGTGTCTCACAATCACCTACTCTGGGGCAATAAATTTTGACTTAGCTAGTAACACCCACATCCTGTGAAGAAAAAAAGGAAGTCACTGCATTAACGGCAGTTTGTGACAGAATTTGTCAGCTTTTTAGTGTGAAGAAACTTTTCCTAATCTCCAAAGAAATATTTTTATTTTATCTTGAACTTACGCCTATTTGTTAACACCTTGCTGACTATAGGAAATAGCTTAATTCATAATTATCATCCTTTTTTTTAAACTAGATTTTCCTAAAGCTTTCTCTGCCTCAACAGTGAGTCTCACAGTGACTCTCATAGTGAGTGACATGGGGGTGAAGGAGTGGCGAAACGCCTCGGGGTCAAACTATAAACTCATCAGTCCTGCTAAGACATGGGAGATTATTCCTGTGCCTTGTACATTGGTTCTATGTTCACCCTACAGTAGAATGGCCATTGACTCTTCAGTATATTCCAGTTATAGTCTAATCAAGATCTTGTCTGTTTGAATTACCTTTGTATTTATGCAAAATGCAATTTTGAAGGAATGATAACATTATTTCTGCCTCTGCATTAAAATGGACTGCTGAAGATCATCACACATAAGGTTACCCCATTTTTTGATGTATACCTCTGTACTTGGTTTATAAGTTGATGATTCCCTCAAGTCTTTAAGATGACATTTTCATCAGATTATTTTACAGATTTGGGGTGCACAGGATTAAGCAACTTTGTTGTCACAAGAATTTAAAATACACCCAGCACACGGAGCACTGCGCATGGTGACTGCCACATTATGTGGTAATAAAAGTTTAAATAATTTAGGCTAGGAAGTAGGTTGAGAAAACAAGTGTTTGGAGCCTACTATTCTGTTGCACACAGACATTTGGTTTCCATTATTTTTTCCTGTCTCGATATCATCATCCAGTTAATTACATTTCCTGTAACATGTATTCCTTTTTAAGCCTCCATATTTTCTGTTTTTATACAGCAACCAAACAAACACCAGGTCGAAGCTGAATCTTTCTCTGCTGTATCCTTCAGAGGCACTGCTGCAAAAACTAACTGAAGAAAACCAGTGTCCCTTTTATCTTTCTGCTTCCCAGTCTCTCTCGCATCTGGCAGGATTGAAAGGAAGAGCCATTGTGGAATATTTTCACAATAGTGTAGCTGAGGTAATCTATATAACATGGTTAGGATGCATACATGTCGATATCCTCATTGCTTCAGCCATCATAGATGAGGTCATTTGGATATAATAGTGGTGGCAAGCCTTTTAACTGCAATGCTAATCTTCAATGGCTTGTTATCCCTTACTTGAGGGAGGCTTTGACCACATGAAAATAGCACTGTGTGTATGAGTATTTTCAGAATTGCCTTACCCATATCTTACCTTATTTGTCTTCACTGTCTTGTAGGGGAATTGTAGATAATTGTTAGATATCATAAAATCATGTCTAGAATCATAGACTGTCCTTCTCCTGCACTGTAACCCTTCAACCTTTGTGTTTTTACTAGCTCACCCAGGCAACTCGGGTGGTCTCACTCACCTATCCTTTCCCCATACCCCTGAACACTTCTTCTGTTTAGGTGTTTGTTGAATTCCTTTATGAAAGCCACAATTGATTCTATCTCTTGAAATTCATTTTCATGCCATCTGGCTCTTGACCATTCCACCAATGGGAATAGTTTCCCTCTACTCTGTGCAGGTCCATTGTGATTTTGAACAGCTGTATCAGTTCTCCTCTCAACCTTCTCTCCTGTAAAAAGAATAACCCCTGCTTTTCCAAGCTATACATTTGTGGCTGAAATTCCACATCCCTGGAACTATCCATGTAAATCTTTTTAGTATTCTATCTAATATCTCATATCTTTGCTGGCCTCAATTAGCAACACTAGTTAAATATGAGCTAGCATTTTATAAAGGTTCTCCTCAATTGTTTTGCTTTTGTATTCTGTATCTCTGTGTAGAAATTCCAAGACCCTTTATGCCTATTTAACTGCTTTCTCAACTTGCCCTGTCGCTTTAATGATTATTACTCCCAGGTGTCTCTGTTTTTGTAACCCCTTTAGAATTGTACTCTGTTTTATTCTGCTGCTTCTCATTAATCCCATCAAATTATATTTCTGAACATTAAAGTTCACCTTTTAGATATACACCCATTTTACCGAGAATCTGTGTTCTCTTGATATCTTCATTATTTATAGTAATACTAAGTGATGTGCCATCTGCCCTGTACATCCAAGTCTATATCATTAATATGTCAATAAAAGTGGTTATGGAACCGAACACCGGAATCCCCACTGCATATCTTCCTCCAGTCTGAGAAACATGTTTATTTCTTGACACTTGACAAATTTATAATCACGCTATCATTATGACTTTTATTTCATAGCTTTATATTGGTTGGGAAGCATTAGAACATGCCTTTTGGAAATCCAAATCATTACCATCACCAAATTGAACCATATTATCCACAACTTGTACTGTCATCTCATCAGAAAACTATAATGGTTAGTTAAACATGATTTGCCTTTAATAAATCTATGCTGGCTTTCCTTAATTGACCCACAATTGTCCAAGTGACTGGTTTCATTGTAAGTATAATCATTGCTACATTTTCTGCAATCAAGGATAACCTGACTGATCTGTTGTTGATGAGTTTATCCTTTAACTAAGTGTGCGAAATTTAAGATTCTTCAGTGCTCTGGCACCACCTCTCTATTGGAAAATGATTTGATGGCAGCATAGTGGCTCAGTGGTTAGTACTGCTGCTTCACAGTGACAGGGACCTGGATTTGATTCCACCCTTGGGCAACTGTATGGAATTTGCACATTCTCCCCATGTCTGCATTAGGTTTTTCTGGGTGCTCAACTTCCCTCCCATAGTCTAAAGCTGTGCAGCTTTGGTGAATTGGCCATGGGAAATGTAGGGTTACAGGGATAGGATTAGGGAGTGGGTCTGGGTGGGCTGCTCTTTAGAGGTTCAGTGTGGAATTGATAGGTTGAATGGCGTGCTCCCACATTAGGAATTCTATGTTTCTATGATGCTGTTGGCCAGTGTCATCCTTGCTTAAGCTAGTAACTGCTGGTGCAACTTCTGTAGTCCTGATGACCTGGTAATTTTGAGAACAGCCAGCCTTTCTAATATCTTCTGTTCAGTCGATGTTTAGTACATTAATAATGTCCTGTCTCATAATGACTTCAGCAGTATCCTCTTTCTTTCAAGACAGATGCAAGGTACCAATTTAGTACCTCAGACATGTACTTTTTTGGCCCCTAATCAATTCCACCCCTTACTACCCATTACCATTTATATAGCTGTGGATGTCTATCTTATTTCCTTTTTCACTTCCTTTGTTAATGTTCTATGTTCAGCTTCATGCTTAATTGTATTTATCAACCTGAGATTTGTCATATGCAACCTTTTTCTGCTTCATTTCACTTTTTGTTTGGTCATTCTGGGTGCTCTGGTTTGTTTATCTTGCCTTTCTTAACTTCAACCATCTCGTTTTCACAAGCACTTTAATTTCTATGTGCCAATTGGATGTGCTAGGAATTGCTTTTCCTGTCACTTGTCTGTCTGCATAGTAAGCTTCCAATTTGTTTGTTTATTTGACTCATTTTGATGTCGGAGTTAATTTTGTCAAATTTGTGGTCACATTTTTAGAATGATCTTCAGTGAATGTGCATTTGTTGCTGATGTACTTGTATTGTTTGCTCAGGACTCAAATTTCCTTCTCTCAGCAATTTGTCTTGGCTTTTTTTTGCTCTTTTTTACTTGATGTCCAAGTATTTGATCCTAGTTTACTATAAATTTGTTCTTCTGGAATTTAATGATCATTTGGACCAACAACTGATGTAGGGACCCGGGTTTGAATCCCTATCACAGCAGATGGTGGAACTTGAATTCAATAAAAAAAACAAAAATCAAGAGTCTATAGATGACCGTGAAACCATGTCGATTGTCAGAAAAACCCATCTGGTTCGCTAATGTCCTTTAGGGAGGGACATTGCCTTTCTTGCCTGCTCTGGCCACAGCAATGTGGTGGACTCTTAACTCCCCTCTGGGAAATTATAGATGGGCTATAAATGCTGCCTAGCCAGTGACACTCCCATCTTGTGAATGAATTAAAAAATACAGTAGGTCTATTATATGAAAGGATAAAGTATTTTCAAACTGAACTGATGGCTAAAAGCAGAATTAGATTACTTACAGTGTGGAAACAGGCCCTTCGGCTCAACAAGTCCACACCGACCCGCCGAAGCGCAACCCACCCATACCCTACATTTACCCCTTGCCTAACACTATGGGCAATTTAGCATGGCCAATTCACCTGACCCGCACATCTTTGGACTGTGGGAGGAAACCAGAGCACCCGGAGGAAACCCACGCAGACACGGGGAGAACGTGCAAACTCCACACAGTCAGTCGCCTGAGTCGGGAATTGAACCCGGGTCTCAGGCGCTGTGAGACAGCAGTGCTAACCACTGTGCCACCGTGCCGCCTAATTGGTTGAACAGTTTTTTTTATCATACCTTTTTAGATGCTTTCTTTTCTTTTTCCTCTATTTCACAATTTTTTCTTCACTATGCTGTTGCAGGTTGAGAATGAGGAGCTGAAACATTTAACTTGGTCTTCGGTTGTATTTTATAAATGTTCTGAGCTTGAGGTGACTGCCTGCATAATGCTCTCAACCAAAGCATTATATTTTGTGTTGGATGATACCATCATTCAGCTTGCTGATCAATCTGGTAGGATTAATTGATTGTGTTTATTGAAATACCACATACCTCATGTAGTAGCAATTATCTTCAATTCCTGTTTATTGCACGTATGAGTTTTGTTGTTTGATTTTAGAACGTGAAAATGTCATTTGGGTCTTAAGTAATGCGCACCTAAGAATACTGTTGATCACAAATGGGATGGAATCACTTGGCTCATTTAATCTGAATACCTTGAAGTAATGCTGAGAGTAATGCCAATAATAAATTTTAAAAGGAAATTGGGCATAAATTTGGAAAGGAAAAATTTGTAAGGCCAGGAGAAAGAGTGGGAGTAGTTTGTCATTTATTCATAGGATTTGAGCATTGCTCAGTCAGCATTTATTACACATCCCTGATAACCCTTGAAAGTGATAGTAAGTTGCTGTCTTGATTTTCTGCAGTCTATTTGGTCTAGTATACCTATAGTGCTGCTGAGAGGGAGCTCTAGGACTTTGACCCAGCAATTATAAAGGAATGGTGATAGTTCCAAGTCAGGGTAGTTGCCGGCTTTCAGGGGAACTAGTAGGTAGTGGTGTTCCCATGTACCTGCTGTCCTTGTCCTTCTAGATGGTAGAGATTGCAGATTTGGAAAACATTTTTGGAAGAGCCTGGGTGAGTTATTGTGTGCATCTTCTGGATGTTGCACATTGCTGCCACTATGCTTTAGTGTGAGATAGGATGCTCGTCAAATGGGCAACTTTTGTCCTGAATGTTATCAATCTACTTACGTTGCTGCATCGCACTCATCCAATAAGTGGAGCATATTTCATCACACTCCTGCGTTGTGCTTTGCAGATGGTGCACAGGCTTTGAGTTACTTGTTGCAGAATTCCAAGTATCTAACTTGCTGTTGTAGCCATAATATTCTTTCGTGGGTAGTCCAGTTCATTTTCTGTGAGGTGTTGAATAGCTCTTTCAAAGATCTGGCATGGGCGTTGTGGGACAAAGTATCTTTTGCCGTCACGTATGCTCCTGTGATATTTGTATTGCAATTGGAATTGAGAAACTATGGAAGTATTTGACGTAAAAGTACCTTTTCTCAGCTTTTAGCATGAAAGCTATACTGCAGGGAGGTTTGGGAGAGTGCCCAAGAGTGGACCTGGGAAGAGTAGGGTGAGATTAAACCATTCACCTGACATCCGTGCACTGCGTAGGTTGGAAATGATCAAATAATGCAAGTTACAAAAACATTGGTATTTTCTTCCTTTTAAACTAAAACCAGTTTTTAGCACCATTGGCTTACTTGAGTATTCATATCACGTAGAGGAGTTGTGCATTTAACGTTGTTTTGTAATTATTATAAGTAGATTGGAGAGTTTCATTGATAAATAATAAATTAGTGCCTTCTGAATCTTGTGCCAGCTTTACCTTAAGGAGAGTAAAACTGTTGCTTTTTGGACCTCTGTCTTGGCAATCCAGATTAAGTTGGGGATATAAAGTGAATAAATATATTTGAATATATTAAGATTGCAGTAAAATTTAATGACCTGTTTTCATAAATTTTTATTAGGATGTTGGGATGAGCAACAATCTTTCGACTCTGAAAATACCTGCCTACTGCTTTCCTTCTGCTTTGTCCTAAAACTAAATGATCTGCAGTCTGTGCATGTAGGACTTTTTGATCAGTATTTTCGCATCACTGGTAAGTCAATCCACATTTTCAGTCAGTGGTTCAGTCTTGCTAATATCTAGAAAATATCTAATCTTACATTGTTATAAAAAGGGACAGTGGTAAACTTCAGATGTATTTCTTAAAAATCTGTACACATTTTGGCAAAATGATGCATTGCTGATAGATGTCAGCCAGCACTCTTGGAGTTTTAATGCTGATATGAAGTATGGAGTTTCTCCTTGTCTAATAAAGTTCAGTCCTTTTTTAAACAATTTCCTTCATCTTGTTAATCTTACAGCACAGGAGGCAATTCAGCCCATCATGTCTTAGCCAGCTCTTTGAGAAAGCTATCAGACTCATTCCATACCTCTGCTCCTTCCCCATCTATCAATCCATCACTTTGTCAGGTAGTTCCTTCCAGATCAAAAAAAAAGTCTCCCTGTTCTCTTCATCTTCCTTCTAGTTATTTTGCTAATTATCTTAAATTTGTGTTCTAATTATTTATCTTTCCTCCAATGGAAATTGTTTATCCTTTTTCCTTCTGTATCCAAATCCTTCATAATTTTACTAGTAATTCTCTGACTAAAATTTCTGCTTTAAATGACTTTACTCCTGTCACGTAATTGCTCCCTCATCCCTGGTCACTCTCCTCTATAATTTGTTACTGCAGCCTTTGAGTACTACAGTGTATGATGGTACCAAAGTTGACTGTGTATGATATTTATATCCATTCTTAGTTTATAATTTTTGTAGAACAGATCAGATTCCCAGTTAATGCACATTTTTGTCAAATTCTTTTTGAAGAGTTGACCAATGTAATAAAATTATCAAGCTCATTTTAAGTGGAGAATTTGTGAATTTTCAAAAATCAGTATTGCAGCAATGTGTAAAGTTAATCTTTAATAAGATCTGTTGCCTGCAAGGTGTTAGAAAGGATTCTGAGGGATAGGATTTATGACCATCTGGAAGAGCATGGTTTGATTAAATGCAGTCAACACGGCTTTGTGAGGGGCAGGTCATGCCTCACAAACCTTATCGAGTTCTTTTGAGGATGTGACTAGAAAAGTTGATGAGGGTCGAGCTGTGGATGTGGTGTATATGGACTTCAGCAAGACATTTGATAAGGTTCCCCATGGTAGGCTCATTCAGAAGGTCAGGAGGAATGGGATACAGGGGAACTTAGCTGTCTGGATACAGAATTGGCTGGCCAACAGAAGACAGCGAATGGTAGTAGAATGAAAATATTCTGCCTGGAAGTCTGTGGTGAGTGGTGTTCCACAGGGCTCTGTCCTTGGGCCTCTACTGTTTGTAATTTTGTTAATGACTTGGATGAGGGGATTGAAGGATGGGTCAGCAAGTTTGCAGACGACAGAAAGATTAGAGGTTCGTTGACAGTATAGAGGGCTGTTATAGGTTGCAACGGGACATTGACAGGATGCAGAGATGGGCTGAGAGGTGGCAGATGGAGTTCAACCTGGATAAATGCGAGGTGATGCATTTTGGAAGGTCGAATGTGAAAGCTAAATACAGGTTTAAGGATAGGATTCTTGGCAGTGTGGAGGTACAGAGGGATTTTGGTGTGCAGGTACATAGATCCCTTAAAATGGCCATCCTTAAAAGGGCTCATGCCCGAAACATCGATTCTCCTGCTCCTTGGATGCTGCCTGACCTGCTGCGCTTTTCCGGCAACACATTTTCAGCTCTGATCTCCAGCATCTGCAGTCCTCATTTTCACCCAAGTGGACAGGGTTGTTAAGAAAGCATATGGTGTTTTGGCTTTCATTAACAGGGGTATTGAGTTTAAGAGTCGTGAGATCTTATTGCAGCTCTATAAGACTTTGGTTAGACTCTACTTGGAATACTGCATTCAGTTCTGGTCGCCCTATTACAGGAAAGATGTGGATGCTTTGGAGAGGGTTCAGAGGAGGTTTACCAGGATGCTGCCTGGGCTGGAGGGCTTATCTTATGAAGAGAGGTTGACTGAACTTGGATGTCTTTCGTTGGAGAAAACGAGGAGGAGAGGGGACCTAATTGAGATATACAGGATAATGAGAGGCATCGATAGTCTCTGGATAGCGACTCTATTTCCCAAGGCAGAAATGACTAACACGAGGGGTCATAGTTTTAAGCTGGTTGGAGGAAAGTATAGAGGGGATGTCAGAGGTGGGTTCTTTACACAGAGAGTTGTGAGAGCATGGAATGCATTACCAACAGCAGTTGTGGAAGCAAGGTCATTGGGGACATTTAAGAAACTACTGGACATGCATATGGTCGCAGAAATTTGAGGGTGCATACATGAGAATCAGTGGTCGGCACAACATCGTGGGCTGAAGGGCCTGTTCTGTGCTGTACTGTTCTACGTTCTAATAAATGTGCTTTGTCATCAAAGCACAGTCAGCTAACAAGTTAAAATTTTCCACTGTTTAAGATCTTTATTATTGGAAAAAGTGTTCTTCAGAATGAGGGAAAGCTGTACTACACTTAGGCAAACAATGCAGTTCTGGGGTGGCACAATGGCTCAGTGGTTAGAACTGCTACTTCAGTACCAGGGTCCCAGGTTCAATTCCAGTCTCAGGCCACTGTCTATGTGGAGTATGCACATTCTCCCCATGTCTGTGGGGTTTCCTCCAGGTGCTCCAGTTTCCTCCCACAGTCCAAAGATGTGCAGGTCCAGTGAAGTGGCCATGCTAAATTGCCCATCGTGTTAGGTCTATTAGTCAGGGAATGGCTCTGGATGGGTTACTCTTTGGAGCATCAGTGTGGTTATAGCTCCTATTTCTAGATCTGACAAATTCAACATTTTAAAAATATTGTTGCTTCACTGTATTTTTATAACTTTTGATCTAGGCCCATCTGCTGAGCACATTGTTGCTTGCCTGACCAGGGACAGCTATACCACACACAACTTTGTGCAGCAGTTAATGGCTGTTTTATCTTTGTTGGAACGGACACCTTCGCCAGAACCGGTAGAACTTGATTTCTATACAGAATTTGGAAAGAAAAGCACAGGTAATGTAAACTGGATTGTAAAATTTTGGGTGGTCTACCCTGAAGAGCTATTTAAAGGAAATTGTGCAACCACATCTTACCTAAAATCTGTAATTAGTCCTTTGGTTACACTTGCCCTTTTAGTGATTTGCACAATGGAAGATACTTGTTTATTTATGCATTAGTTTGTAGAATATTTTAAGAATGTGGTATATAGAAAAAAAAACCATGGCCTCTAACTGATTTTTCTTACCTGAATATTAAATGACTGCCGCAGTTTATAATACTGCCTGTTTAGGATTGTAATCAAGACCTTCAAACTGTCTATATATTCTTGATGTAAATTTTCTGATTGTTATTATCCTATCAGATTCCCTGCATATGATTCGTGCTCATAAAGACTGGCAGTGTGAACTGAATTTAGTGCATAAATCTGAAGATAATCATTCAATAAGTTCTCACCATTGTTAGATAATTCCCAGTATATTTTGGAGTTAAATGTTTTATTAGGTTCTGATTACAATTTATTGAATACACTGTCCATTCTACTACTAGTGCACATAAAGGATCTTAATTTGAGTGAACATTGTTATAGCTCCTATTTAACCCTTCCTTAAGGGAGATTCTCCTTAGAGTAAAAAGTGAGGTCTGCAGATGCTGGAGATCAGAGCTGAAAATTTGTTGCTGGTTAAAGCAGAGCAGGTCAGGCAGCATCCAAGGAACAAGAAATTTGACGTTTCAGGCCAGAGCCCTTCATCAGGAATCTGATGAAGGGCTCTGGCCCGAAACGTCGAATTTCCTGTTCCTTGGATGCTGCCTGACCTGCTGTGCTTTAACCAGCAACAAATTTTCAGCTCAGATTCTCTTTAGAGGCAACACCAAATAAAATTAAATATATTGGTTTGCAATTCAATTTATGTAAAATATGTTAATTTGCAAGGGCTGTTTGTAACCTGTATGCGTCTCTTCTGAACAGGTCAAATGGAAAATTATGAAATAGTCCACTCCAGGGTGAAATTCATTTACCCAAGTGAAGAAGAAGTTGGTGACTTGACTTATATAGTAGCAGAAAACATACAGGAATCAAATAACCTCCAGACATCGAACATACTTTTGTATGTTTTAGCATTTCAAGTAAAGTTTCTGGAGACGCCTTCTCATACTAGCAAAAGTTCTCTACATCCTAAAACCTTAATTTTGACTAGTTACGATATGCTTCTATTTGAAGAAGATTATGTCAGTTACCCATTGCCAGAATTTGCAAAGGAGCCTCCACAAAGGGATAAGTACAAATTAACTGATGCCAGGAGGATCCGCGATCTTGATCGCGTACTCATGGGTTATCAGACTTATCCACAGGCCATCACATTTGTGTTTGATGATGTGCAGAACCGTGACCTCTTAAGTGACATGATGCTTGACCATTTTGGACATCCACTTAATGCCTCTTCTGCAAATAAAAAATACCAGAGCAATGCCAGCAGTGAAGTTCAGTGGTGTCTCTTTGTAGCCAGTCCTGAAAGTCGTGAGAAGCTGATTGCATTGCTTGCTAGACAGTGGGAACTGCTTTGCAGTAGAGAACTGCCAGTTGAACTTACTGGTTAACCTTTTGTTGATGCCAAGTATGACCAATAAGCTATAAAACTAAATTGTACTGATGATTAACAATTATTTGTACAGCACTCTTGGGGATTGTAAATATCATGGGAGTCAGACTAGTTTTTTTTTGATGTTTAGGGCTTTTAAAGTTTATTTTTTACAAATTCAGTGTAAACAAGTTGTACACACTTATGCATCCTGCTTTTGTGCAATATAAACTGAACATAAAGGTCACTTATATGTTATGCTTGAACGTTTTTGAAATATTAAGTGCAATGTTTATCTAATGGACAATTTTGTGTAGCATGCTGCTATAATGAATTTGAAATAAAGTTATTGGTCCTGGATTTTTTTAAAAAAGGTACTTTGCTTTAATCAAATTTTTATGATATTCAATGAATAGTTTTCTACAGATTAAGCTGCATTTTGAATATTATTACATAGTACTATAACATTAATGAGATGTAGATTCAAATTAATTTGTTCTGTTCCCTATCTGGAATGAGAAAGTTAGGCAGCAGTTATTTATTTACTTCTATGGGGGAGATGGTGTCGTGGTGGTGAACTAGTGATCTGGAGGCTCATGCTAATGCTTTGGGGTCATGGATTTGTATCTCTCCATGGCAGCTGTTAGAATTTAATGAATTTGTAATATAAAGCTAGTCTCAGTAATAGTGACAATGAAACTATCATTAACTGTGATTTTAAGAACCCAACTGGTTCACAAATGTCCTTTAGGGAATAGAAATCTGCCATTCCTATTTGAACATAGTCAATTCTTACCATGCCTCTGAAATGGTCTAGCAGGCTACTGAATCCCAGGGCAATTAGAGATGGGAAGCAAATGTAGACCTAGCCTCTGTTGCTCACATCCTATGAAACAATAAAGAGAAAATGGTCTGGTTGTGGCCAGCACTGGTTGAGGTAAAAAAGGGAACTTTTAATCTGCAGAGAATTGAGAAACCACTTGACATTTGCATCAGTAGGAAATCATTTCCTTACAACAATCCAAACATTTCTTAGCACATTTGTGTAAATGAATATCCAGTAAATTTTTTTAAAAGTTATATATTGTCACTTTTCACATTTGGAAATGGGGCCTTCCTTGATGAACACAGGGTGCTGAAGCTTTGACAATGTAAAATGATTTGAGTTCTGCTAGTAATTTGTTACATGCAAGATTCTTGCTGGTATCCTTAACTGGAAGATATAATGTTAAGTTATTCCAAAATCATCCTCTTTATACCATCTATTCCAAAGTGGCATTAGTCAAAGATTAGAGCCAGTATCATACATATGCTTCCCTGCAGCAAGAGTAGAACGTGAAAATTAGTCCTATGGTGTTGTTAAAAGCTAATTAATGCCACCTTAGATGTAATATGGAGTCTCCTGACTGTGGAACGATTTTAAAACTTATGTTTTCATTGTCATATCATATAGCCACATATTGCACATTGTAAAGGCAATTGTCTATCTGCCATTACATCCAGCACTTTTTAAAATTATCCCAACCATGTTATTTTGTGATAAGAATTTTGTGATGTCCTTTAAATTTGAATGGTGCCTTCATTTGAACCCGGTGGAGAATGTTTGCAGTAGTTCTAGAAAAATGTTAAAATGTTTTTTCTAATATTTCAATGTAAATTATACAACTATTATTGTAACACTTCAAGTGGGATGTAGGAAGAAGAGTAGGCCATTCAGTCCCTTGAGCCTGTTCTGCTATTCAGTGAGATCATAACTGATCCGTGCATAACTGCATATACCTGCTTTGGATCCATATCCCTTGATACTCTTGCTAAATAAAAAAAACTGTCTATCTCAGATTTGAATTGAACAATTTTATTTATTGTCACGTGGGGGTGAACATTGTATCTAAGTACATTGAAAAGCTTTGTTTGCGAGCAGTACAGGCAGATCATAGTAAGCAAGGATCATAGGGTGAAAAAAAAAACCTGAACAGAGTAAGGCATACAGGTTGCACCATATAGCATGTGTACTAAGCAAGATCAACGTTATTTTGAAGTTAGAGAGTCTGTTCATCGGTCTAGTAATGGCCGGGTAGAAGCTGTCCTTGAATCTGCTGGTGCATGTGTTCAAGCTTCTGTATCGTCTGCTGATGGGAGAGCATTACCGGGGTGTTTGATGTTGGCACCTTTTCCAGAACGATGAGGTGTGTCCTTGGATGGGAGGTGTGTCCAGAGTCCATGGATGGGAGATTGGCTTCTGTGATGGTCTGGGCTGTGCACGCAACATTCTGTAGTTTCTTATGGTCCTGAGCAGAGCAGTTGTCATACCAGCTGAATATGCTTTCAGTGGTGCATCTGTAGAAGTTGGTAAGCGTTCTTTGTGGACATGCCAAATTTCCTGAATCACTTAAGGAACAAGAGGCGTTATTGTGCCTTGACCGTCGCATCTATGTGGGAAGTCCAGGATGGGTTGCTCTTATTGACATTCCCAGGAACTTGACGCACTCAACCTTCTCAATCTCCTCTCCGTTTATGTGGATGGGGGCATGTTCCCTTCCTTTCTGAAGTCAATGATCAGTTCTTTATGACTGCCATTTGAAATAGTGTTTCAAACCTTCAGTACTCTTTGCAAGTAGAAATGCGTTCTAACATCTCTCCTGAATGGCCTGGCCTGAATATCTTGGATATTGCCTTCTGATTCTAGAATTCTCAATCAGTAGAAATGGTTTATCTACACTTTTTTTTTCCTGTTAATATCCTGAAAGCATCAACTAGATTGCCCCTTAACTGTCTAAATTCTAGTGAATAAAGGTCTAATTTGTCCGGTCTCTCCTGATAATCCTTGAATTTATCCTTCAAAATGTCATCCTTGTAAATCTACATTGAACTCTTTTTTTTGGACCAAAATATCCTCCTTTAAGGCATGGTGCAGTATTCTAAAGTGGGGTTTAACTATGTAACTGCAACATAATATCTGCATCTCTGTAATCTAGCCCTTTAGATATGAAGACTGGCATTCTATTAGCCACCTCGACTAATTTCTGCACCCATTAATGACGGTTTAAAGAGCTATGCTCCCAAACCCACCAATCTCATTGGACATCCATTGTATTTAACTCAACTAATTTCCTATCCATGTCAGTAATTTGCCCTCTGTTCCGTGGGCGTCCACCTTGGCTAATGGTCTCTTGGGGACTTTACTTAGACCCTGACCCTGATCCACTTAATTTTTTGGGACTTAAGTGAACCATCCTCCTTTTCTGCTCTGAAAATTGAAGCAAAATAATGGTTCGGCATGTCAGCCATTTCCCCTGTGGGTGTTGACAATATCCCCACTCAGCCTTCCGAGAGCCAATAGTGCTCTTAAATAGCTGCTTTCCCTTTTCTATAACTATAACATTTCTCCTTGTCTTTTATGTCCCTTGCAAGCTTATTTTCCTAATGCTTTTTAACCACTCTTATAAACTACTTTGTGGCCTTTTGATGGTCTTTATATTTGTCCCATTCTTTGGCATATGTACTGTTCTTTGCATTTTTATGGTTGATATTAGCTTGGCTTAGGTGAAGTCTTCACATCATCCCTTGTAACTCCTTATGAAAGAACTATGTTGATATACTGCTAGTTGATTTCTCAGAGTTGATGTTAAAATTTGACTTGCTCTGAGCTGTCATACAGATTTTTTATTGTATTATTTACATTTCCAATCTCTCAAAACCTGCGCAAGCTAGTAAGTGAATTAATTCTTGTACACAATGTACCTAAAAAACTATGGCACAAGATCTCAAATTGGCAATTATTTTTCAATTTTCTTTTTCAGTATTCATGTTTAAATACTAAAATACAGTTAGGTCACATAATGGTGGTTAAAAATGTAGATCAATCATATTAACTAACTGATCGCTTCAATTTGAATTTTATAATAATGATGTGACTTGTATTTGCCCCTACAATTTCCTTCCAAATATCTGACCTTATACACATGCACTTGTCCAGAATAAGGTGCTGTTACTTTAGTACCCTTTTTTTGATAAAATTACTTTATTTGGGAACCTGCCTGTCCCTATTTTTTTTTTTCTCTCCACCAGCCATCAGTGTCCCTACCATATTTTGAGCATGCACCTGGGTAAGCTTTCATAAGAAAACAGTTCTCCCCGTGTTTGTACATTCTCCCCGTGTCTGTGTGGGTTTCCTCCGGGTACTCTGGTTTCCTCCCACAGTCCAAAGATGTGCAGGTCAGGTGAATTGGCCATGCTAAATTTGCCCTAGTGTTAGATAAGAGGTAAACTTAGGGGTATGGGTGGGTTGCGCTTCGGCGGGTCAGTGTGGACTTGTTGGGCCGAAGGGCCTGTTTCCACACTAAGTAATCTAATCTAATCTAATTCTGTTTATACACATGCAAATCTATTATTTATATTTTCTTCTTCATCGTACTAATAACCTCATTTATGACCAGAACACAACACTTGAGTGCACACTCTTATGTACTTTTTCACCACCCTCAAGTCTCTCTCCAAGTTGTATACCATTCTGACTTGGAGTGATATTGTCTTTCATTATTAACACTGCATCAAAATTCTGGAATTCCCTAATAGCAAACTGTGGGTGTATCTACAACATGTGGACTGCAGTGGTTTGTGAGTGCAGCTCACCTCCACCTTCAAGGCAATTAGGAGTGGACAACAGAAACATCCTATGGACAAATCCATTCAAAATAAAAAAAAGCGTTTACAGAGAAAAATCTCAAACTCTGCTGATACATAAACACTGAACTTGTAAATGTTAACTGTACGTTTAAGCTATATACATTATATTGTGACTGCCTTTGGCATTGCCTGCATTCACACTTTGCTGATATCTCAGGTTATGTATGTCTTTTGTTTTCATTGTTCTTTCATACAACTCCTGTATGAAGGGATGTAACTGATAGTCCTTTTAAAGATATGCAATGGTGAAGTTCCAAGTTAAATGCATTGGGCAAATATTCATAAGAGTATAATGATTGGGCCGTTAGCCATTTACAAGTTTCTGGTGGTAGAACCTGGAAGCAAACCCACTGGAACAAAAGTAGCTTTGAGTAATTAGGAACAAAATCTGCTATCAAATTGCAAAAAGTATTTTATAAGAATGCTTTTTAAAGATGTTTGTAAGACAACTTTTGGTCCATCACAATTTCGAACACTTTTATTGATGAGCATATGTCATTAATTTCAAACATTAACAGTTACAGACCATATGACTACATGTCATTATGTTAGCAACACCTGTGTAGTGATCACAGTACTTTTCTGCAGAAAGATTACTAATTATGTTGACTGTACAGTCAACAGTCCTCTCCAAATGTCCCTACTGTAAGATAATGGTTAATGCAGTACCCGAGCCCATCAAACTGGAACAAAATTAGTGTTTCTAAACTTAATTGTGCTTGTATATTAACATATATTTTATGTCAAAAGGTTCAAGAGGTTTATTGAAGTTTTGTTTTTGAAAGTAGAAAATATTTTTCTGTGTGTATGTTACCTTTACCAAACAAAAACTTACTAGTTTGGTCAAGTCTAGGTCCTCATGCAGTCAGACAATATTAACAATTTGCACAGGAGAGTCAATATTCTTAATTGGTTTCATTCAGAATTAAAGAAAATAAAGCAGAATATAACTTTGCCAATAGTAATTCATCTAGTCATAAATGGACACAATTCAAGCTATCAAAAAAAGTGGTGGCAGTATTGTGAATCAAAGCAACCTACAGAAATGTTCTTTGGTGGGACTGCAAGTGAAATTGTACATCCAATGTGGTCTAGAAACATTCTATTCCTATTGTAAATTGCTTGTGTGAAAAGAGAAAATGCACAGTAAGCCACTCAACATCCATGAGATGGGGAAATATCTTGAATTGGCTGTAACTGAGTTCCTATTCTATTAGATATCCTTATCCAATAACTTATCCATAGTTTCTGGTCAGCTGTGCACTTTCTGAACCTTGCATCTCCAATGTTTATAGTTTTTCAAATTTATCTGTAGAAGTATGCTGACTTATTCCAAAATCTGTCTTAATATCATTTCTTAATTACATGTGCCAGCTTTGAATCAGTTAAATAGCATTAACCATGTTAATATATAAGTGGTGTAAAGTATATACCTCGACTAATTGTCAAGCTATGTAAAATTCACATGCTTGCTTAATAAAGCATCTATGATTGCTTCCTCTTTATTTTAGTATTCAATTTGGCTTTCATTCGTCTTTTTTGTTTCTTAATGCTGCTCAGCTGAGCTGGGCTTCCTGTGTTTAGGATCTCTTCCTGTTGTTTGATGTTTGAGGGAGCCGACTGCTGTGCGAAATCACTTTGTTTAAATTCCGGTGTGCCAATCACTCCAGTTTCTGCATCCCAAACAAATCCAGTCACTCGGATGAGGTATTTGTAGCTGGTGTATGACCATCCTGGACAATGAATGTCAGGTCTATTTGTTCTTACTATTGTGTAGTTACAGTCAACACGAACCCTTTCACATCCAATCGGCCAAGCTGAAGGCCTCATTGGGCTGTTGTGAATAACAGATTAGTATATTAGTTCAGGAGGAAATTGCAAATTAAATGTTCAAGAGAGTAATGTTTTAAAATTTTGTTTGAAATGGCATCTAAAGCTCTCAAAAGTCTAAAACCATACCTTTTTAAACTGAGAGTTACATAAACTTATTTGTTCAGAGAGTACTGATTTATCATTATCTTGATCAAACTATTATGCAAGCTGAGTAGTTTCAAACTTAATGTAGCTCGATTATGACAATTTTCAAAGCGAGCTTTAGGGTACTGTTTTTTGGAAAATATCAAAGGCAGATAACAATATAATTCCAAAATTAAGCTATCTGCCTATTTGGTGATCTCATTCCATTTTCCATTAGTGCAAACATTTGCAATGAGAAGAGAAGGGAACATACATGAACTTACACGTAAACCATATGATGCAGAAATGGTTTTATGTAGCACAGGAGGGTATTGAACCCAGAACTCACTGGCTCTTTTGCAATTCAAGAATGGCGGATGTACAAAACACTTCTAGGAAGATCAGGTTTCCTATTTTAAATAGGGAATGAAAATCGGGCTTCTTCTTGCACACCATTTTAATTTGGTGCTCTGGAAAACCATTAAAAACGCACAATATTTAAAAGACTATTAAGAAAATGGAAAGCCTTTGGAGGGGTTGGAACATTCTGTAAGAGAAATGTAGCATTTTTAACAATGCAGATGTGGCAATGTTAATTGGATTCATTGGTTGCAGGATCTGGTAGTGACCATAAAGAACATAAAACATTACAGCACCGAACAGGCCCTTCAGCCCTCGAAGCCCATCTAACCTATACTATTCCATTTTCATCCATATGTCTATCCAAAGACCATTTAAATACCATTAAATTTGGTAAGTCTACGACAGTTGCAGGCAGTGCGTTCCACACCCCTACTACTCTGAGTAAAGAAACCAGCTCTGACATCTGTCCTATATCTATCACCCCTCAAGTTAAAGCTATGTCCTCTCGTGCTAGCCATCGCCATCCAAGGAAAAAGGCTCTCACTTTCCAACCGATCTAACCCCCTGATTATCTTGTATGTCTCAAGTCACCTCTCAACCTTCTCTCTAATGAAAACAGCCTCAAGTCCCTCAGCCTTTCCTCATAAAATCTTCCCTCCATCCCAGGCAACATCCTAGTAAATCTCCTCTGAACCTTCCCCAGAGTTTCCACATTCTTCCTATAATGCAGTGACCAGAAGTGTATGCAGTACTCCCAAGTATGGCCGCACCAGAGTTCTGTACAGCTGCAAGATCCCCTCATGGCTCTGAAACTCAATTTCTCCAGTAAACGCTAACACACCATATGTTTTCTTAACAACCCTATCGACCTGGGTGGCAACTTTCAGGAATCTATGTACATGGACACCGAGATCTGTCTATTCACCTACACTACCAAGAATCTTGCCATTAGCCCTCATACTTTTTCGCATTAATCCCCACTTGCCACTTCTCAGCCCAGCTTTGCAGCTTATCTATGTCCCTCTGTAACCTGCAACATCCTTCAGCACTATCCACAACTCCACCAACCTTAGTGTCAATCACAAATTTACTTAACCCACCTTTCTAAGCCCTCATCTAGGTCATTTATAAAAATAACAAACTTCAGTGGCCCAAACAGATCTTTGTGGTATACACCACTAGTAACTGGACTCCAGGATGAACATTTCCCATCAACCATCATCCTGTGTCGTCTTCCAGCTAGCCAGTTTCAAACTGTGAAATCACCCTCAATCCCATGCCTCTGCATTTTGCGCAATGGCCTACTGTAGGGAACCTTATCAAACGCCTGATTGAAATCCATATGCACCACATCAAACGCTTTACCCTCATTCACCTGTTTGGTCACCATCTCAAAGAACTCAATAAAGTTTGTAAAGCACAACCTTACCCTTCACAAAACAATGTTGACTATAATCAACTTATTCCTCTAGATGATTATAAATCCTGTCTCTTATAACCTTTTCTAACACTTTACCCACAACTGAAGTAAGACTCGCTGATTTATAACTATCAGGGTTGTCTCTACTCCCCTTCTTGAACAAGGAGACAACATTTACTATCATACAGTCTTCTGGCACTATTCCTGTATAGTGTATTGTATTCTTACTGTAAATTTCAGGTGTAAAAAGAGAAAATGCACAGCAGGCTAGTTGACATCCGTGATATAGATGAATAACTTGAGCTGGCTGTTAACTGAGTTCCTGTTCTTCTGTGCATCCTCATATGGTTATCTATACTTTTTGGTTAATTGTGCATTTTCTGAACTTCGTATCTCCAATACCTATAGCTTTTTAAATTTAATTGTATAAGTATGCTAGGCTTATTCCAAAATCTGCCTCAACATAATTTCTTAATTACATGTGCCAGTTTTGAACCACTTAAATAGTATAAATCATTTTAATATATAATTAGTGTAAAGTATACACATAGACCAATTGTCAAATTACAATGTAAAATTCATTTTGTTTGCTTGATGTAATAAAATGTTCCAAGGAGCTTCAAGTCTACGTTATACCACAGAATTTTACAATTACATAAGAAGTTTTCAGGTTTGGTGAAAAGGTAAGTATAAAGGAGCACGTTAAAGGAAGAAGGTGAGGTAGCGAGATGGAGAAATTTGTACATTCCAAAATTGACATGAAAATGGCCAGAAATAATGGATTAAGATTGGGAGTGCATAAGAGGTCAGTATGCAGTTATCCCAGAGGAATGTAGTGCTTGATGAGATTAGAGTTGGGAAAGTGTGTTTGAGGAACAGGTGAGGACAAGGAGGGATTTGAAAACAAGGATGAGAGTTTTTAGATCAGTATGTTGCCTGCCTGCAACTGCAAGGTAATATAGGCCAGCAATCAAGGTAAATAAGTGAGAATGACTTGGTGCACATGAAGACATAAAAGCATTTTTATTTAGATGGCAAAGTTTATGGATTATGGAATTTGAATATATAGGCCATAATTTTCTTGTATCTTAAGTAGAAAAGATGTCATTTAGCATGCTTGCCTTCATTGCTCAGACCTTTGAGTATAGGAGTTGAGATGTTATGTTGAGGTTGTACAGGATGCCAGTGAGGCTTCTTCTGGAATACTGTGTCCATGTTATAGGAAGGATATTATTAAGCTGAAGAGGGTCAAAAGAGATTTACCAGGATGGTGCTGCAAATGGAGGGTTTGAGTTATAAGGATAGGCTGGGACTTATTTCACTGGAGCGTAGAAGGTTGGGAGGTGACATTATAGAGGTTTATAAAATCATGAGGGGAAATGATAAGGTGAATGTCAGGTGTCTTACCTAGGGTGATAGATTTCAAGACTAGGGGGCATATTTTTAAGGTGAGAGGAGAAAGAGTTTAAAAAGACATGGGGGTGATTTTTTTACATGGTGGTTTGTGTACTTTTAGAGGAAGTAGTTACAACATTTAAGGGACATATTTTGATGAGTACACAAATAAGAAATGTTTGGAGAGATTTAGATAAGTACATGAGGCAGGTGAGACTGTTTTTGTTTGAGATTATGATTACTGTGGACTGGTTGGACTAAAGGGTCTGTTTCCACGTTTATGACTATGACTCTATGTCATGGGCCTGGTACTATTTAATTGATTGACAGATGCTTTTTTTTAGAATTAAAATAAAATCTGTTCTATCAGTGAAGCCTGAGACATCTGTGGCAATTGTCCCATATGAATGTTTGGCTGGGCTTCAAAAGCATTATCTCAGAAGACATTCTCCAAGAAATATTGAAACTTATGAACCTACAACAACAGATTATAACTTTGATGTAGTTTTTGTTTACAAACCTAAGGAATTTAAATGATTAGTTGAGGGACTTTGGATCTATGTCAATGATGATGAGTTTGAATTCAAGGCTTTCTTGAGTTGTTAAGCGGTTCAATGATTTTTCTAGTGATTTTACAACAATTCCCATTGCTGTTGTAGGTTCCTAAGAACTGAACATAGCTGGTACTGAGTGGTGGCAATGGAGGGTATTTCAGTGCATACAGGTGGTCTGGGTAATGTGAAGTGGCATGGTTTAGGGGAGAAGAGAGTTAAGTGGTGACTTTTAGGGGTCCTTTAAATGATATTAAGAGTTGGGCACAAGTCAACATTTAGTCATAGTAAAAATCTGAATTGATTAGTTTTGATTTGTTCATGGGCAAAGATTGATTAGGGTCTGAATGATGATTTACTCACGTTTCACATTCTTGGAAGAGATCTTTGCCCAACTTTAAACAGCGGCAAAATTTGCAACCCAGCGATGGTGGCTCCTGCCATTGATTTCCAATTAGGCTTGGTGAACACCGGTCTAGGAAGGACACAAGGGTGCATTTAAATTCAAGATCAAGCCAAGTTATAACATTGTATCAGTTTTGCATTTTATTCAGGATTACAGTACATTGTTTAACTGAATTTTGAATCTTTCTGTAATGGAATTGCATTAGGGCAGGGTTTGTTGCACCTCTCCAAACTGTATGCTTGGGACCAAGTCACTTCCAGATCCCAGAATTCTCTGGATAATAAAATGATGTTGGAGTGCCCATTAGTATTTGATTGAGAAAACAAATATATCAATATTTATCTGAAGCATAAAAGAATACAATGTTTTATCAAAACAGTAATAATATTTAATTTATATAAATACTACATCTTACATGATCCCTAGTTACTCGGGGGTGTTCAAACCATTCCAACCATCTAATGTTCGGAAACAATAGATTTTCAGACTGGAGAGGATACAATGTAATTTAATATGTTATGATCACATTTAAGATGCAATGCTACTGGAGCCAAGCAATCAAAAAAAGTTAAAAGTATTAACTGGCAAATAAAGATAGCCAATATTAGTATCTTAGCATAAGTGCATCAACATTTAAAGAAGAACTAATATTTTTGTGTCAAACAATATTCTTCATGGCCCACATAATGGTCCTTTATTCTTTACTGAGATATCTATGACCTTCATCAATCTCAATAACTTGGGACAAAATGAATGGTCACATGGAAAAAATGCAAGTGTAGGAGAGCCAGTATGAATCTCCGAGGGAAGCTATGTTTGACTAACTTACTGAAGTTTCTGATGCGGTAATATGACGAGCTTTGATCAGGACAATGGTAATGATGCAATGGGCACAGACGTCTAGAGGCGTTTTGACACAATGTTGCACAACAGACCTGTGAATAAAGTTAGATCTCATGGAGTTAAAGGGGCAGCATGAAACTGTCTGAGTGGTAAGATACTAACTAATGAGGAATGGTTAATGGGTGTTTTTCCAGCTAGGATAAAGTTTGCAGTGGCGTTTTCCAGAGGTCAGTGTTGGGACCCTTGCTTTTTCTGCTATATGATAAACTCTACATTGTTACTTCTGACAGTCACACTCTCCAACTTTTTTTTAGTTAGATGTCTTTCTCCTTGCAACCCTGTAGACATTTTCATTAAAACAGCATTTAAAATGCACAATTCTGGAGTAATTTTACATTATAAATCCTACATGAAAGGAATGGACATTGGAATAAAGTAAGTTTTAAAAATTAGACCAATTTCCTTTTCCTTCTTGTGGTAACTTTGGATAATAGCCTTAAAGAGCCTGTTCAGAGCCAGGAGGCAATTTCCTTTTTAAAAGAATTGAAACTTGCTTCATAATGTACATCATTTCTTCAATAAATATGTTTGTGGATCAGGAGTTAGGAGAATAGTTCTCTGAAAGGGTGACCATTCCATCTTGAAGTATTTGGTTTCTACTTCTTTAAAATCCTAATATTGTCATTTAGTCACAAATAAGTGACTAGTATTATATTTCCAAATTTCTTTAAAATTCTTTAACAGCAGATGGAAAAGGTTTCCAGAAATAGTACCCCTTCCCCAACCTGTCCACTTTTCTCCTCACCTCCTATTTGCAAAGCTAGTTTTTCTCACTGAACAAAACCAGAAGTTTCTGGAAAAAGCTCAGCAGATCTCACAGCATCTGTGGAAAGAAATCAAGATTAGCATTTCAGATCTGGTGACCCTTCCTCAGAACTGGTGGTAGTTACGAAAATGTTGGTTTTATATTCAGAAGATAGGGTTGGGGGGGTGGCAAGGAATAAAACAGTAGGTAGGGTTGGAGAGAGAAGAACAGTTGGACAGCCAAAGGAGTGGACAGCGATCTGGCTGGGAGGATGAATGGCTGCTCATGGAGACTAGGAAAAAGTGAGGACTGCAGATGCTGGAGATCAGAGTTAAGAGTGTGGTGCTGTAAAGGCACTTTAGGTCAGCAGCATTGGATGCTTTTCCAGCACCATACTCTCTGCTATTGGGGACTGTTAGTGGCTAACAATAGGTAGTCTGTAATGGCAGACTATGTGATAACAAAGCCTGGATTTGTGTCGTAGAGGGCTAGGACACGAGGGAGTTCAAGACCCTAAAGGTATTGAACTCGTTATTGAGTATGGAGGGGCTACAGAGTGCCCAAGTGGAAAATGAGGTATTGTTCTTCCAGTTTGCACTGAGCTTCACTGGAACACTGCAGCAAGCCTGAGACTAAGCAGACCTAAGTTGCCTGCCACTTTAACACACTACCCTGTTCCCTGGCCAACTTGTGTGTGTCAGGTTTGCTGCAGACAAGGCAGCAGTGAAGCAATCTCCCACTGGAGATGTTACACCTGGGATGGAAAACCTGGACTGGAAGTATAAATAATACAAAAGTAAATCCTCTTGGGAAGAATGACATTTGACAGAATCACAGAAGAATTACGGCGCAGAAAGAGATCATTCGGCCCATGGTGACTGCACCTTCAAGTGATTTGATGTCATTCGCCTGCTTTCCCTCCCTCACACCTTTGGTTAAATACCACCATGTACTATCCTCTTGAATGGCTCTGACTCACCTGGTCAGGGTGAAGGAGATGCATGCACACCGAGATGGTAGCACCTGGCGTAGAATGGCTTTTGCCCAACTCCCCAAATTTTCATATTCTCTCAACTTGCAGTTTTTAAAATATTGAATTCTAAAAAGGCGGCACTATCCTTCAGCACTATGTGCTGTATAAATGGAGCCTATTGATACTTGGTTGTTGGAAGGAAGATTTACCAATGCTTTTCCCATCTTCCGTCCACTCCTCCAAAGATTCGTCATTTTTTAAAAAAAGGGCTAGCGACAAACTTTTGCAGAATTCAGATTCCTGCAAACCCTTCTCCTAACCAGTCCTCGATAATAACACATTGCAGATGTTAAGATTTTGGTCAAATAAAAGTTCATGCTTCAATTTACTTTAAAAAAATTAAGCTACTGCATTTAGCGATTAAAGTTGCCTTTCCAAAGATCCATTTTTGGGGTAATGAGTTGATGCTAAATTTCCAGACTTACTTAAATCCGCCCCCAGCAGCAGCCCGTGAGCGGTTCGTGTCAAAACACCAGGAATCAGGTAAAGGAGCATCCAGATCATGCGCATCTTGAGCGAAAACCGATCCAGGCTTCTCTGTTTGGGCTGGAGAAAGGATTTCAAGAGCTGTGATTTGTTGTAAGGAGGCTGATTCTCTGCTGCATATAAAGAGCTTTTAAATATTTTAAGAGGGCTCTCAGGTTAGGGCTGTTACATCATCGGAATGTATGGTGAACCAAAGCAGGAGGCGTCCGGAGGTAAACTGTCAAATTAGGGGTGACAGGATTGAGACTTCCCACACAATTTTACCATATTTTGTTAAATTTCGAAGTCACGCATCAATGGAATTTATTTGATGTTCATGAAGGGACATTATTTTGCTTTTATTAAACTCTTAACTAAGGTGTGTAAACCTCTTCTATTACGGGAGAGATTTGTACCATTATCCAGCCAAAGGAGAGCCCAGCGAAACTGCGACGTGTTAACAATATCTTAATTACACAACAACCAATAGATATTTGTAACTATATGTAGACTAGCAGATAGCAAGAAAGGCAGTTATTGAAAGGTGAGAAAACATCTCTTGAATTTTGTGCAGCTTTTTTCTGTTAGGAACATTTATATAATATTGACTCAGTATGTGTATACCTGCAAAATTGCCTAATTTAAAAAATTATAATATTTTGGATGTGTGTAGCTCATTTACGTGCATATAAATGTGAAGGTTCAACATTGAGTTCCTTATTTCGAAAATGCTGGGATCAAATAATGTGCATGTCAACATGGTTCAAAGTTATTGTTTTAGTCTTTTATTATATAAGAATCAAACTGCTGATAAGTCATTGAATCATAGAGATGTACAGCACAGAGTCGTAGAGATGTACAGACTCTTCAGTCAACTCATCCATGCTGACCAGATATCCTAAAGTAATCTAGTTCCATTTGCCAACACTTGGCCCATATCCCTCTAAACCCTTCCTATCCAGATGCCTTTTAAATGTTGTAATTATACCAGCCTCCACCCCTTCCTCTGGCAGCTCATTGTGAAATATATTGTCCATAGCAGCCAGAAAATTCTTGATAGACCTTATAAACTTGCTGTCCAAAGTTAAACATGCTTGAGGTAACATTGAGCAAATATCCTGCTTAGGACCCTGACAGGCCCTGGAAAATGATGTGTTCCATCATTGACATTGTATTAATGATGTTTTTAGATCAATGTTGTGCAACTGACAATAATCCAAATATAACAATAGGATACTTGAAAATAAGTATTCATTATAGGCTGTGTTAAATATTTACAGTCAAAATCTGTGTAACAGACTGCTTCTCCTTTACAGAATATCAAATACCCTCTGCAATATTAATCTATTTTACGATTTAAGAATGTAACATTATTGAATTTCCATATTTTGCATCACTCTCAGCAGTCCATGTGACGTAGTTATTGTCCTAATGCTGTTTGGGAGAGAACTTCAGGACTTTCAACCAGCAGGTAAAACAAAGTCAGGATGATAGATACATTTAGTAATTAAAAAGACATAAAGTGAATGGGAAAAGACAAGGCAAGAGCAGAAGAATCAATAGCTTGGATTTTCTCTTATTCATTTTTTAAATTCCTTTTTTCCCTGTTTTGGTGGACAATTCCAATCTTTAGTTTTTTTCATTATATGTCATCTCAAAGTGCCAAGTATGCCCTGACTCCCTGCTATGGACAATGTCATTTCAGTGCTCCTGTAGTCTTCCCCTATAGTCACAGCTCTGACTTTCTCTTCCACTTTCATACTGGTCACTTGCCACGATGTTAAGTTATGCTATCTGAAACCGAAGAAGAAATTCTCAATCTCTCTCTCACTCTCATTAATGTATATTGCAGCTTCATGATATTAAATGTTTCACCAGAGCAATGACAAGGTCAGTTCTTTCTTACTAAAGGAAAATACTGCAGATGCTTGAAATTTGAAATTAAAACTTAAAATTCTGGAAACACTGGCAGGTCAGGAGGAATCTGTGGAGAGAGGAACAGCATTAACATTTCAGGTTGATTATTTTTAATCAGCAGTCAATGCTGATAATAGGCATTGTTACAAGACCTTACATCTATTTCACTATCCACAAATCTTGATTGAGCTGCTGAGTATTTCCAACATTTTCTGTTTGTAATGATAAGTGGAAACCATCTTCTGCAGCTTATGCTAAGCTCAAGACAATCATGTCAAACCATGGAAGTGGGATTTGGGGAATTGTGGGAGGAAGGTTGACAGATGGGTATGGGATTGGGCTTTTGGGAGTATGGGGGCAAGGTGGGGACAAGGAGGGACAAGTAAAGGGAGAAAGAAGAAACGTGGTTGATCAGAAAATAAAGAGCAAAGAACAGAAAGAATTCATAAAAGAGGAGAGATATAAATATGTCAAAGAACAATTTTATTTTGAACAATCAAGAACACCACAGGATATCAAATAATTATATATAAAAACACAGTAATTGCATTCAAGAAATTCTTTAAACATTTTTGCTCGTTTGATTTTCCAAATAAAAGTAATTTGGCCCTGCAGCAAAGCAAAGTACAATAAGCATTAGAAAACTCATAGTGTGAAATTCTAACACTAACCTTAAGGAGCAAAATTTTTTGGAGGAAAGGGCAAAACTGTTTGGATAGGACAAGGCAGCAAAATCCAAAAATATCAACTTATATAGAGTATTGTACCAAAATAATAATTAATATGATAATTATGTAAACTCCTATGAATAAGTGTTCAAAAGAACTAAAAAATTACTTTGCAAATCTATACATATATTCATAAATTATACTGTTACTTAACATGTTAATTTTTCCTCTCGTGAATACATTCACAAACCACAATCTGTCATAAATACAGTCCAAATTCATTTTATAAGAGCACAGAAAATCCTTTTTGCACTTAATTCACAATGGCAGTGGGGAAGAAGTTGAGTGGGACCTGGTCAACATTTAAAGACTTTTTAGATTAGATTAGATTCACTACAGTGTGGAGACAGGCCCTTCTGCCTAACTATTCCACACCGACCCTCCAAACAGCAACCCACCCAGACCCATTCCCCTATATTTATCCTGCACCTAATGCTACAGGAAATTTAGCATGGCCAATTCACCTAACCTGCACATCTTTGGACTGTGGGAAGAAACCGGAGCACCCCGAGGAAACCCACGCAGACACGGGGAGAATGTGCAAACTCCACCCAGACAGTTGCCCAAGGTGGGAATTGAACCCGGGTCCCTGGGGCTGTGAGGCAGCATAAGGGGAAGCTTGTAAGGGAAGCTTATACCAGGAACTCGGTACAGCAGAAAACGTAATGGAGTATCTAAGTGCAGAAGTGAAATTTGAAAGGAAATAAGAAAAGGAAAATCAGGATTGGAAAAAGTTCATGAGGTAAAATCAAGGAAAATGCAAAGATGCTTCATAAATATACAAACAGTAGGAGGGTAGCTATAGAAAACATAGAGTTGAGTAGAGATAAAACAACAACTTGCATATAAAGGAGTAAGATGTAGACTCTTTTTAATTAATGATTTTGTGTTTGTTTTTTTGCCAAGTCAGGGATCAATATATATTTTAGTTATGGAGCAGTGTAAAATATTGAATGTAGAAAGTCATGAGAGGAAGTATCAATCAAGAGTTCATCATCCTTGAAATTGGCTAAATCAACAGGCTTATGTGTAGTGTATTCCAGGCTCCAAAGAGAAGCTACATAGAAATCATGGGGGTTTCTTGTTCCTCCCTGGCTTTGGATTTGAGTTGGAGGTTCTGGAAAATTGTTAATCATGTAAAATTGTTTAAGTGCATGGAAGAGATGGACTAAGTGACTACAGACCAGTCATTCTAATCTTGGTAGTGGGCACATTGAAAACAACCCTGAGGGACAGTAAAAATCATCATTAAAAAAGATATGAATCCATTAAAAACACATACCATGGATTCGTAAAAAAAGACAATGTCTGATTAATGAATTGAATATTTTGCAGAGGGAACAAGAAAGGTTGATGAGGATACTGCATTTCTTGTGGTTTTCACAAGGTCCCAGATGCAGAATAGCAAACGAAGTAATAACCTCTGGGATCCAAGGAAAAGGGCATGTTGGATCCAAGTTTGGCTTGTGACAGGAAACTAAAGAGTAATGGTAGACAACACTCTGTATTGATGTCTTTGTGGGCTATGTTAATGACTTAGACTTAAGGGTTGGGGCGTGTTTAAGAAGTTTGCAGATATAACAAACATCGTGATAGTGAGGAATAAAATTGCAGATAATAGCATGAAATCAACAGGCTAATCAGGTAGGCAAGAAAAGGCAATGGGGTGATGTGATGCTCATGGTGAAGGCAAGCAGGGTGGCCAGTGTGTACAAGTGGAGGAGCTGGGGAGTGGGGTTGTGAGCGTGAAAGCAGATTGATTTTTTTTCCCCTGGATAGAGTTGAGCTTTCTCAGTGTTGGTGGACCCCTCTCATCCAGGCTTGTGAATAGAGTTCCATTGTACTGCTGATTTGTGTCTTGTAAATGATAGAATGAGTCAGAAAGTTGTTCACTGTAGAATTCTCAGCCCTTGGTCTACTCTTGTAGCCCCAGTATTTCTGTGGCAGATCCTTTGGTTAGTGATGATTTTGTTTATTTATTTAGGTTTTATTGTCACATGTATTCAAGTACGAGGTACAAGAGTATAGTGAAGAGTGTACAATTCGCCACATGCAGTGTCATCTTAGGTACAAAGTACTTCGGTAAAAAATCTTATTTACAGAAGTAGAAAAATAAAGAAATAAGTTAAACAGTTCACCACAATATTCTTCTTAGTTTAAAAGTTAAAAAAATTAAAGAGTCAAGCAGTGCAAAGTTCGACACTACAGCCCTCTTAGTAAGGGACCTAAGGGACAGGTTTTTCACACAGAGGGTGGTGCATGTATAGAATGAGCTGCGAGAGGAAGTGGTGGAGGCTGGTACAATTACAGCATTTACGAGGCATCTGGATGTGTATATGAATAGGAAGGGTTTAGAGGGATATGAGCCATGTGCTTGTAAATGGGACTGGATTAATTTAGGATATCTGGTCGGCATGGACGGATTGGACCAAAGAATCTGTTTCTGGGCTGTTCATCCCTATGATTCTAGTATATAAGTCGAAAAATAAAGAATAAAGTTAAAAAGTCAAACATTACAGTCCTTTCTGATACCATCAGCCTGCAGATGCTTCAAGCTGGGCTTTCCCCAAGAGGAGAAAGTGAGGTCTGCTGATGCTGGAGATCCCCAAGAGGAACATGCTTTTACCTGCATTGGTTTAAGACCCGCCTTTGCTTGCCAGCTGCCTTTTCCACCGACTGCTGCTGATGATGTCCATTGGGCATTAGGCTTCGCAAGGCTTCATTCCCGACTGTTGCTTCACCGCTGACCACCACTGCTGCCATCCTTTGATTTTGTGGCAATTCAGAGAATTGAATGTCAAGAGGAGATCGTTAAATGCTTTCTAGCTGGACATGGTCACTGTATTGCACTTGTGTGACATGAATTGCTATTTGTCTACCCAGTCTGAATGTTGTCCAAGTCTTGCTATGTTCAGGCATAAATTGCTTTATGTACTGCTGAAGAGTAGACATGCTCATTTCTCATCTTTTGATGGAGGGAAGGTCATCAATGAAACAGCTGGACATCTGTGGGAGTCAGGAAAAATTTCCATTGATTCCTCAGAAAACCTAGTTCCTAGATCCCACTACATTCAGCTGCTTTATAAATGACCATTCATTTGATTAGGGCTGTAATGAAGTCTGAACTAAGTGGCCCTGACAGAACCCAAACTGAGCATCATTACTCTGGATATAGGTGAATAAATGCCCTTTGTTAGCTCAGTTAGTGACACCTTCTGTCACTTTACTGATGGTGGACAGTCTACGGATGGAGCAGCAATTGTTCAGATTGGATTTGGACCTGAACCTTCAACCTGAAAGCAGCTAAGTTAATCTTTGGATATTCTGTACACAATGTTCAATTAACTTATTGTCATGGATGATCTCTATTGACTATTCCATCAAAAATCTGAGGTTTGGAATTATTGCTAGTATTTCGTATACATTACAGCATGGAAGATGATCGACATACGTATTGACATGGATATACAAATTTGAAGCAAATTATACAGAAAAGAACATATTTGAGAAAGCTCTACCACCTGTTTAGTTATTGGGGAAACATTATTGTCATGTCACACTCTGAAATTTGTGTTTCTTTTTAAATATTACTGAACAGGTAAATGTTGAAGTGTTTTCATTATTCTGAATTTGCTCGTATATAAAACATAGCAATTCATTTTGCAGGTAGGAAACAACAAACATGGTAACTTTTGTTTGGAACAAAATTGAATATAGTTTTGGCATCAATTGTAGTCTGGAAAGTGGCTGCCTGAACAAAGAATACACTAAATCAAAAACAACATCTGAATTTTGCAGTACCTGCTGTTTAAATCTTTCATCACCTTTCCAGTAAATTTTTACAGTTGCATACCTAATTGAGCTAACTGTGTCATTAATACATCCACATGTTTCTAATAGGAACAACTATGTACCATTGTGAAAAAGGGTCACTGGACCCAAAGAGTTAGCTCTGCTTTCTGTCAACAGATGCTGCCAGTCCTGCTGAGTTTTTCCAGCATTGTCTGTTTTTGTACAGCTGATTCTGCTGCTTTCCTTTTTACAATATCAAGACATTAGGTTTTGGTGTGATATCTATCCTTCTGTAAATGAAGATGTAATCCACATAAAATTGATTGTGCATCCACAATCTGAACAAAGGTTTGAGGCTGAACACTGTACCTTTCTGGTAACTATTTTAGCTATTTTCAAATATGTGAGTTATCAAAATGGGTTAACAACTTACAGAAATTTGGAACTCTTCCCCAGCAAAATTGTTGCGGCTAGGTTGACAGTTTTGAAACCAAGATTACTGAGAGTCATGGAATCATAGAGATGTATAGCATGGAAACAGACCGTCCGGTCCAACCCGAACATATTGGCCAGTTATCCCAACCCAATCTAGTCCCACCTGCCAGCACCCGGCCCATATCCCTCCAAACCCTTCCTCTTCATATACCCATCCAAATGCCTCTTAAATGTTGCAATTGTACCAGCCTCCACCACATCCTCTGGTAGCACATTTCATACACATATGAAATGTGAAAAAGTTACCCCTTAGGTCTCTTTTATATCTTTCCCCTCTCACCCTAAACCTATGCCCTCTAATTCTGGACTCCCCAACCCCAGGGAAAAGACTTTGTCTATTTAGCCTATCCATGCCTCTCATAATTTTGTAAACCTCTATAAGGTCACCCCTCAGCCTCCGACGCTCCAGGGAAAACAGCCCCAGCCTGTTCAGCCTCTCCCTGTAGCTCAGATTATCCAACCCTGGCAACATCCTTGTAAATCTTTTCTGAACCCTTTCAAGTTTCAGAACGTATTTCTAATAGGAAGAGGACCAGAATTGCATGCAAAATTCCAACAGTGGCCGAACCAGTGTCCTGTACAGCCACAACATGACCTCCCAACTCCTGTACTCAATACTCTGACCCATAAAGGAAAGCATACCAAACACCTTCTTTACTATCCTATCTGCCTGTGACTCCACTTTCAAAGAGCTATGAACCTGCACTCCAAAGTCTCTTTGTTCAGCAACACTCCCTCGGACCTTACCATTAAGTGTATAAGTCCTGCTAAGATTTGCTTTCCCAAAATGCAGCACCTCACATTTATCTGAATTAAACTCCATCTGCCACTTCTCAGCCCATTGGCCCAACTGGTTCAGATCCTGTTGTAATCTGAGGTAACCCTATTTGCTGTCCACTACACCTCCAATTTTGGTGTCATTTGCAAACTTACTACCTCTTATGGTCACATCCAAATCATTTATGTAAATGACAAAAAGTAGAGGGCGTGGTACCGATCCTTGTGGCACTTCACTGGTCACAGGCCTCCAGTCTGAAAAACAACCCTCCACCACCACCCTCTGTCTTCTACCTTTGAGCCAGTTCTGTATCCAAATGGCTAGTTCTCCCTGTATTCCATGAGATCTAATCTTGCTAATCAGTCTCTCATGGGGAACCTTGTCAAATGCCTTATGAAGTCCATATAGATCGCATCTACTACTCTGCCCTCATCAGTTTTCTTTGTTACTTCTTCAAAAACTCAATCAAGTTTGTGAGACATGATTCCCCACACACAAAGCCATGTTGACTATCCCGAATCAGTCCATGCCTTTCCAAATACTTGTGTTTTATTTTGTTCAGTGAAGATGTGAAGGGTTACAGAAAGATTTGAGGTGCTGATCATCCGTGAATTTATTGTACAGCTGAAGAGGCTAAATGGTGCATTGCTGTTTATATCATGCATATGTGCAACATGAATTTATTGTTTTCTAACCCATCCGGACCTCATTTTAACTTTTTCACTCAATACATCGGACATGGAATGCACTGCCTGGAAATTTGATGGAGGCAGGTTCAGTTGAGGCATTCACGAGGGTAATGGATAATTATTTGGATAAAGATAATGTGCAAGAGATGAAGCAGGAAATTGGCTGTAGGTAACGATGCTCAGTTAACAAGCCAGAGTAACTGAACGGCCTCCCTCTGCACTGTAACAAGTCTATGATTCAGTAATCTGCTGCCTGCCTGCCAGCTACAGCAATCTCTGGAGTAAGAGACATAGCAGCATTTATCTGACATTCAAGTATACAATAAGATAAAGTCGTAAGAAATGAGAGCAGGAGGCAACAATTTGGCCCACTGACCTTTCTCTGACATTCAATAAAGTCATGGCTAATCTAATTGTGTCTCCACTTTCCTGCCTGTGCCCCCATAACGCTTGACTTCATTATAGATCAAAAATTAATGTCCCTCTGAAAAATAAAATTGCTGCACATCTTCTCTGATTTTTAAATTATGCCCTCAGTTCTAGATTCCATCACAAGGAGAAGCATCCTCTCAGCATCTACTGAAAACAAAAAAAATACGGGTCAAGCAGCATCCATGGAGAGAGATCAAGCTAATGTTTTGAGTCAAGATGGCTCTTCATCAGAGCATGTGCTAGTTGATTAAATACAATGTAAGAGAAAATTACTGCAGATGCTGGAATCTGTAGTGGAGATCACAGCAGGTCAGCATCTAGCTTTTCCTGTTCCCCTTATAATCATGTGTTTCTTAATAACATCACTTCACATTCTTCTAAGCTCTACTGAGCTTAGGCTCAACCTGCTCAACCTTTCCTCATTAGACAACCCTTGATCCTGGGAATCTGCCTCATGATTTCTCTGAACTGTTTTCAAGGCAAGTATGGTCCACTTAATGGTAAGGTCCGAAGGAGTGTTGCTGAACAAAGACACCTTGGAGTGCAGGTTCACAGCTCTTTGAAAGTGGAGTCACAGTGAAGAAGGTGTTTGGTATTAAGGATACCAAAACTCTACATACCAATCCACGTGCAATCTCATTAGATCCCTGCACAGTTGCAACAATATCTCCGTACTTTTAAATTGATAATATAAAAGCAAAATGATACATACACTGAAAATCTGAAATAGAAAACGCTGGAAAATATGGCAATGTGAAGAGAGAAACAGAGTTAATATTTCAATTCAAATATTATTTTTCTTCAGAAATGAGAGGAATAGAAATGAAAAAGACTTATTGTTCCATACTTTTATATGCCACACCCAATCACCATTCTGTTTGCCTTGCTAATTACTCATTTTACCTGCATGTTAGTATTTTGTGATTCTTGACCATGGGCATGAGGACCCCTCTGCAATGTCATTTTCTGCTCCCCCTCCCTCCACTTAAATAACATGCTGCTTTTATTTTCTTCTTGCCAAAGCAGAAATCTCACATTTTCCTACATTATATTCCATCAGCCAAATTTTAGCCCACTCACTTAACCTATCAATCCCCTTTTTTGGCTACTTTAAAACCCCTTCACCACTTACTTTCTCACATATTTTTGCATCATCAGCAAATTTGGCTTCCATAGAGTCAGTCCGGTCATCAATTATTATTGTTAAAATATCATTAATTTAGACTGTAATGAGTTGAGGCTGCAGCACTGACCCCTGTGGCACTCCACTAGTTACAGTTAGCCAGTCTGAAAATGATCCACTTATCCTGACTCTCTGTTTCCAATTAGAGAGGCAGCTAATATACTGGCGCTGAATGAAATTTAAAAGTGAGAACACAATTGGAATCTGCATGCAGTGAGTCATTGGACACATGTGGGCTGCAACAAGCCCTGGAGAGAACTACAGTGTCTGTGCCAGCTTTCCGGATGCCGAGATGAGGACTTTAATGAGGTACCAATCAGGAGAATTGCAAGCATGACAATGGCTAATGTAATGATCACCAAAGCTGGAACAAAGTGTATTTGTCTTCAAATAAGTGTTTGCAGTTAGGTGTCACACTGTCGGTGAATAGCAAGGTGGTTAGCACATTCCCTGATGTGTGGTCAGTTGACAGACTTACTGCAGAAACTTCTTCCACTTTAAAAGAACATGGATGAATCTGTCTTCAATACAGCTCGGAGTCCATTCTTTCCAATGGGAATTTCCAGTTTCATGACGGCATCCAGTGATTGCTGCCTCAACTTCCACTGCACCACAAGTAAAAGCCATCCAATGTTCCAGTGTTGCAGTGGTGGCTCAGACAGAGGAAAGGTGATTCAGGCTCCTGACATGCTCAGAATCCTACCCTTCAGGTTGTGGGATCCTCCCTGATCGGATGCACCAGCTCGCCAACAGAGCTTCAAACACAATCTACAACACTTCCACACATGTTCTCACAGTAGCAGGAAGCCAAAAGCAGCTAATAGGAGGTGCCTTGCAGAACTGGTTGTGTTTTCAACCGAAGGCGATTAGCAGGTTTGGGCTTGCACAGTCCATGTTTCAGAAACTGGTGTCAAACCAGCCAGCACAGCTCTTTGAACTCACGATCTGATCACTCCTTATGCTTCTGGGACATGCACAACACATCCGCAATAGTCACCTTCCCAGCTTTGGGACCTGCACCAAAAACTGCCAGGGACACTTTCACTGTGCTGGCATCAATTGGAGCTCAATTTCATGGCATGAGTTTAAATTAAATCATTGGGGGTAATTGGAAAACTATTATCTGTGACTTCAAAGCTGCAGAATTGCCATTAAAAATAGATCATGAAGTGCATTTAGGAAAGGAACTGATATTCCTCCCTGCTCTGCTCTATATATGACTGCAGCTCCATATTATCTAGAGAATCATACTACCTCAGGCCAACAGGGTGAGACAACAAACACAGCTGTCAAATTTGCCAACATGGAAGAAAAAATAAATTAAAACGCAATGTATTAACTATAGCTGGAGCCTGACAAATGAGAACCACTGCACTTAGAAAATAACAAAGAAGTTGATTACATTACTCCATATTAATGCATAAAAATAATTAACACAACACAATGGAGGTAAAACCCTTTTGTCTAGGATTATAAATGAAGGCAGTTGTAAGTCTGTCAACTTTTATCTGACCTTTTAACAAGAAAATGAAACACGACATAGATTTTTCTATTTGATTTGGATGTTAACAAACTAACAGTCTTTTAATTCTTTGTTTACTATATAACAAGAGATTTGAAGCCGAGGAAACAATGAACAACAGTGAACTATTCAGCGCCTTGTGTTTGTATCAATAAAGCAAATAAGAAAGGAAAATGTTAGGGTACCACCTTCCGAGGACCCCTTCGCACACCTCCAACACACTCCATCCACCTGGACACCCCGCGCTGGCCTATTACCTGCCCTCAACCTCTTCATTTCCAACTGCCGCCGGGATATTAACTGCCTCAACCTGTCTATCCCCCTCCCCCACTCCAATCTCTCACCCTCACAACGTGCTGCCCTCCACTCCATCTTCTCCAATCCCGACCTCACCATCAAGCCAGCGGATAAAGGGGGTGCAGTGGTAGTCTGGCGCACTGACCTCTACACAGCTGAAGCCAGGTGCCAACTTGAGGACACCTCTTCCTACTGTCCCCTCGGCCCTGACCCCATCCCCCATCACCAAACCATCATCTCCCAGATCATACAGAACCTTATCACCTTAGGAGATCTCCCACCTATAGCTTCCAACCTCGTAGTCTGAGAACCCTGCACTGCCCGGTTCTACCTCCTTCCCAAGATCCACAAGCCTGACCACCTTGGCTGACCAATTGTCTCAGCCTGCTCCTGCCCCACCGAACTCATCTCCAACTACCTTGATACTGTCCTATCCCCTCTAGTCCAGGAACTCCCCACATACGTTCGAGACACCACCACTCCACCTCCTCCAAGACTTCTGTTTCCCTGCCCCGAACACCTCATCTTCACCATGGATATCCAATCCCTCTTCACCTCCATTTGCCATGACCAGGGCCTCCAAGCCCTCCGTTTCTTCCTCTCCAGACATCCCCAACAGTACCCTTCCACCGACACTCTCGTTCGTTTGGCCGAACTGGTCCTCACCCTTAATAATCTCTCCTTCAAATCCTCCCACTTCCTCAAGACCAAAGGGGTAGCCATAGGCACCTGTATGGACCCCAGCTATGCCTGTCTCTTTGTTGGTTACATAGAACAGTCCATCTTCTGTAGTTACACCAGTGCCACTCCCCACCTCTTCCTCCGCTATATTGGTGACTGCATTGGTGCCACCTCGCGCTCCCGCGAGGAGGTTGAGCAATTCATCAACTTCATCAACACATTCCACCCTGACCTTAAATTTGCCTGGACCATCTCTGACACCTTCCTCCCCTTCCTGGACCTCTCCATCTCCATTAATGACAACTGACTTGACACCGACATTTTTTACAAATCCACCGACTCCCACAGCTACCTGGAAATACACCTCTTCCCACCCTACCTCCTGCAAAAAATGCCATTCCGTATTCCCAATTCCTCCACCTCCACCGTATTTTCTCCCAGGAGGACCACTTCAACCACAGAACACACCAGATGGCCTCCTTCTTTAGAGATCGCAATTTCCCCTCCCACGTGCTTAAAGATGCCCTCCAACGCATCTCGTCCACATCCCACACCTCTGCCCTCAGACCCCACCCCTCCAACCATAACAAGGACAGAACCCCCCTGGTGCTCACCTTCCACCCTACCAACCTTCGCATAACTACATCAACCGACAACATTTCCGCCAGGTCCAAATGGACTCCACCACCAGGGATATATTTCCCTCCCCACCCCTATCCGCCTTCTGCAAAGACTTCCCTCCATGACTACCTGGTCAGGTCCATATCCCCTCAACAACCCACCCTCCCATCCTGGCACCTTCCCCTGCCACCGCAGGAATTACAAAACCTGCACCCACACCTCCTCCCTCACCTCCAACCAAGGCCCAAAGGACCCTTCCACATCCATCAAAGTTTTACCTGCACATCCACTAATATCATTTATTGTATCCGTTGCTCCCCATGTGGTCTCCTCTACACTGGGGAGACTGGACGCCTCCTAGCAGAGCGCTTTAGGGAACATCTCTGGGTCACCCGCACCAATCAACCACACCACCCTGTGACCCAACATTTCAACTCTCCCTTCCACTCAGCTGAGGACATGGAAGTCCTGGGCCTCCTTCACCGCCGCTCCCTCACCACCCGATGCCTAGAGGAAGAACGCCTCATCTTCCGCCTTGAAACACTTCAACCCCAGGGCATCAATGTGAACTTCACCAGTTTCCTCATTTCCCCTTTTCCCACCTCGCCCCAGTTCCAACCTTCCAGCTCAACACTATCTCCATGACCTGTCCTACCTGCCTATCTTCCTTTCCACCTATCCATTCCACCCTCCTCCCTGACCTATCACCTTCATCCCCACCCCCATTCACCTATTGTACTCGATGCTACTTCCTCCCCACCCCCACCCTCCTCTCATTTATCTCTCCACTCTTCAGGCACTCTGCCTGTATTATTTTCCTGCTCCTCAGATGCTGCCTGAACTGCTGTGCTTTTCCAGCACCACTCTATTCCGGAATCTGGTTTCCAGCATCTGCAGTCATTGTTTTTACCTCTAGGGTACAAGAGAAAACTAGCCAGGAAAACTAAAAACAGATAATAAGAATTTCTATAGATACTTAAAAAACAAAATAGTTAACAAAACAAGAATTGGTCCTTTGGAAAGTGAGTCTGAGGAATTAATCATAGAAAATAAAGAGAAGGAAGATTAGCTGAATAGGTAATGAAGCAGTGACACATGATTTGTGAAGGGGAAGTCATGTTTATCCAACTTATTGGAGTTCTTTGAGGAAGTAATGTCTGGTCTGGATAAAGGTGAACCAGTGGATACATTGTACTTGAATTTCCAGAAGGCATTTGTTAAAATAGCATATCAAAGGTTACTGCAGAAAATAAAAGCTCATGGTGTAGAGTGTCACATGTTAGCATGAATTGAAGATTAGCTAGCTAACAGAAAACAGACAATAGGCGTAAATACGTGTTTTTCTAGTTGGCAAGATCTGACAAGTGGTGTGCCATAGGGATCATGGCTGGGACCTCAACGTTTTAAAATTTATATCATTGACCTGGATGAAGGGACCAAACATTGTTGCTAAATATTCTGATGGCACAAAGATAGGTAGGAAAATATGCTGTGAAGAGGGCATAAGGAGGCTAGAAAAGAATATAAATAGGTTACGTCAATGGGCTTGATATGGCAAATGGAGTACAACATGCAAAAATGTGAAATTGTCGATTTTGGCAAGAAGAATAAAAAAAATTATCCAAACGGTGAAAGATTGCAGAGCTCTGAGTTATGGAGATATTTGGATGTCTTGGGCAGGAATTAAAAAAATATTATGCTGGCACAGCAGATAATGATCGTTTATTGTAAGGAGAACTGAATACGAAAGTACAGAGGTTATACTTCAGTTTTTAATAGGGTATTAGTGAAGTCACATCTCAACTGCTGAGCACATTTGTGGTTTACTTATTTAAGGAAGAACTTAAATGCGTTGAAACCGTCAGAGAAGGTTTATCAGACTAATAACTGGAATGAGCAGATTGTCTTATGAGGAAAGATTGGACATAGAGTTTAAGGGGGCAAGCGGCAACTTGATTGAAACTTAGAAGATTTTGAGAAGTCTTAACAGGAAAGGATGTGGAAAGGATGTTTCCTCTTGTGGGAGAATTCAGAACTAGAGCATTAGTGTTTAAAAGTAAGGGGTGGCCCATTTAAAACCAAGATAAGGAGAGTTTTGTTTCTCACAGAGGGTCACGAGACCTGTTTATGTGTTGGTTCTGCCATTCAATTAGATCATGGTTTATCTGTATTTTGCTCTGTATTCTTTGATACCCTTCTCTTTCTCTCTCTCTCTCTCTCTGTAACTTGTCTTGTTATTGTCCAAGAGTTGCTAATCGTGGCCCATACCCAATTAACACCGTAAGTCATAGCAACAGAAGTAGACCATTCAGCCTATAAAGTATGCCACACCATTCAATGAGCTGATCTGATAATCCTCAACTCTATTTTCCTGTCTTTTCCCAATAACCCTTGATTCTGTTACTGATTAAAAACTGCTTCTTTCAGACTTGAATAAACTTAATGACACAGCTTCAACAGCCCTCTTAGGTACAGAATTCCACATCCTCATCTCTGTCTTAAAAATGTGTGACTTCTTATTCTGAGATTGTGCCCTCTGGTCCTAAACCCATTTAAACAGGAAAACAACCTATCGTTAGCTACTGTGTAAAATCCTCTAAGAATCTCACATGATTCTATAAGGTCCCTTCTCATTCTGCTACATTCCAATGTATACAGTTCCAATCTACTCAACCTCTCCTCGTGAGCCAGTCCCCCCATACCAGATAACAGCCTATCACACCTTCTCTTGACCGCCTCCAATGCCACCATATCTTTCCTCAGATAAGGGGGTCCAAAACTGTTCACAGGATTCCAGCTGTGGTCTGACTAGAGCCCTGTATAGTTTTAGCAAAACTTCCCTACTTTTATACTCCATTGCCTTTGAAATAAAAACTAGCAGTCCATTTGTCTTCCTATTGCCTGCTGAACTTGGATGCTACTTTTCTGTGATTCATGAATGAGGACTCCCAAATCCTTCTGCTCTGTAGCTTTCTGCAGTCTTTCTCGTCTTAAATAATACTCTGCTCCCTATTCTTCCTGCCAAAGTGTATAACCTCACATTTCCCCCCATAATATTCCATTCTACCAAGCTTTTGTCCACTCACTTAACTTGTGTAAATCTCTCTGCAAACACTTCGTGCTATCCCCTTCTCAACTATGTTTGTGTCATCCGGAAAATTGGTTATTATACATTCATTTTCCTCAACCAAGTCATTAATTACTACCTTCGCTGATACAATATTCCCTACCACACTCTAGCAAACTGCGCCAACCGCTCACTCCACCCACCCCCGCTCAACTGACACTTCCCTACGAATCAAAAATCTCTCAATCCCACTTTGGAAAATTTTAATTGACCTAGACTCTGCACTCTTTCTGGGGAGACGGTTCCAGACTTCAGCAATAACTTCTGTGATAACATTCCTCCTGGATTCAATTCAAACAGCCTAAATCTAGCTTTAAGAATATGCAAGGAGAAAGTGAGGACTGCAAATGCTAGAGATCAGAGTCGAGAGTATGGTGCTGGAAAAGCACAGCAGGTCAGTCAGCATCTGAAGAGCAGGAGAATCACGTTTTAGGCATAAACCCTTCATCAGCTCTTTTCTGTTGAAGGGCTTATGCCCGAAACGTCGATTCTCCTGCTCCTTGGATGCTGCCTGACCTGCTGTGATTTTCCAGCACCACACTCTCGACTTTAAGAATATGTTGCCCTGTTGTGGATTCCCCTAACAATGGAAATCATTTTTTTGTATCAAATCTATTGAACCATTTTCACATTTCAAAACCTTGGATTACATCACCTATAACTTCTAATACTCAAGGAAATAATGCTACATTTAAGCTTTCTGTCCTCACAATTCATGCCCTGCTGTCAATCGGGTGAATCTGCAAAATCTGTACATGTTTTATGAGGAGCAGCACTCAGAACTGAACATGGGATGGGATCTGACAATTCATTTAGTTTACTTTAGTGAACTGAAATGCAATTATACAGAAGTTCACAGTGAGAGTCAGAGCAGCTTCACAAACAGAAGAGTTTGTGTTGGATGACCTCTTTACTCTTATTTTGCAGGATAAATCAGGAGATCAGATGAACCTTTCCAAAAAAGACCATTAGTGATCCAAAGCTGGTTTTGTAACTGCTTTAACTGTTAATCATTACCAGCTTTGTCAGCAGCTGATTCTGAACATGGTGAAATGTTTTCATGGAGAATGAGTGACATGTTTACTTTTCTTGTTGGTTTATGTGCATTTTCTGGAAGCATTTGAAAAATTTCAGCTTCACACGCACATGAACATTGTACCCTGAGGAAACAAAGACTTCAAAACAGACTGAAGTACACTGCCAGATTTGTTACATATGGTGGAAGTATGACTATGATTTTTGTTTTGCAGCATCTTGCAAATTTTGTTGCGAAAGATCATCAGCCTTATTATTACATCCCATTACACTCGTAATTGCAATGTCTACAGCTAGAAAATGACTAGTGTTCTTTCCCAACTGATCTGATAACATAGCAAGTTAAACATAACCTTACAGAAACCACTGGATGAAAGCTTTAATATTTAGTGTCCATTTGAAATACTGAATCCAATAATTTTTGGAGCCTCATTTAGTGAATGATGAATGACTCTTGAGTTTGAAGATTTTGTTTGCTCTTAGCCACATTCTGGGTCAATGTACCTTCTACATTTCAATGCGATTAAATTTGAGTTTTGGTACTGAATTGGTGTGATTTGCATAGTATCAAGTTGGAATAGATTTATCGATAGAGTTTGATTTTATTGCTGAAGGAATAAAAACGTTTGGCATAGGAATTCATTAATAGACATTAACTCATTAATAAAGGATTTAAAAACCCACACACAGCAGATGCTACATGTCAGAAACAAAAACAGAAATCGCTGGAAAAACTCAGCAGAAAAACTCTGTGGAGAAAAAGCAGAGTTAACATTTTGGTCCAGTGATGCTTCTTCAGGTAGAACTAAACTGTTTCAGCTGGTTAGGGATTTTAGAATGAGGGAGCATAGTCTGAGAATTAGGACCAGCCTGTTCAGGAAAGATGTTAGGAATCACTTCTATACACAATGGACAGTAGATGTTTGGACCTAACGTCCACCCACGATGGTTGATGCTTGATCGGTTGTTAATTTTACATTTGAGATAGATATATTTTTAAGCAAAGGTATCAAGGGATATGGGTCAAAGGTAGGTAGATGGAGTTAGGCCACAGTTCAGCAATGATTTCATTGAATGGTAGAACAGGCACTAAAGGCTGGATAAGCCCACTCCTGTTCCTATGAAAATCTTAGTAAATTGATGTGCTCTTCGAACAGATCTGTTCATAAGTTCCAACACATCATTTTAAATGATAAGGTCATGTGGTTGGTGCTATCCATTCTATTCATTGAGGCACACCTCTGGGTGGGCTGAGGAGAGTAGGGTGAAATTGAGCATGTCTGATTCAATTGAAAGATAGTCAGCTCTTCTGAAATAAGAGTCACACCCTGGATACAAAAATCAATGGCTGCAAAGCCTGTACCATGGGCCTCCAGGCTTTCCAGTGCTGCTTTTAAAACCCTGATCTAGGTTAGTGCACACAGGAGAAGAGAGACCTTGTTGCCCCTGCACCCTCCTTAAGAGAAGAATAACTTCCAGGTAACATTACTACTGGGAATAGGCCACTGGCGAAGTCAGTGTCAGGAGCTTTTCCCCAACAACATAGACACAATTGCCTTTAATTTAGTAGCATCATCGACATTGTCAAGGTAAGGACGCTACTATTTCACTCTCTGCTCACACCTCTATTACCTCAAATCTCACTCCCACGATACTTCTCTCTCCTGCTTGCTTTTATACTCAGCCCAATAAACATCACTGTTCATATTCATACTTCCAACGCTGTTACAGCTTTTACTTAGCCATACCTCATATCTAACACATTGTAAGTTTGCAGGAGCTTGGGCATGGGGAGAAAATGTAGGTCATGATCACATACCAGCTCTTCAGCAGAGGACTGAGCTGCAGGCATCAAAGGTCCAGGCTATTGAAGAAGGCTTGTGGTCAAACGTCACATGATACCTGATGCAATGATTAGCCTGCCATGAGTTTGCATATAGGCCATGGAGGTGTTCAGCTTTAATTTATAGCAAAGCTTTTTGTACATAATGAATACCATTCTGTTCAATGTGGTCATTCATCATGATGGAGCCTTGGCTTCAGCTCTGCCAGCTTGCATGACCGCTAACACTGCTCAGTTGCCTGTCTTATTGAATTTGAGGTCCTGTGTTGACCGGAGTTTTCAGATTGTCAGATCATCGTTGCACGACACTCTTGCGCAGAACTGGAGAAGGTGTGAATCTTACTTCCAGACATATGGCTTTCATTCTGTATTGCACATCCTTCTCAGGACGACAATATACCTATTTTCCACAACTCTGTCTTTCAACCACCCTTCCCAGTGTCACAGCTAGCTGGATCCACAGTGAGATGTTGCAGTCTTCATCATGGCTATTCAAGGAATCCTCATTAAAAGGGCAATAGCCCTTTCCAACTTATAGCCATTAGGATTCGTAATTGAACTTGTATCAATAGGCAAAACAATCCAAGTGGTTCATATAATTAGATGATTGATATTAGAACAGTTGTTCAATAGCTTGGTCAAAGAGGTCAGTTTGAAGGAGTACCTTAAAGAAAGAGAGCAAGAGAGAGCACTGGGCAGTCGTAGGAAAGGTATTGCAAAGCTCACGGTTGAAGCAATTGAAGACGAGACCACCAATGGTAGAGCAGGTAACACTGGGGATATTCAAGCCAGTGCAGATAAGTGCAATTATCTCTCAGAGTTGTAATGCTGAAGTAGATTACAGAGATAGAGAGGGATGAAGCTATGGAGGATTTGAGAATATGGATGAGAATTTATAACTGAGGTTTGGTTTATTAGGAAGCCAATGCACATCCATGATTACAGAGATGAAGGGTGAATGAAGTGAGTTAGGGTCACAAGCAGCTGAAGTTTGGATGTTCTCAAGTTTTTGAAGGGTAGAACGTGGGAGGCTGGCCAGGAGTATGTTGGAAGGGCCTTGTTTAGAGCTAATAAAAACATTTAGTTTGGGATTTTAGCATAGGATGAACTGAGGTGGGGACAGAGGCAGACAATTTTATGGAGTTGGAAATTTGTGATCATAATGATGACGCAAATATAAAGTTAGAAGCTCATTTCGGATTCAAGGTTACAGTCTGCTTCAGCTGTCAGGGAAAGTGATGGAGTTAAGGAACAGAGTTTATAACTAGCCATTATGTGTGAAAACACGCAGTAACAGACTGAACAAAGAGTTCTTTGAGTCAAATCATTTATGACATTGAATGAAAAAAAATCTTGTGACAGGAGTGGTTGTTGAGAAATGGTGTATAAATTCTAGACATGCATGTAAAAAGATTGGGTTAGCCATCTGCATCAGGAAGAAAATGTTCTGGTCCAGGGTGTTACCATGTTGCCATCAGTCAACTTTGACAATATAATGCTGGAAGTTGTTGATTGTTTCATATATCTAGGCTCCACAATCACCTACAGGCTGCCACTTGATTTAGATATCAACACATGTGTTACAAAAGCTGCAGCTGTTACTTCAAATCTGACTGAGAAAATGTGGGATAACAGTAACCCCACAAAGACCGCTAAACCAACCTGTGTCTTTTACACACATCTCTACAGTAGTGGAATCAGGACAACAGTTACTAGTCAGGAGGAAATGCTGAACAATTTGCACCTTTATTGTCTCAGACGTATCTTTGGCATCACTTGACAGGACAAGGTCGCCAATTCAGAGGCCCTGGAATGTTCAAATTCTAGCAGCGTACACTCATTACTAAACCAATGGTCTCTGTGTTGACTTGGCCATGCTCATCAGATGGGAATTGGCTGTTTACCCAAACACCTTCTGCACTGTGAATTACCAGTAGGTTTCAAACCTTTTGCATCCTTCAGTACAAGGACATCCACAGGTAAGCTGTGGAGATGGTAACTACTGACATTGACAACTGGAAGACAGTCACTGATGGCTGTGACCTCTGCAGGTTGACTGTTTGAAGAGGCAAGTGGAAACAAAAAGTTCATCTGGCTGAGAAGATGATCAAAGAAAACAGAGGTCAGAGAATCACGTACCTTGTCAGCCCACTTCCTTGGCTGCAGCAAATGCAGCAGAGATTGAAATTCCAGAGCCACACCAGGTGACGTTGACAGAGATTTGACCCCCACCATACACAACATCATCTGTTGTAAGACGGGTGTGGGTGGTAGAAAGGGTATTTAATTAACAGAAGGTTAATGGTGGAAAAAGCAGCACCTACATACCTCTGTCCCAACGAAATCTGGACAGGGATGTTCCTGAACATCCTTCCTGCCCCATGTAAACTGAGGCCATTAAGTGGGTATTTAAATGCTACCTATTAGATTTGCTTGCAGGCTTCTAGGGAATGTCTTTCATTCAAATGCAGTCAATACCTGATTGAAGGATGTGACTAGGGAGTAGCCCGGTGATGCTGCAAATCCCATTTTCCCATGGCCCCGACATTCCACTATCACTTACCTCTGGAGTGGATTCTTCAGTGAATCTAGATCTCAGATGGGTGCAATACCCATGATTGACACCCTCCTACACTGCCAAACAATATATAGCTGCCAGCCTCAAAATAGTCTGCGTTTGGATCAGTGTTAGGGATTTCTGCTGCAGGGGACCTTGATCCCAGGGAAAGGCCTACTTCTGCCCAGTTATGTGCCTGATTGGCACTTAATTTCCAAAATCTAGGCAATGTGAGGGCTTTCGGTGGTTCTCCAACCAACAAATAAGAGCTTCATTATCTATATTAAAGTCCACTGAAGGCTTTGACTTTAAATTTAATCAAAGCAAATAGGACATTGAATATAATTCTATTATAATAGAGAAAGCTATTTGTATCAAAATGTTTTGAAGCTTTACTAGTTATTTACTGTTAGATTAAGGACTAGGTTTAATTATGAATAATTGTTATTTTTAATGTCTTTGGTGTGAGGATGGTATTTCCTCTCCAAAAGGACTGTATGATGTTTACCCATACCAATACTGTCATTGACAAACTGGTGAGGATAAAATCAAACAGGTTTGTCTCTCTAGTTGATCTGCTCACCATCTGCCTTGGCCTTATCTGACAGATACATCATTCAGGATTTGGCCAACTAGGTTAGTAGTGATGCTACTGAGCCAATTTTGTATCATTTTGACGATAAACTGTAGCAATTGTGGCATTTTAAAACAAATCCCATTCATTTTAACTTCATTTGTCACTGGTCTCTTCACTCACAAAACTTGGGGTTCATTTTTACTAACAGGACAGCCCAGAGGTAGAAAACACCAGTAGCTTGCCCCTTCTGGATCCGAAGAGTCTGGATCTATTTTGCTAGTGAAATTTCATTTAAATAGAACAAGCAGTGGACAGCTGGATTACAACCAGTTCAGCATTTTTGTTGGCCTACTGCTGCTAAGTGACCCAATCTAAATCTGGAAGGGGAAAATTCCTCTGGGAAGGGGGAGGAATGGCAGTGTCCTTTTTATATTTAGAGGCCTGGGAGGAGCAACCCTGCTCATGCTGGTGCTACAGAAATAATTTAACACTTATTCATCCAAGGTTTATTTGTGAAGTGATGTGAACATTGTCAGGAAGCACGCTGTTGATGCTTTGATCAAATCTAACATAAAGTGGGATTCAAAATCTGTTCAATAACTGACCTCAGTTCGCATTTTATAAGGGACCTACTACCTGCAATAGGCAGGCTCTTCAGCTGGCTGTTGATAGACATTTCTAGAAATGAGAGTAGGTTGACCGTTGGAACCATTGTGGTGGTAAGTCTGCCAAATCCATTTTCAGGCAGTTAAATCAATCCTTTTATTTCTCCTAGAACCACCACGATGGGACTTTTCTTTTGTTGCATGGTTAAAGTTTGTTTTTCATTGTCTGTACTTTTTTCTGTTGTTCTGTTTCTGAGGAAGTGCCTCAGTAACAGCTAAGTTTCTGGTAAACTAGTGACCTAATTTAGCTTTTGTGTAAACAACAATACATTGTAAGGAGACAAATAAATCTTCGTGATTCAGACAAAATCCAAGATAAAACATCTTTCGTTGAACCATGTAACAGAAGACAGCACAAAGATGTACTGGCAAGCTGGAACAAATAAAACCTAAAATTTGTTGGCGTCTTTGAGAATCCATGGCTGCTGAAGTTGCTTTTTGCAAGCCCTTCACAGATGGATGAAGAGGGCATCTTTCTCAATTTTAGTTTAAGCAAATGGGAAATAGTTGTCAGTATTTGTATTCTTTAATTGAAGTGTTGGCTCCTTTTCAACAACGTCATCTTAGGCCTGTCATTAAAAAAAACTGGCTGCAAAATCTCACTCAATTCCAAAGGGACGCAGCTCTAGTCATCTGGATCTTAGCCACATCTTCTGCTCCCTGGGGCCTGTTCCACTTTGATGCCATCAAAACGTTAAATAGGAGGCACTGGGTTTCCTATGAACTAGTTGTGAGAAGGGCTACAAATAATTGGTAAAGAATAACTTTACAGGACTTCAACCTGGGGCAGTTTAAAAGAAAAGGGCAATCTCCAGAAGTAAGGTTTCGAAGTTAGAACAGTTTGCTTCGAATTTACGCTATTCTGAAAAACATTGATTTTTCTTGCCAATTTCCAAATTCCTTTCACAGCAGAAAAACAGGAAGACAGTTTCCTCTCCCTTCCCCCGCTTTGCCTTAAAAGACAATCTTTCCGTTCGTTTTGTTTGGCTCTCACTATATTTCCAGTAAAACGTTGCAGTCGCCAATCTGACACATGCTGGTACTGCTCTTCATGCTTTACTATGTTAACCCCATACTCTGCTTATCCAGTCACCCATAGAACAATTCACTGAAGAAATCCACACACTCTCAAGCCACTTCCCAGCTGGTCATCTGAAAAATATGAATCACGTTCCTGAATTCAGTGAAGCTATTTGCCCCACAGTCACTAATGCTCCAAGTTGGTGACTGCCTCTGCGTGGATTTAAGACACAGCTTCACAGTTCACCTTTACAGTGACACACAAGACACCTGACTGTTGACTAGCAGTGCTGGAGGAAATTAATATGGCAATCGACATGCTGCCTGGTCCAATTCTTTAATGTTGGTTTCTGTTCCATACATAATGTCTCCACCCCCAACCAGAAATACAGGTCAAGTGCACTGGGCTGAAACTGGATGTGGAGAAAGTGAGGACTGCAGATGCTGGAGATCAGAGCTGAAAATGTGTTGCTGGAAAAGCGCAGCAGGTCAGGCAGCATCCAAGGAGCAGGAGAATCGACGTTTCAGGCATGAGCCTGAAAATTTCCTGAAGAAGGGTTCATGCGCTTTTCCAGCAACACATTTTCAGCTCTGAAACTGGCTGTGGTCTGACTTAAGCTTTTCGCCTTTATGTATTGCTCCAATTGTAGGACGTTGTTCAGAGAAGAACACACTTATATTTTCATGCTTGGAAATGAAAACTTATTGAAAATCTTATTGACTAACCATTTCATATCATAATGCATAACTGCTGTTGTCAATCAACTTCTATTTGACGAAAAGTGAACTACACAGTATTGTAGAAATTTCTCAACACTGTGGTTTTATATGAAATTTTACAGTCTAAAATTAATCCAGTTCCAAAAATGCAAAGTAATTTTGTGTGGCTATCTCAGTGCTGTCTAAATGCAGACATCTAGTTTGAATAGTTTTAATGGTAGCTGTTTCATATGACTTTTATTTGACGTTTAGCTGATCTGTTCTTTCTGTCAGCTGATGTAATATATGCAGATTCAAAATGATCTTGCATCTAGCTATTGTCAATAAACATAAATGAATGTTACTTCTCTAAGTTATGTTTCTGCACGGGAGCCAGTTAAGGTACAGCACCTTTGGTTTGTGTATCACTGCAGTTCATTGCATGTAAACATTAAGTTTAAGATTGGCTTGAAAATAGATCACAGGTAAGGTCTCACTAACATTAAAATTAAAATCTTATTAAAATACTAAACTGATTACTAAGATTGAGTACTGACTGGGTAGTTCACTTCCCCTCTGATGGGTAAAAGGCCATAATCCTGCCTATTTGATAATTAAAGCAATTTACAGATAAAGAAAGAACGGTTGGATTTTTTTACTTGTTGTAGCTTTCCTTGTAGGCTGTGTTGCTGTCCCTGTAACTGCAGAGAGCACATTTATTGTTCATGTATTGGCAATGCCTGTGAGGTCACTGCCGGCAATAACCACCAAATGTACAGTTATTTAATATTGAAAATGTTTTATTATTTCACGGATTGCGGGTGTTTCTGGCTGGGCCAGCATTCATTGCCCATCTCTAATTTACCATGAGATAGTGGGGTGAGCAGCCTTGTTGAACTGCTGCAATCCTTCAATTGTAGGTACACCCACAATGCTATCAGGAGTTCCAGGATTTTGACCCACTGACAGTAATGGAACGATGATATAGTTCCAAGTCAGGATGGTGTGTGAACTGGAGGGAAAATTGCAGGTGGTGTTGTCCCTTGCATTTGCTTCCCTTGTTCTTTTAGATGGTAGATGTCCAAGGTTTAGAAGGTGCCTTCAAAGGAGGTTGGGTGAGTTACTGTAGTGCATCTTATAGATGGTACACTGCCCAGTGTGAGGTGATGTTGAAGGGACTGAATGCGAAAGCTGCTGGATATAGTGCCAATCAAGCAGGTTGCTTTGTTTTGGATGATATTGAGTTTCATAAGTGTTGTTGAAGCTGGACACATCCAGGCAAGTGGAGGACATTTCGTCACATTCCTGTCTGTCTTGTTGATGGTGGACTGTGAGTGGGGAAATAGGAGATGTCTTACTTCCTGCAGAATTCCCAACCTCTAACCTGCTCTTGCAGCTATAGCTATTATATAGCTGGTCCAGTTTAGTTTCTTTTTTTTCAATTTTAAAATATACTTTATTCATTAAAAAATGTACATACAAAGTCGCTAAAGCAGTTCGGTTCTGTACAGTAGTATATGAATGAAATAAACAAACATCAGAGTTTAACTTTATCCAACAAACAAATCAAAAGCATCTTTCACTTGTGGAAGATTATATTTCTACTTCAGTTTCTGGTCAATGACAAGCCCAGGATGTTGATTGTGGAGATGGCAATGCCCAACCATCAAGGGGTGATAGTTGAATTCTCTGGCACTTGTATGGTGCAAATAATGCCAGATGTCAGCCCAGGTATTATTCAATCTCATTCAAGCCTGGTTGTATATGAACATGTAAAAAGTGAGGTCTGCAGATGCTGGAGATCAGAGCTGAAAATGTGTTACTGGTTAAAGCACAGCAGGTTAGGCAGCATCCAAGGAACAGGAAATTCTACGTTTCAGGCCAGAGCCCTTCATCAGGAATGAGGAGAGGGTGCCAGGCAGGCTAAGATAAAAGGTAGGGAGGAGGGACTTGGGGGAGGGGCGATGGAGATGTGATAGGTGGAAGGAGGTCAAGGTGAGGGTGATAGGCCGGAGTGGGGTGGGGGCGGAGAGGTCAGGAAAAGGATTGCAGGTTAGGAGGGCCGTGCTGAGTTCAAGGGAATCGACTGAGACAAGGTGGGGGGAGGGGAAATGAGGAAACTGGAGAAATCCGAGTTCATCCCTTGTGGCTGGAGGGTTCCCAGGCGGAAGATGAGGCGCTCTTCCTCCAACCGTCGTGTTGTTATGTTCTGGCGATGGAGGAGTCCAAGGACCTGCATGTCTTCGGTGGAGTGGGAGGGAGAGTTAAAGTGTTGAGCCACGGGGTGGTTGGGTTGGTTGGTTCGGGCATCCCAGAGGTGTTCCCTGAAGCGTTCTGCAAGTAGGCGGCCTGTCTCCCCAATATAGAGGAGGCCACATCGGGTGCAGCGGATGCAATAGATGATGTGTGTGGAGGTGCAGGTGAATTCGAGGCCTTGGAGAGAAGTAAGGGAGGAGGTGTGGGCGCAAGTTTTGCATTTCCTGCGGTTGCAGGGGAAGGTGCCGGGAGTGGAGGTTGGGTTGGTGGGGAGTGTGGACCTGACGAGGGAGTCACGAAGGGAGTGATCTTTGCGGAACGCTGATAGGGGAGGGGAGGGAAATATATTCCTGGTGGTGGGGTCCGTTTGGAGTTGGCGGAAATGACGGCGGATGATACGCTGTATACGGAGGTTGGTGGGGTGATAGGTGAGAACCAGTGGGGTTCTGTCTTGGTGGCGGTTGGAGGGGCGCGGTTCAAGGGCGGAGGAGCGGGAAGTGGAGGAGATGCGGTGGAGGGCATCGTCGATCACGTCTGGGGGAATCTGCGGTCCTTGAAGAAGGAGGCCATCTGGGCTGTACGGTATTGGAACTGGTCCTCCTGGGAGCAGATGCGGCGGAGACAAAGGAATTGGGAATATGGGATGGAGTTTTTACAGGGGGCAGGGTGGGAGGAGGTGTAGTCCAGGTAGCTGTGGGAGTCAGTCGGTTTATAGTAGATGTCTGTGTTGAGTCGGTCGCCCGAGATAGAAATGGAAAGGTCTAGGAAGGGGAGGGAGGAGTCTGAGACAGTCCAGGTGAATTTGAGGTCGGGATGGAAGGTGTTGGTAAAGTTGATGAACTGTTCAACCTCCTCGTGGGAGCACGAGGCAGCACTGATACGGTCATCGATGTAGCGGAGGAAAATGTGGGGGTTGGTGCCAGTGTAGTTACAGAAGATGGACTCTTCCACATATCCTACAAAGAGACAGGCATAGCTGGGGCCCATGCGGGTGCCCATGGCAACTCCTTTAGTTTGGAGGAAGTGGGAGGATTGGAAAGAGAAGTTATTCAGGGTGAGGACCAGTTCAATCAGTCGAAGGAGGGTGTCAGTGGAAGGGTACTGGTTGGTGCGGCGGGAAAGGAAGAAGCGGAGGGCTTTGAGTCCTTCGTGATGGGGGATGGAGGTGTACAGGGACTGGATGTCCATCGTGAAGGTGAGGCGTAGGGGGCCGGGGAAGCGAAAATCATGGAGGAGATGGAGGGCATGGGTGGTGTCCCGAACGTAGGTGGGGAGTTCTTGGACTAAAGGGGACAGAACCGTGTCGAGGTACGCGGAGATGAGTTCGGTGGGGCAGGAGCAGGCTGAGACAATGGGTTGGCCGGGGCATTCAGGTTTGTGGATTTTGGGCAGGAGGTAGAAACGGGCAGTGCGGGGTTGTGGGACTATGAGGTTGGAGGTGGTGGATGGGAGATCCCCTGAGGTGATGATGTTATGGATGGTCTGGGAGATTATGGTTTGGTGGTGGGAGGTGGGGTCATGGTCAAGGGGGCAATAGGAGGAGGCGTCTGCGAGCTGGCGTTTGGCCTCAGCGGTATAAAGGTCGGTGAGCCAAACTACTACCGCGCCTCCCTTGTCTGCCGGTTTGATGGTGGGGTTGGGGTTGGAGCGGAGGGAGTGGAGGGCTGCACGTTCTGAGGGTGAGAGGTTGGAGTGGGTGAGAGGGGTGGACAGGTTGTGTCAGTTAATGTCGCGGCGGCAGTTGGCTATAAATAGATCGAGGGCGGGTAAGAGGCCAGCTATAAATAGATCGAGGGTGGGTAAGAGGCCTCCCTCCCCTTCCTAGACCTTTCCATTTCTATCTCGGGCGACCGACTCAACACAGACATCTACTATAAACTGACTGACTCCCACAGCTACCTGGACTACACCTCCTCCCACCCTGCCCCCTGTAAAAACTCCATCCCATATTCCCAATTCCTTTGTCTCCGCCGCATCTGCTCCCAGGAGGACCAGTTCCAATACCGTACAGCCCAGATGGCCTCCTTCTTCAAGGACCGCAGATTCCCCCCAGACGTGATCGACGATGCCCTCCACCGCATCTCCTCCATTTCCCGCTCCTCCGCCCTTGAGCCGCGCCCCTCCAACCGCCACCAAGACAGAACCCCACTGGTTCTCACCTATCACCCCACCAACCTCCGTATACAGCGTATCATTCACCGTCATTTCCACCACCTCCAAACGGACCCCACCACCAAGGATATATTTCCCTCCCCTTCCCTATCAGCATTCCGCAAAGACCACTCCCTTCGTGACTCCCTCGTCAGGTCCACACTCCCCACCAACCCAACCTCCACTCCCGGCACCTTCCCCTGCAACCGCAGGAAATGCAAAACTTGCGCCCACACCTCCTCCCTTACTTCTCTCCAAGGCCCCAAGGGATCCTTCCATATCCGCCACAAATTCACCTGCACCTCCACACACATCATCTATTGCATCCGCTGCACCCGATGTGGCCTCCTCTATATTGGGGAGACAGGCCGCCTACTTGCAGAACGCTTCAGGGAACACCTCTGGGATGCCCGAACCAACCAACCCAACCACCCAGTGGCTCAACACTTTAACTCTCCCTCCCACTCCACCGAAGACATGCAGGTCCTTGGACTCCTCCATCGCCAGAACATAACAACACGACGGTTGGAGGAAGAGCGCCTCATCTTCCGCCTGGGAACCCTCCAGCCACAAGGGATGAACTCGGATTTCTCCAGTTTCCTCATTTCCCCTCCCCCCACCTTGTCTCAGTCGATTCCCTTGAACTCAGCACGGCCCTCCTAACCTGCAATCCTCTTCCTGACCTCTCCGCCCCCACTCCACTCCGGCCTATCACCCTCACCTTGACCTCCTTCCACCTATCACATCTCCATCGCCCCTCCCCCAAGTCCCACCTCCCTACCTTTTATCTTAGCCTGCCTGGCACCCTCTCCTCATTCCTGATGAAGGGCTCTGGCCCGAAACGTCGAATTTCCTGTTCCTTGGATGCTGCCTAACCTGCTGTGCTTTAACCAGCAACACATTTTCAGCTGTATATGAACATGGTTTGCTTCACTGTTTGAGGAACTACAAACAGTGCTGAAATTATGTAATCATTGGTGAACATCCCTTCTTTTGACCTTGTGATGGTGGTAAGGTATTGATGAGGCAGTCAAAGATAGGTGGGTTTAGGACATTATTCTGTGGAGCTCCTGTTGAGATATCCTTGGAGGAAGATTATTGACCTCCAACAATGGCAACTGTCTTCCTTTGTGCAAGTTATGACTCCAACCAGTGGAGAGTATTACCTTCAATTTCTATTTATTCTAGCTTTACTAGAGTTCTTTCTCTGTCAAATGTTGTGTCACTGTCAAGGGGAGTCACTCTCACAATATCTCTGGAGTTCAGCTCTCCTGTCCATGTTTAGGTCAAGGCAATGATAACGTCAGGAGCTGAGTGACCCTAGTAGAACGCAAACTGAATATCAGTGAGCAGATTATTCAAGCAGTGTGGGTGATGGCATCAATAATGCATACACTACAATGACACCAGTGCCACTAGTTCTTTGCTTCAGTGTGGTGTGGACAGGCAGTGATATTGTCAATGTTTAGATCAGAGTGGTGCTGGAAAAGCACAGCAGGCCAGGCAGCATCCGAGGCGCAGGAAAATCAACGTTTTGGGCAAAAGCCCTTCATCAGGAATAGAGGCTGGAAGCCTCTTGGGTGGAGAGATAAATGGAGGGGGGTGGGGCTGGGGAGAAGGTAGCAAAGAGTACAATAGGTGAATGGGGGTGGGGATGGAGGTGATAGGTCAGAGGGGAGGGTGGAGTGGATAGGTGGGAAGGGAGATCAGCAGGTAGGACAGGTCATGAGGACAGTGCTGAGCTGGAAGGTTGGAATTGGGATAAGGTTGGGGGGGAGGGAAAATGAGGAAACTGGTGAAGTCCACATTGATGCCTTGGGGTTGAAGTGTTCCGAGGCAGAAGATATGGCATTCTTGCTCCAGGCATCGGATGGTGAGGGAGCTACATGTTCTCAGCAGAGTGGGAGGGGGAGTTGAAATGTTGGGTCACAGGGCAGGGGGGTTGATTGGTGTGCGTGTCCCAGAGATGCTCCCTGAAGTGCTCTGTGAGGAGGCATCCAATCTCCCCGATGTCGAGGAGACCGCATCGGGAGCAACGGATACAAAAAATGACATTGGTGGATGCGCAGGTGAAACTTTGATGGATTTGGAAGGCTCCCTTGGGGCCTTGGATGGAGGTGAGGGAGGAGGTGTGGGCACAGGTTTTGTAATTCCTGCGGTGGCAAAGGAAGGTGCCAGGATGGGAGGGTGGTTTGTTGGGGGCGTGGACCTGACAAGGTAGTCACGAAGGGATCGGTCTTTACGGAAAGCGGAAAGGTCTGGGGAGGGAAATATATATTGTCAATGACACTAGCTTCTGGTTCCAGTGCATTGGCAGGAGATGAAGTGCTTTCTGTACATGTAAATGTCTTATATGTCTTCCTCAGAAGACATTAATAATTAAAGCTATCTGAAGAGCCTTTGGTTGGGTGTAATTCAATGACATTAATCTACCAGTTGAGTTTTGCAATGATCCAACAGTTTTTATGGTGATTTTTCTTTCTCATGGAAGCCCATCAGAATTCTGACTGAATTCCATCTCTCAACTTGTCCTAGGTCTTAACTTAAGTTGTAGTTGGTATCAACATATCATAGCCACTGCTTGACTATGACCATATAACCTCTGATGGGCAGGTATCAGTCCTCCATAAAATCTGTAAATCAGTAAACAGAAATAAGAACTGTGGAATCGCAGGCTCTGTGAGACATTTTGAAAGGGACTTAGTGAAACAGAATAACTTTCGGCTGTGATTTTGGGGTTCAAATTAATTTGGCTGTTAAATGGAAATATGCAAACTCAAATTCAGTCTTTTAATGAGAAGTGAATCCATCATTACAGTTTCAATATGAAAAGGTCTGCTCGGACCACACCCAGGGTATTGTGAGCAGTTCTGGGTTTTTAAGGAGGTTGACGGGCAGACATGTCCTAATTGACTGGTGAAACAGGTTTGAGGATTTAAATAGCTTCTTTCTGTTCCTTTGTTTCTGTGCATGTGACAACTGTTCTAGCACAAAGCCAGATGTTCACACTTCAAGATAAGTGTAATTTTTCTGTTAACTGAGAATTTAGAAATTTTTGATATAGTGAAATTATTCAAAGTAGTATCTTCATTTAAAGTCAATTAAAAATAAAAAAAAGTCATTTTAAACAGCTGATTTAGCCAATTTCTTTATTTTTAATTAATATTGTCTAGATTTCCACTGCACAAAAAATTGACAATAAACAAATTCAGTAAAGAAAGCATACACTTATTGAGGAGTTGCTGATAGCATGTTTTAATGGTGGGATTAAATAAATGTTGAAACTTCATTTTTTTTCTATTTTGTGCATTTTCTTTCCCCTGGTCAACTTTCTATCCTTCACTTTTTGTGACTTTGCAGTCAACTAAAACCCAGCCTTATTTGGGGTGTACAGTGGCACAGTAGTTAGCACTGCTGCCTCATGACACCAGAGACCTAGGTTCAATCCCAGCCTTGGGTGACTGTGTGGAATTTGCATGTTCTCCCTGTGCCTGTGTGGTTTTGCTCCAGTTTCCTCCCACAGTCCAAAGATATGCCAGTTAGGTGAATTGGTCATGCTAAATTGCCCATACTGTTCAGGGATGTGTAGGTTAGGTGCATTAGTCAGGGCTAAATGTAGAGGAATGGGGAATGGGTTTGGGTGGGATACTCTTCAGAAGGTCAGTGTGGACTTGTTGGGCCAAAGGACCTGCTTCCACGTTGTAGGAATTCTACTTCCATATCCTAACCCACATCAAATCTTGTGCATTTCTCTGTTTGCTGATTTATATTAGTTTTCTGTTAAACAATGTGTTGCTGTTCAAATTCTATCTTTGCTTGCAAATCCTTTCATAGTCTTGTTCATCTGTTGACTTTGATATATCTGCACTTTTCCAATTCTGGTCCCTCGTGTGTCCATGACATTAAATGGTGACTGTACCTTCAGCTGCCAAGCCTCAAAGCTCTGGAATTCCTAAGTCCCACTAACTCTACCTCTCTTTCCTCCTTTATGTTTCTCCGTAGAAATTTGACTTTAGGCATGGAACCAAGAGGACCTGTTTTCCTAATCTCTGAAATGTATCTATTTCCAACAGTTCCTTATTGTCTAGGTGATCCTGGGAAACCTATTTGTGAGGAATTGTAAGGCAGCATCTTCCCCTTCCATGGTATCTTCTATATTACAACAATTGCTATACTTCAAAATTCCTTCATTAATGTAAAGCACATTAGGATTGCAAAAGGGGCTATATGAATGCAAATTCTTTATTCTCTTGATGTCATATTGAAACACCAGTATTATGTGATACCAATTGTTTTTCCTTGGTTTGTCAAGTTTGGAAAATATGAAGGGCATACAGATTCATTTACAAATACTCACCAACTGTCCTCATAACAGGAGAACACTATCAAATTTTTCAGAAATATTAATTTTGAAGCTTTAGAAGAATTTTCAGAAAATCCTGCTTTGTATCAGTTTTTCCTGCTGTAGAATATAACATTCCATTCCCTCAGTGTTCTAGGTATTGTCTAGCAAATTTGAAACTTATTCAGTTCTCTCATTTTGACAAAGAATTTTGAAGCAGTGTTGTATTCCTTCTTCAATGTTCCAACTTTGGCTTAATGATCTGGTCATTGAGAAAGGCAACATTAAGCCAAATTTAATGAAAGCACAGGCATTTTAGTCATGGTGTAAGATATATATACTAGACGTTGATAGCTATGTACGCTAAGTAATTGTGAGAATTCTTTATACAGCGCAATAGCACCATCTGCTGAGAGTCCACTCCATACAAATGAATTTCAGCTTATTGTTTTTGTTTCCTAGCCATGGATTTTAACTACATTTGGAGAATATTTATGTATGAGAGACAGGATCAAGCGTTTAATGAGCTGACTCTATGCTGGAGGTGAAGATCTGTCTCTAACTAACCTGTATTACTGTATACAGTCAAAACCTCCGCAGCATTATTTAATCAAAGAATGAGTACAGCATAAAAGGAAGCCATTTTGTATGTTAAGACTTTCTGAACTTCCCTCCCAAGGACAACTTAATTTCTTGCAGCCTACTGCTCTGAAATGTCTTTCCCCTCAGGTACTTATGCAAACCCTTTTGTTATGGTTTGCTATTTGGATATTATATGGTTTAATAAAAATAGTATTAAAAGGACATGAAATAACTCACAGTATCCCATCACCAAGTGACTCTTTATTTACACGCACACTGTACTTGACTCTGGTCTGGCTTCCTCAGAGCCAGCTCTCAGAGTGAATCATATTCCATGTTAATGTGTGTTAATCAGGGCCCCTGATTGTATGAGGTTCACATCCCCAATCAGGGAACTCATATTCTAGGAGGTCTTCCTGGCTGACTTTGTTACAATCATTACCTCACTCCCCTGCTCAGTCCAGGGTCGTAGGCCTGCTCTTTTTCTTGTAGCCTGTCCTGGGGCGTTTTTGGACCAGGCCTGTTTCCTCCAACTCAGCCTTGGATAAGGGCAGTGAGTGCCTGACTGTAGCCCAGCTCTTGTGCCTGGAGCATCTTGGAAGAAATCCATCTTGTTCTTCAGGTAATAAAGGTGTTGAGACAGTGATATCCACCACATCCATCTCAGACTCCAAGGTTTCTTCGATGCTAGATGAAGGGGAGAACCCATAGGGTTTTAACAGCCCTTCTGGATATTCTAAGGGGCCAGGTATATTTTGCTCCTGTCCTGTTTGCAAGTTTTCAGTTTTAATGCGGTCCACGTGCTTGTGAAGGATCACCTCACCTACTCAAACATTGTATGTCATGCACCTTGTGCCGACCATGCCTCTTACCCATGCAGAGCTGAAAATATGTTGCTGGAAAAGCGCAGCAGGTCAGGCAGCATCCAAGGAACAGGAAAATTGATTTTTCGGGCATAAGCCCTTCTTCAGGCCTGAAGAAGGACTTATGCCCGAAACGTCGATTCTCCTGTTCCTTGGATGCTACCTGACCTGCTGCGCTTTTCCAGCAACACATTTTCAGGTCTGATGCCCGGCATCTGCAGTCCTCACTTTCTCCTCTTATCCATGCAGGCCATTTCCATGGTTTTGGCACCAGACTTTGTCCCCTAGTAAACTGCTTCTCTCACTTGCAGAAGTCTTGTATCCAGCATTGGTGTTCCTGATGCTGTTTCATCCTCCCTCCAGGTCCAGGAAGATCAGATTTAACCTGGTGCAGTGTCTTCTCCCCTCTAGCAACTCTGCTGGAGCTTGGTTGCATGAGGGGTGGTTCAATAATCAAAAAGGAACTGGGAGAGTTTGGTATCGAATGAAGCTGTAGGCTGTTTCTTTACGCCTGTCTTCCAAGTTTGGTCTACTCTTTCCACCAGACCATTAGATGATGGATAGTACATAGTAGTCCTTATGTGCCGAATGCCATTCAACTTTAGGAAACATTTGAATTCCCTACTGGTAAATGATGGCCAACACTTCTGGGAGTTTGTCTATTGCTAAAGACGCTCACTGTTTTTTTGTTATCATTCCCCTGTTTGACGATCGAACTCTATGCAGGTGCAGCTATTTGAGTGGGCATCCACAATGACTAAGAACATTGATCCCATGAAAAGTCCAGCATTGTTGAAATGTAACTAAGTCCAGGGTTTGCATGGCCATTCCTACAAATATGGAGGAGCTATTGGCGGTAATCTCTGTCCTCGTTGGCACTCTGGGCATTATCCCTCCAATACAGCTATGTTTGCATCCAATCCTGACCACCAGACATAACTTCCTCATTTTGGATGACTCTGGTGGAGTGCAGAGAGTATTTGCTGGCAACCATTGCTTGGGACAATCACTCTTAGTCCCCATAATAAAATACTGACCTTAGTCCCCCTAATAAAATACTGGTCTCACCAGAAAAGTTTCAATTCTGGTTGTGAATTCCTTTGCTTTCCAGCCTCCTGATTTCTATCTCTTCTTTTGCAAGTAAGGCAAATGGCACTGGGCAGAATAATAGAATTGCTTCCTGGTGGGTCAACATGCAAAGTGGCTTTAGCTCCTTTGATAGATCCCAGACGTTCCTGAAAAACTTCCAGGTATTTAATTAGCACTTCACTCAGGCAGCCATTTTCTAATCAAGAGGTGCTGAGCCAATCCAGGAGAATATTTCTCAACCAACTTCGCCCCATCAAGCTTGGGCCCAAACCTTTTACTTCAAACAATGGTTCCTGAACCAGCTGCGTCTCATGAAACAGGAACCAAAGTTGTACTCTTCAACTATAAAGGTTGCCCAGTATGGATTCTCAGTCTAGCTGAGGTCTTAAGCGAACTTAAAGATTGGAGTCCAGAGTGAAATTTTGCTACAGACTTGTTTTGAAATCACTGATCCATGCACATTGGTATCAATCCCCATTAGAACCAGGTGACTATTTAACCAGATATTTATTTGGATTGATTCCGACTTGGATGTTGCAAGTAAGTTAACTGTTCCATGCTAGATTTAGGTGGTCTTTCCAGGCTGTGCATTCTCCTGGATACTGGCCTGTGAGTTCTCTTTCTCAAGTCAGACGTAATGGGACTCTTTTGCTGTTTCAAGTCTGCATACTGTCAGCAGCTACAATAGCTTGCTGGCCTGATGCTGAAGAAAATGTTAACAGTTTAGCCAAGATTTGGCTTTGTTTCGGGGTTTTGCTGTGGGCTGACCTAAAGTCCCTCTGTTCAGGATATGTCCTGAATTAAGCTGTGCAATTGCCTTTACTCAAGTGATGTCCCCTCAGTTCAGTTAGCTTGGCCAGGTTGTCCACTCCCATCAGCATACCCTGTAACTCATAGGCTCCACTTGCCGCATTTTCTAATGACAAAGCCAGTTGTAGTGCCTGTTTGGAGTCCTCATGTGTTTCAGCTAGTAGGTTCTTTTGCATGGTTATATCATTAATCCCATTCTTGTCACCACTGAAATATCTCCACAGGATCTGGTATCCTGTCACTAAGTCACCCCATATTTGCACATGCATAGTACTTGACACCGGTCTGGCTTCCTCAGAGCCAGCTTTCAGAGTGAGTTGAACCTCTATCTATATCTGTCAGCCAGGGCTCCCTAATTGGATAGACTAATAGCCTCAATCAGGGAACTCATATTCTATGAGGTCCACCTGGTTGACCTTGTTACAATCACTACAGAACATTTCTGCTTTACATTAAAAACAAACTCATTAAAAATCTCTTCAAGACAGACTGGTAGGCCATGTCTGTTACATTAGACTATTTCAAAGCCAACTAAAGTCTCTTCTCCCAGCTTCATATCACAAAAGGGAGACATTTAAAATTCACCCAGATTAAAATAAAACAAATAACTGTGGATGCTGGAAATCTGAAATGAAAACAGAAATTACTGAAGAAACTCAGCATGATGAGTAGCTTTTTAAAAATAATTCATCAATGGTGCATCATTGGCTGGGCCAGCATTTATTGCCCATCTCTTGTTCCTCTTGAGAAGGTGATAGTCAGCTGCTTTCTTGAACCATTGCAGTCCATATGTTGCAGGTAGACCAACAATGCCCTTAGGGAAGGAATTACAGGATTTTCACCCTGCAACTGTGAAGGAATGGTGAAATATTTCCAAGTCAGGACGGCAAATGGCTTGGAGGTAAACATGCAAGTGCTGTTGTCCCCATGTATCTGCTGCCCTTGAACTTCTAGTTGAAAGTGGTCAGGAGTTTAGAAGTTGTGGTCTAAAGATTTTTGGTGAATTTCTGCAGTGCATCTTGTGAATGGTACACACAGCTGCTACTGAGTGACGGTGGTGGAAGGATTGGATGTGGTGCCAATCAAGTGGGCTGCTTTATTCTGCTTCTTGTGTGTTACTGGAGCTTCACCCATCCAGGTAAGTGAAGAGTAATCCATCATACTCTTTATTTGAGCCTTGTCGCTGGTGGACAGGCTTTGGAGACTGAGGAAGTGTGTTACTCACCACAGTATTCCTAGCCTCTGACCAACACTTGTAGTTGCTGTATTTAAGTGATGAATCCAGTTCAGTTTCTGGTCAATTCTAATGCTAAGAATGTTAATAATGAGGGCTTCAGTGATAGTAATATCATTGAACATCAAGGAACAGTGATTAGATTGTCTCTTTTTGGAGAAGGTCATTCCCTGGCATTTGTGCGTATTGAATATTACTTTCTACTTGTCAGCCCAAGCCTGGATGTTGTCCTGATATTGTTGCATTTGAACATGACTGCTTCAGTATTTGAGGAATCATGAATGATGCTTGAATGTTGTATAATGATTGGTGAACGTCCCACTCCTGATCTTATGGTGGAGGGAAATCAATGTTGAAGTAATTAAAGATGATTGGACCTAGGACACTATATTGAGGAACTCCGATAGAGGAGTCGTGGAGCTGAGATGACTGACCTCAAACATCACAACCATCTTCTTATGTGCTAGGTGTGACTCCAATCAGTGGAGAGTTTGCTTCCTGAGAGCCAATGATTGCAGTTTTGCTAGGGCTCTGTGATACCACACTCAGTTAAATGATGCCAAGGGCTGTCACTCTCTCCTCACCTCTGGAATTCAGTTCCTTTGTACACATTTGAACCAAGGGTGTAAGGAGCTCAGGAGCTGAGTAGCCATGGTGCAACCCAAACTGGGTATCAATGAGCAAGTTATTGCTGAGCAAATGCTGCTTGATAACACTGTTGATGAAACCTTTCATCATTTTCCTGATAATTAAGTAGACTGCTGGGTTGTAAATGGTCCTGTTTCTTATGCACAGGGCATAGCTGAGCAATTTTCCACATTGTCAGGTAAATGCCAGTGTTGTAACTACATTGGAATAGATTGGCTAGGAGAGCAGCAAGGACTGGAACACAAGTCTTCAGTACTATTGCTGAAATGTCATCAGGGCCCATAGCCTTTGCAGTATCCAATGCCTTCAACTGTTTATGTACAACGAATTGAATTGACTGAAGACTGGGATCTTTGATGCTGGGGACCACTGCAAGAGGCCGAGATGGATCATCCACTTTGCATTCCTGGCTGAAGATTGTTACAAATGTTTCAGCTTTATCTTTTGCCCTGATCTTCCTTCACTGAGGATGGTGGTATTTGTGGAACCTCCTCCTCCAGTGAATTGTTTAATTGTTCACCACCATTCACTAATGCAGGGCTTAGATCTGATTTGTTTGTTGTAGAATTGTTTAGCTCTATCTATCACTTACTGCTTATGCTGTTTGGCCTGCAAGCAGTCTTGATTGGTAGCTTCACCAGGTTTGGGAGTGGGCTGCTGGAAAAGCACAGCAGGTTACGCAGTATCTGAGGAGCAGGAGAATTGATATTTTGGGCAAGAGCCCTTCATCAGGAATGAGGCCTCATTCCTGATGAAGGGCTCTTGCATGAAACTTCGATTCTCTTGCTCCTTGGATGCAGTCTAACCTGCTGTGCTTTTCCAGCAGCCCACTCTCGACTCTGATCTCCAGCATCTGCAGTCCTTACTTTCTCCTAGCTTCACTACATTGACACCTCAATTTTAGGTATGCCTGGTGCTGCTTCTGGTATGCCCTCCTGCGTTCTCCATTGAACCAGGGTTGATCCCTGGCTTGATGGTGATGGTGAAGTAGGGAATTGTTGGGCCAGGAGGTCTGCATACAGAAAGCAGAGTTAATGCTTCGAGTCCAGTGACCCTTCTTCAGAACAGGTTCTCAACTAATAGATAATAGATGACTCTACTCCAGACCAGTTCTAATCAGTCCTCGCAGTTGGAAAGATGACTTTTGCAAAGTGAAAATATATGAAAACTGATTGTACAGCTATCCTGGGTGCAGATCCCCAGGAATAAGACACAAAGAAAATAGTGTCAGTGGAAGTTGGAAAGAGGGTGTGTACCAGGAATGGGGGAATAGAATGTTGACTGAGTGAAAACAAAGAGAACGGTGTACAGATTAAAATAATCTTCGATTGAAGGAAAGTCAAACAGTATAAAAGTGTTGTAAACATAGAACTAGTGAGGAACATAGAACTGTCTCTCCCTCTCAAGTCTGCTAACCTCCAGAGTCCAACTGTTCAAGAACTGAACTATTCACCACAGCTGCTGAGTCTGTCTTCAAGTTTTAATCTTTCTGTTTCAGCAAGAATGGACTCAAAATGGTATACCATAGAGATTTAATATGGCTTTCCCCTTTGTAACATATTAGTATTTTCTGTGTTATCTGGATCTGTTTTAACCATGGTACTGATAAGAGTTTTACCCTCAGACTCTATGACTATGACTCTTCATTCTTAAGGAACCTTTAACCTACTTAAGTGGAACTGATAGTCTACTTTAACTTGAATCATATAAGTTAAATAAGGGTTAAATGCATGAATTCATAGTTATGAATCATAGTCATAGAGTTAGAGGACGGAAACATACTCTTCAGTCCAACTTGTCGATGCTGACTAGATTTCTTAAATGAATCTAGTCCCATTTGCCAACATTTGGCCCATATCTCTCTAATCCATTCCTACTCATGTACCCATCCAAACGTCTTTTACATGTTGGAATTGTACCAGCCTTTACCACTTCCTCTGGCAGCTCATTCTGTATATCCAGCACCCTCTGTGTGAAAACGTTGCCACTTAGGTGCCTTCTATATCAATCCCCTCTCACCTTAAACCTATGCCCTCTAGTTTTGGATTCCCCTATCCTGGGAAAAAGACTTTGGCTCTTCACCCTATCCATTCCCTTCATGTTTGTATAACCCTCTATAAGGTCATCCCACAGTGTCCAATACTCCAAGGAAAATGGCGTCCACCTATGCAGCCTCTCCCTCTAGCTCAAACCCTCCAACCCCAGCAACATCCTTATAAATCTTTTCTGGACCCTTTAAAATTTCACATTTTCCCCATTGCAGGGAGACCAGAACTGAATACAATATTCCAAAAGGGGCCTAACCAATGTCCTATACAGCTGTAACATGATATCCCAATTCTGGTACTCAATGCACTGACCAATGAAAGCAAGTATACCAAACACCTTCTTCACTACCCTGTCTACGTGACTTCACCTTCAAGGAACTATGAACCTGCACCCCAAGGTATGTTTGTTCAGCAATGCTCCCCAGGACCCTACCATTAAGTGTATAAATCCTGCCTTGATTTGCCTTTCAAAAATGTAGCATCTCACATTTATCTAAATTAATCTCCATCTGCCACACCACGGCCCATCAACCCATCTTGCTAACCATTTCTCCTATATTGACATTCAAATCATTTACACAAATGACAAAAAGCAGTGGATGCAGCTCTGAATCTTAAGGCACACTGCTGGTCACAGGCTTCCAATCCAAAAACAACTCTCTATCATCACCCTTTGACTTCTACCTTCAAGCCAATTTTGTATCCAAATGGCTAGCTCTCCCTGGATACCATGCCATCTAACCATGCTAACCAATCTACCATGTGAAACCTTGTTGAAGGCCTTGCTGAAGTCCATATAGACAACATCCATCATTCTGCCTTCATCCATCTTCTTTGTCACTTCTTCAAAAGTGGTGGCTCAGTGGTTAGCACTGCTGCCTTACAGCACCTGGGACCCAGGTTCAATTCCAGCCTCAGGTGACTGTCTGTGTGGACTTTGCACATTCTCCCTCTTTCTGCGTGGGTTTGCTCTGGTTTCGTCCCAGAATCCAAAGATGTGAAGTTTAGGTGAATTGACTGTGTTAAATTGACCATAATGTTCAGGGATGTGTAGGTTAGCTACATTAGATAAAAACAATGACTGCAGATGCTGGAAACCAGATTCTGGATTAGTGTGCTGAAAGAGCACAGCAGTTCAGGCAGCATCCAAGGAGCAGTGAAATCGACGTTTCGGGCAAAAGCCCTTCATCAGGAATAAAGGCAGTGAGCCTGAAGCGTGGAGAGATAAGCTAGAGGAGGGTGGGGGTGGGAGAAAGTAGCATAGAGTGCAATAGGTGAGTGGGGGAGGGGATGAAGGTGATAGGTCAGGGAGGAGATGGTGGAGTGGATAGGTGGAAAAGGAGATAGGCAGGTAGGACAAGTCTGGACAAATCATGGGGGCAGTGCTGAGCTGGAAGTTTGGAACTAGGGTGAGGTGGGGGAAGGGGAAATGAGGAAACTGTTGAAGTCCACATTGATGCCCTGGGGTTGAAGTGTTCCGAGGCGGAAGATGAGGCGTTCTTCCTCCAGGCGTCTGGTGGTGAGGGAGCAGCGGTGAAGGAGGCCCATGACCTCCATGTCCTCGGCAGAGTGGGAGGGGGAGTTGAAATGTTGGGCCACAGGGCGTGTGGTTGATTGATGTGGGTGTCCCAGAGATGTTCCCTAAAGCGCTCTGCCAGGAGGCGCCCAGTCTCCGCAATGTAGAGGAGACCGCATCGGGAACAACAGATACAATAAGTGATATTCGTGGATGTGCAGGTAAAACTTTGATGGATGTGGAAGGCTCCTTTAGGGCCTTGGATAGAGGTGAGGGAGGAGGTGTGGGCACAGGTTTTACAGTTCCTGCAGTGGCAGGGGAAGGTGCCAGGATGGGAGGGTGAGTTGTAGGGGGGCGTGGACCTGACCAGGTAGTCATGGAGAGAATGGTCTTTGCGGAAGGCGGAAAGGGGTGGGGAGGGAAATATATCTCTGGTGGTGGGGTCTTTTTGGAGGTGGCTGAAATGTTGGCGGATGATTTGGTTGATGCGAAGGTTTGTAGGGTGGAAGGTGAGCACCAGGGGCGTTCTGTCCTTGTTACGGTTGGAGGGGTGGGGTCTGAAGGCGGAGGTGCGGGATGTGGACGAGATGCGTTGGAGGGCATCTTTAACCACGTGGGAAGGGAAATTCCAGTCTCTAAAGAAGGAGGCCATCTGGTGTGTTCTGTGGTGGAACTGGTCCTCCTGGGAGCAGATACAGCAGAGGCAGAGGAATTGGGAATACAGGATGGCACTTTTGCAAGAGATAGGGTGGGAAGAGGTGTAATCCAGGTAGCTGTGGGAGTCTACATTAGTCAGGGTAAATATAGGATAGTAGGGGAATGAGTCTGGGTGGGTTACTCTTCGGAGGGTCGGTGTGGACTTGTTGGGCCAAAGGACCTGTTTCCATACTTAGATTACTTACAGTGTGGAAACAGACCCTTCGGCCCAACAAGTCCACACCGACCCGCCGAAGCGCAACCCACCCATACCCCTACACTTACCCCTTCACCTAACACTATGGGCAATTTAGCATGGCCAATTCACCTGACCTGCACATATTTGGACTATTGGAGGAAACCGGAGCATCCAGAGGAAACCCACGCAGACAGGGGGAGAATATGCAAACTCCACAACACAGTCAGTCGCCTGAAACAGGAATTGAACCCAGGTCTCTGGCGCTGTGAGGCAGCAGGGCTAACCACTGTGCCACCATACTGCTCATCATACTGTAGGGATTCCATACTGTAGGGATTCTATTTTTAAAAAATCCTATCAAGTTAGTGGAACATGATTTCCCACACACAAAGCTATGTTGACTATTCATAATCGGTCTTTGCCTTTCCAAATACATACAAATAATTCCTTTCCATCAGAATTCCTTCCAACAACTAACCCACCACTGGCTCACCAGTCTATAATTCCTTGCTTTTTCCTTACCATCTTTCTTACATAATGGCACAAATTAGCCAACCTCCAGTCTTCTGACAGCTCACCTATGGCTAGCGATGATACAAACATCTTAGCAAATGGCCCAGCAATCATTTCCCTAGCTTCCCACAGAAGGTGTATCTGGGATACACCTGATCAGATATCATGGATTATCTACCTTTATGTATTTTAGCACATCCAGCACCTTCTCTTCTGTAATATGGACACTTTTCAAGTTATCACTATTTATTTCCCCAAACCCTGTAGCTTCCATATCCTTCTCCACACTGATGTGAAATACTTGTTTAGAATCTCACCCATTTTCTGCGGTTCCACACATAGGCAGTCTTGCTGATCTTTAACATGCCCCATTTCCTCTTTAGTTACTCTTTTACCCTTAATGCTTTTGGAGAATCTCTTTGGATTCTCCTTAACTCTATTTGCCAAAAGTATCTCATATCACCTTTTTGCTCTCCTGATTTCCTTCTTGAGAATACACCTAATGCCTTTATACTTCTCAAGGGATTCACTCGACCTCTGCCATTTATACCGGCCATATGCTTTCTTTTTTTTCTTGACAAGACCCACAATTTCTCTGGTCATCCAGCATGCCATACAGCTATCCACCTTACAGCCTTGCCCTTCAAACTAAAAGGAACATACTGCCTTGTTAACTCATTTTTGAAGGCCTCCCACTTTCTAATTGTCCCATCAGCTGCGAATAGCCTCGCCCAATCAACTTTTGAAAGTTCTTGCCCATTACCACCAAAATTGCTTTTATTCCAATTTAGAACTTTAACTTCTAAATCAGGTCTATCCTTTTTTCTCACGATCTCTTTGCACCTCCCCTCCACCCCGCCCAGTTCATTGACCGCATTGAGGACATGCCAATTGGCAATTATATTTTGAAAGCTATGGTGAAACCTGTCTCCACCTTACTCTCAGGCAAGTCCTTGCAGCACTAATCACTCATTGCAAATAAGGGTTTTCCTGACATTTCCATTGGTTCTTTTGCTATTCACCTTAAATCAATACCCTTGGCTCTCAAGATGGACAGTTTGTCTTAAGTTATTCTGTCCAGACCCCTTATGGTTTGTTGCCCCTCTATTCTTTAAGGAGAAAACCTCAGCTTATCCAATCTATCCAGGTGATTGAAGTCCCTCATCCGTGGACGCTATACTGCACCCTTTCCAAAGCTCTCACATTCTCCCAAATTAAGGTGCCCAGAATTGGACACGTTACTCCATCTTAGACTGAGCCTGTTATTAATGTTCATCATAACTTCCTTGATCTTGTGCCATATGCATCTAATTATAAATGGGGTCCTGTTTGCCTTTTTAGCTGATTTCTCAAACGGCCCTGCCATCTTCAAAGATTTGTGGACATATATATCTGTGGTTCCTCTGTTCCTGCACCTTTTTAGAATCAGACTTTTCAGTTTATATTCCTCTCCTCATTCTTCTTAACCAAAATGTATCATTTTACGTTGCTCTGTTAAATTTCATCTGCCACTGTTTCCTCCATTCCAACAGCTTGTTTGCATTTTGAAATCTATCACTAACGTTCTCACTGTTCTTAATACCTATCATTACAGAGCTCACATATGCAACCATTTGCTATCTCATTTTGATCTTGGAATGAAGTCATTACCTAACAAAACTCAGGGTTTTTTCTCAGTTTAATAACATTATGCTGATTTCCATAATCACAATTTTGAGCATGCAACTTGAACAAAAAAAATAATTTGTTGAAAAGTAAACATATGTTTCAATTTGGCATGACCACTAAATTTAAAAAGACGTTTGGTCTGTTGCTGTCTGATTGCATTTTCATTCTACTCAATTTGGGCACTTTATATCTGTTAAGGCTTTCTCTGCTATCTTAAAGCCACCAAAAATGCTTCTTCCTATCTCTACAATTTAAACTTGACCATGTTTCTTAATGACTTCCTGTCATTACATAAATCTGGAATGAACAATAACATTGGAATTCCTGCCACAAAACATTTTTTTTCTTCTTAATTATGTTTTTTCCTCCAGTAGATGCTATTTTCTAAATCGTGGGTTAGTGAAAAAACAACTTTGGAGGTGTTTGGATTCTCTTGTATGTGCTACCCAAGAGAAAATACATTACTGCTCTCTGAAAAGGCAAATTTGAGAGGGAGGCAATGACCCAGTGGTATTTTTTTGATTAGATTAGATTAGATTACTTACAGTGTGGAAACAGGCCGTTCGGCCCAACAAGTCCACACCGACCCGCCGAAGCGCAACCCACCCATACCCCTTACCTAACACTACGGGCAATTTAGCATGGCCAATTCACCTGACCCGCACATCTTTGGACTGGGAGGAAACCGGAGCACCCGGAGGAAACCCACGCAGACACGGGGAGAACGTGCAAACTCCACACAGTCAGTCACCTGAGTCGGGAATTGAACCCGGGTCTCAGGCGCTGTGAGGCAGCAGTGCTAACCACTGTGCCACCGTGCCGCCCACAAAACGGTATTTTGTTAAGCTACTTTTCCAGAGATGAGAGTGTGGTGCTGGAAAAGCACAGCAGGGCAGGCTGCAATAGGTGGATGGAGATGGGGTTAATGGTGGTAGGTTGGAGGGGATGGTGGAGAGGATAGGTGGGAAGGAGGAAGATGGACAGGAGGGACGGGCCATGAGGGTGGTGCTGAGCTGGAAGGTTGGAACTGGGATAAGGTGGGGGGAGGGGAAATAAGGAAACTGGTAAAATTCACACTGATGTGATGGGGTTGGAGAGTCCCAGTCGGAAGATGAGGTGTTCTTCCTCCAGGCGTCGGGTGGTAAGGGAGTGGCGATGGAGCAGGCCCAGGACTGCATGTTCTTGGTGGCGTGGGAGGGGGAGTTGAAGTGTTTGGCCACGGGGCGGCGGAGTTGTTGGCATGGGTATCCCAGAGATGTTCTCTGAACATTTACTTCTACTTTTCCAGATACCCTAGAAACAATATGGAGGTTCAAGTTCAAATCCCATTGTGGTAGATTTTTGGATGCAGTTAAAAATCTGAAATTAAGAGTCCAATAACGTCTATGCAATTGGTGTAGATTGTCAGGAAAACCCATGTGGTTCACTAATGTCCTTCAGGGGAAGAAATCTGCCATTCTTACCCAGTCTGGCTGACATGTGACTCCAGACTCACAATAATGTGGTTGGTTGGTAACTGCCCTTAGGACAATTAGGCTTGGGCATTAAATACTAGCCTAGCTAGCAAAGCCTATGTCCCATGAATGAATAACTATTTATCCCAGTTTCATTAAAAATGGTTTAGTCACTATCACTTTCTTAAATTGCAAGTTAAGAGACTGGCTTGTTAATAGATTCTCATAATCACTTACTACAGCTTTCGTAAATGAAATAAAAAGTTCTCTGCTACTAAGTGTCAATTTTGTGCCTGTTTCTTTTAAATTAAAACAGTGTGCTTTGATTAAAACAGTAGTATAGAAGTGCCCTGACTCATCCCCAATCCTTTTTGAAAATGTTGTAATTCATATAAATGTCACGTGTAGGTGTAAAGAAAAAGGAGGAGAAAGTGAGGACTGCAGATGCTGGCGATCAGAGCTGAAAATGTGCTGCTGGAAAAGCGCAGCAGGTCAGGCAGCATCCAAGGAACAGGAGATTTGACGTTTCGGGCATAAGCCATTTCCTGAAGAAAGGCTTATGCCCGAAATGTCGACTTTCCTGTTCCTTGGATGCTGCCTGATCTGCTGCACTTTTCCAGCAACACATTTTCAGCAGGTGTAAAGAAAAAGCCAATGTCATTGGTAAGTGGCAGAAAGTAGCAGCAACTTTCAAAGATAAAGGAAGTATGTATTTGGAAATGTTCTTCAGATTTCTCATTTTTTAAGATGTAAAAAAACAATAAAGAGAATGCACAATCAGAGGCTGGCTCCTCTGCTCCCACTCCCAGTGTAGGCCTTACCCTAGTCCTGATGCAGGTCTCCCCTTGCCTACTCTCCTTTTAGCAGGCTGTCCTCCCCCCCCTCTGGTGCAAGCCTCTCACTGCTCCTGCTCTCAGTGCAGGCCACTCCATGCTCCTTCTCTTGGTACTGACTCTCCCTTCCACCTCTGGCCTTTGACCCAGTGCCTGCTGAGGCCCCACCCTTCACATCACCTCCTGTTCCAAGCCCCCTCATCAGTTGTACTTACAGGGTTATGTCAATGTGTTGGACACAGGGAGATAATTGGCCCAAGTGCAGAAAACCTGTGTATCCTGTTGGATCCAGCTGATGGAGTCAGCTATTACGAGGGGGCATAGCTTTAAATTAAGGGGTGGTAGGTATAGGACTGATGTTAGGGGTAGATTCTTTACTCAGCGAGTCGTGCGTTCATGGAATGCCCTGCCAGTAACAGTGGTGGACTCTCCCTCTTTATGGGCATTTAAACGGGCAATGGATAGGCATAAGGAGGAAAGTGGGCTAGTGTAGGTTAGGTGGGCTTGGATCAACGCAACATCGAGGGCTGAAGGGCCTGTACTGTGCTGTATTTTTCTATGTTCTATGTTCTATGATGTCATGTGCAGCACCTGCACAGGTGCGTTGTTCATTTAGGCTCTGTGGACAGTCATTCTGTTTTGAAAATTAGGCCACAGTTTTGAAGAGATACACCTGGAAGTGAAAATACAAGTCTCCCTTCATTGCCAGAGTATTTTAACAAATATAGAGAATTCAACAAATTCAGACTTCACTCGTTGTTCACTGGAAATGAATATGAACATATTCCCTTTTTTTGTCCAGCAATAAGTGACAGCCTACTCCCGAAAATATTTCCAGTATATATCTATGGCTATTATGACAGTAACATCTGGAATAAATTCAAGTACTTTATTGCATAAAAATTGTTTAATTGCACCAAATAGAAGAAAGCAAACAAACTGACTGCGTCCTTTCAGAAGCCGTCTATCTTAATGTTTTCCAGTAAAATGACACTGTAACCCCCATAGAATGATATGGTGCTAAGCACATGGCTTCTTGGAAACATTTTACAGTGAGAATTTACATGCAATTACGTCCTTAAATGTAGGAAAATATCCCAAGACATATCACCAGTTCAGAATTAGTTAAAACAAACATCAAGTTAAAGGTGACAATTGAACAAGTGACCAAAATTTGACAAACAGATTTTTTAAATTAATTAGAATCTAGGTGGCTGAAAGTAAATCTTTCATCACTGACACCATCTCCTCAAGAGTCTCTTACTGTATCTTGTAAAATCACTGCCCCATTTTCCTTTTGAAAGTTTTTTTTAAAGATTACTTACAGTGTGGAAACAGGCACTTCGGCCCAACAAGTCCACACTGACCCGCATACCACCCAGACCCATACTCTTACATTTACCCCTTCACCTAACACTACAGGCAATTTAGCATGGCCAATTCACCTAACCTGCACATGTTTGGATTGTGGGAGGAAACCTGAGCACCCGGAGGAAACCCACACAGACACGGGGAGAATGTGCAACTCCACACAGAGAGTCGCCGGAGGCGGGAATTGAACCTGGGTCTCTGGCGCTGTGAGGCAGCAGTGCTAACCACTGTGCCACCGTGCCGCTCAAATTGCATGTTCTTGAATGCATTGTCATTTTTCAAATCTGTAACATAATTGGGAGAACACCATAATTCCCAAGGGAGTTCTCAGGAACAAAATGTACTCAGAGAGTTCCTGAGGAGAGATCGGACAGAAAATTAAATTAGATTACTTACAGTGTGGAAACAGGCCCTTCGGCCCAACAAGTCCACACCGACCCGCCGAAGCGCAACCCACCCATACCCCTACATTTACCCCTTACCTAACACTACTAGAGAAAGTTTAAGCTAGGACAGCGCTGGCCCTTTGTTTGGTCAGCTTGAGGAAGAGGAGGATGGAGTAGAGTTGTTAAATTGTCTCTGTTAGTGACAAATAATGTATTCCTTGCAAATGTTGTTGAACATTGAGGTAGAAAAGACTGGGGACCATAACGCCATAACAAACAGAAGCAAAGAAGACCCATGAAGTCTGCTCCAGCAGACACTATCATCAATCCCACTTTCCTGCCTTTACTGCATAGCCCTTGATTGCCTTACTGACTTAAAACCTGTCTATCTTAGCCTTGATATACAGGGTGACACCTGTATCCGCGGAATCATTTTCCACGGTTTCAGTTAGCTGCGCTTTACTGTGGCCCATCATATTGTAGGGAATCTTCTAGAAGCAGGGAGGACGGGGCTGCTGGGAAAGTAAATTTCTCATTTCAATTAATGGGTACACTCCTATCCGTGGTTTTGGGCTTCCGCGGTAGGTCTTGGAATGTATCCCCCATGAGTATGGGGGGGGTCTACTCTACTTAATGAAGTATAGCCCTCTGTGATAAAGAATTCCACAAATTCACTACCCTCTGAAAGAAGAAATTTCCCTTTTCTCTGCGAGAGGGGTTTAAGGATACATTTAGCTGTTGGGAAAAAATGTTGGGATTTATCCTTCTATTTCATCGTCATTGTTGAGAAGGGGGAGATTTGGACACTGAGAAGAAGGCCTGATACTACAGATTGCATCCATCCAGCTCTGACAATGAAAGACTAAGCCAGCTGAGCATCTGACATGTTCCAGGCTGTGTCTATTGTATTTTAATGGAACAAGGATCAAGACACTACTGGAGGAAACAACCAGGGTTATATAGAGTAGAACTTTTACTTTGGGCAAGGAAATCAAAGGTAAGGGCAAGTGTGTGATTGAGAAATCAAATAGCTTCAGGAGTATTTTGTTAACTGGGATGACAAACCGTAAATTTAAAAGTGTCATTGTAAGTGACTTGGACAACAATCTTTCTTCCAGGGACTGGGACAGCAGAAGATAAGGTTTGATGGGGGAATGTAAGTGGTGAAAAATACAAGAGAAAATCAGAGGTGGTCTTGGCATAGATTGAAATGATGAGATTAAGAAGGCCAAGTGAAATGGTCATATTGAGGAGATGACTCAAATTGCAAGTAGGAGAGGTTAAATGAAGGGGGGGAATAATGGAGGATTGGATTGTTAAGGCAAGTTGAGTTGATGTGAAGATTGAAGATGGAGTCAAAATGTGTGGCGCTGGAAAAGCACAGCAGATCAGGCGGCATCCGAGGAGCAGGAGAGTCGACGTTTTGGGCATAATCCCTTCATTAGGAATATGAGCGGGGGGGTCCCAATGGGAGAGGGTAGGACTGTGTGGAAGGTAGCTAGGATGGCGATAGGTAGATGAAGGTGATGGTGATAGGTTGGATCGAAGGGTCGAGCAGATAGGTGGGAATGAAGTTGGACAGGTGGGACAGGTCAAGAGGGCAATGCTAATTTGGAGGGTTGGATCTGGGATAAGGTGGGGGAGGGGAGATGAGGAAACTGGTGAAATTGACTGATTCCTGTGGTTGTAGAGTCCCAATGCACAAGATGAGATGTTCTTCCTCCAGGCGTTGGGTGGCTAGGCATTGGTGGTGGAGGAGGACCAGGACTTGCATGCCCTTGGCAGAGTGGGAGGGGGAGTTGAAGTGGTCAGCCCCCTTGGGACCCACCCCCCATATTCCTGATGAATGGCTTATCCCCAAAATGTTGACTCTCCGGCTTCTCAGAAGCCGTCTGATTTGCTGTGCTTTTCCAGTGCCACACATTTTGACTTTGATCTCCAAGATCTGCAGTCCTCACTTTCTCCTCCATGAAGATTGAAGACATCATGTTTGAAACAGAACCGTCTAGGGGCTGTGGGAGAATAGACTAGCTCATTGAAAAACTTGCTATGGAGTTTGATATCTGATGAATTTCTGGTACAATAGTCCCAATATCAGGTCATTTGTCTCTTATTTCCATTATAATGTGGTATATTGAATTAAATTGCATTAATTTGACAAGAAATTATCTCAGGAAAAGCAGAGGTACATGATAGTGTTAGGAATGCATTCATTCTCCATCAATGGTAGCTGGAGGATAATTGATTTTGAATTTTCCTCTTGTTAAGAGATTGCATTCACATAAGCACTTGCAAAACCCAATTGGGTGATGTCGTGATGACACAATGCAATAGAATACAACTTCATTCATCTTTTTTAACTATATATTTATTTTTACCTTGATCCAGTTGAGGAGTACATAGGATAACAAGTTGGGGGAATGATTTTTGACATTTGAAGAAGTCTTTCACCAGGGCACCATTAAACCTTGCCCTTGGGAGCTGATCTACAGAAGACTGAATTTTACCTTACATTTTACAGATGGGATTTCAAACCATCAGCTGCTGAGGTGAGCTGACTGGCTTGGAGATTGCTTCATTATAATTTGAAGTTATTCACACTTTATATTTCGGATTGGTGCAAAGTAGGATTCTCTTTACAGTATAAGGTAGCAACCTGAATTTCATTAGCATTCTCTTGATCAGCTGCCATAATGTGTGAAGTCCATGATAAATTGTGGAGGAGACACCTTTTGTTTGAACAATTGCCCCATTTGTTTGGAGATTCTGCTGATTTTCTGCCAGAGAATCCCTGTGAGAATTGCCAGTGGGTGAGTGAATTCACCTTGAGCAACTTCCAGCTCACTGCCCCTGTCACAGTCTGAAACTCTTCTTTGTATCAAATGCCTCAAACCTGTCCATTTCCACATGACACAAACCAAATTTTTTTCATGTATTGCTCAATTACAGCCACAGTTTCTCAATAATATGCAGATGCAATTTTTCTAATACCATAAACTAGGCCAGCTTTCTGAATAATTTCCTTATAGAAAATAAATTGATGTCACTTTTGCTTGTCATCAACTATTTTGTTTTTATCTTTAAGTCCAGAAGGCAATGGAATGCATGAAACCAAGCTGGGATTTCTCAAAGCATTCAGTAATGTCATCCATATTTAGACCCTTGACAAATAAATTTTGTGTTTATATCACTGCTAGTTATAGGGCAAAATGAGAAATAGTCCTATTTAGGACTAAGATGAGGAAAGATGTACCGGTATTCACTCAGAGGGTAGTGACCCTGTTGAATGTTATACCACACATACTGTGGTGGAGATCAAATCACTGAGATATCTAGGAAATAAATAGATATATTTCTGGACAATAAAAGTGTTAAGGGGATGGAGAGGGAGCAGAATTATGGCTTTGAGATCCAATCATGCTTGGATTGAATGATGGAGTCAGCTTGATGGGCTGAATGGCCAATTCTTGCTTCCATTTTCTATGTTCCCATGTTCAATTAGGGTCTATTTCGTATATATTTACAGGAATGTTATAAAGCAAGTTTTGATAAAAGCCCATATGAGGGGATAATGAGGCAGGTGTCTAAAATCTTTGTCAAAGAATGCCTGCAAAAAGAAAAGAGAGATTGAAAGAAAGAGAAGTTTAAAGAGACAATGCCAGAGATTTAGAGCTAAGCAGGTGAAGGCCTAGCCACTTCTGGTTAAAATCAGTGCGCATTGAAGAGGCCAGAATTAAAAGAGCACAGATATCTCTGAGAATTATGGAGCTGGAGGTGATTACAGAATAGGAAGGGAAAGGCCCCACGAGGGGTTTGAAAACAAGGATGATTTAACATTTATCATTTAACATTGATGCTTAAAGGGGATCCAGTGAGCATGAGGATGGGGATGTATGGCGGATGAGATGAGAGGGGTTTGGTCTGAGTTATGATATGAGGAGCAGAGGTTTAGAAAATCTGAAGTTGAGGGAAAGTAGAATCTAGGAGGCTGACCAGTTGCATATGGGAGTAGTGAAGTGAGGAGGTAACAAGGATGTGTGTGGGTGTGCAGTGCCTTTTCATTATAGGAAACATGTAAAGTTAATGTTAATCCAAATTTAGATTTTTTTTGGTTTACAGATATAAACTGGGACAATCAAAGTGGCATGGTCATTAAGGAGATAAAAGACAAATTGAGGTAAAACAAACTTTTTCAATACAATGAACAATGACCAAAGAATCATTTTCAAGAGAGACTTTTCTAGGAAGTGAGCCTGACCTATAGCTTGTTGATACTGTCAGTATGGGTCAGTGATAGTTCAGGTTGTCAGCTCCAATTGGATTTATGCCACCGGAGGCTATATCATAAAGCTGACATCTTCAATCCTATTCTTCCACCATTAGTCACCCACCATGTCCGTGGTGGCCTCACACCATAACTTGTCAATTGGAACACAGACAAGCTCTTTGCTACCCAATTGTAAATCCAACAGCTTCCTTCTCCTACTTCCTATAATTTTACAACTAATATATTATGTGAAAACACTAAGATAAGTGTGCTTTCATGTTCCTATGATATTACTCAATGCTGAGTTGATTATTCGTTAATTCCTGAAGGCTCCATGGTTATGATTATGGGTTGGTAACCCCAGGGTTGCACTCTTACTTCTAAAGCAGAAGATTGTGGGTTCTAGGCCTACCCCAAAAATGTCAGTACAAATAAAAGCTGGCACTTGAGTTCAGTATTGAGGGAATGTTGTACTATCTAAAATGCTGGTTTTCCAAAGAGATGGTAAACCAAGTGAACATAAAGGATCTTAGTGCACTATCTGAAAAAGAATTGCTTGTGATTGCTTTGGGATATCTTTAAAGGCATTGTGCAAATGCAAGCTTTTAAAAAGTAATAGTTTGAGAGGTAAACCATTGTCTTCTATATATCTAAACCTAAAAAAAATCCTATTTTCTTTCATTCTTTCTTTGATTGGTAATCAACTCCAGCAAAAACATGAAAGCTTGATTTTACATCAGTAAATTTGATAATGGATTTGAACACAAAGCACCAAAGGAGTCTCATATATATACCTCAGTTGAATGATGTACTACAAGAGCTACTCAGTTCTAAGCTACTCCTATGTGTAGCTTAGAACTGAATAGACTAATCCCGGTCTTGTCTAATATTGGTCTGATAGACCGGTGATGCAGTACAGTCATGCCATGTTTTTTAGAGGTAGGAAACTCAACATCCAATTCAGACTGATGAAGGCAAACTCCACTGTTGTTGTGATCATCCTTCAATGGGGTGGAGTATAACATAATATTTATGTTTTCTACCTGACCTCCAGATCCAATCATTCATTTCTGAACCACAAATATTTTGAAAGGTCCAAATAGCTAAGAAGGAATCTAAATGTTTGGAGTCATAGAGTCATAGAGGTGTACAGCATTGAAACAGACTCTTTGGTCCAACCCGTCCATGCTGACCAGATATCCCAACCCAATCTAGTCCCACCTTCCAGCACCCAGCCCATATCCCTCCAAACCCTTCCTAATCATATACCCATCCAAATGCCTCTTAAATGTTGCAATTGTACCAGCCTCCACCACATCCTCTGGCAGCTCATTCCATACACGCACCACCCTCTGTGTGACAAAGATGCCCTGTAGGTCTCTTTTATATCTTTCCCCTCTCACCCTAAACCTATGCCCTCTAGTTCTGGACTCCCTGACCCCAGGGAAAAGACTTTGCCTATTTACCCCATCCATGCCCCTCATAATTTTGTAAACCTCTATAAGTCACCCCTCAGCCTCCGATGATCCAGGGGAAACAGCTCCAGCCTGTTCAGCCTCTCCCTATAGCTCAAATCCTCCAGCCCTGACAACTTCCTTCTAAATCTTTTCTGAACACTTTCAAGTTTCACAAAAGTTTGCAGTATTCTTGGAAATGTTCTTAATGAAGAACATATTTATAATTAATTGGATTTAATCCTGTATGTAATTGTAACAAACCAGAATTCATTTCTGTACTATTTAGGCAAAATATTATTTTGATCAACAATATTGCAAAATCTTCCATAGGCAAAGCCTAACTGACAAATATGTGCAAACAATAAAACAGTGCAACTTTAACCTACTTAAAGGTGCACATTGCCTCAATCAGCCAAAGTGCTGACCATGAAGGATAGAGGTCATGCAGGAAATGTCGGGCTCAGTCTCAAGACCTTAAATGACTTCTGAAAGCATGCTATATCTGTATGAATAAATAGATTGAAGAAAAAATACACAAATCATGAATGCTATTCAATTTGTTAGTAATAGAGAACACAGTGTAACCGAATTCAGCTTGCTAAGTGCAATTGTAAAAGAGCATTATGGAACTACTCAGAATTGTAGATTATTGTGAAATAAGCAGGGTGTTCCACAATTACTCAGTTGTGTACTCTGAGTGTTCTAACATCTGGATGTGAGAGTTGCTTTCTGCTTGCTTACAAGAAATCGAACTGTACTTTCATTATTAGTGTTCTTTTTAACTATTAAATCACAGAAACAATGCTATTTAGTTCACAGTCTTGCCAAAGTAAGTAAAAGATGTGAATGTATTTAAAACTCAGTCAGTGCAGATTATTAAGTCAAAACTGAGTTTATCTGCATGTTGGCTACTGTTCATAATTGTCTCACGTGTGGTCCATTGGGCGATTTCTGTTCTACAACAGATTTTACAAATCAAAATTTGTTAAAAATATAGAACTGTGTTTGCAGCAGTGAAAAAACGTTGGTTTATTTTAATATAACATTTGATCTTAAAACTGAATGGAAAGTGATTTGTATAACAGATACAAAATGCTTCGCAATAGTTATCAATCTCTCACAGAGTCATTGAGTCACCAGTCTATGTCGACCATGTTCCCAAACTAAAGTAGTTCTGCCTGCATATGGCCCATGTCCTTCCAAATCTTTCCTATTCATGTACTTAAACAAAACATTAACTCTCACATCCTTTTTTAAAATTTGAAGCTGCAAGCACAGGTTCAATTGCAATTTTAAGTCCATATTATGTTTCTTTTCTATAGTAAATATTTCAGGGGCTATTGGGAGATATTTTAAGTAGAATACATGCATTCCCATGAATGTCATGATTTTCCATGTTGTTGTAGGAATGGGAAACTGTGCTACTGCCTGTACCTTTGTTGCCTTGGGCAGTTTAGATTAGACTACTTACAGCGTGGAAACAAGCCCTTCGGCCCAACAAGTCCACACCGACCCTCCGAAGAGCAAACCATCCAGACCCATTCCCCACATTTACCCCTTCAGCTAACACTACAGGCAATTTAGCATGGCCAATTCACTTAACCTGCACATTTTTGGACTGTGGGAGGAAACCGGAGCACCTGGAGGAAACCCACGCAGACACGGGGAGAAATGTGCAAACTCCACGCAGACAGTTGCCCGAGGCGGGAATTGAACCCGAGTCTCTGGCGCTGTGAGGCAGCAGTGCTAACCACTGTGCGACAATGCCGCCCGTTCTCATCCTTGACCCTAAGTAGGTCACATTGCTTTAACAATCTTGCTCTTTGTGAGACTAACCATTTGAATTTGCAGACCATATTTCCCAGAGGATCACTCGCACTTGCCCTGAGTGCATTTTCCAGGTGTTAGTGCATACTAGGGGGTTATCTTGGTACACTATGCAAGTAGATGAGCCTCCACTATTCAGTTCATCTGTTTGGGAAAGGTAGCTGGTGCATTTCAGAGTTTGAATGCCATGACTCAACAGTGATACAACCATATGAAGTTACAAAAATAGACACTTCCTTCCTTTGTTCAGTAAAGAGAATCTACCTGTTCCCCCTGAGTAAATCTATCTAGGTAGTGTAGGTGATTTTTACTCACACTAACCATGCAATCTTTAGCCAGGGTATCAGGTATAAGTTGGCTTTGGATGTTGCATCAACTTTTCAGTGGCCACTGCAGAACCTTGCTGAGTCATCCAGCTTGGCATAACTGGGTATTTCCAGCTACTAGGCTGTATTAGTTGGTGCTGCCACATGTTGTTAATTTCCTCCTTTGGGTCAGTTGGCTCATTTGGATGGACAGATGCTTTGTGATTCAAAGTGACTATGACAGTGTAGGGTCATACTAGCTGAGGTTACCATGGAGGTAATTGTCTCAACCTCTGCCCTTGCCTAAGAAGTGGAGACCCTCAGGTTAAATCACTGCCAGTTCTCTCTCTCTAATGAGACAGCAGTCCTCTGGCTCTGTGGGACGAAGATGCCCTCAGCTTTAATCTCATCCAGAACCTAAGACACCTTTTCTGGGTCTATCCAGCAGGGTTGTTGTTTTATCAGAGGGCCGTCTCCCACATCCACATCATGTAGAGTTAGGATAGTGCAGTCTGGTTTCTCTCATCAGACACCTTTACAGGTCTGTACGCCTACGATGATGAATAAGCGGTTGAGTTTGCTCTTATTGTGGTATTAGGTAGCAAGTTAGTAGGGAGTTCAACATGGCCCTTACTCACATAAACCCTAAATTCATCCTGGGTAATAACATCAGTTTCTATGAAAAGATACATTGTCAGTGTTGAATTCTTTTACTGAAAGTAACATTCTGCAAATGCTGGAAACCTGACATAAAATCAGAAAGTGCTGGAAATACTCAGCAAATCTGGCAGCAAATGATTTTAAAGTTAACTCTGATTCTCTCTTCATAGATGCTACCAGATGGCTTGAGTTTTCAGCATTTTCTCTTTTATTTATGAATAGAATAGAATAGAAATTTATTGTTGTGTACTTTTACAAGAAAAATACACTGGAAAGTTTTATAGATTGCCCCATAAGAGCACCTACAGAAATCATACATAATAATTAAGAAAAAATAAAATTAAGACTAAAGTTCATCACTGTTCAGTTAACAATTCATGGGCTCTGGGAAAGACAATTTAGGAATGATGGAATACCCTGAAGATGCAGCAGGCACAAAACTGCCATGTGGTGATGCTCAATACTAGGCCAGAGGCCTCTGCTAAAGAAGACCACTGTGCTGGGCCAAAACTGCCACACCAGGACAAAGACACAAGACCACCACACTGAGACAAGACCACCACACTGTAACGCCAGACCGAGATCACCCGTCTCCTCCTTTGGGCACCCAGGCCTAGCTGTGGCCTTGGACCCTGAGCATAGCCTGCGAGTCCAAGCTGGGGGAGTCAGCCCAGGATCTGATCCTCACTCGCTGGCAGATACTGCGCTAATACATGTCCAGAGGCTGAAAAGAAAACCAAAGAGAAAGAGCAAAAGTAAAATTAAAAAAAAGGAAAGACACATTATAACATATCTTGGGCAGATGGGACTTGATAACAGACCTTCTGGTGCAGAAGTAAGGTCACTACCACTATATGACCTCTTACTTCTCAAGAATTGTCCCAAATGTTTTATTACCAATGAATATTATCCTACAAAAAATTAATTTAAATGAATTACCTAATACATGTCTAGTTCTTTGGTTAACCCAGACGATGAAAGCCCACATTTAATATTATACACCAGTCATTAACACCTTCAACCTTCACACACACTTTCTAACCGTTCATAATTGAGCCCTTCCATCCCTCTTTCTTTCCGTCGTCTCATGCTTCTCTTGATCAATTGTAACTTTCTATTCCTGGCCACAAAATACTTCTAAAAGTTTCATTGTCCATATCTGTCCTATCACCTTTTATTTATATGAAGCTGTTCATAAATGTTGTTAAGAATAAATGACCATTCAATAGAGTTCCTTGTTTCTTCTCAAAATACGGAACCATGTTAATCAACAAAAATAACTCCTATTCAGTTCCTCCATTCCAATGTTAGATTTCAGTGGATATCCTAATTAATAAAAGTTAAATGAAAAGCCTGATCACAGCTCTATAGTCTGCCTTTTCTATTTCTGTATTTATTGAGTTATGTCTAGGCTAACAATTATTACCTAAGACTCCAACAGCTTAGTGTCTAGAGAAATGAAGTCCTTAGCAGATTCCAGGAAAACAAAACTTACAGCACTAACCTATTTTGCCACTTAGTTCAAGTTAATTACACATATTCTAGCCATTGGCATGATTATCTGTTCCCAGGGGTGGCAAGAATAACGGCAGTGTGATGACTTCATTGGGCGAGAGTCCAAAATTCAGATTCATGCCTTTGAGTTAAACTTTAGCAATTAAGTCCATCATCCTCAGAAGACGAATTGGCCATGTCACCATCAGAACCCAACTTGCATGCATCTGCACCTCATTAATCACACAACACACAAGAATTAACTTTGCCTTCCTAATTAACTTTTGTCCAATTGAGATAGTTGACATTATAAAGCATGTGTTTAGCTTTTGACCCCCACTAGTCCCTACATTTTTAACTGGAGCTTGGGGGTCAAGGAGTCACTGCTAGACTAGTAGACTTCAGTGGGGGAGGGGGTGGGGTGTGCTTCATTTTATGGATGGGTGGGCTGCCGAGGCTGGGCCTCACCAAAAACACTTTATTGGAGAAGTGTCCATTCTCTTTGGCTCCATCAGCAAAGGTGATTGCAACTTCCTTTTCTTTGAGGAGGTGTCAGATGGATTTTAATTGCAATCAGAAGGTGAGGGACCACAGAAGAATCATACCTTGCTTCACTTTGGTGGGGAAGTTGTGGGACTTGAGCAATTCCTTTGACTTGGTGGACGCTTGGCATCCCTTTCATCCTGACTCCATTAACTTCACCTTTTGTGAGGCTTCCAGTTGGAGTATTCAGGATCATTTCAAAGGGATACTTTCCCAGAATTCCAACAATCTCAGCGTGGCAGATGCCATGCTTGGCTGATATGGGTGAAATATATCCTGTTCCATACTTAGTTGAGGTCTGCACTTTAACAATCTGCCAATGGAAGATGAGTGGGTCATGGGATTTATTCAGTCATTTCTGGGCTAGCTGGAGAAGGAAGCACAAAGACTTCCCCTCCTTGAGGCTACCAAGTGATGTGGGCAAGGTTCACATCCATGTCTTCTGTCAAGTGTAACTGAATGGTATTCATAAAGAGGCAGAAACCTAGGATCGACAGGTTGGGAAGGAGATGCTCCCCTTATAATACTGTCTCAATCAGGCTGCCCTGTAGACTGTGCACAAAGGTCATGTTGAGGGAGATGCTGCACGTAAGGTCCTGAGGCATATACACAAGGTTGTGGGTCTAGTTCCTTCAGGACATGTACTAGAGGAAGGGTGATAAGACCTATGCATATTTAGTACTTATTCTGAAATTATATTTGCTCATTCTTCACTGGAATTTTTCAGTTTGTTTTGTTGTACTGCTTTGGAAATTTTTTAGATCCTTGTACAAAGAATTTCTGACATCAATTTCCCACTTCTTCCATTACCCTACAGTCTACAGTAATTCTGTCAGATTTTCGCAACTTATCTGGAATATGTTTTTAGGGCACACACAAAAAGCGCAATGCATTAGTAAAGGCTACTTTAGAACTGTTTACAATAGGAAAAAGTTAAAAATCACACAAGATCAAGTTATAGTCCAACAGGTTTATTTGGAAGCATAGCTTTCGAAGCGCTGCTCCTTCATTAGGTAGTTGTGGAGCAGGACCGTATGACACAGAATTTATAGCAAAGGATTACAGAGTCATGCAACTGAAATGATATACTGAACAAACCTAGATTGTTGTTAAGTTTGTTCAATATATCATTTCAGTTGGCATTGTGTGATTTTTAACTTTGGCCACCCCAGTCTAACACCAGCTCCTCCACATCACAATAGGAGACTTATTGACATCTTAAATGAGTATTGGATATATTCTAGCATATAGACATGTAACTAACAATCACTGTTAACTTTCCATTGCACTGTACTAATATCTGTTGTTTGAAATAATGAGAGATTAATTTTGAAAGTGGAATCGCAGGTAGATAGTGAAGAAGGCGTTTGGTATGCTTTCCTTTATTGGTCAGAGTATTGAGTACAGGAGTTGGGAGGTCATGTTGCAGCTGTACAGGACATTGGTTAGGCCACTGTTGGAATATTGTGTGCAATTCTGGTCTCCTTCCTATCGGAAAGATGTTGTGAAACTTGAAAGGGTTCAGAAAAGATTTACAAGAATGTTGCCAGGGTTGGAGGATCTGAGCTAAAGGGAGAGGCTGAACAGGCTGGGGCTGTTTTCCCTGGAGTGTCAGAGGCTGAGGGGTGACCATACAGAGGTTTACAAAATTACGAGGGGTACGGATAGGATAAATAGACAAAGTCTTTTCCCTGGGGTCGGGGAGTCCAGAACTAAGGGCATAGGTTTAGGGTGAGAGGGGAAAGATATAAAAGAGACCTAAGGGGCAACTTTTTCACACAGAGGGTGGTGTGTGTATGGAATGAGCTGCCAGAGGATGTGGTGGAGGCTGGTACAATTGCAAAATTTAAGAGGCATTTGGATGGGTATATGAATAGGAAGGGTGTGGAGGGATATGGGCCGGGTGCTGGCAAGTGGGACTAGATTGGGTTGGGATATCTGGTCGGCATGGACGGGTTGGACCGAAGGGTCTGATTCCATGCTGTACATCTCTATGACTCTATGACTATGTTCCCGAGGTATCTGAATGATTCATGACCTTCCTTGGAACCCACTGGCTGGCTGTTTCAGATAGCTAAATCCAATATGCACTATTGAGCAGCAGAGATGTATGGACAGAGCTACATTTGATACAAACTCTTAAAGATTACAATCTCTACAGAAAATTAGTCAGCTTCCTTGGCTAGATAGACTGGGACTTAGGAACATAGGAGGTTGACTTTGTTGAGGTATGCAAAATCATGGGAAGCATAGAAAAGAGGAACAGGGTTTTTTCCCTCGGGTGTGAAAGTTCCACACTAAGCTGCATATTTTTAAGGTGAAAGGAGGAAGATTTTAAAAGGACATGAGGGGCAACTTCTTTACAGTGAGAATAGTTCATGTGTGGAATGAACTGCCAGAGAAAGTGTTAGTTGCAGGTACAGTTACGATGTTTAAAAGATATTTGGATAAGTTCATGAATAGGAAAGGTTTGGAGGGATATGGGCCAAATGCAGGAAAATGAGACTAGCAGAGTTTGGGAACATAGTCAGCTTGGACTTGTTGGACCGAAATTTGTTTCTGTGCTGTGTGACGCTATGACTCTGCGAGGACTCTCTCTCTCTTCCAAGGACAGGCAACAGTGTGGTGATATTATCAGCAGACTGTTAATCCAGAGACCCAGGTAATGTTCTGGTGACTTGGGGTTTGAATCCTGCCATGGCAAATGGTGGAATTTGAATTCAATAAAAATCTAATGACGACCATGAGTCTGGAAGTATTGATTGTCTGGAAAAACCTTTCTGGTTCACTCATGTCCTTTAGGGAAGGAAACTGCCATTCTTACCAGGTCTGGCCTACATGTGACTCCAGACCCATAGTAATGTAATTGACTCTTAACTGCCCTCTGGGCAATTAGGAATGGACAATAATTGCTGGTCTCATTGGCGATGTACACATCCCATGAATTAATATAAAAACATGCTGGAATTCAATCATTATAAATAGGGATTAAAACTGAATCTCAACCAATCTGCAAAACTAAGGATCATGAAACCAATTGGTCAATTATTAATGATATGGAGGTGCTGGTGTTAGACTGGGATGGACAAAGTTAAAAATCACACAGTTATAGCCCAACAGGTTTATTTGAAAGTACATGCTTTCGGATCGCTGCTCCTTCATCAGGTAGCTAGTGGAGTAGCATCATACCTTTTGGACTATAACCTGGTGTTGTAGTTTTTAACTCAATTATTAATGTCAGTGCTCCTGGGAACTTCCACAGTAATGGGTGTGATGTTCAATACTAAATGTTTGTGAACAATTGCAGTACTGATTACCTTCTTATGCTCATTCCATATTTCTAATCTGAGCATATATGTTGCATGAGTATTTCTTCTTCTATGTAATAATTAATGAATTTATTTATTGCTTATCTTAATTCAAGAATCATTGAATCCCCTATAGTGTGGAAGCAGGCCATTTGGCTCATCAAATTCACACCCATCAAGAAAGAACATTCCAACCTTTACCCTATTCCTGTAACTCTGCATTTCCCATGGCTAATCTGACTAGCCTGCACATCCCCGGACACATGGCCAATCCCCTAACATGCAATGTGCAAACACTATTCAGCCAGTCATCCAGGCTGGAATTGAACCTGGGTCCCTACCACTGTGAGGTAGTAGTGCTAACTACTGAATCACTGTGCTACTCCAAGAAAACCTGGTTAAATTAGTTTTTTTTTAAAAACATAAGCTCATTTGGATCTGGGAGATGGGTATCCACAAGGAAAATTGTCTTTGTTAAATGAATGTTGTTGCTACCAAATGAGGGGAAGGATGAATAATGAAGGGGAACCAATTCATCCCTTCTAAAACAGGAGCTTAAAAGTTTGAGGTATCCTGTCTGAAATTGTAATGAATTGGGAACCTCACCATGGTCTGGTTTGACCACTTTCATCTCCCAATATATAAATATATCATAGAAGTATGAGTCAATCAAGAGATGTAAATTTCTTAAAACCTGAACAAGTTCAGGTCTTTGTGATCAATATGGTAATTATAATTCAGCTGGTTTTATATATTCCATGTGGGTTGCCTGGGCTTTGCCTCTACTGTAATTTTGACATGCAGGTGAAAGAAAAAGTGGAAGAATCTCAGCTTTTGTCAGTGATATACAATGAGAAAACTTTCTACTTTACAATTTTCAAGAAATTGTAAATTGCAAAATAAAAGGAACTGAATTTCCAAGTCTCCTGACTGTTCAAACTGTCTTTGCATTCTTAAAATGGGGTGTGAGAGCACTTATTGTTCCATTACTAGTTTGCCAGCCTTTGAAGAGGGCTGTCAGCTTATTTATACATTGAAATGAATATCCAATTATGTCTACAGGACCTGGTGCCAACTTTGCCAAGCACATAATGGCACTAGAAAAAATTTAGGACTGCAGGTACTGGAAACCAGAGTTAAAAAGTGTGGTGCTGGAGAAGGTCAGGCAGCATCGAAAGAGCAGGAGACTCGACATTTCAAGCATAAGCTCTTCATCAGGAATGTGCATTAATATTCCTGATGAAGAGCTTATGTTCAAAACATTGATTCTCCTGCTCCTCGGATGCTACCTGATCAGCTATGCTTTTCCAGTACCGCACATAATGCCACTATTTGAACAACCAAATCATGCTGGCTGGAACATTGGGATTATACACTTTTGCACTTTTCACTCACTTTGCCACACTATGCCCTACCCACACTCTCTCTCAAACAAACACCAAACCTATGTCATCTGGTGGAAGACATTAAAAAAAGAGATAAAACTCCACACTTATAAGGAGAAAAACTTATTTTCAATGTCCTGAAACCATCCAGGAAATCATCATTGCCAAGTCTTATCATTAATTAAACTTCAATGCAATGTGACCTTGCCCCAGTCTGGCGTCAATCCATATCCCTCACACAATGAATCAGAACTCTCCAGCCTAGCAGCTGGTTCCACCAAAGATGAATCAAAGCTGGTTCCACCAAAACTCTGAGGTGAGTTCATCTTCATTTTAGTGAAACACTGGATTACTTTACCAGGCTCCACAGCCCAAAATGGACAGCTATCAATCTGGCTGACCCATCCCACACCACAGCCAATCCCATCAAACTTGCCTCTTCTAACCCCAGGGCCAACAGGGCTGCATGATTATGCAGCAGGCTTCAATCTTTCAGTCCCTACCAAATGGATAGGGCCTCTGACAGGAGGGAATCATATCAAACTCTCCCAAGATCCTGGTGCCAAATTTGATTTTTTTAATAACTTTACCAAATTAATAGCAACGTTTTGAGTTATTTGACTCAAATGGCAAATCAATTTGCTTTAGGAAAGAAGTATTAATCAGTCTTAATAATGGATCTATATGAATTAAGTTTAAACATTTAAGAATTGGACAGCTGAGCAGTTTTTTTCTCTGCCAATTTTAATTGTAACCATTAAGGGAAGTGATCTCACTCAGTAATGCACAGCTGTCTCATTATTAAAGAGTAAAGTTATTTTCAGGGTGGGGAGAGACAATCTGGTTTGTTTTATTAAAATATTTAGTCTTCTCTGACATCATGTGAATGCTCTGTTGCCCTCTAGTGGTAAAACCATTCTGATTATTTTTGATCTCCTTGTAGGTGCCAGACAAATCAATATTAATAATGAAAAACACATTTTTTAAAGAATAAACTACATTAGCTGAAACATCATTAGGATTGTTGAAAATTTATCTTCCAAATTCCTTAATGATAAAAATGGGTGATATTAGGAATCATGTTATTAAATTTGGAATTCATGTTAAGGAAGAAAATTCACTCTTTTAAAAATTCTTGTGAAGATTAGACAAAGAGGAGGAGGAGGGGTTCGAGTGCAGTATCAGCACTGGCTTGAATGTGTAATGTAAATAAAGTTATAATATTTATTTAAACTAATATAGTATAATATCCTAAAGATCCACTGCAGATTAAAACCTGGCAATAAATCACTCCAGTTCAATCTCTTATTAGGGACACTGTTATACGTCATTTGAGCACTAACTAAACTCACCAAACTCTGCCATCTGGCAACAAAAGGAAAATGTGCCTTTGAAAGAGTAACATGTCAATAATTGGTTAGGTTTGCTGTTTCTGTTTTAAAGGAGAAAGTGAGGACTGCAGATGCTGGAGATCAGAGCTGAAAATCTGTTGCTGGAAAAGTGCAGCAGGTCAGGCAGCATCCAAGGAGCAGGAGAATCGACGTTTCGGGCATGAGCCCTTCTTCAGAAATGAGGAAAGTGTGCCAAGCAGGCTAAGATAAAAGGTAGGGATGAGGGACTTGGGGAAGGGGCATTGGGAATGCGATAGGTGGAAGGAGGTTAAGGTGAGGGTGATAAGGTGAGGGTGATAGGCCGGAGTGGGGGTGGGGGCGGACAGGTCAGGAAGAAGATTGCAAGTTAGGAAGGTGGTGCTGAATTCAAGGGTTGGGACTGAGACAAGGTGAGGGGAGGGGAAATGAGGAAACTGGAGAAATCTGAATTCCTGTTTTAAACACATCTATTTGTTGTATTACGTAAAATAATGGATTGGTAGGGGATTGTTATAAGGACAACAACGTGTGTTCAGATGATAATAAAATTGTTCAAACATCACTTTCTTAGCTCATGATATCAGCAGAACCTGCAAAGAAAATATATTCATCTATTAATTTGCAGAAATGTTTTGTTTCTAAATATAATGTACATTGCTGGTCCAGCAGCACATGTCACTGAAATAAAACAGTGCAGATAATTTTTAGATAAATTTTAGAACATGTGTGGATGTTAATGGGCATGGTTTGCACCCACCAACTGATAACCTGTTTGCATTTGGATTTCTAATATTTTTATCTTTACCTTCATTGAAATATTGAACTCTTACATAAAGAAAAACAAAAAAAGAAGCACCTTGAGCCTGTTTTGCCATTCAATATAATCATGGCTGATCACTGAGCTTACTACCCTAATCCCACCTTCCGACCCCCCCCCCCCCCATTTCCTTTGATCTCTTTAGCCACAAAAGCTATATTTACCTCCTTCTTGAAACCACATAATGTTTTAGCCTTAAACATTTTCTAGTGAACTAAAATAGACTGCATAATCTGAAACAACAATAAAATAGTTGAAAATTTATCTTTGGAGTTCCCAAATGATGAAAAATGGGTGATACCACTGGCAGTAAATTTCACAGGCTCACCACTCTCTGGGTGAAGAAATTTCTCCTCATCTCAGTCCTAAAAGGTTTATTCTGTATCCTTAAAATATGGCCCCTGATTCTGGACTCCCCCACCATTGGAAACGCACTCCTTGCATCTAATCTGTCTAGTCATAGTGACATACAGAAACAGACCCTTTGGTTCAACTCGTCCATGCCGACCAGATAGCCCAACCTAATCTAGTCCCACTTGCCAGCACCTGACCCATATCCCTCCAAGCCCTTTCTATTCATATATCTATCCAGATGTCTTTTAAATGTTGCAATTGTACCAGCCTCCATCACTTCCTCTGGCAGCTCATTCCAGACACGTACCACCCTCTGCATGAAAATGTTGCTCCTCAGTTCTCTTTTATATCTTTCCCCTCTCACCCTAAACCTATTCCCTTTAGTTCTGGACTCCCCACCCCAAGGAAAATACCTTGTCTATGTACCCTATACATGTTCTTCATGATTTAATAAACCTCTATAAGGTCATCCCTCAGCCTCCAATGCTCCAGGGAAAACAGTCTCAGCCGATTCAGCCTTTTCCTATAGCTCAAATCCTCCAACCCAGGCAACATCCTTGTAAATCCTTTCTGAACCCTTTCAAGTTTCACAACATCCTTCCGATAGGAAGGAGACCAGAATTGCATACAATGATTCAAAAGTGGCCTACCCAACGTCTTGTACAGCCGCAACAGTACCTCCTAGCTCCTGTACTCAATACTCTGACCAATAAAGGAAAGCATACCAAACGCCTTCTTCCTGTCCACCTATGACTTCACTTTCAAGGAGCAATGAACCCACACTCCAAGATATCCTTGTTAGGCAACACTCCCTCGGAACTTACCATTAAGTATATAAGTACTGCTAAGATTTGCTTTCCCAAAACTTGCATTTTCCCAAAATTTCACATTTATCTACATTAAACTCCACCGGTCACTCTTCAGGCCATTGGCCCATCTGATCAAGATCCCACTGTAATCTGAGGTAACCTTCTTCGCTGTCTACTCCAATTTTGGTGTCATCTGCAAACTTACTAACTATAACTCCTATGTTCACATCCAATTCATTTATAAGAATGATGAAAAGTAGTGGAACCAGCACCAATCGTTGTGGTACTCCACTGGTCACAGGCCTCCAGTCTGGAAAACAACCCTGCACCACCACCCTCTGTCTTCTACCTTTGAGCCAGTTCTGTATCCAAGTGGCTAGTTCTCCCTGTATTCCATGAGATCTAACCTTGCTCACCAGTCTCCTATGGGGAACCTTGTTGAACACCTTACTGAAGTCCATATAGATCATGTCCACTGCTCTGCCCTCATCAATCCTCTTTGTTACTTCTTCAAAAAACTCAATCAAGTTCATGAGACATGATTTCCCATGCACAAAGCCATGCTGACTATCCAGAATCAGTCTTTGCCTTTCCAAATATATGTAAATCCTGTCCCTCAGGAATCCATCTAACAACTTGCGCACCATCAGCATCAAGCTCACCATTCTGTAGTTCCCTACTGATATAATTTTATAAGTTTCTATGACATCCCCTTTGTTCTTCTAAACCACAGTGAATATAGTCCTAACTGACTCAATCTCTCTCCGTATGTCAGTCCTGACATTTCAAGAATTAATTTGGTAAATCTTTGCTGCACTCCCTCTACAGCAAAAACATCCTTCCATAGATAAGGAGACCCAAACTGCACACAATATCCTAAATATGGCCTCACCAATACCCTGTGCAATTGCAAAAAGACATCCTTGTTCCTGTACTCGCACCATCTCACTAGAAGGCCAACATTACATTTGTCTTCTTTATTGTCTGCTGCACCTGTTTCAGCAACTGATGCACAAGAACACCTCGGTCTCATTGAATATTCCCCTCTCTCAATGTATAGCTATTCAAATAATAATCTGCCTTCCTAGGTTTGCATCAAAATGTATAACCTTAGAATGATCCACTTTACACTTCAGCTATCATGCATTTGCCCACTTGCGCAGCCTGTGCCAATCATACTGTAATATTTCTTCTTCCTTCACACAGCTCACCCTTAAGCCTACTTTCAGTCATCTACAAATTTTGAGATGTTACAATTAGTTCCTTTGCCTAAATTATTAACATGCGTTGTGAATAGCTGGGGTCCTTGCACTGATCCTTGTGGAACCCCATTTGTTACTGCCTGCTGTTCAGAAAAAGACTCATGTATTCCTACTCTTTGCTTCCTGTCTGTTAACTCATTTTCTACCTATCTCAATGTACTATCCCCAGCAATAAACATTTCTAGATAGATAAAGGACTTTCTTGTGCAGTTAGTTTTTAAATTGGGAGTAAAAGGATCATTTTGCTAATTTGTATTCTCTGTACTGACTGAGTCTCAAGAGTGGAAATCAAACTTTCCAGCATGTTCTTCCAGGGATCTGTTCTAGGAGAATATATTTGTAAATGTCCTTATTTGCAGATAATACATAAAGGTATGGACCCAAATTTTTGTAAGTGGGCTCTGCGATTTTTGTTGAACATAATCCATAGCCAAAAGTATTATCTTCAGATCTGGGAGCTTAATAATAGTTTCTAACAATCCATTTCTTCACAAGACCATGACGACTAAGGATTTGCAAATTGCACTGAGAAAGACATTTGAAGACAATGGATGACATTCAAAAGAAGCACAGTCACTTAGCCACTAGGCTGATGAAAGTTAAATGAATTTTTTTTCTGAAAAATGGCAAGTAAATATATTTGTGTCAAAATTGTAAAATAGTTAAAAAATTAAAATTATGCCATTGAGTTTAGCAGGAAGCCAGATGGCCAAACAGTTAGCATTGTTCAGCTGTGGAGCAGCATTTTCAAGGAAATCTTTAGGGAGTTTAAATAGATTGATAAGAACAAAAAGGACTTACTGATACTTTTTAGAGAATTAATAGAATAACATTTGAAGTCTTTGTACCAAGAAAAGGTAGGGGGAAAGAAGTAAAACTTTGCATTTATGCAGCACCTTTCACAGCATCAGGGTATCCCAAAATGCTTTAAAACCAATGTTTATAGTACAGCAACAGGAAACATGGTCCAAACTGCTCTATGCCCATGTTGATGCTACACACTAATGTCCTTCTATCATTCTTTTTATCTAAGTCCATCTATATATCCCTTCTCTCACACATGTTTTGCCAGTTTATTTAAAATGCATCAATGCTATTCACTTCAATTACTCCCTGGGACTGAGAGTTACTCATTCTACACTGTGTTCCCTTTAATTTTTCATGCTGTTGTACAGAATTTTGATGTCTGTGCATGGTACCAAATTTCAGACCCAGAAGTAATTCTGGGCACAGGATTGGATTGACGTTTACACTAACTACTTTTCATACTGAGAGGTTCCTCCTGAATTCAAGGTGCTCTTGAAGTGTTGTCAATGTTGTAATTTAGGAAATTTGGCAGCCAATTCAAACACAATAAGGTTCCCCCAAACAGCATTGTATTCACAACTAGATCTATTTTAATTACGTTGATTGAGGGATAAGTATTGGTCAAGTTAAGGCAGCATGGTGGCTCAGTGGTTAGCACTGCTGCCTTACAGTGCCAGAGATCTGGATTCAATTCCAGCCTCGGGTGACTGTCTGTGTGGAATTTGCACATTATCCCTATATCTGCGCGGGTTTCCTCCGGGTGTTCCGGTTTCCTCCCACAATCCAAAGATGTGCAGGTTAGGTGAATTTGCCATGCTAAATTGCCCATAGTGTTCAGGGATGTGTAGATTAGACGTTTAGTAAGGGGTAAATATAGAGTAATAGGGTTGAGGAATGGGTCTGGGAGGATTATTCCTCGGAGGGTTGGTCTGGGCCAAATGACCTGTTTCGACACTGTACAGAGTCTTCTATGAAGTTACCCAGAGAAAGCCCTGCTTTAATCAAAATAGTGCTCTGAGTAGATGGGTCCTCAATTTAATAATAAAGGATGGCTCTTCTAATAATACATCACTCCCTCAGATTAGACAGGAGCCTAGATATTGTGCTTAAGTGTCTGGAATGGGACTTTAAGTCACAACCTTCTGATTCCAAAGACAGAATGCTACCAATTGGCAAAACAGAGTCCAAAAGACGAAACAAAACAAACAAAAGATGTTTATTCATTGAAGAATGGTGAGAATTTCTTGGTGAAATTTCAAGACCAAGGAACATAATTGATAATTTGAAATCATTATGGAGGAATTGCTGGGCCTAAAAAGTGATTTGTCTTAAAGCAGGAAAAGATAACAAAGGGTGATGACTACAGATGCAGCAAAGCTTGATCTAAATGGTGACTGAGAGGCTATTTCATGCCTGAAGTAGTTAACTTATGGAAAACTGCCATCTAATATACTGAATATCGCCCAAGTTGGCATAGTTTCATAGCCCACTAAATGTGCACAAAGTTGGCATAACTGTTTAGCCCATTGAATGGCATCCTGGGTTGGCATAACTACCTAAGATATTGAATGGGGATTGGGTTGGCATGGCTCCATAGCTCTTTGAATAAGGATTGAAATGGCACTGCTTGGCTGGCATTGCATGGCACCTGGTATATTGAACGGGGACTGGTTGAGAATAGACTATCACAGTGAAAATGAATTCAGACGGACGACAGCATCATATAAAACAGCGAATGGAAACTCGATTGAACTTTAAAAAATATATCTTGCGGATGCAACATGTCGCTGAATAAGATGCACGTAGCCAGGAGGGAAACGAAAGTTTGTTCAAGTGGCCTTGGATGTGGATGCATTTTGAATACCCTCGAACTGTAATATTTTATATCGCTTCAAATCAAATCAGCCACCAATAACAGCAGTGCAGCGCCTTGTGATGGTCGTGCCTGAAATCTAAACGCTCAGATCTACAGCCATGAAGGACTAACTGTGGCAGTTATTAAAGAACAGACAGGCGAAGGCAAATTATAGGGGAAAGACCAGAAATATTTATCACCGAAACTGCATCCAATGACTAAAGTTGCAACAGTACACCCGTCAGGAATGTTTTGTGGACCAAATATCGGGATATTTATAACCAACTACATCCTGTGAGAGATAGCAAGAAAAAAAATGCTAACCGCTGCAACTATTAGTCCTTCTTTGAATAGAAAATTTCATTAAGCCCTGAGTTATTGCAGGAGACCGAAAAATGTGCAAACGCTGTGTTTTTGCTGTTGTTGCTTTCATGAAGGAAGTGGACCTGGAATGTATTGCTGGACTGACCACAATGTGAACCTTAAACGGCGAATGCTTTTGACAGATCCCGCCGCACCGCGTGAGCTTTTACTCAGAAAAGTATTGTTTTCTCAATGCTCTGGGTGGTGAGGAGTTGGAATGAAGGCGCCCTCCTCGCCGAAGTGTAAGATATGAAGGGACGGTCCGGAAGCCTTTTGTGTGTGTGTGTGCGTTTTCCTTTCTCTGCTCTGGACTGGACTGTGCAGGGTTAGAGATCAGAAATCTGCACTGATCAGCAGTGACCGGGAGACGACTGAACCGAGCGGAAACATCCCGGGCCACCCCCCCCCCCCCCCTACTCCCTCCCAAAACCTGGGATATTATTATTTTCAATGTCAGTGTAGGAACCGGCGGATTTCCGAACATCTGTCCCGCTCTGATACGGCAGTAGGAAATCTCCAATGTTCCTGTTTTCTGGACTACTTTTAAATGTAAATACTTGGGTCCTTATAGATATACATTTCTATATCAAAGAGAAGTAAATCATTCCTGAAGCATTGATTCCATCCGCGTGATCCCCCCCCCCCTCCTAAAAACGACTCTCACCCTCGCTACAATACTGTCGCTTTAATTCCCATCCTCATGTCCACTTGCAGCTGGGAACTGGTCGAGGCGCACAACAGATAATCGTCTTGCCTCCCCGCTCCCTCAGCCAACCCCATCCAGTTGTTGTTTCAATCCGGCCAGTGTGTTTTTGGGATCTGGATCCGCTCGGCTCTCCTCCGCGGTGACCTCTAGGATCTCCGAGCGAGAGCAAGCAGAAAGAACAACAACAATTTAAGAAAAAAAAACAAAACGGCGTGTCGATCTGAGCTGACGAATGCTGAAGCAATGGAAAGTGTCAGTTTGTGGCGTTTGGCAGCACTGGGGGTGTTTCTGTTGCTCACTCAGTGCCCACAGTCTTCAACAGCCCAGAACGGAAAGGTAAGGAGCCCAGGTTACAGTGAGTGACACCGCACTCTGATATTGTACGTGTGCCTATCCTATCCAACTAGGTTCGCCCTCTCTGTTCTTTTTCTTTGGGGGAGGGAACAGTTAACGTGTTCTTTCCCTTATCCCCCTCCCCATTCCCCTTTGCAGGGGCAGATTTCCCTCCGGGTTGGAAATGGATTGAGCAATTTCTTTTTCATCGACATTCTGTTAAGGTCTCCCTGGGGAAATGATGTAGTGGTATTGTCACTGCTGTAGAAATTCATAGTCTCAGACTTATGTCCTGGGGTACAGAGGTTCAATTCCCACCACTTCCTCTTCAATGTGATTAATAAATCTGAAATTAAGAACTAGTCTTAATCAGTGTGTCAGCAACCCATCTAGTTCACGAAAGCCCTTTGGGGAAGGTCATCTGCAATCCCGACCCAGCCTGGCCTCCATGTGACTCCAGACCCACAACAATGAGGTTGCTTCTCAACTGCCCTCTGAAATGGCTCCAGTAAGCTAAATGAATTCAAGGCCAGAGGCAATTTGGGGTGGACATAAATGATGGCCATGTCTGTGGCATCCATGTACAGTGAAGAAATCAAGGGAAAAAACACTGGAGTGGATGTAAATACTGCAGAGGTTGTTGTGAGATCTCCTGGCCTGACTCGAGATCAGGAAGCTCTTATTGATGGGTTGCTTTGACATAGATCCTTGTAACTGAAGAACAGAGAGGGTAACAAATCAAAAATTGCACCACTGAGGTGACCCCTGGATACCAATAGTTGTTCCTGTTTGCTTCTTGCATCATTGTGCATATTTGAGCATCTTGTTTTCTTCTGTGTGCATGTTAAAATTGAGTCGTTAACTGAATCCAAATGCATGATGGTAGGAATTGGGTGGGGTGGGTTATGTTGCAATGGTCGTGTGTGGGAAAAGGACTTTCATTCTGATATTTTTCTGTGCAAATTATGATATTTTAATAGCAAATGCCTTGGTAGCAAAACGTACCAAAAACATACATCTAAAATCCTGACTTTTAATAAACTCTTTAATTCCTCTGTGCATTAATTTTTAGCATTAGATTAATGGATGACTGTACATTCCTGTCAGTGCTATATTAGCACACCGTTTCAATGTTGTGTACAGAATATGATGATAATATTAAATGTTACATTAAACATATTGCACAGTGAAAATGAAATCCACAAATGCCTCATTCACTTTTTAGAATTTTTTGGCTGCACATTCAAAATACAGGCTGATCACTTTAACTGGCTCGGTTTTAATTCTTATAATGATGATTTACACTTGTTACCTCCCACCTCCATTCATTCAAATTTCTCATCTTTTATCTTCACTCTGAAAGGTGTTTTCTAAATATCTTCAATTTTTGTTCCATTTATGCTACTTCATTTTATTTTAAAAGCTATAAGTTGTATTGACATTAAACATATGTAATATGGACACTGAAATAATTTTCATGTTTCATTATGAATTGTGTTGTTCACCAGTGATATTACATAAAAGTAAAATTGCCAAAGTTCTATTGGACCGTAGGGCTGCTCTTGTCTTTGAGAAACTTGACTTGGTTTAACCCAAAGGTCATTGTGTTTGAGGTGAATAGAGGGGTTGAGTAGGATAGCCCTTCATGGTAACACTGGCCAGCACAGGAATTAAACCCATGTTGTTGGCATTACTTAGCATAGCAAGCCAGCTAACCCCCCCCCCCACCTGCCAATAAATATTATATATCAGAGTGGGAACACAAGCTTTTGGCTTTTGGAAGAAATACAGATATTTGAGATAAGGAGCAAAGACTTTTTTTAGGCCTCTGATTTCACCAGTGAACCTCACACACAGTCATACAGCATGGAAATAGACCCTACAGCCCAACTCGTCCATATCAACTAGCTATCCCAAGCTGAACTAGTTCCATTTGCCTGTCTTTGGCCCATATCGTTCCAAACCTTTCCTTGTCCAAATGTCTTTTAAACATTCTAATTGTACTTGCCTCTACCACTTCCTCTGGCAGCACCATATATGCACCACCCGCTGTGTGAAAACGTTGCCCCTCAGATCCCTTTTAAAACTTGCCTCTCTACTTTAAATCTCTGCCCTCCATATTTGGACCACCCCTACCCTAGAGTAAAGAGTTGGTTATTCACCTTACCTATGTACCTCATGATTTTATAAATCTCTATAAGGTCACCCTTTAGCCTCCTATGCTCAAAGGAAAAAAGTCCTAACCTATCCAGCCACTCCTTATAAAACCCTCCATTCTTGGTAACATCCTTTTGCATCTTTTTTACACCCTTTCCAGTTTGATAACATCCTTCCTATAGCAGGGTGAACAGAATTGTATGCAGTACTCCAAATGTGGCCTTATCAATGTCTTGTACAACCAGAACATGATGTCCCAACTCCTGTACTCAATGTTCCGACCAATTAAGGCAAATGTGCCAAATGCCATCTTCACCACCTTATCTACTAGTGATGCCACTTTCAAAGAACTATGTATCTATACCCCTTGATCTCTCTGTTTGAAAACACTCCCCAGGGTCCTACCTTTAACTGTTTAAGTCCTACCTTGTCTGATCAAAATATAACAGCTCGCATTTATCTAAATTAGATTCCATCTGCCATTACCCAGCTCACTGGCCCAGTTGATTAAGATCCAAATGTGCTCTTATATAACTTTCTTCACTGTCTACTACACCACCAATTTTGGTGTCATCCACAAACTTACTAACCGTGCCTCCTATATTCTCATCTAACTCATTTATGTAACTGATGAACAAAGTGGATGTATCATCAATCCTTGTGGCATACCACTGGTCATGGGCCTCCAGTCCAAACAACAATCCTCAATCTCGGTCTCCTACCATCAAGTCAATTTTGTATCCAATTAGCAAGCTTTCCCTGGATCCCATGTGATCTAACCTTACTATTCTACTATGTGGAACTTTGTGGAAGGCCTTGCTAAAATCCATGTAAACAAGGTCCACTACTCTGCCTTCATCTATTGTTTTGGCCACCTCTTCAAAAACTCAATCAAGTTAATAAGACATGATTTCCCATGCACAAAGTCAGGCTGGTCATTCCAATCAGTCATTGCCTTTCCAAGTACATGTAGATCCTGTCCATCAGAATCCATTCCAATAACTTACCCACCACCGTCATCAGGCTCACTGTTCTGTTGTTCCCTGACTTTTCCCTACTGTCTTTCTTAAATAATGGCACAACATTAGCCATCTTCCAGTCTTCCGCCACCTCAGCTGTGGCTATTAATAATCTTTGCTAGGAACCTGCAATTTCTTCCATAGCTTCCCACAATGTCCTGGGATACATTTGATTAGGTCCTGGGACTTATAAACCTTTATTCATTTTAAAACCCCCAGAACCTTCTCTTCTGTAATGTGGATACTTTTCAAACATCACTATTTGCTTCCCTGAGTTCTCTAGCTTTCATTTCATTCTCCACAGTAAATACTGATAATTAATATTCATTTAGGATCTCACCCATCTCCCGTGGAGCCACACATCGTTGGCCTCGTTGACCTTGAGGGAACCCTATTCTCTGTCTAGTTACTCTTTTTCCCTTAATATGTTTGGAGAATCTCTTTGGATTATTCTCAACTTTATCGGCCAAAGCTAGCTTGTGGCCCCTTTTTTGCCTTACACCCCTGCTCCCACATACTCCTCAAGGGATTCACTTGTCTATAACTGATAAATGCTTTCTTTTTCTTGACCAGAGCCTGAATATCTCTAGTCATCTAGTGTTCCCTACTCCTGTCAGCCTTGCCCTTCACAGTAGCAGGAACATGCTGTCCCTGAACTCTTGCTACATCTTTTTTAAAGCTTCCCACTGTCAGGTGTTCCTTTACCTGTGAACAACCTCCCCCAATCAACTTTGAAAGTTCCTGTCTAATACCGTCAAAATTGACCTTCCCCCAGTTTAGGGCTTTAACTTGTGGACCAGCTATCATTTTCCATAACTACTTTAAAACTAATAGAATTATGATAATTGGTCCCAAAGTGCTCCCTGACTAACATCTCAGTCACTTTCTGTACCTTATTTCCCAGGAGGATATCACATTTTGCCCCTACTCTAGTCTACATATTGGTTGAGAAAGTTTTATTGAACAGACTTAATAAATTTCTCCCCATCAAAGCCCTTAACACTATGGCATTCACAGTCTATGTTTGGAAAGTTAAAATCCCCTATTATTGCAAACCTATTATTCTTGTAGCTATCTGCCATCTCCCTACATATTCACTCCTCAATTTCCTGCTGACTGTTACAGGGCCTATGTATAAGCCCATTAAAGTGATGACGCCCGTCTTATTTCTCAGTTCCAATGAATTGACCAATATGGATCATTTTGGACTTTCAAATTCTCTTTGAAATTTTTTTTTTTGGTTGGTCATTCCCAAATAATAAACAAGTGACAAAAGTAATCCAGTTTAGACTATTGAGTTCAAAAGCTCTTTTTACATAAAATACAGTAGATTTGTACAGGAAATTAATAAATTAACACTGATACGTTTTCTGGCATTATAATTGAGAGTGAGGTTTTAACTGTGACCATCTTTGGTTCAGACCCTGGTGCATTTCTGAGTTGCACAATGAATCCAATTTTTATCCCCAATATGGTGAATGGAAATGACCATCACATAGATTTAATAAGGGGCAGGCAACTCATCTGTCAGGTGACAACTGAAGAGGTGAAGCTGAAAATTGTCCCTGATCTGGCTGACATAAACATTTTGTGCCCTTTCTTTTCCTGTTTTTCAACAATCTTAGAAACGTCAAAAATGCAATGAGCAGATGAAGCTGACGACAGCCACAGCCTGCACCTCCTGTGCGATAAGCCAAAATCTCTTGTGTCCTCGTGGCTTCCAGAAGATCACTCAAGACTTCGGGATCAGAGACTGCAGGTAGTTTCCATGACACTTCAAGCTCAATTAAACAACTTAACACTAAATGATTAGAGAAGATATACCACAGAAAGATATCCCATGATTATAGCACTCTGTATAATATAGTATAGTATAGTATAATCTGATTACTGTACATGTTTCAATTTTATAGGATCTGGGTGAGATCACACGAATATCATTGCTTTCAGTTTTGATCCATTTACCTAAGAAATGATGTAGAGTGAGTGCAGGAGGTGTTCACCAGATGGTTTTCTGGGACGGCTGGACTGTGCTAAGAGGAATGGTTGAGGAGGCTGGCTTGCATTTTCTAGAATGAACGAGAGGTGACATTAAAGGATTATTCAGGCAATTTGCAGGGTAGATGCGGAAAGGTTGTTTCCTTCAGTATGTGGTCTAGAACCAAAGGAGGTGTCCCTGAACTCTTGTTACATCATTTTTGAAAGCTTCCCACTGTCAGGTGTTCCTTTACCTGTGAACAGCCTCCCCCAATCAACTTTGAAAGTTGCTGTCTAATACCATCAAAATTGACCTTGCCCCAGTTTAGGGCTTTAACTTGTGGAAGCTATCATTTTCCATAACTACTTTAAAACTAATAGAATTATGATAATTGATCCCAAAGTGCTCCCTGACTAACATCTCAGTCACTTTCTGTACCTTATTTCCCAGGAGGATATCACGTTTTGCCCCTTCTCTAGGAGGGCCGTCTACATATTGGTTGAGCAAGTTTTATTGAATAGACTTAACAAATTCCTCCCCATCCAAGTCCTTAACACTATGGCATTCACAGTCTATAGTCTCAGAGTAAGGAGCGAGCCTTTTAGGACTGACTTGATAAGAAATTTCTTTACTCAGAAGATCATGAACCTTTGGAATTCATGAGGGCCGTGGATGTTCAGTCATTGAATATGTTCATGTCAGTAATCTATTTATTTCCAAATACTAAAGATATCATGGGATAGGGGATAATGTGGGAAAATGGCATTGAGGTGGATGGTTAGTCATGATGAAGAATGGTGGAGTTGACTGGAGGGGCTGAATGGCCTACTCCTTCTGTGTTCCTAATTTACTACATAGCCTAATTTAACATGTTTGTGCTGGTAATGCAGAGCCAAATTTGTAGTTTGCATGGTGTCATGATCTTGGATCAGAACTGCAAAATTGCAATAAACATTTTCAACATGCAATTCCAAAATGTGTGTTTTTTTAAAAAGAGGACTGATGCAGCAAAAGTGGCTGCCGATGTAAATTAGGTGACTGTCTGGAGAGAGAGAGAGAGAGACCCTTGGAATGTCATACCTAAAAATGTGAAAGGGACGTCAAACAGGGAATGCCATTGCTCCACAAAAGAGAGACAGCTGGTGATGGTTTAACTTTAGGGTCACTGTGCCTCAAGCGAGGGATGAGGATGAGATGGAGAGTCCTTCATTGTTGCCTCAGTTAACTCAGGCTGACAGCGCCACTATGCATTGTAAACCTGCCATCCAGCCAACTGAGCTAACCAATTAGTTCAAACAACAAGCTTTCAAAGGGTCAAGAGGCAAGTCTAAAGAGACTGGACTAAAATCTCTTTTAACTACAAACGTAGTGAGAGATTGGACAACTTCCGGTTCAACAGTCAGCCGCTTTTGTGGGTATGTCCCAAACTGCAGACACATTTAATGTTTTCTGTTTCAAAAATACACAAGAAACAGCGGTTAAAAAAAAAGTTCCATCTCTGCTAGCATGTGCTAATGGAGCTGATGCTCTCTTGTGAGTGCTACTGTGATTGAAGTTTGTGTGTGTGTGTGTGTGTGTGTGTGTGCGCGCGCGCAGAATAAGGTATCCATGTGTACAAGCCTGGGCTCGAGCGTTAGTGAGCAGTGCAGGTCACAGTTGAAGAACTATCCCCTTGTTACTCCAGTGCTGCAGATAAAGGGTCTTGCTCACTGAGAAGTCGAAGTCCCTGAGCTAGAGGCCAGACAAAAGGAAGCAAGACAATAGAAGGACCTTCTCTCATCCTGGTTACTGGAATTTAGTTCCAATCAAAAGGAATCAGAACAAGACAAATTCAACCAATCTGCTAAACCAAGAATCTTGTCATCAATATTTCAATTACGGGTGTAAATGCTGCTGGTGACCTTCACTGTAACTGCTGTAAAGTTCAATAGCACCTTTTCATAAATAATTCAGAGACCGATCCATGTATTTCATTTTACTTTTTTGACTCTCCTCATTCCTAATTTGTGTGTGTGTGTGTGTGTGTGTGTGTGTGTGTGTGTGGTGTGTTACTAATTCTTCTCGTGTTTATTGATAATAAACTCACTGTTTGTTAACTCAAAAATGCCTTCTTAAATAGTTTCCTTTTCAAACATAAGTCATTTGGGTCTGGTACCCACAAGGGAAAGGATCTATTTTTAGCCTAACTTGTTGCAAAACAAACCAAGGGGGTGGGTGAATAAAGAAGGCAAGACAGTTTGTCCCTTCTCGCCCGGGAGCTTAACATTTTGGGGTATCTCATCTGGAACTATAACAATCAGGGCACTGAGTGCAACAATAGGTTTGAAAGTAGGAAGTGTGAGATTTTTAAGCCGCATTCTTAAATGGTAATTTTAGGGCCACAAGGAAGCCAAACTGTGGATAATTGTAATTTAACTTTTATTTAAATGAAGTCCCTCGGCAGAATTCCCAATCTTTTGGTGTTGCATCAGTTTTGTGTCTAGTTGGATGACTCTGTAATGTTGAGATTTAATATAATGTTGAGATTATTATTCAATAGTACTGTAGTTGTTACAATTGCTGTAGTTTGTATTTTCAATCGGAATGTGGTACAATTTGCTTCATGTCTGGGCCTGCTAGCTCTGGGATTTATTTATCTGTACAAAATGTCCCTTTATTACCGCCTTTCGCAGTTACAATTTAAAATACGCTAATGTTGAGTAAAGTTAGTCCTTGGCATATTTCATAGAACTGTAAGGCTTGGATAAGGAAGCATCCATGATGGGGAACAAATGCAGTGTGCAACACTTGAAAGGTTCTACCTTTACACTGCCAGTATCCTGAAATTTGTACTTTTGGACATTATTAGTATCTCCCAATATGTGCCAGGAGAGCTGTCTTTGTCATGAAAACATTAAGTGCTGGAGAAGCAGAGTTAATGTTTCGAGTCCAATATGATGTTTGTTTGGAATGCATTGAGACGTCAAGTACTAAGTTTTGTTTCTCCCTCCTCAGGTGCTCTCAGAATTTTTCCAACATTTTATGTCTCTAATTCAGATTTCTAGCATCCACGGTATTTTATTTTGGTCTTAGAGTTGTCTTTGCCACTTATGCTTCACAAGAAAACTGATCCCAGAGTTCTGCAATTGGCTACAGGATGGCTTCTAGAATAGGATGAACACTTCCTACGTCAGTGCCTGAAGCTTATACCGTATTGGAAGCTGTCAAACTACCACAAGGGGTACTTTCAGCCAGCCTACACTACACAAATATAACAAACTTGGGATTTTACCGTACAATTGAAGATGGGCTACGAGATCTGAGGGGCATATAAGTGGTGAAAGGAATCAGGAAGGATAGCAATTATCTATACACCATCGTGGGGTATTCCTAGAGATGGGAATGGCAGCAGCTCAGCCATCTCATCAAAACTCTCTCCAAACTCTGAGACCTAGGACTTTGCTTCTCCTTCTGCAACTAGATCCTTGACTTGTGCTCCACTGGTGCCCCACAGGCTGTGTACTCAGCCACTTATTATACTCCTATACACTCATGCCTGTGAGGCCAATTTTAGCTCTAACTTCATTTACAAATTTGTGATGACACCACTGTAGTGGGTCGGATTTCAAAGAACGATGAGGCATCATACAGTAAAGAAATGGACCGCTTCGTTGCCTGCTGTAAAGACAACGATCTCACCCTCAATGTCAGTAAAATGAAGGAGCTAGTCATCGACCTTAGGAAATGGAGTGGAGGACACGTCCCTCTCTGTATCAATGATGCTGAGGTGGAGGTGGTCGAGAGCCTTAAGTTCCTAGAAGTAAATATCACCAACAATCTATCCTGGTCTATCCATATTGATGCTACAGTCAAGAAAGAATACTAATGCCTCTACTTCCTGAGAAGGCTAAGGAAATTCAGCATGTCCACAATGACTCTTATGAATGTTTATAGAAAAATTCTATCTGGATGCATCACAACTTGGTATGGCAACTGCTGTGCCCAAGATTGTGGCCATAGCCCAATCCATCAGGAAAATCAGCCTTCCTCCCATTGACTCTGTCTACACTGAGAAGGATCCCTTCCATGCTGTTTATACTGTCTTCCACCTTCTTCCATTGGATAGAAGATACAGAAGTTTGAAAATATGACAAAGAACAAAGAAAATTTACAACCCAGGAACAGGCCCTTCGGCCCTCCAAGCCTGAGCCAATCCAAATGTACTGTCTAAACCTGTTGGTCAACTCCTAAGTATTTGTATCCCTCTGCTCCCCACCTACTCATGCATCTGTCCAGATGTATCTTAAATGAATCTACCGTGCCTGCTTCTATCACCTCTGCTGGCAACACGTTCCAAATGCCCACCCCCCTCTGTGTGAAATACTTGCTTCATGTATCCCCCTTAAACTTTCCACCTCTCACCTTGAAAGCATGACCTCTTGTCATTGAATCCTTCACCCTGGGAAAAAGCTTGTCTCTATCCACCCTGCCTATACACTTCATGATTTTGTAAACCTCAATCAGGTCCCCTCTCAATCACCTTTCTTCTAGTGAAAATAAACCTAACCTACTCAACCTCTCTTCATAGCTATCACCTTCCATACTAGGCAACATCCTGGTAAACCTTCTCTGCACCCTCTCCAAAGCGCCAACATCCCTTTGGTAATGTGGCGCCCAGAACTGTACACAGTATTCTAAATGTGGCCGAACTAATGTCTTGTACAATTTTAACAGGACTTTCCAGCTCTTATACTCAATACCCCGTCCAATGAAGGCAAGCATACTATATGCTTTCTTGACCACTCTATCCACCTGTGCAGCAACCTTCAGGGTACAATGGACCTGCACTTCCAGATCTCTCTGCCCATCAACTTTTCCCACCAACTTAATTAAGAAGTTCTTCCCCGCTGTTATCAGATTTATGAACAGACCTCTCATGTATCTTCCTTCTCACCTATCCACTCCACCCTCCCTTCAGACCTATCACCTTCATCCCCATCTCTATCCACCAATTGCACTCATAGCTACCTTCTCCCAAGCCCCACTCTCTTCCATTTATCTTTCCACCCCAGAGGCTCCCTGCCTCATTCCTGATGAAGGACTCTTGCCCGAAACATCGATTTTCCTGCTCCTCAGATGCTGCCTGACCTGCTGTGCTTTTCCAGCACCACTCTAATTTTGACTCTCATGTACTAGAGCTGATCTTTCTCTGCACCTGTAGCTGTAACACTGTATTCTGTATTCTGTTCTATTACCCTGATGTACTTACATAAGGAATGATTTGTTTGGTTAGCATGTCATGTTTCTTGGTACATGAGACATTAATAAACCAAATCAAATCTCCAAATCAGAAGGTGAATTTTCACTGTTGTCAGGAAAATTTTGGCAAATGATAAATGCTGTGTTAGCAAAGAGCAACATTTTAATCATTCTCCCTGTGGTGATAGAGTCAGGTGATAGAGTCCTTCAAGTGCAAATCTTCCCAAATGGTACATCATGAACACCAGAACTCCGAGTATCAATCCCATGATTTCAGATTATATCTGATTACACAGACATTGTTACATAGGTCAATGGCTTTCATACAAGAAACAGCAAAAGTGCTGTTAATGTTCAAACATTCATGGATTTCTAAAAATAGTCCTGCTAGCCTGGGCAAAAGGACTCACTAATTCAAAGTGCAGGCTCTCCACAACCTTCTTAGGGAAACTAAGAAAAATATAATAGCATCCTATTGTGGCATATGTATACATCAGAACAAAGCATTTGTGTGTGCCAGAATAAACCAGTTTTGTTTTGGTGTTGATTCGCTATGTGATGCGTATTATTTTAGAGTTGCAAAGATTTCACAATGACAACATGTCCGACCTTCAGCAAGGAACTCTGAGCAAGCTGACTTGTGAGAGCATTTGAGGACTAGACACAAAACGCAGTTTTTTTTTAGATTAGATTAGACTTACAGTGTGGAAACAGGCCCTTCGGCCCAACAAGTCCACACCGACCCGCCGAAGCGCAACCCACCCATACCCCTACATTTACCCCTTACCTAACACTACGGGCAATTTAGCGTGGCCAATTCACCTGACCTGCACATCTTTGTGACTGTGGGAGGAAACCGGAGCACCCGGAGGAAACCCACGCAGACACGGGGAGAATGTGCAAACTCCACACAGTCATTCGCCTGAGTTGGGAATTGAACCCGGGTCTACAGGCGCTGTGAGGCAGCAGTGCTATCCACTGTGCCACCGTGCCGCCCTCCACTGTGCCACCGTGCCGCCCTAAGTTCTTTAGAGAAGAGGAAAATGGTAATGAACATTCTCATTTTCAGGTGCTAATAGTACAAAGTTCAGTTACATTAGCAGAGTTTTCTACTTTAGAGGATGCTTGATAGTGAGATAATCACAACATCATAGTTTTACAATACAGAAGGAGCCCATTCAGCCCATCATGTCTGTACAGTCTCCTAAGAAGCTACTCAGCTAGTTTCTCCAGCTCTATCTCCTTTAATCTCTCACTTTCGAATACTTATCCAGTTCTCTTTTGAAATCCTCTTATGGCAACTGCCTCCACTATTCTCCCAGGCAGCGGATTCCAAATCCTATAACTCTCTGAGTAAAGAAGTTTATCCACTTCTCAGTCCCATCTCTCCTGGGTTGTTAGTAAATAAACATAAGGGGGGACTTCCATTCATTATCGCACTATAGAAAAAAAGTGATATGACATTCAGAGTTAAAAATATTCTTCACAAACCTTTGAGCGTTAAAATGATTAAGATGTGATTGAAGATCACTTTTTAACTCTGAAACATTTGAGTCTATCAAGCATACAACTTAAAAAGATATGCCGCCGCGGTTTCCCTGTGCAGCAGAATATAATTAAATGTATATAATATTCATTCTGCACAGTATTTTAACAATATTATGGTTATGATGTATTTACATTTAAAGTTTTACTGTGGACCTGGGTGGCGAACAGCTGATTCGGCAAGTTGGTTGCAGACACTTATGCACGAAAACGGCCACAATTTTCAAATGTTGTACAGGATTCTGGAGCCAGGACTGCCTAGGTGAGTAATGAGATTTGATTTTGTGAGTGAGAGAGACTAACCTACTACAATGCTTTCTGGGATGCAAATTATGTGACAGTTTTATATTTGCATATACCGTGACTGATAAATTTAATCTATTGTTCCACTTGATAAATATTGTTTTTAACAATATTGGTGTTACAGTTTCTGTAATATTATAGCATTTCATTTCTGAGCTGCATTGAAAGTTCAATATTCTTGAGTTATTTCATATAATCAACCGGATTTTAGAAACAAATCAAATACAATTTGCATATAACTGGTTTCAATATAGAGCTACAAGTCTGTGTCACTTATATTCTATCTTAATATACTTTGAAGTTCCTAAGGCTGACCAACTTGCAGTAGCATAGCGTTTATGTTATTAGACTAGTAGTCCAGAAACCTGGACTAATTAGCTGGACATGTGGGTTCAAACCCAACCACCTTAACTGAGGAATTTAAACTCTGTTAATTAAGTAAATCTGGAATTAACAAGTTTTAATCAGTGATGGTGACTGTGGAAACTGCTGATTCACAAAAGGGAAAGATATCTGCTATTCGTGTCTGGCCAACATGTGACTTCAGATTTACAAAGTTTGGCTGATTCTGAACTCTCCTCTAACAGTTGTATCAAACCATTATGAAAACGTAGAGGAAGGATATGACTGAGTACGCCCCGAGCATTGACTTCAGGACACAAAAGTGCCTCCATCCCACTTACTGTGCAGAGTCCTCCTCACTTACACCTGGGGACCTGGGTCAAAATTGGGAGAGCAGTCCTAAAGAATTAAAACAGTCATGCTTGTACCTAACAACCAATATCCTGGATTCCTTTTTTATCATCTCTAGTATGTTCTGTCCCACTGGAAGGAGGAGGCATGAGAGGTAGTGACACAGTAGCATACAATCAGGAGGAAGTGGTCCAGGGAATCCTCAATATTAACACCCAATCCTATGACATCTCATGCATCAAATCAAAATATGGATAAAATATAAAATCGCATCCTGATTACCACCCATCAGTGTTCCTCCGTAAAAGAAGAACTGAGCGTATCGATGGTGCAGAATGTACTCTGATTGAGGGACTTCAATGTCTATCATCAAGTGTGCTTCAGTAACCACATTACTGATCAAACTGGCCAAGCCCTAAAGGACATATCTGGCAGACTAGTCCCATAACAAGTGATGAGAAAACCAACTTGAGGGAAAACCCTATTTAAAGTTATTCTCACCATTCTATCTGTCACAATTGCATCTATCCATGATAACTTTGGGAAGAATGATCATCACATTGACGTTTCATCTTTGCGTTGAGAACTTCCTTCATTTTGTTACATTGTACCACTAGGTGCTAACTAGAACAGGTTGAGCAGCTTAAATAAAACAAAGAACTGTGGATGTTAGAGATCTGGAACAAAAACAGAAATTGCTAGAGAAACTCAGCAGGTCTGGCTGCATTATTTGGAAGAAAACAGAGTTAATGTTTCAAGTCTGGTGATTCTACTTCTGAACTGTCAGTAGCTAGGAAAAAGTAGTATTTATGCTGAAGCAGATGTGGTGGGGGGAACAGGAGAGGTAAATGAGTAAGCTGCTGGACCTGCTGAGTTTCTCCAGCAATTTCTGTTTTTGTTTCAAGCAGCTTAAAACTGGGCTCTTATGAGGCTGCGTGGAGCATCAGAAGCAGAATTATTCTACACTACAATCCATAACGTCATGCTCCAGCAATGCAGCAAATGCCACTCCATTATTGCCAGCAAGACAAGAGTCAGGCCTAGTTCCATGAAGATTGTATTGCAGGAGCAGCACTAGCTGTACCCAAAAATTAGAGACCAACTTGTGAAGCTTAACAGCAGAAGAAACATGCTAAAAACAAGTGAAGTGATACTGCAACTAATGAATCTGAATCAATCTCTACAGTCTGGCCATATTCAGTTGTGAACTGTAATAGATAATTAAACAAATAATTGGAAGTAGGAGAAGGGGGAGCAGAGGAACACCATGATGCCGGAGTCCAGCATGTGACTGTAAAGATAAGACTGAAATATTTTTAACCATTTTTGTGAGAAGTTTTGACTATCTGATCCATTTTGGCACTTGTGATATTTGTAACATGACAGTTATCATTTTCAGCAAATCTGATTCATTCTACATGGAATCAAGACTGATGGCACTGGATACAGAAAAGGCTATGAGTCCTAATAACACCAAAAATGAGTCCCCAGCAGTGTTGCCAAGTGGAATTTATTCACCAATAGTCTCCTCATTCATAATTAGTTTGACTTCCTCCAGCTCCTGACCTCATTACAGCCTCAGTTTAAACAGAGACAAAGAAAAGCTAAGCTCCACAGGTGACTTGAGAATAAATGCTCTTGACAACAAGGCAGCAGTTGACTGAGTGCAATTTTATGGGACCATCGTAAAACTGAAGTCAATGGGATTTGGGAGGACACTTTCCCCTGGCTGGAGTCATGCCTTGAAAGAAAGAAAGGTGACTTTGGTTAGTGGATGTCAGCCATCTTAGCAGCAAGATATTCATGTTAGATTTTTTTTTAGATTAGATTACTTACAGTGTGGAAACAGGCCCTTCGGCCCAACAAGTCCACACTGACCCGCCGAAGCGAAACCCACCCATACCCCTACATTTACCCCTTACCTAACACTAAGGGCAATTTAGCATGGTCAATTCACCTGACCCGCACATTTTTGGAGTGTGGGAGGAAACCGGAGTACCCGGAGGAAACCCACGCAGACACAGGGAGAACGTGCAAACTCCACACAGTCAGTCGCCTGAGTCGGGAATTGAACCCGGTTCTCTGGCGCTGTGAGGCAGCAGTGCTAACCACTGTGCCACCGTGCCACCCAATAGTCCTTGTGGAAGTGTCCTAAACTAACAATTTTCAGCTGTTTCATCAATTACCTTCCCTCTGCCACAAGTAAGAAATGGAGATATTTACTAATGATTGTACAGTGTCCAATCCTATTCACAGCCCCTCAGATACTGAAGAATTTCTGGATAACAAGGTCTGGATAACATTAAGACATGAACCGATGAAATGGCAAGTAACATTTCTCTCACAGATGTGCTTGATATTAAGAACCTTCAACATTAGAGAATCTGGCCATCTCCTCCTGACAAACAGTAGCAATATAATTACTGAATCCATTGTCACCAATATCTTGGGATCAACATTGACCAGCTGGACCTGCCATGTAAATATCTTTGATAACGGAAGCAGATCAGAGTTTGGGAAATCTGCAATGAGTAACTCACTAGCTGATGTCCAAAAGTCTGCCCACCCACAAGGCACAAATCAAGGGTATAATGGCATACCTATTTTCCTTGTTTACTTACCTGAATGTGTGCAGTCCAACACACTGAAGAATCTCAACACTGCACAGGGTTATGTAGTCTAATTCAGTCCATCCACCACTGGCACACAATCTATAAAGTGCACTGCTACAATGTATCAAAACTTCTTTGACAGCAGCTTCTGAACTATGCAGACTTTACCACCTAGCATGTCACACATCATCCTGACTTGGAACTAAACCGTCAATCAGTTATCATTGTTTGGTCAGAATCCTGGAACACTCTCCTAAACTACACTGTGGTGTACCTAGACATTAGGACTGCAGCAGGTTCAGTAAGTGGCTCATCATCACCCTTTCAAATAATGTCTTGAAAGATCTATCATAAGTTGCTTGTGAGAATGCAAGGGCACGGTATTTCTATCTATGCAGCCTTTAAGGTAGGCTCTATGGAGGCATAGTGTAAAGCTGTTGTCATCCTATTACCTCTCCTATAAAACTAGATATAATTAACATTCTTTAATTTGCTACCATTAAATGTCTAACAATTATATCTAACACACTTATCCACCAAACTACTAAGTATTGGAAGTTGATTTAGTTTGTTGTGATAAAAATCGACCATTTTAAAGTCTGCTTCGCTCAAGCAAGCAAAGATTTTATTGGATCATATACAAGAAAGAAGGTCATCATCTTAGTTACCCAAAGAACTCCTCAAAAATACCGAGTTTTCACATTTATTTACAATTCGCAACCTCATGCAGGTTCCTATTATCTCAAACTTCAGCCTTGATTCTGCTAATTGCCATGGTAATTCATCTCTGTGTCTTTTTGTCTCTTGGCTCTGTGTTGCAAAGAATAATATGCTTAAACAGGCTGTATTGCTACAACTTGGAAGAAATCAAGCATAGCTACACCAAGTATTTCAAGATCATAATGCATTTTAATTTTAACTTGACTAATATTAGCCCTCTTGACCCTACTTCAAGGGGATGCCGCAATTACAACTTTAAACATGCTTCATAGATCAAAGTTTAGAGTACGTGGTCATGATTTGGTAATTTGTGCACAAAATGCATTTAGCTACATGGCTCAAATATAATGGTTTGGAAACAAAGAACAAGAGCTGTCCTTTTGATTAAAAGAATTTTCTTTTAAATGGAATTGTCCATGCCCACACAATAATAGCAGCATTGAGGTCTGACTGCTAACTTTTATTGGGTCATCAGTATTCAGAATTATTGGGACTTACGTTTTTGATTTTTCCATCATTGGGCAAGCTTCGCTTGTTGATAGCAAGAATGGCAATGAAGAGAAGCAATTGGAATTGGAACCAAGTCCAGCAAACAGAGTGGGAAAAGGAAGCATATAGGCATGGGTCCTGAAATGCGTTTACAAATTTGGCTAATAACATTGTGCTGCTTATTTGGTGAATAATTCGAGCAAAATGGCAGCTCCCACCTGTCAGTAGTGCTGTAGTTCTGGCCCAGTACTTGGTTGCCCTGATGATAAAGATACATTTTGGAGTCCGTTTCCCTTCTGGACATTCGGCCTAATTGATTCTTCTCGGCAATCTTGAGTGTTTGTTCAGATAGAAACAGATCAAGCATGATTCAAAATTAATTTCCTTTTAAACAACATGTGTGTCAGTGAGTTCTGGGTAGTTGCGTGAGGTGTGTTTCGGTATATGGTTCAAGAGAATTTCCATGTTTCCTTCTCTCTCTCTCATACTGGGTCGGAGGTTGGGTATGGTTCCTCTTGTATTGGTGTTGTCTGGATGCACCAGTGAGTGAAATAACAATTATTTGTTCTTCTCTTTCTTTCTCAGTATAATCCTGGTGATCTCACTGTCACCACCAGTTATACTCTATTGAGCAGTTACTAGACTCCAGTCAGAACTAAAGAACATACACACTCACTGATTGCTGCAACCCAGTAGGTGACTTTGTTCCATAGCTGTGCTCTTTGTAAAAGCTCAGTACAAGTCAGAAGAAGCTGGCAAACCTGGCTGATGACACACCAGTGTTACTCACCCCTGTCCCAATATAATACATAACACATTCTTTTTTGACCTTAGATCATGGCAGTGAATCACCCTCTTGAACCATTCATGAGCTGTCACTACACCCATGTTACTGTTGTGAGATCCAAGTTTTTTTCCCAAATGTTTGGATAAAAATTGGAGGGAAATTTGCTCTCATATTTCTACTGCCCTTGTCATTCTAGGTGATAGAGATCATGTATTTGGAGAGATTGGTGTTTGGGATGCCACTCAAACAGGCTGCTTTGTCCTGAATGGTATTAAGCTTCTTCATAGAATTGCTACTACTCAGCGATTCCATACCTCTGAAGAATATCCCATCCAGACCTACCCCATCCCTGAATCCCTGAATTTCCTATGGCTAACCTACCTGACCTGCACATCCCTAAATACTATGAGCAATTTAGCATGGCCAATCTACCTAACCTGCACATCTTTGGACAGTGGGAGAAAACCAGAGTGCCTGGAGGAAATCTACACAGACAGTTGCCTTAGGATGGAATCAAACCTGGATCTCTGGTGCTATGAGGCAGCAGTGCTAACCACTGTGCCACCGTGCCACCCCCTTGAGTGTTCTTGAGTGTTAATATAGCAGTGGTAGTTCAGGCAAGTGGACAACATTCCATCATGTTTCTTACACAACTAAGCAATCCTGACTTGTATTTTACAGATCATACACAGAGAACAAGGTTTCAGTTTGAGGAGTCAAGACATGAGTTACTCACCTCAAAGTTCCAAGTCCAAAACTTATGCCATCACTCCAAAATACAGTGGTAACCTTTTTGGGAAAATCTCTCCCTGGCCCTCACAAAGCAAGTATTAGGTGCAAGATGGTCCTAGAGGATTGAATGCTTGTTTTGTTGGATACTAGAGGCTAGTACAGTAATAAAGAAGGCTAGAACAATGCTGAATGATATTACTAGGTAAAATAATCAGCAATAATTATAATACAGATATACTATTATTTTCCATTCATTATTTCTATGTGTAGCTATATGCAATGTTGTGCCTTGCTTTTTATGTGCAAAAGAATATAATAAAATCTTTCATATGGAAGGAAGACATTTAGGCTATCATCCCTGTACCCATCCTTTGAAGTAGCTATTTAATTAGCTTCAAGACATTCTTCATTCACATTACTCATATCCTCCATTCTATAAGATATTTATGGAAAGTTGAATTTAGGTTTACTGCATTAGTAGAGCAAATGACCAGTTTGAAGCAACCTTTTGAATCCTTACTGTGTGTAAGAGATTTTTAATGATGGAGAAAGAGAAAAAGGGTTATAAAATAGGTATAAATTAAGGTGTGAAAGGGACAGAACGGGTACTCTTTACTAAGAGCAATAATGTGGAGGTGCTGGTCTTGGACTGGCAGGACAAAGTCAGAAGTCACGTGACACCAGGTTATAGTCCAACAGGTTTACTTGAAGTCACACATTTTCAGAGCGCTGCAACTTCGTCAGATGAATTTCACTTGACCTGGTCTACCAAGAGCAAAGTAAACAAGACAAAAATAAGGCAAGACAATGGATGATGGGGTTGTGGTGTGTTGGAAATGTAAGAAAACCAGAAGACAGGTATAATACAGTCTGTTTGTGAATATATGAAATTCAGTGTTGAGATTGCGAAGCTGTAAAGTGCATAAGCAAAAAAATGAGGTGTTTGTCCTTGAACTTGCATTGTGTTTCATGAGAACATCGCAGCTATCCCAGGACAGAAATGTGACCAAGGGAGCAAGATGGTTTATTGAAATGGTAAGCAACTGGGAGGTAAGGGTCATTCCTTTGCATGAAGCGGAGGTGCTCCAAAAAGCAGTCACCTAGTCTGCCTTTCATCTTGCTGATGCAGAGGAGACCACATTCTGAGCAACAAATGAAGTAAACTAGATTGAAGGAAGTACAAATACAATACTGCTTCACCTGGAAGTTGTGTTTGGGGCCTATATATTGTTTTGCTACTAAATAATGTTTTGCAAATGATCTGTTGTAGATCTTGCTTAATACATTGTTAGATGCAAAATCTAAAAACGCTCATGTCATGTAAAATAATAACATGTTTTCTGCTTTAGAATGCCCTGGTGGGTCAACAAATCCTTGCAATGGACATGGCATATGTTTGGATGGAGTTTCAGGGAATGGAACCTGCATTTGTGAGGTCAGTTCACACTTCTTAATATCATATTCATTTAATTGCTTGGTATATCCCTTTTACCATGATGAACTTTTACACATGAACTTCTTACAGTTTACAAAATGACTTTTTTTTGGTGAAGGAATTGTGTTTTGGAAGATAATTGTATTTCAAGTGACTGTTTCATCAATGCCTTACTATTTTGCGCATTACAAAGAACAAAGAAAATTTACAACCCAGGAAGAGGCCCTTTGGCCCTCTGGCCCTCCAAGTCTGAACCGATCCAAATCCACTGTCTAAACCCGTCGCCCAATTCCTAAGGATCTGTATCCCCCTGCTCCCCACCTACTCATGCATCTGTCCAGATGCGTCTTAAATGAATCTTCTGTGCCTGCCTCTACTACCTTTGTTGGCAACGTGTTCCAGGCACCTACCACCCTCTGTGTAAAGTACTTGTCACGTGTATCCCCCTTAAACTTTTCACCTCTCACCTTGAAAGCATGACCTCTTGTTATTGAATCCTTCACCCTGGGAAAAAGTTTATCTCTATCTACCCTGTCTATACCCTTCATGATTTTTTAGACTTCAATCAGGTCCTCCCTCAATGTCCTTTTTTCTAATGAAAACAATCCTAACCTACTCAACCTCTCTTCATAGCTAGCACCTTCCATAACAGGCAACATCCTGGTAAACCTTCTCTGTACCCTCTCCAAAGTGTCCACATCCTTTTGGTAATGTGGCGACCAGAATTGTACACGGTATTCTAAATGCGGCTGAACCAATGTCTTGTACAACTTTAACATGACCCGCCAGCTCTTATACTCAATACCCCATCCAATGAAGGCAAGCATGCCATATGCCCCTTGACTATTCTATCCCCCTGTGTAGCTACCTTCAGGATACAATGGACCTGAACTCCCAGATCTCTCTGCTCAACAACTTTTCCCAAGGCTCTTCTGTTTACTGTATAATACACTCTTGAATTAGACTTCCCAAAATGCATCACCTCACATTTGCCTGGATTGAATTCCATCTGCCACTTCTCTGCCCAACTCTCCAGTCTATTTATATTCTCCTGTATTCTTTGACAGTCCACTATGCTTTCTGCTACTCCACCAATCTTCGTGTCATTTGCAACCTTGCTGATCATACCAACAGTGCCCTCGTCCAGATCATAAACAACAGTGGCCCCAGCACTGATCCCTGTGGAACGCCACTGGTCACCTTTCTCCATTTCAAGAAACTCCCTTCAGCTACTACTCTCTGTTTCCTGTTGCTCAACCAGTTCTTTATCCACCTAGCTAGAACATCCTGCACACCATGTAACTTCACTTTCTCCATTAGCTTACCATGGGGAACCTTATCAAACACCTTGCTAAAGTCCATGTATATGACATCTACAGCCCTTCCTTCAAATATCAACTTGGTCACTTCCTCAAAGAACTCTATTAAGTTGGTAAGGCATGATCTCCCCTGTACAAAGCCATGTTGCCTATCACTGATAAGCCCATTCTTTTCCAAATATAAATAGATTTTATAAGTAGATACCTTCTCCAGCAACTTTCCCACCACTGACATCAGGCTCACTGGTCTGTAGTTACCCAGAATATCCCTACCACCCTTCTTGTATAGAGGGACAACATGAGCAATCCTCCAGTTCTCCGGCACCTCACCTGTGTTAAGGATGCTACAAAGATATCTATTAGGGCCTCAGCTATTTCCTCTCTCGCCTCCCTCAGCAATCTGGGATAGATCCCACCCAGTCCTGGGGATTTGTCCACCCTAATAACCTCTAGCCTACCCAACACATCTTCCCTACTTATGTTAACGGGATCCCGGGTAATCAAACTTCTACTCTCATCTCAACATTCATCATGTCCCTCTCCTCAGTGAACATGATGCAAAGTAATCATTGGGAATCTCACCATTTTCTCAGGTTCAAACACAGCTTTCCTTCCTTATCCTTTAGTGGACCAATCCTTTCTCTAGTTAGCTCCTTACTTCTTATGGAAGAATAAAAGGCTTTGGGATTCTCCTTAATTCTGCTCGCTAAAGCTATTTCATGAACCCTTTTAGCCTGCTTGATTCCTCGTTTAAGAGTGGTCCTACTTTCCCAATATTCTTCTAGGGCGCGTTCTGTTCTTAGCTGCCTGGACCTTATGTATGCTTCTCATTTCCTCTTGGCCAATTGTACAATTTCTCCTGTCATCCATGGTTCATGAATCTTGCCTTTCCTATCCTTTGCTTTCAATGGGACATACCAATCCTGCGCTATCTTTAACATATCTTTGAAAGCCTCCCACATATCAAATATGGACTTCTCTTCAAATAGCTGTGTCCAATTCATATTTCCCAGCTCCTGCCTAATTTTGATATAATTGACCTTGGCCCAGTTTAGTACTCATCCCTTACAACCACTCTCATCTTTGTCTACGAGTAGTCTAAAACTTACAGAATTGTGGTCACTGTTCCCAAAGAAATCCCCCACCGCAACTTCTACCACCTGGTCTGGCTCATTCTCCAATACCGGGTCCAAAATGGCCCCTTCACTCATCGGACTATTGACATACTGCTCTAGAAAACTCTCCTGGATGCTTCTTACAAATACTACCCCATCCAGACCTCTGACGGATCCCAGTTAGTGTTGGGAAAATCAAAATCTCCCATCACCACCACCCTGTTGCCTCTACATCTTTCCATAATCTGTTTACCTATTTGTTCTTCTACCTCACGCTCACTGTTGGGAGGCCTGTAATACAGCCCCAACAATGTAACTGCACCTTTCTTATTTCTCAGCTTCACCCATAATGCCTCACTGCTCAAGCCCTCCATGGTGTCCTCCTTTAGCACAGCTGTGATATCATCCCTGACCAGCAATGCAACTCCTCCCACCCTTCCCTTTTACTTCCTTCCCCATCCTGCATTGTTTACTGTTTTATGCTCATACATTTCTAGTTATCTACTTCAGCCATATGGTGTTGGATTATTTACATGCAGTTTAATTGCAGTTCTTTTCTGTTACACTTTTCTTTTACACTTTTCTGTTCTGTAATGCTGGAATTATTTTCTATTGAAGTCATCACAGAGACTTTTTAGAACGCTGGTACAAGCAAAGCTCACCAGGTTTTTCAGACGACAGTTCACTGCTTTTAGAATATGTTTCTTCATATGTAACGTGATGTTAAATGAAGCTCCAGATAACAATATTTCTGCAGATTCTTGGGTTGTCTCCTAGTCTGTTGAAACTGATTTTCTTCTGCTGCAGCCAAAGTACAAAGGAAGTGTCTGTGAGGAGTGTGCAGATGAGGAAGCTTACGGCCCTGACTGTGTCTTGGGTAGGAAGATTTTTTTTCTGTAACTTTGAGTTAGAATAATGAAACAAACTTCACTCATTAAGAGTTCAACGTTAGCACAAAATGGTCAACAAAATTTACGTGTTGCCCAATTTCCTTTCAAATGCCAAAGATCAGTTTTGTCCATTGTAGTTTCTGCAGTAGTTAGATCTAGCAATCGACATAATGAAAACAAAAACATCAAATAAATTGTCTGTATTTTAACCTAATATTGAATAAATTACTGAGAAAACATAAAATATTTAACTTTTCTTCTTAGTTACGAATTGTTAAGTTTATTTAGTTGACTTTCTTGGAGATGAGATTGCTCTTTGCAAAACGGGTGATAGCAAATCAGTGGCCAATTTTATACCCAGCCCAAATTTTGCCCTTTATTACTTCCCCAAACATAAATGATCCACTATTTTTGTCCAAGGAAGCACTTTTTTTAGTCTGTATTTTTCACCCTTTGTCTGGTCAGTTCAGACTTGCAGCCAAGATGACATAAGGGTAATCCAAGCTATTTCCTGCCCTCTTTTGTGAGTCACTGGGATGTGTGCCTGTATATATTGGAGAAGTTGCTGTGCAATATTCTAAGTTTCAGCTTACAAATATTTCTGTCCTGTTGAAACCAAACTCACTATGCCAAAGAAAAAAATGAATATGTTGCCAGAGAGACACTGCATTGTGAGAACTGGCTTAAAATTACTCATGCATGTACTTATGATTCCGAGGAGATGTTTAAATGTGTTGTTGTGACAGTTCAATTGAGGCCAGCTCAATTCCTACATTGATTGATTGTGCAACACAGTAAACTTTCAGACTGATTGAGACAGCATTATATGCTCTGAAAGAAGGCTAGACAAGCATCAAATTTAGGAAAGCAATATAAGCTAACTGCTGTAAGCAGTCTGATGTAGGGGCAGTTTCCCTGATACTGAAGGCGTTCATATATTGAGGTAAAGCTGCATCATTTCTTCTCATAATCACTGTGTTGCACACAGGAAATATTCAGATATTGTAGCTTTACTGTAGTGATGCTTTATGGATGAGGCAATAATCTGGCAAAATTAGGGTAGTAGTTATAGAGCTCCTACAGAGCATATGGAGGTCAATCGGCCCAATGAGTCTGTATCGATGCTGCACAGAACATCCCATCCAGACCCACATGCTATCTCTGTATTTCCCATGGCTAGCCTATCTAGCCTACCCATTTCAAAACACTATGGGACAACTTAGCATGGTCAATCCACCTCACCTGCACATCTTTGAACTGCAGAAGGAAACAGGAGCACCGGGAGGAAATCCATGCAGACACACGGAAGACACGCAAACTCTACACAGACAGTCACCCAAAGCTGATGTTGCCTCCTGATGTTGTGAGGCAGCAATGCTAACCACTGTGCCATTGTGCTGCCCAATCATGTCTTAATCACAGAATATTATTTGTGTATCAACAGCAGGCAGCATCGGCTTTTACAAATTTTGCACGTGTCCTTACGTTTGTCAGAAAATTACATGTGCTGGCAATCAATGCGTGCCAAATATACCTCTGATATTACAGACACAGGACATGATCTTGCATCTCGGATATTGAAAGATACAATCATCCTCAAATGGCTGTAAACTCTGATAATAACTTGCAAACATAATTATTTTTTCCCATTTAGAGAACATTTCAGTCCTGCTTCAGATTGGGGATTAGGACCTTTGAAAGAATCATCAATAAAAATTGAGAACTTATATTAAATAATCATGATAAGTAGCATTGTAAGTTATAATTGTTGTGATCCTTCTTTATATAGACAGTATTTGTTGAGTAGAACTATAAAAAACGTAAGTGCTGAAAGAACAAGCATCAGTTTGAAGGAATGCATGGCGTGTTTTTGAAGCTACAGTGTATGGGAAAACTAAAATTGTTTAGTGGAAGGAGATATCCATTACTAGAAGTAAAGAATGAAAAAAAATGCACTTGCATTGTGCCTTTACAATCTGAGAGATGCCAATGCACCCTTGTATCAAAGAAATGCTGTTGAAGTTACTATTGCAAATGGGAAATACAGCAGCCAACTGAAATAAGTTAAAGTCGCACAGAGTGCAATGAGATCATGTGCTAATGGATGTAAAACTGCAATGGCCTTACAGCTCACAGGTAATATTAAGTGTATGCCCCACTAAAATATTGAAATTGGGTGAGTGGACTTGTTTCAAGAGTGTGGTGCTGGAAAAGCATCACCGGTCAGGCAGCTTCCAAGGAGCAGGAGACTTGACATTTCAGACATAAGCCCTTCATCAGTCCTCACTTTCTCCTGAGTGGACTTGTTTATCTGTACTTTGCAGTTGTTAAATTCAACTCTAAGTTACTATCACTAAGTTAGCTGCCTCACTGTCTCTAAAACAAAAATCTTGACAACTTGCCTCCTGTGTCATATCCAAATTTAACTGTATGGCCTTCAAACCTTAAATATTGTTTGAATTAAGCATTGAGCGAGAAATTTGATCATGTTACATCAGTTCGTCAGATCTTCAGACATCTACTAAATCCCTAATGTGATAGGAAGGAACTGCACAAACTTAAGACTTTTTTGTTAATCTTACATGGGATCTGGGAGTTATTGGCAAGGTCAGAATTTGCTGCCTATCCCTCATTGCCTTGAATTGACTGACATTTTATGTCATTTCAAAGACACTCAAGGGTCAACCATATTTCTGAGAGTCTGGAGTCACATTTGGGCCCCCAGCTGGGTAAGGATGGCAGAATCCCCTCCCTAAAGAACAATGGAGAAGCTGATGTGTTTGTAATAAAAATGCCTATCATTATAGCAGCTTTTGTAGTCACAGACTTTACTGAATTCAGAATTCATCATCTACAGTGGTAGGATTGAACATATGCCCCCAGAATATTAACTTGGAACTCTGGATTACTATCCCAATGATACCGCCACTACAGCACCACTCTGGATGTGGTTATTAGCCATTTTGGGTGGGGACAAACAGGATGTGCCATTAACTTGAAGCAGGACTTCTGTCCCTTAGACTTGCAGATAAAGGTCTCAACAATTTTTTGAGGTTCCTTTTTCAAACTAACTGGCCGTGAAAATGCCCAGCCTCAGGGAAACCACCTCTAAGGTTCCCCTGCAATGGAGGAGATAAGTAACGTGAAATAAAAGCAGAAAAGGCTGGAAACACTGAGCAATTAGCTTGCATCTGAACAGTGAACTTACAATTTCAGGCGTAGACATTTTATCAGATTTGGAGGGAATTGCAAATGTCAGAAACTAATATTGACTTACATACCTTTTAACCTATCAATGACTCCTAATTTGTCTTTGACAGGAAGTTCTGATGATATTCAAAATAAATGACAATTTGTTTCTGAGCTTTTTTGCTTCTGGATTGGCATAGGAGGAGTCTTTCTGTTGGAGTGTTAGGATTAGAACTGCATGTAACACAGCCATTCAGTACATGTGCTCTCTGTAGAATAATCTAGTCAGTACCATATCCCCATTCTATTCAGCAAGTTTATTTCCATTAAGGTCCAGCCATTTACCAATGAAAACATTGATTGCTTCCATCACTTACATTGACAGTGAGTTCCAGATCATTACAGTCATTACATAAAATATGCTTGCTAACATCTGCCCTTTTCTCTTCACTATGACCTTCAATCTTTACCCCTAGTCCTTGTATCATCTGTTAATCAGGACAACTATTAATTGCCTACCTCGGTTTCAAATTGTCATAATTTTGCTCACCTCTATAAAATCTCCAATGCGTAACAATCCCCACTTCTCCAGCCTAACACGGTGTCAAAAGTCCTCTAACTCTGGTCTTGTGCCTGCAGAGTAATTCATTCTATTGCATGTGTATACCCGTGTAGTACCTTAATCTTGAAGTTTATATTGTCTTGGGGTTTTGTTGGATCTAATAGTGCTGTGTGCTGATGAAATGCCCTTGTTTGTTTAATTGAAGCAGCACTCTGAGAACACTCAATAGGACTCTCATCCCCCTTAGCCTGTGCTGCAGCAGGTGTTAGCCAGGCTCCAGAAATGTGCATCTCAAAAAAGTCTTGGCCTTCAGCAAAAAGGCAGCAATAGGGAAAGAAACATATACGGGATGTTGAATGAACAATAGAGAAATGTTGACTGCCAAAAACTGGACTTCAAAACTTTCATTTTCAGTAACAACAGCAAACTTGCTTTAAGGGCATTCTCAATTAAGTGGACCATATCTATTTGTCTTTGTTGTGCCTGTTTTGTATGGCCAAGCTCTGCCAACCTATTGAGATCACCTGATTGTCCAGTAAAAGTAGGGCTTGTGCTCATGATTTTGCTTTACTTCCCTCAAGGAAGGTGAATTGCAAAATTAGCCATGCTGCTCATCAGGCACAGAAGATGGAGGCCTGATTTTCAGCAAGACCCCGGACCACTAGTGAAACATTTGAAGCCCCAACTTTGTGAATTAGGTGCTGCTTGTGAGACAACAAATTAAAACATAACTATAGTGAAGAGATTTACCATTTCAGTCAAATGGGAAAGTTTAGAATATGCAGGTTTCTGGTTGCAGATTGGCAAAAAGAAAATGGATCTGTTCATTTTCTTTAAATAAAAATTAATACAGTGTATTCCAAAACATAGAATCCATTTCTTCTAAATCATTATTTATTTTAGATTATGATGCTGTAACATGTTTCTGACCTCATAATGTTTGAACTCACCATTGTGTTCAAGGCAAGGTAAAGTGTTGTTCTAAATGTAATTAAGGAATTTTAAGCCGTTAGCTCCCAGTTTCCTGTCAGTACAAAACAATGAACAATACTTCATGTTTTAATGCTAAGAAAGCACTGTTGTGCAATAATTAAGGGACCATTTCTATTCATTAGAAGTGAAAACAGAAACTGCAGGAAATACTCCATTGGTCAGGAAGCATCTGTGGAGAGAGAAAAAGGATAATGACTTTCAATCAGAACTGGAAAATGTTACAGATGAACAGCTGTTGAGTAGATCTAAATTTGGGAAATAGTGGAAAAAATAGTTCTTTTATTCAGAGGAAGTTATTCAATGTTTGGCCAGGTTGAGAAAAAGTGGTGGTGAATGGGGAATGTATCCCATTGTGACCTGTCTGACCTTGGCACCTTCACTATTCCAAAGAAAAATTAGCCTCAGATCAATGAAAAGTATCTTGGGGCAGTTTTGAGGCAAAGGGATAACCAAAATGGAATCTCAGCCCCTACAATACAGTTTGCACTCATTTAGTGCAAATCGATTAAAATTTTTTTTTCCCTAACTGAGCTGTTCAGAGATGTTATTATACACCTTTGGAGCAGGTTTGACTTGAACCAAGCCTCCCAGGTCTGGCACAGGGACGCTATCACCACATCACAAAGGTCCTTCACTAATAGCTTTCCATTGCCCAGGCAATTATTAAAATTAATAATTGACAGATTATATTGTCTAGTAGTAATCCTTAAAGAGGATGCACACCTTTGTGGTTGAAAACACTTAATATAGTGACCTCACTTAACAATAATTATCTGAATTGGAATAAACTAGGCATTGTGGAGAATTCAAGCACTGCTTATAAGTTAATTTATTGTTCATTTGCTACTGGAGTTTTTGAAGAGGATATTTGAAGCATGTTGGGAACATTTTGTTGAAACATTACTAACATTTATTCTGGAAATTAGACTTCACCTAAAAAGAGTAAATACTATGCTGTTCTAACTTTTCTGATAATTTATGGGAGTCACCAGGAGAAAGGCAGTGCTTGAGCATTAGTGTCTTGAGGAGGAATGGGATGAAATGGTGAACCCAGGCAGCAAAGACTGTATGAAAGACTGATAGTCAGGAGCAAAAGACTTTTTCCTTTCCTCAGAAATAGGGTATTCCTCTACTTCTGAATCTTCTCCATCATAGACCTCCAATATAGAGTCTGAGAACCCATGCTCCACTAAATATGCATCTAATCAAAATTTCAGTCCTAAACCAGTGGATAACTAATTTAGCACCTCTAAGCAGTGTTAAGATTAATCAAGCATGATAATACAAACTTTCAAACTGATGTGTTTCATTAGCACAACACCCATTTAGTGTCTGATTCATCCTTTGATCAAAATAACTCTCAGAATTCTACTAACCACTTCACAGCCTTCTGGTCTTATTATTGACTTTAACAACTTCAGACATCAACCATAGTCTGCATTTCCTCTCCCAAAGCAGGAAATGTTAAAAAAAAGGATGAGTGCAGCAGAACAATTATGTTTTATTCATTCATAGGATGTGGGCATTGTTGGCTCGGCGAGCATTATTGCCTGCTCCTTGCTGTCCTTGAGAAGGTGGTGGCGACGAGCTGCCTTCTTGAACTGCTGCAGTCCACGTGCTGTAGGTAGACCCACTGTTAGGGAGAGAATTCCAGGATGTTGGACCCAGCGACACTGAAGCAACAGTGATATGTTTCCAAATCAGGATGGCGCTTGGCTTGGAGGGGAACATGCAATGGGAATCCTCTATTGCAAATGATTGGCAGAGTGTTCTCTGCCCTGATTAACATATATGCATCGAGTCATAGAGATGTGCAACACACAAGCAGACCCTTCGATCCAACTCATCCATGCCAACCAGATATCCTAACCTAATCTAGTCCTGTTTGCTAGCACTTGGCACATATCCCTCCAAACCCTTCCTATTCATATACCCATCCAGCTGCCTTTTAAATGCTGTAACTGTACAAGCCTCCATCACTTCCTCTGGCAGTTCATTCCATATACACACACCATCCTCTGCATCCCTTTTATTATCTTTCCCCTCTCACACTAAACCTATGCCCTCTAGTTCTAGACTCCCCGACCCCAGGGAAAAGACCTGGTCCATTTATCCTATCCATGTCCCCATTATTTTATAAACCTCTGTAAGGTCATCCCTCAGCCTCTGAAGCTCCAGGGAAAACAACCCCAGCCAATTCAGCTTCTCCCTCTAGCTCAAGTCCTCCAAATCTGGCAACATTTTTGTAAATCTTTTCGGAACCCTTTCAAGTTTCACAATATCCTTCCAATAGGAAGGAGACCAGAATTGCATGCAATATTCCGAAAGTGACCTAACTAATGTCCTGTACAGCTGCAACATGATCTCTCAATACTGTGACCAATAGAGGAAAGCTGACCAAACACCTTCTTTACTATATTATCTACCTGTGACTCTACTTTCAAAGAAATATGAAATTGCACTCCAAGGACTCTTTGTTGAGCAGCGCTACCTAGGACCTTACCTTTAAGTGTATAAGTCCTGCTCTGATTTGATTTTCCAAAATGCAGCACCTCGCATTTATCTAAATTAAACTCCATCTGCCACTCCTCAGCCTATTAGCTTATCTAATCAAGATCCTGTTGTAATATTCCAGCTCCAATGAAGGTTGTTAATGTGCATTGTAATAGAACTAATAAATGGGCTCAGAGTTATTGCATCTCTAGGTAGCAGTGAATACCATATGATTGAATTTTATATCCAGTTTGAAAGCAAAAAGCATGGGTCTAAAACTAATATTTAAACTTAAAAAGGACAACTTTATGGGAATGAAAACAAATGTGAGCTGGCATATGAGGCTGGGAGATAGAGAAGTAGTGACAGACATTTAAGGGGATAATTCAGAATAAGCACATCCTTACTATAAAGAAAAAATTACAGGGATGGACCTATCATCTAAGTTTGGATCTCCTTATTTCATGAAAGACATAAATCCATTGTCGGCAGTTCAGAAGAGTTTTGCTAGATTGATAGTTGGGTTTTCTTCTGAGGAAAGATTGGAATTGTTAATCTTGTTTTTACCAGAGGTTAGAAGAGCAAAGGTAATTTCATTGAAGGCTATAAGGCCTCAATAACATTGATCTGGAAACAATATTTTACTCTGAGGGACAGACTTGTAAAATTCGGGATTGCCCGTTTAGTACAGCTTTGGAGCTCTGCCTTATGTTATATAGAGGAAGACAGCGGAACCATATTAGCCTTTCTATCTCTTTATTCACAATTCCAGACACCGGTTTAGTATCTTAAGCAAAAAACTTAACAGTTTATTAAATAAACAATAAATTTTAACAGTGAAAAATGAAACACCAAGGTAATCTAATTAATGTCTCTGGTTTAAATGTGAAACAGTTTTCAGCCCCATTCGCACAAAAGACACAGACAAACAAACACAGTTAAGGGATAAATAAAAGAGAAAATAACAAAATTGGACAGATTACTTTAGTGATTTTCACAATGCATTGTTTTATGGGGCGACCCAGTGGCTCAGTGGTTAGCATTGTTGCCTCACAGTGCCAGGGACCCACATTCAATTCTGCCTCAGGTGACTGTCTGTGTGGAGTTTGCACATTCTCCCTGTGTTTGCGTGGGTTTCCTCTGGGTGCTCTGGTTTCCTCCCACAATCCAAAGATGTTCAGGTTAGGTGAATTGGCCATGCTAAATTGCCCAAAGTGTTAGGTGTATTAGTCAGGGGTAAACAGGGGGAATGGGTCTGGTTGGGTTACTCTTCACAAGGTCAGTGTGGACTTGTTGGGTTGAAGGGTCTGTTTCCATACTGTAGGGAATCGAATCAAATAAACACAGTTGTGGAGTCCTTAGTTACTTTTCAAGGAATGTTTATCAGGATCAATTTTCGTTTCACTCAGGTACAGGTAATAATATTTCTAACTATGCGTTCTGCTCTCTAGGCTTCCACAAGCTGTGAGGGAAGTTAGGCAGGGAGCTTTCAAATCTTCATGCTGTGTCAGCAGCTCAACGTTTCTCCTAAAAGAAACTTCATGCCTGGTTCTGCCCTGATAGACAGACCGTCTTTTCCTGAGGCCTCAATTATCATTCAACATCTACTATTTGCTTGTACATAAGATCTCTTCCAGACTAGTTGGAACCAATTCCCAGCTACTGACCTTGTTAAAAACCAACTTCCAATATATGCCTCCTTCTTATTTTGATCAGAGCCCCATTATCTTTATTCATTCATTGTTTCCTACTCTTGCCAGTCTTACCTTTCACTCTAACAGGAGTACTCTTTATATTACTTTTTAAAGCCTCCCACTTGCCAATCATTCCTTTACCTGTGAACAGTTTACTCCAATCAACTCTTGAAAATTCTTGTCTGATAACATTAAAATTTGACTTACTCCAATCAAGAAATTTTACTTTTATACAAGGCCTATCATTTTTCATAACTATTTTAAAACTAATAGAATTATGACCACTGGTCCCAAAGTGCTCCCCCGCTAACCTTTCAGTATTTGCCCTGCCTTTTTTTCCCAAGAGAAGGACAAGTCTTGGTCCTTCTCTAGTTGGTACACCTACATATTGATAAAGAAAATGTTCTTACATTCCTTAACATCCAAGCTGTTAACGTTGGGCGGCACGGTGGCACAGTGGTTAGTACTGCTATCTCACAGCGCCTGAGACCCGGGTTCAATTCCCAACTCAGGCAACTGACTGTGTGGAGTTTGCACATTCTCCCCGTGTCTGCGTGGGTTTCCTCCGGGTGCTCTGGTTTCCTCCCACAATCCAAAGATGTGCGGGTCAGGTGAATTGGCCATGCTAAATTGCCCATAGTGTTAGGTAAGGGGTAAATGTATGGGTGGGTGGCGGGTCGGTGTGGACTTGTTGGGCCGAAGGGCCTGTTTCCACACTGTAAGTAATCTAATCTAATTACAGCAGTCCCAGTCTATGTTTGGAAAGTTAATAAAGCCCAACTATTACAACCCTATTATTCTTACATATATCTGAGTTCTCTCCACATACTTGTTCCTCCATTTTCCTCTGACTGTTGGAGTTCTGTACTACAATGTAAAACAGCTGATGCTGCCTGGATGCTGTGCTCTTCCAGCCTCATGCTTGTCTACTTTGGATTCCAGCATCTGCAGTTTTTTTGTCTCTAAATTACAATTCCATTAAGGTGATCATCCCCTTTTTAGGCCTGAGTTCTACCCATAATCATGTCTCACAAACTTGATTGAGATTTTTGAAGAAGTAATAAAGAGGATTGATGAAAGCAGAGCAGTGGACTTCAGCAAGGCGTTCGACAAGGTTCTGCATGGTAGACTGGTTAATAAGGTTAGATAAAATGGAATACAGGGAGAACTAGCCACTTGGATACAGAACAGACTTGGTGGTAGAAGACAGATGGTGGTGGTGGAGGGTTGCTTTTCAGGCTGGAGACCTGTGACCAGTAGTGTGCCATTATGATCGGTGCTGGGTCCCCTGCTTTTTGTTATTTATACAAATAATTTGGATATGAACATAGGAGGTATAGTTAGTAAGTTTGCAGATGATGCCAAAATTAGTGGTGTAGTGAACAGCCAAGAAGGTTACCTCAGAGTACAATAGGATTTGATCAGATAGGCCAATGGGCCAAAGAGTGGCAGATGGAGTTTAATTTAGGTGCTGCATTTTGGAAAGGCAAATCAGGGCAGGACTTATACATTTAAGTAAGATCCTGGAGAGTGTTGCTGAACAAAGAGACCTTGGAGTGCAGGTTCATAGCTCCTTGAAAGTGGAGTCACAGGTAGATAGGATAGTGAAGAAGGTATTTGGGATGCTTGCACTTCTAGGTCAGTACATTGAGTAAAGGAATTCAGAGGTCATGTTGCGGCTGTACAGGACATTCGCACTTTTGGAATACTGTGTTCAATTCCTGCTATAGGAAGGATTTTGTAAAACTTGAAAAGGTTTAGAAAAGATTTACAAGGATGTTGTCAGGGTTGGAGGAATTGAGCTATAGGGAGAGGTTGAATAGGTTGGGCTATTTTCCCTGGAGCGTTGGAGGCTGAGGGGTGACCTTATGGAGGTTTATAAAATCATGAAGAGCATGAATAGGATGAATAGTAAAGATCTTTTACCCAGGTATATACGAGAGGGCATAGGTTTAAGGTGAGAGGGGAATGGTTTAAAAAGGAACTAAGGGGCAACTATTTCATGCAGAGGGTCGTGTGCATATGGAATAAGCTGCCAGAGAAAGTGGTAGAGGCTGCTATAATTACAACATTTGAAAGGCATCTCGATGGGTATATGAATAGGAAGGGTTTCAAGGGATATGGGCAAAATGCTGGCAAATGGGACTAGATTAATTTAGGATTTCTGGTCGGTATGGACAAATTGGACCAAAGGGTCTATTTCCATGCTGTATATGTCTATGACTATATAGCTTCATTGGATGATCCCTCAGAAATATCCTAAGTATAGCAGTAATGTTTTCCTTAATCAAAAGCACCACTCCCCTGCTCTCTGACCTCCCTTTATATCCTTTCTATAGCATTTAAACCCTGGAACATTGAGCTGCCAATCCTGTTCCTTCCTCAGCCATATTTCTGTAGTAGCTATAGTGTTCCATCTGCCTTACCTTCATCTGCCTCAACCGTTTCCCTAATTATGCTGTTCTTACTGATGTGTATAATAACTTCTGGCTTCTCACTGTCACCTTTGACAATATGCTGCAACTGTTTTGAGATTACCTTGACTCTGGCACCAGGGAGGAGAAAGTGAGGACTGCAGATGCCGGAGATCAGAGCTGAAAATGTGTTGCTGGAAAAGCGCAGCAGGTCAGGCAGCATCCAAGGAACAGGAGATTCGACGTTTCGGGCATTAGCCCTTCTTCAGGAATGAGGAAAGTGTGTCCAGCAGGCTAAGATAAAAGGTAGGGAGGAGGGACTTGGGGGGGTGGGGGGGGGGGGCGTTGGAGATGCGATAGGTGGAAGGAGGTCAAGGTGAGGGTGATAGGCTGGAGTGGGGGTGGGGGCGGAGAAGTCAGGAAGAAGATTGAAGACCAACCAACCCAACCACCCCGTGGCTCAACACTTCAACTCCCCCTCCCACTCCACCAAGGACATGCAGGTCCTTGGACTCCTCCATCGCCAGACCATAACAACACGACGGTTGGAGGAAGAGCGCCTCATGTTCCGCCTAGGAACCCTCCAACCACAAGGGATGAACTCAGATTTCTCCAGTTTCCTCATTTCCCCTCCCCCCACCTTGTCTCAGTCATATCCCTCGAACTCAGCACCGCCTTCCTAACTTGCAATCTTCTTCCTGACCTCTCCGCCCCCACCCCCACTCTGGCCTATCACCCTCACCTTGACCTCCTTCCACCTATCACATCTCCAATGCCCCTCCCCCAAGTCCCTCCTCCCTACCTTTTATCTTAGCCTGCTGGACACACTTTCCTCATTCCTGAAGAAGGGCTTATGCCCGAAACGTCGAATTTCCTGTTCCTTGGATGCTGCCTGACCTGCTGCGCTTTTCCAGCAACACATTTTCAGCTCTGGCACCAGGGAGGCAATATACCATCCTGAATTCACCATCATAACCACAAAATCTCCTGAGTGGAGAGTTCCCTGCCAGGAGAGTTCCCTATAACTCTTGCTCTTTTGAATCTTGAGAAACCCCACTTTAATTTATTCTTGGTGCTCAAGATCTGACTAGAGAGGAATAGCAACAGGAGACTTTTGCATTTCTTTCCTATCTCTCCTGACAGTCAGCCATCTATCTATTTGACAGTAGCTACAGTGTGACCACCTTTCTAAATCTATATCACATTATGCGCCTCTTGTATACTCCTCATTGACTTTAACTGTGTCTCCAGCTGTATCCTAACAGTCTGATATGAGACATATCCAAACGCACCTCCTGCATAGTCTTGAAGGACAGTCAACTGTTCCCAAATCTCCCACATCTGACAAGAGGAGCATACCACTCTGTTGACTGCCATAATTGTCCCGTAAAATTTACTCATTTAGATTTCCCTGAAATGACGCACACTTTTATCATCCAGCATTTGCAGACGGATTACTGCTGTCACACTATGCTGGGAAAACTTAAAAAATGATATATTTTATCACATAAAAGAAGAAACTGTAAAAAAGCACCCTTTTTAACAAAAATAACTACCTTACTGTTCTCTTTCCTTTCTAATTTTAAGCATGCAAAAGAGAAAAGAAAATTGAAATGTCAAAGCTCATTACTTAGCTGAAACTCCCAGCAAATGAAAATAGCCTCCTCCTCAAATCCTCTATCAGTCAGCTCTCAAATCTCCAGATCAGTAGAATGGAATATCACTCTCTGATCCCTGAACTGCTACTATCAAAACCCCGACAAACAAGTTGAAAAGATTAATCTTCCGGGTTTCATGGAAACAACAACACAAAAAAAACTCTCTCTGTGGACAAGCCTCTTCCACAAGCTCAATGTTATCCAATCTCTCCACCCTTACCTTTTTCTTTGTTACTTTTGTTTTGGACTTAAAAGTTCAAAAAGTAATTTTAAATGAGAACTTTTCTGCTCTGCTCTAGAAAAACCAAAGGAAAACCCAAGAAAGACCTTTAAACTCAGGAGTAGCTGCAAGATCCACACTACTCTCTATTCACTATTTTTGAAGGACATAAAGGGTGTAGGGGAATTCTTAAGAGGGAAGTAAGGAGAACAAAAAGGGGATGTGAGATAACCTTAGCAGATAAGGTTAAGGATAATCCAGAGATTCTACAAGAACTTTAAAAGCTAAAGAGCAACTAGGGAGAGAATAGGACCCTCAACGAGAGAATCACAGGAGATGGGAGAGGTACTAGTTGAACATTTCTCATCAGTTTTTACTGTGGAGGAAGAAATGGAGGTGAGGGAACTCAGGGAAATAAATATTGAATTCTTGAAAACAGTCCACATTACAGAAGAGGAAGTGCTAAAGGTTTTATAAAACATAAATATGGTTAGATCTCTAGGATCTAATCAAGTGTATCTAGGGATGTGAGAAGTTAGGGAAGAAATTGCAAGGCCTCTAGCAAAGATATTTGTATCATTAACAGCCAAGGGTGAGGTGCCGGAGAGCTGGAGGGTGGCTAATATTTGATTATTTAAGGTTGCAAGGAGTAGCCTGGGAATGATAGATCTGTGAGTTTGAAATTGGTAAGTTGTTGGATGGCATTCTGAGAGATAGGATTTCTATGCATTTGGTGAGGCAAGGACTGATTAAGGATAGTTAGCATGGCCTAGTGCATGGGAAATTATGTTTCACAAACTTAATTGTGTTTTTTGAGCACACAGTCAAAAAGATTGATGAGGGCAGAACAGTAGACATTGTCTTTAGTAAAGCCTTTGACAAAGTTCCACCTAGTAAACTAATTGGTAAAATTGGATTCCATGGGATTCAGGGAGAGCTTGCCAATTGGATTCAAAATTGGCTTGATTTTAAGAGACAGAGGGTGGTGGTGGAGGGTTGCTTTCCAGACTGGAAGCCTGTGACCAGTGGCATTCTGCAGGGATCAGTGCCAGGTCACTTTTGTTTGTAATTTATATAAGTAATTTGGATGAGAATTAAGGAGGCAAGGTTAGTAAGTTTGCAGATGACACCAAAGTTGGTGGTTTGGTGAATTGAAGAAGGGTATCTAAGATTATTAAGGAATCTTGATTAATTGGACCAGTGGGCTGAAGAGTGGCAGATAGGAGTTTAATTTGGATAAATGTGAGGTCTTGCATTTTGGTAAAACAAAAAGGACAACACTTAGATAGTTAATGTTGGGGCCCTGAGTAGTGCTGTCGAACAGAGAGACCTAGGGGTTCAGGTACATAGTTCTTTGAAAGTTACATCACAGGTAGACAGGGTGGTTAAGAAAAGAATTTAGCATGGTTGCCCTCATTGAGTATAGGAGCTAGATGTCATGTCGAAGTTATACAGAACATTGGTGAGGCCACTTTTGGAGTGGCGTGTACAGTTCTGGTCACTCTGTTATAGAAAGGATATTATTAAATTGGAGAGGGTTCAGAAAATATTTACCAGGATGTTGCCAGAACTGGAGGGTTTGAGTTATAAGGATAGGCTGAGACTTTTTTCACTGGTGAGGAGGAGATTGAAGGGTGACCTTATTGAAGTTTATAATGTCATGAGGGGCATAGATAAGGAGAATAGCAAAGGCTTTTCCCATAGGGAGGGTGAGTTCAAAACTAGGGTATATATTTTTAAGGTGAGAGAAGAAAAAGTTAAAAAGGTACCTGAGGAGCAATGTTTTAACACAGAGACTGGCTTAAATGTGAAATGAATTGCCAGATGAAATGGTAGGTGCAGGTACAGTTATGGCATTTAAAAGACACTTAGTACATGAATAGAAAACATTTAAAGGGATGTGGGCCAAGTGCAGGTAAGTTTAGTTTAGTTTGGGAAACGTATTAGCATGGGCCAGTTGGGCTGAAGGGTCTGTTTCCATGTTATATGACTGTAAGACTCTATAGGTCAATGACCCTGATTAAACACAGTGCTCTTCCCAGGGTCACTATGTCTGTAGGAATCCTTAATCCAGAATTAATTAACCTCCAGGTCTAACCTCACAAACAAACAAAGTTTGTTCAATCTATTCTTTTTCTTTTACCACAACCTGTTTCCCAAAGTGCACAAATTATCTTCAGCTTAAAATCCCCAGTTCACAGCTCTAATGCAAAGTTGATAAAAGAGTGAAAATAAAAATAACAAAAAATCTGCAAAGGTTCTAACATTTAGGAAGCATTGGAAACACTGTCATTGAATAATTTTATGATGGAATTGGATGGATTCTTGTTGGGAAAGGAAATTGTGGGTATTGGAGAAAGATGGGAATGAGGAAGTTGTAACATAAACAGAACAGCTATGATCTTACTGAATGGCAAAGCAGTCTTGAAGGGCCAAATGGTCTACTCCTCCTGATTCATGTGGTTGTAATGGCTGGAGAGATTCAGCTTATGCTTCTTTCTACATAGATAAATTTCTGACCTGCTGAAAACTTTCAGCATTTATTGCTTTTACTTTAGATTGCCAGCATCTGCAGTATTATATGCTTTGCTCTGTTTATTGGAAGTGTGAGTGACATTGGGTCATTGTTAAAACAATCAGCATTCTGAATGATGGTTGTAGTTCTGCAAAGCACTGAAATCCCTGCTCAGAGCATTTGATGCAATTCAAAACTCTTTGGTTCCATTCTGCAAATATATTCTGGCCCCTGAGATTCACAGACCATTTCATAATGTTGCAAATATTTTGCCTTACAATATTGAACTTAAATCTAATAAAATAACCATTATCGATGACAGATAGTGAATGAAACAACAAGTTTAGTTTAGAGGTTTATTGTGCTAGTTTCAACACCTTCAATTTGCCTTGTTTCAGAACAATTAATGGAAGGTAAACCTTAATCTCTGCAATCTAAATGAATATCTCCTGTAGTGGTTGGATGTCATGTAATTAAATCATTTCTTGGCCAGGATTCCTTGGATAGTGGGAACAGTTCAAAAGACAAATCAGTTTTCTTGGCTTTGTTTTTTTTTGCCAAGTTGTGTTGATTTGGCAGCCCTTTAAAAATGGTGGACCATTCCTCATTGTAGAATTGCTGATTCCCATTGCTGGGGTTTCCAAAATCCATCAGCATTTTAAGGCTGCAAACTGGTATGGGTCATGATGCTGCACCCAGCACCGTCAACCAGGCCAGCTGCATTACAGAGAGAGGCCTGTCCTGCTTATTCTCAATTTTCATGGACTAGCCTCAGCTTGTAAAGGATTAGTGTTTCGTAGCACATTTCTAGCACTGTGGGTTGCACGATGGCACAGTGGTTAGCAGTGCTACCTCACAGTGCCAGGGATCTGGGTTCAATTCCTGCCTCAGGCAACTGTCTGTGTGGAGTTTGCACATTTTTCTCGTGTTTACGTGGATTTCCTCTGGGTGCTCCAATTTCCTCCCACAGTCCAAAAATGTGCAGGTTAGGTGAATTGGCCATGCTAAATTGCCCCTGGTGTTAGATGAAGGAGTAAATGTAGGGAATGAATCTGGGTGGGTTGCTCTTCGGAGGGTTGGTGTGGACTTGTTGGGCTGAAGGGCCTGTTTCCACACTGTAAGTAATTAATCTAATCAGAAATGTGCTGAACACTAGTCTGTGAGATAGTTGTTTTAAAGTTAATGTCAAAAGGTCCTCCTTCTGCCACCCCCTTTTATTGTATACCATGCCAACCAACCAACCTTCATGAGCCCTTATTCCTCATCTTTCACATGACAGACTAATTATAAGCCAAGCCTCATTGTCCATTCTTGACTGAGAGTGCAGACATCCATTACTCTGTCATCTGAGTCCATGCTTGATTGACAGCTGTGGCTGTCTGATCTCCTCTGTTAATTCCCCTGTATTTATTTACATGAGATTACAAAGGTGCAAGAGCTTGAGGTTTCTGCTGTTGATACTTGGTACATAACTGCAAAAGTCTGGTTATTTGACAGTTTCATTTGTAGTATAAAAAAAAGTTTATTTTTACCAAAAATGGCAAATAATGAATGAATGTGCTAATTTTAAAACTCATTTTACAAATAATGTTGGTTTTATAGTTTGTTGCTTTCGATACAGGGGGTGAGTTGGGATAGAAAAGCCACGCACGGTTGCATGGGAGGCCATGGCATTAGGGGACCATAGCCTGGCAACAAGAGTGCATGAGTGGAAGGGCATTGATTCTCATGGGTGGTATGAGGGTTTTGGGTTTGTGGGAGCATAGCCGAGCATGGAGAGTGTGAGAGGACCTGGTGAGAGTGCTGAGGGCATGAGATGGGATGGACGGGGCACGATGTGTTCATGGGACGTGGGGTCCAGGAGGCCATTTTAAAATTTTAACTATCAACTATAACACCAGAGTGGGTGCCCTTGTCTGGCTCTACAAACACAATCATGGTTTGCACCCACCCCCCCGACCATGACAATCCTCTCTTTTTTGACACTTGCTCCTGAGACGGGTTTGCTTGGCCAGGAATCATCCTTTCTCCTGGTACCTGTCCCAAGGATGAAACACCAAGTCCTTGTTCTTAATTCAGGCTGAAATTTGTATGCCTTACTGAGTACTGTCAGAGGCTTAACTTTCAATTGAGACATTAAACATAGCTCCTTGAAGGTGAGAGTAAATGATCTCATAGCACAATTTGAAGGATAGCATGAGGAATTCTCCAACTGTCTGGTTACCAATTTTCCCTCAATTTCCACAATCAAACCAGACTATTTAATTGTTCATCTCTGACTCTGAGGCCTTGTTGCAATGTAGGAAAACCATAATCAAACTTACAAACTATTTCTTTGGCAATGTAGTGCTTTCGATGATCTTTTGTGAAAGTTGATAAAGAAATGCCAATTCTTTTGTTTTCTGTTTAATTGTAGTCTGCTCTTGGCAACTTTGACTGTAAATGTGTTTATGGAGGAGAGGTTGGAGCAACACAAATTGTGATTTATGCTCATCAGTGCTATGATAATGGACATTTTCTCAAATTTTCCATTTACTATCAATATCCAACAATCCCAGAGGTGTCAAAGAATCCAAGGACATGAGTGTGTACTCCGGGCTATCAAAACATGATGGAATCCATTTGAATAAAACATTAAAACTGAGGCTGTCTAATGTGGACATAACCATGGGACTAGAGAAAGTGCAATAAGTGTCTTGGCTAACATTTATTCTTCAACTGAAATCACTAGAAATCAAACCTGATCATGACATCTGTGGGATATTGCCACTGTTTCCCCACATTACAACAGTGACTTTACTTCAACAATACAGCATGGAAACAGACCCTTCAGTCCAACTCGTCCACACCGACCAGATTTCCCCACCCAATTTAGTTCCAACTGCCAGCACCCGGCCCATATCCCTCCAAACCCTTCCTATTCATATACCCATCCGGATGCCTTTTAAATGTTACAATTGTACTCCACGACATCCTCTGGCAGCTCATTCCATACACATACCACCTTCTGTGTGAAAGCGTTGCCTCTTAGGTCTCTTTTGTATCTTTCCCCTCTCACACTAAACCTATGCCCTCTGGTTCTGGACTCCTTGACGCCAGGGAAGAGACTTTGTCTGTTTATCCTATCCATGCCCCTCTGATTTTATAAACCTCTATAGGGTCATACCCCAGCCTGCGACGCTCTAGGGAAAACAGCCCCAGCCTATTCAACCTTTCCCTACAGCTCAAATCCTCCAAGCAACATCCTTGTAAATCTTTTCTGAACCCTTTCAAGTTTCACAACATCTTTCTGACAGGAAGACCAGAATTGCACACAATATTGAAAAAGTGGCCTAACCAATGTCCTGTACAACCGCAACATGACCTGTACTCAATATTCTGACCAATAAAGGAAAGCATACCAAACGTCTTCCTCACTATCCTATCCACCTGCGATTCCATTTTCAAGGAGCTATGAACCTGCACTCCAAGGTCTCATTTCAGCAACACTCCCTAGGACCTGACCATTAAATGTATAAGTCCTGCTAAGATTTGCTTTCCAAAAATCCAGTACCTCACATTTATCTAAATTAAACTCCATCTGCCACTTCTCTGCACATTGGCCCATCTTATCATGATCCCATTGTAATTGGGGGTAACCTTTTTTGCTCTCCCATACACTTCCAATTTTGGTGTCATCTGCAAAATTTCTAACCATGCCTCTTATGCTCACATCCAAATCATTTATATAAATGATGAAAAGTAGAGGACCCAGCACCAATCGCTGTGGCCCTCCACTGGTGACAGACCTCCAATTGGAAAAACAACCCTCCACCACCACTCTCAGTCTTCTACGTTTGAGTTAGTTCTGTATCCAAACAGCTAGTTTTCCCCATATTCCATGAGATCTAACCAGTCTCCCATGGGGAACCTTTTAGAATGCCCTACTGAATTCCATATAGATGAGATCTACCACTCTGCCCTCATCAATCCTCTGACACTTCTTCAAAATAACTCAATCAAGTTTGTGAGACATGATTTCCAATGCGCAAAGCCATGTTTACTATTCCTAATCAGTCCTTGCCTTTCTAATGTACATCCCGTCCCTTAGGATTCCCTCCAACAATTTGCCCACCACTGACATCAGGCTCACTGGTCTTTAATTCCCTGGCTTGTACTTACCACCTTTCTTAAACAGTGGCACCACGTTAGCTGACCTCCAGTCTTCCAGCACCTCACTTGTGAATATCAATGGTATAAGTATCTCAGTAAGCAGCTCAGCAATCACTTCCCTATGATCCCACAGAGTTCTAGAGTATCTGATCAGGTCCTGGGGATTTATCCAGTTTTATGTGTTTCAAGACATCCAGCACTTCTGACTCTGTAATATGGACATTTTTCAAGATGTCACCATTTATTTCCATACATTCTATATCTCCCATGTCCTTTTCCACAGTAAACAGTGATGCAAAATACTTTTTTAGTATCTCCCCATCTCCTGTGGCTCCACACCAAGGCTGGCTTGATGATCTTTGGGTCCTATTCTCTCCCTAGTTATCCTTTTGTCGTTAATGTATTTATAAAAGCTCTTCGGATTCTCCTTAACTCTATTTGCCAAAGCTATCTCATATCCCCTTTTTGCCCTCCTGATTTCCGTCTTAAGTATACTCCTACTGCATTTATACTTTTCCAAGGATTCATTTGATCTATCTTGTCTATACCTGACATATGCTTCCTTCTTTTTCTTAACCAAACCCTCAATTTCTTTAGTCATCCAGTATTCCCTATACCTATTAGCCTTTCCTTTCATCCTAACAGGAATATACTTTCTCTGGATTCTTGTTATCTCATTTCTGAAGGCTTCCCATTTTCCAGCCATTGCTTTACCTGCAAACATCTGCTCCTAATCAGCTTTCGAAAGTTCTTGCCTAATACCATCAAAATTAGCCTTCCTCCAAATTAGAACTTCAACTTTTAGATCTGGTCTATCCTTTTCCATCACTATTTTAAAACTCATAGAATTATTGTCGCTGGCCCCAAAGTGCTCCCCCACTGACACCTCAATCACCTGCCCTGCCTTATTTCCCAAGAGTAGGTCAAGTTTTGCACCTTCTTTAGTAAGTATATCCACATATCAGAATCAGAAAATTTTCTTGTACACACTTAACAAATGCCTCTCCATCTAAACCCTTAACACTATGCCAGTCCCAGTCTATGTTTGGAAAGTTAAAATCCCGTACCATAACCACCCTATTATTCTTGCAGGACATGGGCCAGGTGCTGGCAGGTGAGACTAGATTGGATTGGGATATCTAGTTGGTATGGACGAGTTAGAGCGAAGGGTCTGTTTCCATGCTGTACCTCTCTATGATTCTGTGACTCTAATACTTTATTGGCTGTGAAGCATTATGGTGATGCCCTGAAGTTGTAAAAGTCACTACATTAAATATAAAGTCTCTTTTATTGATGATATCTTTTATTCCTTTTTCTGCATCTGAATTGAAAGTCTCACTATCATCTCTTAACCTGCTTTAATTCTGTAGAGAGAAAAGTAGTATAATTTACTAGACAAAACCTAGTCACAGTGAATAAACATGTGAACTTCTCAGTATTAATTTAGAATCATTTGTTAAGCAAAAGACAACTGTTTTCTGTTTATTTGAGCACTATTTATTATGAAATTCTTCATTTTTTATGTCTATGCTCTAATTATTTGAGCTCCCTGATTCTTCAAAAGGCCTCGTCTCCTTGTTAGGGGTGTAATTATATAGGCTTTGCATGAATACCAAGTTGTATGCAAATATCAGGTTTTCATGCCTGAGATTTGAGCATGTGTTGCCAAGATTTTCCACTGCAAGTATCACAACAAACCTCAATTTTACCTTTACTAAACATGCATCCTTCCATCAGAGTTCACTGTTGTATAAGAATGTCGAACCTGAAAGTGTCAATGCTGAGGAGTGCGTTAAGCACTTCCCAATACGATAATGTCACATAAACCTAAGGGAAGGGAATTCCTTATGATCTCGAAGGTATAAATTCTAGTATTTAAGCCTTCCTTGTTGTTTCAGTAACAATGTTGACCATGCTAAAGTAATCTGTACCTATTTGCTATCATGAAGTAAACCAAGTCTTATTTAAGGAGAACGTGAGGTCTGCAAATGCTGGAGATCAGAGCTGAAAATATGTTGCTGGAAAAGCGCAGCAGGTCAGGCAGCATCCAAGGACCAGGAGATTCGACGTTTTGGGCATAAGCCCTTCTTCAGGAATAAGGAAAATGTGTCCAGCAGGCTAAGATAAAAGGTAGGGAGGAGGGACATTGGAGATGCGATAGGTGGAAGGAGGTCAAGGTGAGGGTGATAGGCCGGAGTGGGGGTGGGGGTGGAGAGGTCAGGAAGAAGATTGAAGACCAACCAACCCAACCATCCTGTGGCTCAACACTTCAATTCCCCTCCCACTCCACCAAGGACATACAGGTCCTTGGATTCTTCCATCGCCAGACCATAACAACACGACGGTTGGAGGAAGAGCGCCTCATGTTCCACCTAGGAACCCTTCAACCACAAGGGATGAACTCAGATTTCTCCAGTTTCCTCATTTCCCATCCCCCACCTTGTCTCAGTCATATCCCTCGAACTCAGCACCGCCTTCCTAACCTGCCATCTTCTTCCTGACCTCTCCACTCCCACACCCACTCCGACCTATCACCCTCACCTTGACCTCCTTCCACCTATCGCATCTCCAACGCCCCTCCCCCAAGTCCCTCCTCCCTACCTTTTATCTTAGCCAGCTGGACACACTTTCCTCATTCCTGAAGAAGGGCTTATGCCCGAAACGTCGAATTCCCTGTTCCTTGGATGCTGCCTGACCTGCTGTGCTTTTCCAGCAACACATTTTCAGCTCAAGTCTTATTTAAATCAAGAGTAAGAGGCTCTTCTTATTAGACTGTCAGGTGAGTTTCTTTTCCCATGCTAGACCAGGCTGGCCCTATAGATTGTTACCATGAAAGAGGATAGTGACAGCAAATTTGTGAGTTGGATCTTAAGCCATGATGAGCTGAGATTTGGATTCATGTTACAATCAGTAGTCACTCACTAGACAGTGGGAACTCACACTACCTTTCCTCACCTTAACCAATGGCCATTGAAGTGAATTGCAGAATCTTGGCTGGGAACCAGCAAACCTCAGCACAACAGTAAGATCAAACATGTTACATTCCTGGCATGTATGATGCAACTGATACTGAGTTTACATTCAAATTATTGCTGTAATATCAATGTTTAAAATTCCTTAAATGCATTCAACCTTAAAATATTGAAAAATATTACTTGCTGGCAATCAGAATAGATACTGAAAATGTTGTTTGCTGTTTTTAACTCCATTGTGTTTATTTGAAGGATGCAGGTGTGTACATGGAATCTGCAGCAATGGGATCACTGGAAATGGAAAGTGCATTTGCTTTTCTGGTTACACTGGGCCACATTGTGACCAAGGTAATTATGCTTTCTTACTGTAAATTAGTTACAAGCACTGCAATATGATGTAATGGGGCAGCTTCAGCCTATCCCACTAATCTAAAGGGATTGGGTGAAACATCTGGAGTGGCATGGTGGCTTAGTGGCTAGCACTGCTGCCTCATAGTCCAGGGACTTGGTTTCGATTCTATCCTTGGGCAACTATCTGTGTGGAATTTGCATGTTCTCCCCTTGTCTGTATGGGTTTCCCCCGGGTGCTCAGGTGAGCAGGTTAGGTGGATTGGCCATGCTAAATTCCCCATAGTGTCTAGTAATGTGCAGGCTACGTGGGTTAGACATAGGAAAAGCAGGGTTACAGGGATAAGGTAGGGGCTGGGTCTTGCTGGGATGATGCTTTGGACTCAATGGCTCAAATGACTTGGTTCTGCACTGTAGATTAGATTAGATTACTTACAGTGTGGAAGCAGGCCCTTCGGCTCAACAAGTCCACACCGACCCGCCGAAGCGCAACCCACCCGTACCCCTACATATACCCCTTACCTAACACTACAGGCAATTTAGTATGGCCAATTCACCTGACCCGCACATCTTTGGACTGTGGGAGGAAACCGGAGCACCCGGAGGAAACCCACGCAGACACGGGGAGAACATGCAAACTCCACACAGTCAGTCGCCTGAGGCAGGAACTGAACCCAGGTCCCTGGTGCTGTGAGGCAGCAGTGCTAACCACTGTGCCACCGTGCCGCCCTAAAGGGATTCCAGTATTATATTCCCCATTGAGGTCAACAAGAAGTAAATTGAGGCATGGTGTAAAATCAGTGCTTCACTGTTGAATTTCCTGCTTGGTTAGTCAGATTAAAGTTATTCCTGCTGTACCAGCAGACCTAGTGTGATGCACTACGGAGAACAGAATAAGGATCTCTCCTGGAATTCTCTCACTTACACCCTTAAGAATTAGGCCTCATCATTGTTCAGAGTCAGCAATCAGAAAACAGGCTCTTGTTCAGACAGAACAGGTGTAAATCTGGTGGTTGGTTTGATGAAGATCCCATAGAGACCGGAGAAGGTGTGAGGTACAGCAGCCCAGGCTCCCAAAAAAGTGGAGAAAATACTTTTTTTTTAAAAAAGTGAAGCACAAGGCAGTTTTACTTTGGAATTTAGTCTTTTTGCAACTAGCTATAGCACCATTGTTAAATGAACTGAAAGAATGTGAATCGATTTGAACTTTATCTGGAAAAAGTTTTGTTTGTATTTACTTCTGTTGTACATTTTCTTATTACCACCAAATTGTTTATTTTTACACTGTATGTATTTTAGAAAAACTGCAAACTTTCCAGAGCACCAAATTCCTTTAGCATACAGCTCCTGTCTGGATATTCAGCCTTAAAGTATTGAAAGTCAATTTGTACATTAATTTTGTTTACTAGCAGTGATGGTCAGCAGTGGTTAGTCCCTTTAATCTTTGCTACATGTATCTAAATTGTAGGTAAATGCTTTGGCATATAAGGCAAATCACCCAAGTCTCTTTTATGCTCAAGACAGCTACTGGTAGGTACCTGGCAACAGATTGTGAAAATCTGGAAAATCAGGTGACAAAAAATTTCATGCTGTCAAGTCTAGTGCTTGGGTGCAAATCTATATAGAATGATGAAGTTTACTATTTCCAACTAGGAATAGCCATTAAATGCAAAATTTCTCAGATTGAATTGGTAAGTGGAAGGGAAGGAAAACATTATTCAATAGAACTTTCTTGACACATAGGAAGAAGAGGAATATTGCAGGAAGAAGTGTGGAATGAACTATTCTCTGTGGCCTTGTCATACTCAACTTAGAAACGTTTAACTGCTAGATTGTCTGCACTGATGATAATTGAGTTCTGCAGCATTGTTTAAGTTGAATTCAGGATTCTTGTTATTAATCATAAGAAACAGTGTTTTCAGTTATGATATTTAGTTTATAGATTTCCTTGGAGTGACACTTTAAAAATTTTGCATTATGGATGACCAGATCCTGTTTTTAAATCAAGCTCAACAGACCAAATTCAAATTATTTACTGATATGGTGGGACAATTGCTCCTTGCAGTGCAGTACTGTAGAATCATCGTATCTTAGAATCACAGAATCATTACGTTGAAGAAGGGGGCTATTTTGTCCATCATGTCAGCACCAGCTTTCCCAATGAGCCTTTCAGTTTATGCCACTCCCCAGTCTTCTCCCTGTAACCCTGCAAATTCTTCCTTTTTAGATCTAGTCAAGAATATAACAGGAGCTTGATCAGATGGGCTGATGGACCAAGGAGTGGTAAATGCAATTTAATCTAGCTAAATGTGAGGGGCTACATTTTGATAAGGCAAATCAGGGCAGGATTTATGCACTTAATGCTAGGGCCCTGGGAAGTGTTGCCGAGCAAAGGGATCTTGGAATGCATGTTCATAGTTCCTTGAAAGTGGAGTTGCAGGTAGATTCCTGCCTTTATTCATCAGTGAGTATAGGAGCTGCGAGGTCATGTTATGGCTGTATGAGAAATTGATTATACCACTTTTGGAATACTGTGTTCAGTTCTGGTCTCTCTGCTACAAGAAAGATGATTTTAAACTTAAAATGGTTCAGATATGATCTACAAGGATGTTGAGACAAAAATATAAATTGCTGGAAAGGCTCATATGTCTGGCAACATCTGTGGAGAGAAATCAGAATTAATGGTTTCGGGTCAAGTGACCCTCAGAACCTAGAATATCTGGTCAGCATGGACGAGTTGGATCGAAGAGTCAATTTCCTTGCAGTACATCTCTATGACTCCAGACTAATTTAGTCTAATTGTTTTTTGAATCCTTCAATTCAACATGCCTCCATCTGACTTTCCAAAAGCACATTGCAGACCATAACCATTAACTGTGTAAAAGAAGTTTTTCCTTAAATCCCTTTTGCTTCTTTTTATCATTTATTTTAAATCTGCACCATCTTGCTCTCGCCCCCTTCATGAGTGGGAACAGTATCTCTCTATCTTTTCTGTCCCTGCCCTTCATGATTTTGAGCACCTCTTATCAAATCTTCTCTCAGCCTTCTTTTTGCCAAGGAAAACAATCTTAATCTTTCCAATCTGTCTTCATAACTGAAGTTTCTTATCCCTGGAATCATACTTGAGTATTCTTTCTGCACCCTCTCCAGTGCTTTCACATTCTTCTGAAAGTGTGGCACCCAAAACAATCAATAATACTTTAGGTGAGGTTGGACAATGTCATAGACAAATTTAAGGCAACCACTTTTCTCTTATACTTTGGGCCACTATTAATAAAATGCTGGACACTGAATGCAATATTATCCACTCTTTTAACCTGTCCTACATCTTCCATGACTTGTGTACATATACACTCAGGTTCCTCTGTTCCTGCACCTTCTTTAGAATTATGTCCTATCTTTTATGTTCTCTTTCCATATTCTTGCTACCAAAATGAATTGTCTTTCATTTCTCCATATTGAACTTCATTTGCCACCTGTCTGCCCATTCCTTCAACTTGTCCATGTCCCATTGAAACGTTACACTATCCTCCTCATTGTTTCCAATGCTTTCAATTTTCGTATCATCAGCATATCATGTTACAATTTGAATGTGATAATGCAATGTACAAAGGGTGGAATCATTGTTTGTTACTTTTCCTCAGAGCATCCTGCTTGCAAGTCACTGCAATGTGGTAAAAACACACAGTGTGTCGAAGAAACAAAGGGGACATTCACCTGCAAGTGTCTGCCTGGTTTTCTGAAGTCTGAAAGGACCTGTAAAGGTAAGGAAGTTTACTCTCTCAGCACTTAACAGTTTGTAGGGAATTTTGCTCAAGATTTGAGAATGAAAATAATGGTTTCGCCAGTTCACGATATTTATTTTTAAAACGTTTTCCGTCAATGTTTACGAAGTACTTGCTGCTTTTTTTTCATTTGTGCAGTGCACTTATTAAACTGGGGTAGAGTCTTATTTATGTGTTTTTAAGTACTTTTTTCCCATATTCCATTTGTTTTCATCATTTTTTGGCAGTTGTGTCTTTCCATTGTTGATCAATGTATTTCATTTCTGTTTTAATGGGTGTACTATTGTAAAAACACTTGGCACAAAGCTGTTGTTCTCTTAATTTGTTCTCACAGGGTGCCTGGCTAGAGATCTCCATTCCATTTGAAAAGAAAAAGTAATTAATGCACAATGCAATGAACAACTTACTGAAAAGGCAGTGTAATAAGTTAGTAGTGAGAGACATTTAAGACCATCAACTAATGATGGAAGGGAAAGGTTGGGAGAAATTTTTTCTTTATAAAAAATTGCGAAGAACTGAAGGGCCTCAACCAAAACAATGATTTGATTTAATTTATTATTATTACATGTGTCTAGGTACAGTGAAAAGATTTGTTTTGCATGCAGTCCAGGCACACCATACCATATAAAGTGCATTAGGTGATAGAACATAACGAAGAATACAATCTTATGGCTGCAGGGAGGGTGCCCAATGAGTGAGATCAACATTAAATTTACAATTTGAGAGGTCCACTCAGAAGTCTAAGAACTATGCAGAAGAAGCTGTTCTTGAATCGGTTAGTATGTGTTTTTAAGCCTTTGTATATTCTGCCTGCTGCAAGAGATTATAACTGGGGTGGGAGGGGTCTTTGATTATGTTAGTTGCCTTCCCGAGGCACCTTGAGGTGTAGATGGGGTCAAAGATTGGAAGGCTAGTTTTCATGATGGACTGGGCTGTGTTTACAATTCTCTATAGGTTTTTTATGGTCCTGGGCAGAGCAGTTGCCATACCATGCTTTCTAGGGAGCATTTGTAAAAAGAATTGGACGCAGAATCCATGAAATGGAAGTAGCTAAAGACTTGGAAAAGAAAAAAATGTGTATTGGGGAATGATCAGAGAATGACATTGAGCGATATTTCAGAATTGGCATAAGCTTGACTATTTCCTCTGTCCTAATAGTGTCAAGACAGTAGCAATCACAGATCACAGTCAAACATGTGCTAGAAAAGAAATAGGTATTTTGATCATGAGTCATTGTTGCCCCTTCATTATAGACTGAATGTATCATGCAAACACTCATGGGGTGCCTTTGTGCAGTAATACTCAATGGTCTTCCATATTTATTTAAATCACTGGCTTTGTGGTGTGGCCAAAACTCTGGAGATGAAATGCTATATTTTAATTAAAGCTAAATTATTGGCAAGACTCTGGTATCAATTACGAGTCTTCCTATAGGGAATAAGAAAAGATTAGGTTAACATAGGTGTGGGAGTCTTCGTTGAAGTAGCCAGAAGTTTATTATTTAATTATATTGCTTCAAAACTTACTTGTAGCAGCACACTGATTTGTGAATTTGCCTGTTGAATTCTTCTGCTAACTTCCTCAGGTGTGCACAGATGTTTTCTGTGTGGAACCATTTTTATTTACTTTTGACGTTTTCTGGTATATTTCCTTCAGACTTGGAATGTGTTGCAGGATGTAAGTTTTCAGTTGGGAGCACCATAGATCCTGTTTCAATTTGAATGCATTCACAGTACCGATCATATGTGCTGAGTGTCCTTCCTGCAGTTCACAGTTCAGTTCACTGGGTTTTGATGTTATATTGATAAAGATGAGCAGCCACGCATTATCTGAGAACTCAATGTACACTTCACATCTAAAAGTGACTGTTTCAGGCATCAGATCTACAAAACTTTGCAGAACCTTCCCTTGACTTAATCACCCCACATTAGCATGAAAAATTAGTTCTCTGTAGGCAGAATCAAATTCGATGAATAAGGATTTAAACAAGAGATGTAGGTGGGCTGATACTTGAATCAAGTTGTACAATCCTGACAATACTGATAATGTTACAAAGTCCACATAGCTGGTGCAACCTCAGTTGCGATGGAAACTGGTTTCTTGATTGGATTGTTTTTGTCAAGCACGTATCTTTTTTAATTAGTTGGAGCTATCCTCATCCCCCCTCTTCTCTCTTTATGGACAAAAGCGTGAGAAGATCATCTTTAATTGCCATATCCTACTGAATTATGTTCACAATAATCTAACAGTTGAACTGTGTCATTCATGTCAATGAATTTCATTGAACTTTATTCACAGTCCTTCAGGTCTTACAGTAGTGCTGAAAGATGCTTTTAGCCAAAGGTTCCACTCGTCTTGCTGTTGTGGAAATACCAAGTGACATGCTGTGGATTGCTGTTAGTTTTTAATCCTATTTATTAAAATCTTCGAATAAAGAGTCAGCGGCCACAGTCGATGCCTCTTTAATCATTACACCACCTGTGAGTGATTGTTTGTGTTTAGCTAAAGGATGGCAAAGCAAGATGATGCTTCAGTTCAGGCCTAATCCTGTTGCTGCTGATTTTCAAAAAAAAGTTTTCGAAGCAGCCTTCAGTTCTCGCAAACTTCCCTTTTCCGGAGCATACTATTTAAGGGAAAACTATCCTTGAATATGTTGTGTGTCACTGTGTATTTTGCTCCAAGTTCCCTTCCCCACTTAATGATATACTTTGGTGACGCATAAGGTAAACTCTCTTACAGTTATAAACAGGAATTCATTTTCCCATTTCACATGGAAGTTGGACATTGCTGGTTTATTTTTAGACAATCCAAGTTCATTACGCAACATTATTGCTTCATTTTGTGGTTCGCAATGTATCAATCATACAAGCAATACTGCAGGTTGGCCTCTGGAACATCCTGGATGTTGCTGGCTCCTGGAGGTACAGGAGCTCACTTCTGTGTGCTTGCGATTTGTTTTGGGGACTCCAGTCAGATTGTGTAGTTCAGATATCAGATATGGGATGCGGCCGCATTCCCAGTAATTTTTATTTGTATTGTATCGACCTATTAGCTAAATGAACAATAAAAACTGCAGGTCCAAAGACAAAAGCGAAAGAAGCAGGGCTAGCAGAGTAGCTCTTGCATGGACATGATGGGCTGAATGTCCATGCCTCCTATGTTTGCAGTACTGTAATATACTGGCTTTATGTATCAGTTCTGAGTTTATTTCTTATTTACTTATCTGCATTGCTATCATAAAACTTACCATGTAATGATCATCCATCTGAACTAAACTGAAACATGATGCAACAAATTGCAATCCCAGTTAAGGCACAGACTTTTCTCCAGCCCTTGTGGGCAGGCGGGGAGATCGACTGTTTGAGAGCACACAGTGAGGGAATCACAGGCAGGTGAGGAGATCGACTGTCTGAGAGCACACGGTGAGGGATCACAGGCAGGTGGGGAGATCGACTGTCTGAGAGCACACGGTGAGGGATCACAGGCAGGTGAGGAGATCGACTGTCTGAGAGCACACAGTGAGGGATCGCAGGCAGGCGGGGAGATCGACTGTCTGAGAGCACATGGTGAGGGATCACAGGCAGGTGGAGAGATCGACTGTCTGAGAGCACACAGTGAGGGATCACAGGCAGGTGGGAGATCGACTATCTGAGAGCACATGGTGAGGGATCACAGGCAGGTGGGGAGATCGACTGTCTGAGAGCACACAGTGAGGGATCACAGGCAGGTGGGGAGATCGACTGAGAACACACAGTGAGGGATCACAGGCAGGTGAGGAGATCGACTGTCTGAGAGCACACAGTGGGGGATCACAGGCAGGTGGGGAGATCGACTGTCTGAGAGCACACAGTGAGGGATCACAGGCAGGTGGGGAGATCGACTGTCTGAGAGCACATGGTGAGGGATCACAGGCAGGTGGGAAGATCGACTGTCTGAGAGCACTCGGTGAGGGATCGCAGGCAGATGGGGAGATCAACTGAGAACACACAGTGAGGCATCACAGGCAGGCGGGGAGATCGACTGAGAGCACATGGTGAGGGATCACAGGCAGGTGGGGAGAACGACTGTCTAAGACCACATGGTGAGGGATCACAGGCAGGTGGGGAGATCGACTGTCTGAGAGCACATGGTGAGGGATCACAGGCAGGTGGGGAGATCGACTGTCTGAGAGCACACAGTGAGGGATCACAGGCAGACGGGGAGATAGCCTGTCTGAAAGTACACTGTGAGGGATTGCAGGCATGCAGGGAGATCCACGGCTTGAGAGCTCATGGTGAGGGATTACAGGGTGGTGAGATTGACTGAAAGCACTGTGTGAGGGATCACAGGCAGGTGGGGAGATCGACAGAAAGCACACGAGGGATCACAAGCAGGTGGTGAGATCAACTGTCTGAGAGCAGGTGGTGAGGGATCGCAAGCAGTTGGGGAAATCGACTGTCTGAAAGCACATGGTGAGGGATCGCAGGCAGGCAGTGAGATCTACTGAGAGCACACAAGAGGGATCGCAGGCAGGTGGCAAGATCTACTGTCTGAGAGCACATGGTGAGAGATCACAGGTAGAGGGGGAGATGAATAGTCTGAGAGCACATGGTGAGGGATTGCAGGCGGGTGGAGAGATGAACTGTCAGAGAGCTCATGGTGAGGGATTGCAGGCGGGTGGTGAGATCGACTGTCTGAGAGCAATCCGTGAGGGATCACAGGCAGATGGGGAGATCGATAGTCTGAGAGCTCATGGTGAGGGGTCACAGGCAGGCATGGAAATCGAATGTCTGTACCTCTGCAATTGTCCAGTTTTTGCAATGTGCGTCTTTGTACCGAGGGTCACAATGGCTGTCAGCCTGTGACTCCATACGGAACATAGTGTACTAAAAGGCACCTGAGTCACACAGTGGCTGTCAGTTCATCAGTCAGCACTGAAGTCAGTGAGGTTGCAATATGAAATATATAGAGGCTAGCACGAAGTAAGTGCAAAGTGAGTGAGTGCTAAGGAAGCAACCATAGAATGCATCCATTGTAGATGCAAGAGATGCATCTGCCCCCTCGCTCAAACTGATCTGGCAGAATCATGCAAGACATGATTCCGAAGTGACGTGTTGAGAGGCTGCAATGTGTAAATTGGTCTACCAGCAGGTATTGTAACGTGGTGAGGTATGTGTGTTTGCTGATGATAACTTGTACGGATGAAGGATCAAGGAAGGTGGTGGCCATGGTGCTTCTGCTGTAATATACTGGCTTCACATATCAGTTCCTAGTTTATTCCTTACTAACCTACCTGTATTGCCATCACAAAACGTACTTTACCCTGAAATGATCGTCCACCTGAACCAAACCAAAACATGATGCAACAAGTTGCAATGCCTGTTAATTGCATTTTTCTCCAGCCAGCGTGGGCAGACGGTGAGATCAACCGTGCAGGGGGCCTTGTTGTGAAGAAACTGTTGACTGAGGGCTGCGATTTGTATTTGGTGAACTGTAGCCACCAAATCCCTGCTCTGATTTGTATGTCCGGAGTTTGTGCCATCTAGTTTCTCGAGGAAAGAGAGAAGAATTGGGAGTGTCATGTAACTGGAGCAAGTTGGGCTTTAGTGAAATGCAAATGCATGGACAGATGGTACTCGCTGCTCAATGGTAATAGTCTGAGGTCACCATTTTTGGCTTGAGGGGAAAATTGTAAAAACTTGCTCAGTTTTGAGATTCTGATTTTTTAAAATTCCATATTTTCCCAACTTTCTTACCACAGTAGGGAAGGGGAAATTCCACCCTGTATGGTCATCTGTAAGTCTTCTCTTTTCAAAAGAGGCAACTGGAACTTGTTCAACTTTCTGGTATTAGTAAGCTCTCAGCTCTAGTAGCATCTTGACATATAATTTTCATTTGCACGCAAGCCAGTGCTTCTCATCTTGTTTATAGAATGGAGACAGAGCAGTGTGCATTACTTCTTAAGTGTGGCCTGACCAGACCATGTTCACACTTGCATGCAACCTGATCTTCCAGTTAAATGATGTAAAATGTTGCCAATATTTTTGAACGTAGGTGGTACCACACCATAAAGCATTTGGCAACGGTTTCATCTATATTAATGAGTATATGATGCACAGTACAAATTAAATGATTGTTAATGATTAATTCATACACACAGGATTATTATGTAAACTCTTTCATCCTCTTTGGGTGGTGCCAGTTTTTATAGATTGTTACTATATAACATATTTGTCAGAGAAATTTATGTTCAGTATTTTTTAATTAAATCCTTTATTTGTCATTCTGTATTCTAGCAATAGATCCATGTACTACAAACATCTGTGACAAGAATGCAGACTGTGAACACCTTGGTGAAGGAAAATATAAATGTACCTGTCATCTTGACTATCGTGGAAATGGAAAGATTTGTTTACCAATCAATCCTTGTAGTGTAGATAATGGTGGTTGTCCAGAAAATTCTACGTTGTGCATGTATGAGGGACCAGGAAAGGTACATTTCACAAAATACTTGATTCAGTTTGCATGTTATTATTTACGATTTATTCACGAAAATTTGTTATTAAATGATCTGAAATCAAAGTAAGTCAGATTAACATGCTTGGTTCAGTTCCCTGGTGATAGTTGATTGTAAGTCTCTGGTTTTGTTCTGATATTTTCTGATTTGATCTGTAGAGAATGTAGGCAGGGGTAATAGGGAGCAGTTCAATTGGCCTCAATAAATCTAGCTCATTGGGAGAGAAAGCGTCCAGCATTTAACTCCTGATTGCTGTCCATTAGAAGTAAAGGTAAAGTCACTACAATCCCACCACACCATAGGGCTGCTCTCCTCGAGACGGACAATTGGTGGTATCATACAGTGAGAGTCACCACGCCTCAGGTGAGGGGAGAGGTTGAGAAGGAGAGTTCTTAATGATAAACTCAGTGTGGGAATTGAACCCATGCTGCTGACCTTACACTGCAAACAGGCCATCCCGCAACTGAGTTAACCAACCCCAACCATCAGCAATCTGACCAAGAATATATATGTTGTGAGCAGATTTGACAAATAAGACAGGTGTGAGCAAGGTCTACAATCAAAACTGTTTCTGGTACTCAGCTTCATGTGTTTCATGTGCAGAATGGTTACTTATTTTCAGTAATTGAACAGGAGGATAATCTACACCTTTAGAGCTACGGGCTAGAGCAGGAAAGAATAAAAGAAAATTGTTTGACCCATGCATGTTTTCAAGTTACATATATGAAGCCTCTGGTGATTTTATAACAGACAAAGAATTCTATAAAAATTTATTTTCTTTTTAAAGTCTTCTTGCAAGTGCAAGGATGGATTTATCGCCACAAATTCTTCACAGAGTTGTATCTTGAAAGATGTTTGCAAGCCATCACTCTGTAACAAGACAGCAAAGTGTGTAACTGTGTCACCAGGAAATTTTGAGTAAGTGTTTGCGAGCAAATTCTTTGATATTGATGTTCTGCTGTTGATCTCATTAAACACATATCACCATTGGAAAATAAATGTGCTGCTAATTTATTCCAAACAATGAAGAAATCTAGAGGAGACCATAAATTCACAGGTATAATTGTAATGTGTACAGTATACACAAAGTCACATGAAATTCATGGTAAACTGGTAAGTTGGATACAGAGGTGGCTTGATCATAGAAGACAGAAAGTAGCAGTGCTTTTCTGACTCGAGACCTGGGACCAGTTATGTTCCAGAGGGATCAGTGCTGGAGTCTCACTTTTTGTAATGTATATAAATGATTTGGAAGAGATCACAGGTGGTCTGATGAGCTATTTATGTGGATGGATTGGGGAGTTGTAGATACTGAGGATTGCCAGAGAATACAGCAGGATAAAGTTAGGCTGGAAACTTAGGCAGAGATATGACAGATGGAATTTAATCCAGACACATGTAAGGTGATGCATTTTGGAAGATCCAATGCAGGAGGAAAGTATCCAGTTAATGGCACAACCTTTCGAAGCATACAGAGGGATCTAAGCATACAGATCCATAATTCCCTGAAAGTGACAACACAAATGGATAATATGGTCAAGAAGGTAAATAGCATGCTTGCCTTCACCATTGGGATATGGATTATATGTGGGCGGCACAGTGGTTAGCACTTGCTGCCTCGCAGCACCAGAGACCTGGGTTCAATTCCTGCCTCAGGCGACTGACTGTGTGGAGTTTGCACATTCTCCCCGTGACTGTTTGGGTTTCCTCAGAGTTCTCCGGTTTCTTCCCACAATCCAAAAAAATGTGCAGGTTAGGTGAATTGGCCATGCTAAATTGCCCATAGTGTTAGGTGAAGAGGTAAGTGTAGGGGAATGGGTGTGGGTGGGTTGCGCGTCAGTGTGGACTTGTTGGGCTGTAGGGCCTGTTTCCACACTGTAAGTAATCTAATCATAAACATTGTTACCGCTGTATAGAACTTTAATATTTGGAATATTATATTTAGTTTTGGTTGCCATTATCAGAAGGATGTGAAGGCTTTGGAGAAACTACAGAATGGTTTACCAGGATGTTGCCTGGTTTGCAGTGTATTAGGTATGAGGAGAGATTGGACATGATTGTTTTCACTTGAACATTGGAGATAGAGGGCACCTGATAGAGATTTGTAAATTATGAGTGGTATGAATAGAATAGGTAGTTGAAGTTCTTTTTGCAGGATAGAAATCTCAATTACTAGGGGATGCAGTGGATAAAAGGGGGAAAGTTTAAAGGACATGGGAGAGGCAACTTTTTTCACAGATGTTAAGTTTCTGGAGTGCATTGCCAGAGGATGTGGTAGAAGCAGAAACAATGACAATATTTAAGAGGCATCTTAGCAAATACTTGCATAGGCAGGGAATAGAGGGATTATGGACTATGTAAAGGCAAAAGGATGTGAGTTTAGAACCCTGATCACCATCTAATGAAGAATAATGTTATATTGTGTTTTTTTAAAATGTGAGCCTCAGTTAGGGCCGAAAAGTGAGGACTGTAGCTGCTGGAGATCAGAGTTGAAAAGTGCGGTGCTGGAAAAGCACACCTGACTCTCCTGCTTCTCAGATGCTGCCTTACCTGCTATGCTTTTCAGGTGCCACACTTTTCGACTCTGATCTCCAGCAGCTGCAGTCCTCACTTTTTCTGAGCCTTAGTGAGCTCAATGTAGAATGGCCAGCTAAGATGTTTGAAATGATTAATTGCAATTTTTCTGGCTTCATGAAGGTATGAGTACACTTTTCCTGAGGTTAATTCCACTACCACATGATCTAAAATGGCCCTAATTGCTGGAGTTCCCTCCTAAGCCTGTTTACAATAGTAATAGTTGTTTGGTTAATCATTAAACTACAGCATTGGTGCTGCCAGTTGATTGCAGATCCCACTTAGCTAGAACCTGAGAGAGAAAGAAAGAGTCTGATGAAATCCTGCAATTGTCTACTTTGTAGGTAATAATTTTTTTTAGCTTATAAGAGGATGGTTTCAGCTCGCATCTGTTGACGACATACAGACCTCAGTCATCATATTAATGCACTGGCCTCTTTACCTTGCTTCCCTTTTTTATGAAACTCCTTAAAATCTGACCTTTTTGACTAAGCTTTTGTTCATTTGTTTTGTTATCCTCTCATATTGTTATGTGTTGTATTTGATTCTATAATGTCTCTGAGATGTTTTTGGGATGTTTTGTCACATTAAAGACACTCTACTATTATGTAGTTCATTTAGTGACATCTCCAAAGTGATGGTGAACATTTTCAAAATCTACTTTTGCTGTCAGTTGTAATCCAGTTAGTAACAGCTTTGCTTCATTGGATCAGAAAGTTGGGAAAGTTCATTTTCACTCCTAGGACTTGAGCACAAAGATCACAGCTGAAGTGCTGTGCTGTTAGAGGCACTGTCTTTTGAAACGTTAATGCAATGCCCTGTGTGACCCAGTAGGTGTATATAAAAGAACCCATAACACCATTCATTGAAGAACAGAGGATTTATTCCTGTTCAATATTTGCCTCTCAACATCACAAAGAAACATATTATCTGGTCATTATCATATTCTGGATCAGTGGTGCTGGAAGAGCACAGCAGTTCAGGCAGCATCCAGCGAAATCGACGTTTCGGGCAAAAGCCCTTCATCAGGAATAAAAAAGCATTATCATATTGCAGTTTCTTGGGGTTTGCTGTGCATAAATTGGCTTCTGTGTTTCCTACATTACAACAATGGTTACACTGACTAAAGTGCTTTGGGAGGTTCTATCGTGATGAAAGATGCTTTATGAATGCAAGCATTTTTCCTTGTTATTTTCAAGGACTTTTAATTTTTTTGTCTTCCTATCATTAACGGTGAGATCTTTGAATCAGTTTTTCCTGAATCCAACTTGCAATTTTTTTTCCAGTTGAAGCAACTAAATTGTTAAATATAAGCGGAGCATAATTTTCATTAAAAAGATTATTTCAAAAGTTTCTTTATATTAGACCATGTTTAAAATAAATGTAAGTTTATTGGATCACAGTGGTTGATTCATTTATGCTGTTCTTTTTAATGTTCAGGTGTGTCTGTAAACCCGATGAGATTGGAGATGGCCGTAAATGCATTGGCTCCATAAGGGAGGTGATCCAAAAACTTATCACCAACCAGTACAGCACTGCGTCACTTCAGATGTTTGGTAAATTTTCCAATATTTCTCAAAGTATTTTATGTTTGAATTATTATAACATGGCCCTTTCTTCTGAACCCTGTAGATTTTCACTTGCCAATACAAAGACCACCAATTATTAGGAGTGAGAAGATGGCTTGGATTTGAAAACTCCTTTTTAAGACACCATTTAACTTGGAGAATGGCTGTATTGGATGTGGCTTAATTCTGAGAGAGAAACAAATTTCAACTGTGTTCCTGCTACTAAGTACTGGTTCAGTACATCCACTGATCTGGGTAGACTCGTATCTCTTTGAGGCTTAGATAATGGTGAACACTAGAGTTAAGCCTCTCCCCCTCTAATCTCACAACATGTTGAAACCAGACCGCCTTTATAGTGCTGCTTGCGAAATACTTTCAAGCCACACCCCCACAGGAAATATTCTCTTGGCAAACACATCTGTCTGCTCAATTAACTCCTTTTTCCTCCCCCGCCTAAATATTCCATTATACATAGGCCCTTCTCTTTGTGAGTAAAATTAAAGGCTTCCATTCAACCTGAAGCTTTATAAAATCACCAAGGGCATAGATAAGGTGAATAGCAAAGGTCTTTTCCTTAGGGTGAGGAAATCCAAACTGGAAGGCATAGGTTTAATGTGACAGGGGAAAGATTTAAAAGGGATCTGAGGGGCAACATTTTCATGAAGAGGGTGGTTTTGCATGTGGAATGAAATACCTGAGAAAGTGGTTGATTCAGATGCAGTTACAACATTTGGATAGGTGCATGAATGGGACAGGTTTAGAGGGATTTGGGCGAAATGGGACTAGTTTAGTTTGGTGAAACTTGCTCTTCATGAACAAGTTGGACTGAAGAGTCTGTTTCCGTGCATATGACTCTATGAATCCATAGCCCAACATGGGCGGCACAGTGGCTTAGTGGTTAGCACTGCTGCCTCACAGCACCAGGGTCCTCCGGGTGCTCCGGTTTCCTCCCACAATCACAAAGATGTGCAGGTCAGGTGAAATAGCCATGTTAAATTGCCCACATTGTTAGGTGCATAAGTCAGAGGGAAAATGGGTCTTTGGAGGGTCGGTGTGGCCTGATTGGGCCAAAGGGCCTGTTTCCACACTGTAGGAAATCTAAACATAAGCTACTCTCAACCTTGACAGAAGGGACATCAGCATGAAAAATAATGTTAGAGCTATATATTAATATTAAACCATTACTGAGGTGTGCCAATGCTTATTTGTGAAAATACAACCCTGTGTTCCTCCAAAGTATGCAATTGTGAATCATGTGTGACAGCAGGCTGCTTTTATTTAAGAGGCTTTTTAGTCTGAAAAGAATTTCATTTTGTTGTAGTTACATAATACAATGGCTACAGGCCTTGTGCTGCAACTTGACGTTGTGTCTTTTCGAACACATACAGACAATGTTGTGTTCTAGAACCAGTGCCACCCCTTGTTCATATTCCTAGTGCTTGTCCCACATAAAGATGATATGGCAGGAAGCAGACCTAATGTTCTCAATGAAATCAGGACAGCTCCATTTCATGATTTTCAATTCAATTGGAGTTTTTTGGAGAAAGAATTATTAGTTCAGTGGATTCTCGGAAAATATTTAGGCATTCTTTTGCCAGATTTGATAAGCCCTTTTAAGCTTGGTCCCTGAGGTCATTGAATTAGCAGGAACTTGCTGTCCACCTTTTTCCATAGCTCCTAAGCTATCTGCTTGGATCCACTGCCAAACAGACTCATCTTGCTTTCTCCAACATTTCATAGCTGCATTCAAGAAACCTAGGGACTCTGCGGCCAGCCACAGACCAACAAGACACAGATTTTAAACTAAACACGGTGCTTTGTTTTAAAGCCATTTTGTAGATATCCCTTCTTTAAACTACTACAATTACTTTAAATGCAGCAACAACACACATATTAATACCCGAGTGGTTAAGTCCCAATCAGATGGCTTCTTGAAATCTGGAGCTTGTCCAAAATATTTTAACGAGGTAGTTTTGAGAAGTTATGACAAGGTCGACTTTGGGTCCACACAAATTGTAATCTGCCTTGCTTCAATCCAACATTTTGTCTGAGTGTGAATCCAGTCAGCGGTTCAGGTTATGCTGTAACAGAGCATCTACTGACATCTGTGTTTAATTAGACATGACCTTGCGTGTTTATATTTTTGCATTTCTTAAGTGGCACATTGTTGAAAGTGCACGTTGACAACATTGCAGCAAGGGAAACCTGATACCTGTATGAACAGGACAAGTTACTGTGTATCTTCTGAACCAATCAGATTGAACAATTGTGAGTTAACAGCACAAGGACAGAGACAGAAGTGTATATGAGAGCAGGAAAATTCAATGTCATATCTAAGACAGAAAGAAAGAAGTGATCAAATTAAGAAATATAGACAAGAAGCAAATTCAAAAGTAAAATTAAAATTATTTTATGTTCTCCACTTTTAAAATCTCCAACAGTAATTAGTTCCTGAAGAAATGAAACTTCAGATTTAATTAATTAAATAATTGATTTTCATTAGGCGAAAGTGAGGACTGCAGATGCTGGAGATTAGAGTCTAGAGTGTGGTGTTGGAAAAGCACAGCAAGTCAGGCAGCGTCCCAGGAGCAGGGGAGTCAACATTTTGGGCAAAAGCTCTTAATCAGGAAACGTCAACTCTCCTGCTCCTTGGATGCTGCCTGACCTGCTGTGTTTTTTCAGCACCACACTCTCGAGTTAATTTTCACTGCTGATTGCAGCAAATTCACACTTAACATCACTAAAAACATACTTAAGCTTGAAATGACAACATTTTGCAGTAAGTTTAGTTTATATCAACATACAAATACAGTATTTTATATCATTCAAAGCATGTCAATAGTGTACAACTGTCAACAAGTGTGGCGCTGCAAAAGCACAGCCAATCAGGCAGCATCCAAGGAGCAGGAGTGTCGACGTTTCGAGCATAAGCTCTTCATCAGGAATGTGGGGGGAAGGTGAGGTTATGTTTAAAATGTCGACTCTCCTGCTTCTCAGATGCTGCCTGACCTGCTGTGCTTTTCTAGCCACCACACTTTTTGACTCTGATCCCTCCAGCATCTGCAGTCCTCACTTTCTCCCAATAGTGAGACAGCAACAAGATGGTATTTTCACAAAGTTAGCAATATTTCAACTGAAACATGACCTTTGGATTTCCTTATGCCTCATCATGATTTTGACAGCAAAATCTACGCTTTTATTGCTTCAAAAGTAATTTTGTAGTATTGTCCTGTTTCGAATTCTCATCAGTAGCAGATTTTTTTTTGTTGTAAAAGAGATGCTTAAATATGTTTTGCCTGAAGTTTCTTCTAATGTTTTCAGAAAATGGATGTACATCAACATTGAGTAACATGGGACCGTTTACAGTCTTTCTTCCTCTAGTTAAGAAACTAAAAAACAACCAGGTACGTTTCTTTAGATCATGGATAAGACAAGTTGAAAATATACTCCTATCACATATAAAACAGATTACTCTGAAAAATCCTGTTCATCGTTTTGAATAGAAAACTACAGAAGTCTAGATTCTTCTTTATCAAATGATCTATGAGCTCTTGGATGACAGAATGTTCTTATGTATTGCATGTTACTCATTAGAGACTTTGGGAATTGTAAGAAGCTTGGGATTCAATGTACTGTCACAGAATCCTGAAAAATAATGTTACAAACTAGGGATTACCAAGATTAAGAACTCAGGAATGTTGAAACTTATTTGCGTCACACTAATGCACAGGGTCAGGTGTCACCAATACAGTGTGTTACTTCTGTTGTTTAGGCGAAAGTGACGACTGCAAATGGTAGAGATTAGAGTCGAGAGTGTGGTGCCGGTAAGGCACAGCAGGTCAGGCAGCATTCAAGGAGCAGGAGAATCGATGTTCTGGGCAAAAACCCTTCATCAGGAATGGATGAAGGGCTTTTGCCCAAAATGTCAATTCTCCTGCTGCTCAGATGCTGCCTGACCTGCTGTGCTTTTCCACCACCACACTCTCAACCCTACTTCTGTTGTATGGCCACTTAGCACATAGGGCAGGAAGCGGGTAGAGGAAAAAAAGATAAGGAAAATGGACTTCTAATTAACAAAGACGGATTTATTTCATGTTTATAGTCTGTGTCATGAAAGATGTGGTTAGGGCTTACTTTGACTCTTTCTGTTGGAGTGAATGGATAACTGGCTGATCTGAAATGTACTTAAAAATGTGAACTTCCAGTTTAAGTCTGGTATAGTGATGTCCAGCTAATGTAGCAGCTGCTTAGCCTGACCATTTTCAGATTTGGGTATCATTACCATTTTGCCGGTGGATAATAGATGTAGGATTCCAATTTGCATGACTAAACAGCCTTTCACCTCTTTTGGGTTGAAGTGTTGGATGCCCATATAAAGGCTTGCCTGAAAGTCAGGCTGGTAAATAGGTCCTCAAGGCTCCAAAAGATTTTCAACTGATGATCACATTTCGGCTTTTATAAGTTCTCAGGCTGTTCTAAGTGTGTCCATGATTCAGTGTTAGTACAGGTCGTTCTGCTAGAACACGTGTTTCGCCAATGCACATTGGCTGTAACGTGACTGATGAATAGGGCATGCTGTTTCAAAAGCATGAACTTTTAAAACATATGTTGGTTATCATGCGATTGCACTTTTAGTGCTATTTTTATTACACAATTTTTATATGGCATGGGGTCACATGAGAACACAACTACAGGTTCCCGCCCCCCCCCCAATATCCGCAGGTGATACATTCCAAAACCTACCGTGGATGCCTGAAACCGCAGATAGTAGCGAACCTGATCATTTAAAAGGGAAATTTATCTCCCCAATAGCCCCGGAATTATTTCTAAAATGTTCCATGTAATATTTACGGGCTGCGGTAAAACACGGATAACTGAAACCATGGCAACCGAACCGGTGGATACAGTGGTTCTGCTGTATTGTGTTATAGAAGAACTACCTGTATGTGGTTGAAGCTGAAGAACTATATTTTCAGTTGGAGCTATTTGGTCTGAATAGTTTAACTTCTTCCCAACTTGCTTGCCTTTTCAAATGTGTTTCACATTACATTTCAATGATGGTGCAGATTCTGAATCAAAAGTATTCCTCACCCCAGTTGCACTTTATATGAAAAAAAAATCTTCTGACTTATTCCTTTGTTGAGATTATTCAGAATTAATGTCCTTTTCCAAGCGTTTAATAACTTGTAGAAACAATATTTTGTAATATTCTTCATTGGAAAACTATCAAAATAACCAAATTTATCAAATAACACCAAATAAAGAAATTGTCAATGTAAGTATTACTCAAAAGGACACATTTTGTTAAAGTTTTTTTAAATCTTGCGCTCTACAAGATATTCACAAGAATACCTGTGTAAAGAGGAACAACATGTTAGGCTGTATGAGAAGAAAATGCTGATTGGTTGGCAATTGAATTTTGGTAGAGATATTGCCATGAAGAATGCATAAGCTAGATGATTATTCACATTTAACTGCCAAGCTGAGTTTAAATTTAAATTCCTGATGAAGGGCTTATGCCCAAAACGTCGAATTTCCTATTCCTTGGATGCTGCCTGACCTGCTGTGCTTTAACCAGCAACACATTTTCAACTTAAATTTAAATCAGGCAGGTTGACTCTGATTGATCAAGGCATCACCTTAAGAAATGAATGAGAATGCCTGTCACCAATTGTGTTGAATTGAAACACTTTCTGTCTGCAAAGAACAGCGTCATGGGCACTAAAATATGTAGTTTTCACTGTACCTAAGAATTCCATACCATGACCGATAATCTTATATTCTGTAATTTTCAGCTCAATCGGGATTATTTAGCAAGTGCTGACAACTGCAGAGAATCACATCTAATTTTGGACACTATGTTTTGAGTTTTGCAAATGCTAGCTGGTTGGGTATAATCAATACCTTGCCTGTTCTGAACTGCCAAAGAGAGATGTTTGATATGATCTGTCAGACTTTAGGATGTTTAACACACATATCTAGCATCACATTGACACTGAGCTTCATATACCATTCATTTGTGTGATGGACAAAACTGACTTTTGGCATAATGGCAGCATCCTCTAAGTGGCAAATAGCATTGTTATTGCAATTTCATAGTAGCAGCATGAAACAGCTACCTTTACTTGTTGCTGATATTTTTGAGATGCCTTACCTTAGCAGGATAATTTCAAGTTGACTGGGCATTTATCAGGACTGATTGTGATGTGCTTTGGTCTGTTCAGGAGTTTGTACATACATAGCGAGGAATAATCTGATCAAGTTTGTCATTGTTCCCCAGAATGGCTCTATTTCAGCTTCAAATTTGCATTATTTGCAAATAGCTCAGGCTCTTTATAAGAATACTGATAAAGCAAATCTTACAGTGTATGCAACTATAGAAATCCCAATGCCTGCATTGACCAATAAGGCAGGCTTATAGCAGATAATAGTAGAGAGTCACTAGTATATTTTATAACAAACACAAACAAGTGTCTGTTCATTTGACTGCTCAATTTTGAAGGTGCATTTAAGCTCATGATAGAACCTATTCCATACAGCCGTAGTTTAATCTATAGCAATAGATCACCTATATTTTGGGCATGTGCAAGGTGTAGGAGTTTGCGAGATATTTGCGAGCGCTGTGCTTAGAAGCTGTCCCGTGGAGACACCATCTATTTGTACATAGGTGGTTTCGTTAAAACTGAACTCAACTGCATAAGTTGCTGAGTTCATAAGCTCAGCAAATACTGATTCACGTCAAGGGTTTGGAGGGATATGGGCCGGATGCTGGCAGGAGGGACTACATTGGGTTGGGATATCTGGTCTGCATAGACAGGTTGGACCAAAGGATGTGTTTCCATACTGTATATCTCTATGATTCTATGACTCTAAATAGCGGGGTTAGATATTATAATATAGTTTTGCAATGCAAATACCTGTAGCTTTGTTGAATGATACATTGGCGAACAGGATGTCAATGTCAAATAAACACATGGACTTGGCATTGCTGTCAAGCTGCAAATCCTGTATAGACCTTGCAAAGGTGAAGGAATCCTTCGTTATGTAGATGGAAAGTTTTCTCAAGATTAATTGAAGAAAATTGCTCAAACATTTGACTAGTTCATACTGTACCAGTTTCAACTTAACAAAATAGGTGCCAGCCATTCTTTTAGTAAAAAATGAGGTCTGCAGATGCTGGAGATCACAGCTGCAAATGTGTTGCTGGTCAAAGCACAGCAGGCCAGGCAGCATCTCAGGAATAGAGATTTCGACGTTTCGAGCATAAGCCCTTCATCAGGAATAAGAGAGAGAGAGCCAAGCAGGCTAAGATAAAAGGTAGGGAGGAGGGACTAGGGGGAGGGGCGATGGAGGTGGGATAGGTGAAAGGAGGTCAAGGTGAGGGTGATAGGCCGGAGTGGGGTGGGGGCGGAGAGGTCAGTAAGAGGATTGCAGATTAGGAGGGCGGTGCTGAGTTAGAGGAAACCAACTGAGACAAGGTGGGGGGAGGGGAGATGAGGAAACTGGAGAAATCTGAATTCATACCTTGTGGTTGGAGGGTTCCCAGGCGGAAGATGAGGCGCTCCTCCTCCAGCCGTCGTGTAGTTGTGTTCTGCCGGTGGAGGAGTCCAAGGACCTGCATGTCCTCGGTGGAGTGGGAGGGAGAGTTAAAGTGTTGAGCCACGGGGTGATTGGGTTGGTTGGTTCGGGCGGCCCGGAGGTGTTCTCTGAAGCGTTCATCAAGTAAGCGGCCCGTCTCCCCAATATAGAGGAGGCCACATCGGGTGCAGCGGATGCAATAGATGATGTGTGTGGAGGTACAGGTGAACTTGTGGCGGATATGGAAGGATCCCTTGGGGCCTTGGAGGGAAGTGAGTGTGGAGGTGTGGGCGCAAGTTTTACATTTCCTGCGGTTGCAGGGGAAGGTGCCGGGGGTGGAGGTTGGGTTGGTGGGGGGTGTGGATCTGACGAGGGAGTCACGAAGGGAGTGGTCCTTAGCCATTCTTTTGTTCACTCCTCAAGACAAGACCTTGACGAATCAGCATTAACCTGTCTCATTTAAATTTAGGCAAAGTTAACTGTCAGTGATCATTTAACTTGTGCATTCTCCATGGCAATGCTCAACCAATTAGCACTCTCTTCTCATACAGTGTAAAATATTGTTCCCTTTTGCACTGGATTCTTGTGAATGTCCTATTGAATGTAAGGTTAAAAATAAAAATAAAAAAGTATATTTCAACAACACTCAAGTTTTGTATTACCAAATTACTACCAAATTCACTTTTTGTAAATTGTATTTTAACATGAATCAGAGCAAACACAAGTTAACAGACGCTAACAGTGAAATGATGTGACATGTAAAAAGATAAATTTCACTTTAAATAATAAACACAACAAAGATGTGTCTTCCAGGAACACAAACAGTCACATCACTCCCTCTGGAATTGTAACACTCGCTACATGGTTCTACATTATGTTGTTTGTTATTCACACAAGGTAGTTTGGGAGCAATTTCCAGCAACAGCTTTCACTTTTGAACTTTATGAACTTGGTTATCATCAACAATTCACACTTCTGTGAACCCACTTTCACTCATGTCTCAGTAATCTTGATATTGTCACTCTCTGGAGTTTCTTACAACCAACCAACTATTAACATCAGCTGTACTGTGGGAGGACACCTTGGAAGGCTCATCCCGCCAGACCATGTGGGTAAAGCTCAGATATAGGAAGGGTGCAGTCACTTTGATGGGATTACACTACAGGCCTAACAACCAGCAAGAGCTAGTGGAACACACATATGAACAGGTTATGGAAAACTTTGAAAACAATAGGTTTGCTGTAGTGGGTGATTTTAACTTGCCCTACATTGACTGGGACTCCCTTGGATGGAGGAGAATTTATTAGCTATGTCCAGGATGGTTTTTCGAATACATAAATAGCCCAACTAAGGAAGGGACCACACTAGACCTGGTAATGGGGAATAGGCCCAGCTTGGTGATCGAAGTTTCAGTGGAAGAGTATTTCAGGAGCAGTGACCATAATCCTGTAAGTTTTAAGATACTTATGGATAAGGATAAGAGTAGTGAAAGTACAATATAAGGCAAGAACTAGGGAATGTAGACTATGGCAGCTGTTTGAGGGTAAATCCATATGTGGCATGTGGGAACTTCTAAAGGCCAGTTGGTTAACATTCAGGACCAGTATGTTCCTATAAAAAGGAAAGATAATGATGGCAAAATTCAGGAAACCTGGATGACAAAATAAATTGAGAGCTTAGTCTAAAAGATAAGACCATAAGACATAGGAGTGGAAGTAAGGCCATTTGGCCCATCGAGTCCACTCCGCCATTCAATCATGGCTGATGGGCATTTCAACTCCACTTACCAGCGTTCTCCCCGTAGCCCTTAATTCCTCGAGACAACAAGAATCTATCAATATTGGTCTTGAAGACATTTAGCGTCCCGGCCTCCACTGCACTCTGTGGCAATGAATTCCACAGGCCCACCACTCTCTGGCTGAAGAAATGTCTCCGCATTTCTGTTCTGAATTGACCCCCTCTAATTCTAAGGCTGTGTCCACGGGTCCTAGTCTCCTCGCCTAACGGAAACAATTTCCTAGCGTCCACCTTTTCCAAGCCATGTATTATCTTGTACATCTCTATTAAGTCTCCCCTCAATCTTCTAAACTCCAACGAATACATTCCCAGTATCCTCAGCCATTCCTCATATGTTAGACCTGCCATTCCAGGGATCATCCGTGTGAATCTACGCTGGACACGTTCCAGTGCCAGTATGTCCTTCCTGAGGTGTGGGGACCAAAACTGGACACAGTACTCCAAATGGGGCCTAACCAGAGCTTTATAAAGTCTCAGTAGCACATCTCTGCTTTTACATTCCAACCCTCTTGAGATAAATGACAACATTGCATTCGCTTTCTTAATCACGGACTCAACCTGCATGTTTACCTTTAGAGAATCCTCGACTAGCACTCCCAGATCCCTTTGTGCTTTGGCTTTACTAATTTTCTCACCATTTAGAAAGTAGTCTATGCTTTTATTCTTTTTGCCAAAGTGCAAGACCTCGCACTTGCTTACGTTAAATTCCATCAGCCATTTCCTGGACCACTCTCCCAAACTGTCTAGATCCTTCTGCAGCCTCCCCACTTCCTCAGTACTACCTGCCTGTCCACCTAACTTCGTATCATCTGCAAACTTCGCTAGAATGCCCCCAGTCCCCTCATCCAAATCATTAATATGTAATGCGAATAGCTGTGGCCACAACACCGAACCCTGCGGGACACCGCTCGTCACCGGCTACCATTCTGAAAAAGAACCTTTTATCCCAACTCTCTGCCTTCTGTTAGACAGCCAATCCTCAATCCATCCCAGCAGCTCACATCGAACACCATGGGCCCTCACCTTGCTCAGCAGCCTCCCGTGTGGCACCTTATCAAAGGCCTTTTGAAAGTCTAGATAGACCACATCCACTGGGTTTCCCTGGTCTAACCTACTTGTTACCTCTTCAAAAAATTCCAACAGGTTTGTCAGGCATGACCTCCCCTTACTAAATCCACGTTGACTTGTTCTAATCAGACTCTGCTCTTCCAAGAATTTAGAAACCTCATCCTTAATGATGGATTCTAGAATGTTACCAACAACCGAGGTTAAGCTGATAGGCCTATAATTTTCCATCTTTTGCCTTGATCCTTTCTTGAACAAGGGGGTTGCAACAGCCATCTTCCAATCATCCGGGACCTTTCCTGACTCCAGTGACTCTTGAAAGATCTCAACCAATGCCTCTGCTATTTCCTCAGCCACCTCTCTCAGAACTCTAGGGTGTATCCCATCGGAGCCAGGAGATTTATCAATTTTAAGACTTTTTAACTTTTCTAGCACTATCTCTTTCGTAATGGCAACCATACTCAACTCAGCCCCGTGACTCCCTTTAATTTTTGGGATATTACTCATGTCTTCCACTGTGAAAACTGACGCAAAGTACTTGTTAAGTTCTCCTGCTATTTCCTTATCTCCCATCACTAGGCTTCCTGCATCAGTTTGAAGTGGCCCAATGTCTACTTTTGCCTGTTGTTTGTTTCTTATGTACTGAAAGAAACCTTTACTATCATTTCTAATATTACTGGCTAGCCTACCTTCATATTTGATCCTCTCATTTCTTATTACACTCTTTGTTATCCTCTGTTTGCTTTTGTATCCTTCCCAATCTTCTGATTTCCCACTGTTCTTAGCCACTTTATAGGATCTCTCTTTTTCTTTAATACATTTCCTGACTTCCTTTGTCAGCCATGGCTGTCTAATCCCTCCCCAGATAATCTTTCTTTTCTTGGGAATGAACCTCTGTACAGTGTCCTCAATTATACCTACAAACTCCTGCCATTTTTGCTCTACTGTCTTCCCGGTTAGCCTCTGCTTCCAGTCTATTTTTGTCAGTTCCTCTCTCATGCCCTCATAATTACCTTTATTCAACTGTAACACCATTACATCCGATTTTGCCTTCTCTCTTTCAAACTCCAGACTGAACTCTACCATATTATGATCGCTACTTCCTAAGGGTTCCCTTACTTTAAAATCTTTTATAGAGTCTGGTTCATTGCAAAGCACTAGGTCCAGAATAGCCTGCTCTCTTGTGGGCTCCATGACAAGCTGTTCCAAAAAGCCATCCTGTAAGCATTCCATGAATTCCCTTTCTTTGGATCCACTAGCAACATTATTTACCCAGTCCACCTGCATATTGAAGTCTCCCATGATCAATGTGACCTTGCCTTTCTGACATGCCTTCTCTATTTCCCGGTACATGTTGCGTCCCTGGTCCTGACCACTGTTAGGAGGTCTATACACAACTCCAATTATGGTTTTATTGCCTTTGTGGTTCCTCAATTCCATCCACACAGACTCCTCATCATCCGACGCTATGTCATTCAATACCATTGATGTAATTTTGTTCTTAACTAACAAGGCAACCCCACCCCCTCTGCCCACCTCTCTGTCTTTTCGATAAGTTGAAAAACCATGGAGGTTTAACTGCCAGTCCTGACCCCCCTGTAACCAAGTCCCTGTGATGCCTACCACATCATAATAATTCACTATTATCTGTGCCATTAGTTCATCGGCTTTGTTATGAATGCTACGAGCATTCAGGTAAAGTGCCTCAATGCTAACTTCCTTATCATTAGAGATGTTGGAAGTCATATGATGTCCTAAGTTATCCTTGCTTTTTTCTGCATTCTCAGTCTGCCTCAATTTTAAATCTGCCTGGACACATGCTATCCTGCTGCTTATCTTTCCATTTAACGCCATACTCCCTGTCGCTTTCACTTTCCCTTCCCCCCAACTCAGAAGTTTAAAGTCCTACTGACCACCCTATTTATCCTCTTCGCTAGAACATTGGTACCTGATCGGTTCAGGTGGAGACCGTCCCAACGGTACAGATCCCCCTGTTCCAAAACTGATGGCAATGCCCCATGAAGTGAAATCCCTCTTTCCCACACCAATCCCTTAGCCATGTGTTTACTTGCCTAATTTTCTTGTCCCAATGCCAGTTGGCACGTGGCTCGGGCAGTAATCCGGAGATTATGACCCTTGAGGACCTGTGCTTCAATTTCCTGCCTAGTGCTTCGTAATGCCCAAACAGGTCCTCCACTCTAGTCTTGCCTATGTTGTTAGTACCAACGTGGACCATAACAACTGGATCCTCCCCCTCCCGCTCCAATATCCTTTCAAGCCGGTCGGAGATGTCCTGCACCCTGGCACCGGGCAGGCAACACACCATGCGAGACTCCCGATCCAGCTTGCAAAGGATACTATCTGTCCCCCTAATTATAGAATCCCCTATAACCACCACTTGTCTATTAGCTCCCCCCTCTTGAATGGCCTTCTGCACCATGGTGCCTTGGTCAGTTGGCTCATCCTGTCCAGAGCCCTTTTCCTCATCCGAACAGGGAGCAAGAATCTCGTACCAGTTGGACAAGGTCAAGGGCTGAGGCTCCTCCACTCCTGAACTCAGGTTCCCCCTACCTGCCTCACTTACAGTCACACTCTGTTGTGCCCGATCACTAACTGAATGTGAATTACTTAATCTCCCAGGTGTGACTGCCTCCTGAAACAAAGCGTCCAGGTAACTCTCCCCCTCCCGGATGTGCCGCAGTGTTTGAAGCTCAGATTCCAGATCATCAACTCTGAGCCGGAGTTCTTCCAGCAACCAACACTTGCTGCAGATGTGGTCACTGCCGTTCACAATGGGATCAGCCAGCTCCCACATCATACAGCATCAGCACATCACCTGCCCAGCCATCTCTGCTTAGTTAGTTAATTACTTAGTTACTTTGTACAAGTATGAGTTAGAATACTTTCTGATACCTCTCTGCTATAGTTTTTTTTCCCTAAAAAAGGACTTATATATACACACACAAAAAAAGAAGTAAATTTTTAACTAGTCACTGGTAAAGAAATAAAAAATCCTTACCTTAAAAGAAAAAGCAAAGTAGTTAAGAAGGTTAGAGGAGGAGGAGGGTGGGTGGGAGATACTACAGGTGTAGAATCTCGGGTTTAGCCACCTTCCTGAGTTATATACTCACTGTTTTCCTTCCCGGCTGCCCCTCTGCCCGCCGTCACCTCCTCCGCTGCTCCCGCTCCCCCCGCGAAGAGAGAGAAAAAAAAACACCGCTGCCCGCTACAGGCAAGCAACTCCAAAACAAACCGTCCCACCCCAGCCGCAGTCCCCCGGGTCCGCCCCCACTTAGCCGCTGCTCCCACTCGATAAGTAGAAGTAGATAAAGAAGATAAAGTAGAAAAGTTTAGGAAACTGAAGACAGACAGAGCCCTTGAAGAATACAAATATTGCAGAAAAGAATTCAAACAAGGGATTAAGAAGGCTGAAAGGGGCCCTAAAATGTCTTTGACAAACAGGATTAAGGAAAACCCCAAGGCATTTCATACGTATATCAGGAGTAAGAGTGTAGCTAGGGAAAGAGTCAGTCCATTCAAGGACAAAGGAGAATTTATGTGTGGAGCTAGAGGAAATGGGTGAGGTCTCTAACAAATACTTTGTATCGGTATTCGCAAAGGAGAAGGACATAGTGGATGGTGAGCGGTAAGGTGATATTCTGGGCTATGTGAAAGTAAAAAAGGTGATGTTGGATATTTTAAAAAGCATTAAGGCAGACAAGTCCCCAGGACCTGACTGGATCTAACGCAGAATGCAGAGGGAGGCAGGTGAGGAAATTGCTGGAGCCGAGTACAAAATCTTTGTTTCCTCTTTAGTTACAGAGGATTGGAGAATAGCCAATGTTATTGCTTTTTTTAAGAAGGGGAACAAGGATAATCCAGGAAATTACAGGCCAGTAAGCCTTATGTCGGTAGAGGGAAATTATTGGAGAAGATTCTTCGGGATGGAATTCATACACATTTGGAACAATATGGACTTGTTAGCGATAAACAGCATGGCTTTGAGCAGGGAAAATCGTGTCTCACAAACTTGGTTGAGCTTTTTGAGGAAGTGATAAAGATAATTGATCATAGTAGGTTATCTACATGAACTTTAGCAAGGCTTTTGACAAGGACCCTATGATGGGCTGATACAAAGGGTGATGTCACAGGAGATCTATAATAAGCTACTAAGATGGATGCAGAACTGGCTGGGTCATAGACGACAGAGTAGTGATGGGACAGTGCTTTTTTGCCTGGAGATCTGGGACCAGTGTTATTCTGCAGGGATCAGTGCTGGGTCACCTGTTGTTTATAATATATATATTTGGAGGAGAATGTACATAGCCTGCTTATTAAGTTTGCTAACAGCACAAAGATTGGCAAAGCTGTGGATAGTGAGGAGGATTGCCAGAGGATACAGCTGGATACAGATAGGCTGGAAATGTGGACGCAGAAATGATAGGTGAAGTTTAATGCGAGATAATGTATTTTGGGAGATCTAATGCAGGAGTGAAGTATACAGTAAATGACAGAACTCTTAATAGCATTAACATACAGAGGGAACTAGGCTTATAGGTTCACAGTTTCCTGAAAGTGGCAACACAAGTGGATAAGGTGATCAAGAATGCATATGCTTGCCTTCATCAGCTGGACATAGAGTTTAAAAATTGGCAAGTCATGCTCTTCTGCAGAACTTTATTTAGGCCACATTTGGAATATTATGTACAATTTTAGTCACTACCAGAAGGCTGTGGCAGCTTTGGAGAGAGTATGAAAACTGTTTACTAGGATGTTGCCTGGTTTGGAGGGTATTAGCTGTGAGGGGAAATTGGAAAAATTTGGTTTGTTTTCACTTGAACGCACAAGGGGTGTCCTGATAGAAGTTTACAAAATTATGAGAGGCATGGAGAGAATGGATAGGTGGAGTCTTTTTCGCAGGTTAGAAATGTCAATTACTAGGAGATATAGATTTAAGGTAAAAGGGGGTAAGTTTAGAGGAGATGTGATATGCAAATTTTTCACACAGTGGTAAGTGCTGGAATGGAGGTCGTAACGGCAGATACAATAGCAGTTGCAAAGGCATTTTGACTGATAAATGAATAGACAGGGAATAGAGGGATAAATACCGCATAAAGGCAAAAGATTTTTCATTAAGAAAGTAATCACATGTTGGCTTAGTCTTGGTAGGCCAAAGGGCCTGTTCCAATGCTGTATTGTTTCTGCTTTTGATGGTAATCAGCTTTGTCAGATTCAAGCAAAGTGTTCTCGAGAGAATCACATCTAGGAGTTTGCAAATAATCCTAAATCTGCTGTATTGTGCACGGCAGGCTTTCAATTTGACACCATTTGTCACTCATTCCTGTTAATGTGCAGTTATTAATTTTTAACACACAAAATTGTCCTGGGGGTGCAGATTCATATTTGCATTTTTTCTAAGAGGGACATTCCGACGAATAGTATTTCAAGGGCCATTTATTCTGTTCAATATTAAATTATTTTCATATGAAAAGCTAGATGCTCTGTTTTAAGCATAGCTATAGAAGAAAAATTGGAACATGTTTTCTGATAGGCTTTTACCTTTGGAAATTGTACACTGGGAAATTTCAGGTATCCTGCTGGACAACTTTTGAGAGGTAATTTATACGATATATTATAATACTGGAACAAATGCTGATCTTTCCTAACAAATCTATCCAAATTGTATATAATTACTGTACTGTTAATTCAATTTAATTAAATGTAATAAATAAATTTTCCTTTCCATTTTTGCAGTCTTCCTTTTTGAATTTTATGATTTTAACTTCCATCCAAGATGCTGTGTTACATTCCTTCAAATGTTTTACTTAGGAAAACGTAAAAAAGCATTTTCTTGGACTTTATTCAGTGAAAAAGCCAGTTTATATAGCCAACTGTCAATTATCTTCAATCTAGTTTTATACAAATAGTGAGACCAAGAAAAATAGCCTCAGATGTCACAAATTCATTTTAAATCAACCACAACTCAAAAATGTAATAAATATATCAAGTTATATCATTGATCTTTCCAAGCATTAAACTTGATACCGATTTCCTTTGATACTCTTTTCATTTTCTATCCATGTTGTATTCCAACAAAGGTAATTGATACCAAGAAGTTTTCATGCAAGCAGCACATTGTACCTGGTGTTTTACTACTTGAGGACTTTAAAAATATTACAACCTTTGAAACATTGACTGGTGATACAGTTGAAGTGACCCAGACAAGAAAGGTAGGGTCTTTTATAGTATGGTGTTTCATTTTGAATATTGTACATGTTGCCGATTATTTTCAAAGATTAAATATTTCACAGTTAGATTAAAAGTATATATTTAATTCTCTTCCATGGAAAGATGGGAGTTGCTCGACCTTTACAGAATGAGGAGACTTTAAATGAAGAAACAATCACCTCTGGTAGTCTCTGGCAACTTTCTGCTCAGCTGCAGAGGTGACAATGACAGCAGCCTGGCTTCTCTCTTATTATTCAGCTATGAAACTATTAAGACTAAACAGACAATATAGTGCTAATTTACAATGAATGAAAACTATATCCAAGAAATATAAAACACATCAGAGAAAGCACTTAAGTGTTGTCCTCTGAGCTGCATTTAAACAGGAATGATAAAAATCGTGTTTAATTTATTGATGTATCTGTGATTATTGATTAGGATACATTTTTTGTAGCAGATTGCATGTGTGGATTGCTGAATCAATTATTTGGAATATTTTACAAAAGGTGAACTTATCGTTGATATTTGAAGTGAAAAGTGTGTAGGTAGCATAAATTGGAAGAGATTTAAATAAAGTTTCAAATGGCTCCACAACTTTTCAAACCATGTAAGTATTTCCAGATTGCACTGCATCTGTTTGATAGGTAGTACTTGCATCTGGTTGTATTCTATGCTTTGTGGGTTTTTGCTCCTGGATGTCTTTGATGAATGCCCTTGAGAAGGACCTTTTGAGATTTTTCATCTATAGTAAGATCAGAAACAAGAGAACATATAACATCATTTGTAGAATTTCTAGTTCCCTATCTGATGAGATCAGGTTAAGCTATGAGAAGAATTTGTTTTTTTTTAATTTCTCTTCCTCCATACCCTCTCATCCTCATAGTCATAGGCAAAGACTCACACAGTACAGAAGAGGACCTTTGGCCCATTGACCCAACTATACTTACCAGCATGTGCCATGACATTTCAAGTGCTCATAAATATACATTTTAAAGGTTGTGAGGTTTTCCATCTCTACTACACTCCCAGGCAGTATATTTCCCACCACATCCTCTGGGTACAAAAGTTTTTCCCCTAAATCTTCTCCCCTTCACCTTAAAATCATGTCCACTTGTTATTGACCCTTCAACCAGGTTCAGCTCCTCCAGGGGCAAATTATTTTGCTTTCTCTCGGCCCTGTGGAAGTCAGAAAATATTGTGGATTAAAGATAAAGGACCATAACATTGCCATTGCTATTATTAAACTTAACATTATCTAGCTACTAGCTGAACTCTAATAATGAAGTTTAAGAGATGGTATTTCTTGGTACACCATACAGCTTAATGCATTTTCAACAATTTCCTCAGGTAAGAGGGTGATAGACTGTGACTAAATAATATGCCAAATTAGCGATCTTTGAGAAATATGCCAAGTCTCACTGTGTTGGCCCATACATGAGGAGCTATCTATTGGGCACTGAAAGTTGATGTGATATGACGTGATAACTGATGATCTTCAACTATTATGATGCCATACTTGTATTAGCTCCCATAACATACAAATGACATGTGGATCAAATAGTACAAAAGAATTCAATGACCTTTTTATTAAAGTACCTAATATTTACATATGCATGCTACAGTCATTGGCATTTGCATGACTGTTTTCAAATTAAGCTGTTTGAATGTTCTGTAACATCATCATGATGCATGTCATGATATAAGCAGGTTCAGTGAGATAGAAACTGAAATCTATGTACCATCAGGTCACATGCCACAATATGGTGATGACATCATGAGCATGTCCTTTAAAGGTATATCACATATCTGTTGTGAGACACAACACAACATCCCCCTTTTTCCAAAGAAAAGAAGTCCCGAATAGATGTATGTAGCGGTACATACACGTTGTTAATTCAACAATTAAACAGCTGTGTATAAATGGCTTTAAAAAAAAGTTAACAAGCTGAATAATTAAAACTTTGTTATAGTATATAATTTTAGATATAATCTTCGAGGCTTGACTACTTATCCTGATCTGGTGATCATATACTACCTGCGGAAGTTGAGCTTTTCTCTGTGCTCTTGACTGAGAACTTGGTTGGCTTTACACTGTTCAGCATTGCCACACACTCATTGTTATCAAGGGTTTCTTCTTCATTTCTCTGTGCATGTTTGACATCTCATACATTGAGCTGAAGTGGCCTCCAGTTTTTTTTGCAATATGGTGCTATGATCAGTAATGCCCTCATTTGATGGGCTGTTTCCATATGTTATAAATCCTTTATGGTATACTGGTATTTGTGACCAGATTTCTGTATTGCACTCTCTGCCTAGTACACATTTCAATTGTTCTCGCTGGTGATGTTTCATTCTCACTGTCTTTGAAGAGGGAAATCTGTGCTCTGTTTATTCTCCCCACCATTGGTATGGTTTGAATCTCATGAATGGTTGTGACACCGAGATCTGTACATATGCCACTGCTGGACATTTGGCATCTACCACATAGAAGATTTTGGGAATCCAATCTGGACTTGCATATTGGCACTGCAGTGTGATTGGTACAACTGCAGGCAATTGATGATCCATTATAAGATGTGAGAGAGTATTTTCTAACTTGCACCATGCAGTACTACTTGTTGGAGTACTTGACTTTTTGCTTGTGTCATGGCAATTTGTTGGCACAAGTCCCTATATCAATTTTGGCATTAGGGGGTATGTTGACCTGCTTTTTGGGCAAAATGCATACTAACAGTTGTAACAGCGTCTGATCTCTTTATACCATTAGATATTGGTGCTTGAATTTGACAATTAACTTGGTCATTTTCAAAAGGTTGCTAAAGCTCGGTTTGTTGTACACCTTTGGCTGTTCACCTCTGCTTGGTCTTCTGAATAAATTGAGTAAATTTTCAAAAAGAGTACAGCCTAACAGCAATATTTATCCTCATTATGTCATATAAAGTGATGAATTTTTGTTGAGTTCATCCAAGAAACAGAAAGCAAGGACATTTGGTAGTTTTCAGAGGAAATCATCATATGTCTGAGTCCTAATGAGCTTTTAAAATATATGTTGTACTCATTTGTTTGGATGACTTTCCCTGCTGCCAGTATTGAGGTGTCATGCTACCTTGTTGGCCATCTAGGTCATGTTTTGGGGTCTAGCTTGGCTTTTGAAACCAGATTTTCTGTATGCGTGCCCAATGTCCTTTGGTGCCAATGTTTTGCAAATGTGAAGAAATGTTGAACAATTGCTGGCCAAGTGTGACAAAAAAAAACCTATGACAGATCTTTCTGATTGGGTATACATATTTCTAATGATGGCAAAAGTGTTGTCTGTATCTAAAGCATATAATTAATGGTGGACTCACTGGCATTATGCCAGCACCCATCATCCAGTAAAGTGTAGGATTCTCTTCCTTGCCCAGAAGATCTTTGTTGAGGTGTTGATGGAGTAGGCATGATTACCAATTCAATTAGCCTCTCCATGAATTCTTGCTGCTCCTGGTGACATCATGAGTCGTTCCTTAAGGCATAGCAGAACAAAGGATGTCAGTGTCCTAAGGAGGGGAGAAGTTTGATCTGGGACAGGGGTAGAACAGACAATATGTTGGAAATTGCTTTAGAAGTTATCTTTTACTGAACCAAATGGTGTTACATGCTCTCATATTTCTGATCTTTTATTTTAGTCATACATTTTAGTCATTTTAGTGATGTCTTCTGTTACAATTTATGATTAAAATTACAGGATTTTATTTCAAAGACATAAATTGTTGTGCCATCGCCTTGTATTACAATGCTCCCACATCCTTCAGTCTGTGATACATAGATTCCTCTGTCTGTATCTGTACAGTTGTTCAGAAAAGTAACACAATAGAGGATTGCAGTCTTCCAATGCAACTTGAGACTATTGCTCCAATTAGGAACTTCAAGATTTCCAATCTGAGGAACCAATTTGTTTACTAACGTTACTTTCTAATTTTTCTGTGCAAAGTACTTTCAGCTTATATTTCAAAATAAAAGGTACAACATCATGAGGGGCAACAAAGCAGCATCGAATGGTATCATACATACAATTGACCGGTTTTTATCTGGAAACGTTGAAAAACTTGGGGATCCACAGGTAAACCTCACATCTCAATATTATATATAATAGTATATTGAATAAACTAATTAATGTACTCAGCTTCACCAAGCTAGATCTTGCTTGTGTTTTGTTTTGCATTCTAATGTTGCATTAAGCAAAAATTGTTAATGGGTTTTTTTAATCCATCACTCACTTACTATATTGATGTTTAGTAGCAAGTGACTTGTTGTGAGACCCACCACAATTAAATAACCTTTTACTGATCCCTGACTCCAACCCTTAGCTACCTTCAATCTCCTAGAACCATTTCTACCTGGGTTTTAACAGCATAGAGATAGTCAACTGCTCTGGACTTCTTTTCATTGATCCTCCTACACAGAACCTAAGTAGTTCAGTTGCTTCATTGCAATACAGTCAAAAAATTAGTACTTCTAACATAGTTTACTCTCTGTCTCTTTCACAAACTTATTGACTTTCTTCACTGTTGACTGTTCTGAGTAAGCTATTGGAAACCCTGCAATAGGTCCTTCCCCAGTTACTGGGCAGAATTGAATGTTGAGTGTAGCAACTTTTGGAAGTGCCTGTTCTATGAATATTACCAACCATACTGGCAGAATGCTCAGTAAAACAAAAAAGGATGTAAATACAGTATTTCATCATACCATTACGATAAGCAAAAAAAAGTTTTGTTATGGTGAAATAACTTTCAAAATATAACTGATTTTTTTACCATTAACTTCTAACAAGTAGTTTATTACAGACTTTATACTATCCTTCATTTACGTACTTAGATATATCATATTTACAAATCTATAAAAGGTTAAACTAATGTCAGTACATGCATGATGTAAGGTATGTGATTTATGTATATTTTGATATAATCTATTTTAAAGATTGAACTAGTAACATGTAGGTTTTAGTCTCTATGTGTAAGAAGGGTTTTAATAGGAAAATGTTCACGTTTCTAGAGCCATGTTTTTCATTGAAACCCAATATGAGAGAAAGATTTCCTGGAATGTAATGGGGTTTATTTTCATTGGATGTGTTTTTACTGTTGGACAGATTAAATAATGAAGTTCCATAGGCTGTTTCCCGGTGGAAGGATCTGAAATTTCTTGCTTTTGATTTGGAGAAAAGCTACGGCTTCAAAAGTCTTTTGGTTTTAGTTCTCAGACATTCTGGTGGAAGTTAGATGTGTTAGGTAGTTTCTCCTGAAGGAGAGAAATCATTTAGAACTGCTAAGAAATATGTAACCTCTGCGTAAGTTGTTTCATTTGAAAGTTCCAGATCAGAGGTGTTCAGTTAGAACTGTGACAGGGTTATTTGAAGCTGAGAAAGTCTAAGCTCAGTTGTGTGAATACTCAAAGAGGTGGTTAGCAAACTCTCAACTGTGAGTTGAATCTGGAAAGGGTCCAGAGGAGGTTGACAGGTATAATCCCAGGAATGAATGGCTTGTCACATGAGGAGTGGTTGAGGACTCTGGGTCTCTACTTGATGGAGTTTGGAAGGATGTGAGGACATTTGATAAACTTACAGAATACTAAGAGGCCTGGATAGGGTGGATGTGGAGAAGATGTTTCCGCAGGTAGTATTATAGATATGGACACATCAGTACTTTTATTTGAGCCGATTCTTTATTTAACTGAATTACAATTAGGCAAAGAGCTTCTATTCACAAAAATAACTTAGGAATTGGGGCACTCTTTCCCAAGTCGCAGTAAAACCATTGTGCCTATTACATAATTTCCCAATATAAAATCTATGTTTATGATATGCAATTTAAGAAGAATTCTAACCAAACACAATTCATTTGTCAGGACACAATTTAAATTTTCTTTATGTAATGGGAAAGACACACACTTCCCATCAACACTGTTTGATAGTATTAAGCTTTGAGCCATATCAATGTCCCTCAGGATAAAAATCTTCTCAGGCTTTTCCTTGGGCAAAAAATGGAGAGACTTACTTTCCAAATATAAACCCATTATAATCCTTGACACTGCCATCACTTCTCACCGTAAGATGTAGGGAATGCCTTCCAAACTTCATTTTCTGAGTCAATGTACCCTGTGGAAATTCCTATAATGTGCATCAGTTCCACTGGTTTAACATTCATTTCTCTTATTGGTACTGCATTTTCTGAAGACCCCTTAAGTGTTCCTGTCACTCCCTCCGGTTTACTGTTGCACTTACAACAATTTAGTTTTAAATACCTTTTCTTACTGGTTTCATAACGTTACTTTCCTTCTCTCTATTATCCTTTCTAGCACAGCTTTGAAACAGCTTTTCCCTTTAACCTAAAGCCAGAATCTTGGCTATTCCCCCAGCGACTGCATTTGTAATGTTGCCAGATAGAAACCAACACTTAACTGTTTGTGAGAAATATTATGTACATCAACTGGACCCGCTGACTCTTTGACTTTAGGTAACTGATGAATAACCAAATGGAACTCAATTCTTACTGGAATGCTCTTCTTGAATTCTTCCAAAATCATGATTTCCATCACATTTTCAAACATTTGCTGGAACTCAGTGAACTATACAATGATCCCATTATTTTTCACTTGTCTCCAGTGAATTCAACAAATGTTTCACTGGGTTTCATCTTTTCTGACCTAAACTTAACTATTAAGCTTCATTAGAAATGTTACAAGCATTACAAACCTGCACTTCTAACCGTCTCACCATCTGACAATTGTTTTTTCAAAAGACTAAATTATATGTTCCTTGCTTCACCAGTCAGGACAATTTGTAGCGTAAGTGACCATGTATCCTTTGGCCTTTGATTGTTTAGCGATTTTCCCCTGTGACAATGCTGTTACTTTAAGAGATTACTTTGTCCTTTTTTTTGAAGGGAGTATGTGAGACAAAGGCACTGAGTATTCTACCAGAGCCACTAGGGTAACCAACTGTGAGGCCTTTAGGTTTTTTAAAAGGTTGGAACAATGGAAACAGCCTGAATGGGTGTGGCCAGATCTCACAGACCAGGCTTTCTAGTTTTTGTTTAGCTTTAGCATCAGAAGCTTTATAGGGTCTCAAGAGTTGGAAGCTTCATTAAATGATTCCCAGCTTCTACTTTCTCTGAAATCTCTCAGTGTAGTTTCCTCCTGGATTGGAGAACTGCATGTAAAAATCTGTGTCTGAATTTGCCTTTTTGTCAAGGGATGTGTTTATCGATGTTACTATATTGGAACAGTTAATTAGTAATAGATACTTTATCTATTATTCAGTTAAGTTTTCCAATATGTTGTTCTAAATTCCTCTTTCTTTTGTTTGTAGTCTGACTATAGCATTTAAATAAATTGTGTTTTGCTTAACGTTGAGTAGTTTGACCAGTCGCACCACATATGGAGCATGCACTTCACATCTACTTTCAAAATAAGAAAATGTTAGGGTCTGGGCTACCTTCTTAATATTAAGGGTGTATGGTCAGTCCATAACACCCCAATGAGAGAAAATAACTTTATACTCCAATTCCATACATTTATGAATAAAAGGAAGATTTTTGATTAAATCAAACTTAAAAATGTGATTTCGCGTCTAACTGACCTTTTGTCAAAGCTGAACGAAAATCCTGTCGGAGAGAAGAGCAGTACTTCTTCAGGGTAGGCATTCCTGGGAGAGAGATGGCAGTGGGTTAAACACTGGATAAAAGCACATTACTGCGGATGCTGGAATCTGAAACTAAAAGAGAAAATTCTGGAAAATCTCAGAAGGTCTGTCAGCATCGGTAAGGATGTTTTGACAAAGGGTCAGTTAGACTCGAAACGTCAGCTCTTTTCTCTCCTTACAGATGCTGCCAGACCTGCTGAGATTTTCCAGCATTCTCTCTTTTGGTTTCAGATTCCAGCATCGGCAGTAATTTGCTTTCAAAAATGGGACTTCCCTCTTCAGCCAAAATAGGGGACTGTCTTGCTACCCATAGCCTAAACTATTTTTTTATCCAGTTTGTTTCATGATTTTCTGAACTCTTGATGTTCAAGTTCAAACATTTTTCTCTCTTTGTGTCTCAAGCTACTTCATCTGTAACTGAATCCTAGCCAACTCAATCTGCATTCCACCTGGGTTAGACTCTTATCTCCTTCCAATCCCAGATACCGCGTTGTCACACAGGTTTTGCCTTTGCTTTTAATTTTAACTGCAACTTTTCAGCTAATGTTGCTTGCCTAGTTTTGATCACCATTTGCAAATCACTCAGAGATAAATCTGTTCTCCCCAGAAAAGTCATAGCAATTCGCAAAGTCGGCTTGATTTTCACTATGTACCATAAAATTAACAATCTTAATCAGCCGTAACTAGATCAGGTTCCAGCATGTGTATTTTGCTGTGGATTACAAATCCCACAAGAGCCCCAAATTACATTATGACCCCAGACCAGACTGCCAACTTTGCTACAATGCCAGCTGAGATCACCAAATTATGTTACAATCTCAGGGTTCCTGTAATCTTTTGCTCTTTAAAGTAAATCAAAGGTGAGAAGAGACTTGCTAATGGAATAAAGCCACACAATTCCACAGTTTTGAACAACAGTACTACATACGTTAGAACAGGAACACAATATACTGTAAATGTATAACTTATATCAAAATCGCAGAATTAGCATGCGATAAACATCAAACAGTTAAGATAGATCACAAAGATTATTTAGGTAAAAACAATGACTGCAGATGCTGGAAACCAGATTCTGGATTAGTGGTGCTGGAAGAGCAAAGCAGTTCAGGCAGCATCCGAGGAGCAGTAAAATCGACGTTTCGGGCAAAAGCCCTTCATCAGGAATAAAAGCAGAGAGCCTGAAGGGTGGAGAAATAAGTTAGAGGAGGGTGGGGTAGGGAGAAAGTAGCATAGAGTACAATAGGTGAGTGGGGGAGGGGATGAAGGTGATAGGTCGGGGGCGGGGGAGGGTGGATAGGTGGAAAAGAAGATAGGCAGGTAGGACAAGTCATGGGGATAGTGCTGAGCTGGAAGTTTGGAACTAGGGTGAGGTGGGGGAAGTGGAAATGAGGAAACTGTTGAAGTCCACATTGATGCCCTGAGGTTGAAGTGTTCCGAAGCGGAAGATGAGGCGTTCTTCCTCCAGGCGTCTGGTGGTGAGGGAACAGCGGTGAAGGAGGCCCAGGACCTCCATGTCCTCAGCAGAGGGGAAGGGGGAGTTGAAATGTTGGGCCATAAGGTGGTTGGTTGATTCGCACAAACCAAATCATCTGCCAACATTTCCACCACCTCCAAAACGACCCCACTACCAGGACATATTTCCCTCCCCACCCCTTTCCACCTTCCACAAAGACCGTACCCTCCGTGAATACCTGGTCAGGTCCACATCCCCCTACAACCCACCCTCCCATCATGGCACCTTCCCCTTACAGGAACTGCAAAACCTGCGCCCACACCTCCTCCGTCACCTCCACCCAAGGCCCTAAAGGAGCCTTCCACATCCATCAGAGTTTTACCTGCACATCCACTAATATCATTTATTGTATCCGTTGCTCCCAATGCGGTCTCCTCACCATTGGGGAGACTGGACGGCTCCTAGCAGAGCGCTTTAAGGAACATATCCAGGACGCCCGCACCAATCAACCACAACACCCTGTGGCCCAACACTTCAACTCCCCCTCCCACTCTGCCGAGGATATGGAGGTCCTGGGCTTCCTTCACCGCCGCTCCCTCACTATCAGAAGCCTGGAGGAAGAATGCCTCATCTTCTGTCTCGGAACACTTCAATCCCAGGCCATCAATGTGGACTTCAACAGTTTCCTCATTTCCACTTCCCCCACCTCACCCTAGTTCCAAACTTCCAGCTCAGCACTGTCCCCATGACTTGTCCTACCTGCCTATCTTCTTTTCCACCTATCCATTCCACCCGCCCCCCGCCCCCCACCCCCGACCTATCACCTTCATCCCCTCCCCCACTCACCTGTTGTACTCTATGCTACTTTCTTCCCACCCCCACCCTCCTCCAGCTTATCTCTCCACCCTTCAGGCTCTCTGCCTTTATTCCTGATGAAGGGTTTTTGCCCGAAACGTCGATTTTACTGCTCCTCGGATGCTGCCTGAACTGCTGTGCTCTTCCAGCACCATTAATCCACAAAGATTATTTAGCAACTACCTCTGGATTTTAATGAAATGATAGATCATCAAATGTCATTGAAATTGTTCACTTTTGCTGACCTGATTTTGAAGCTACCTCTCAAGAGGTAGCTTCATGGACTACCTCAATGTCTGCTTCTATTCTGGCTGATTAACCTCTATTTCTCAGTCTGCATTTCCCTGGACTCTGGAAACTGCACTCATTCATTGGCTCCAGCATTTTGACTAGATAACGAGCTTCACTAAAGTTAGATCTTAGCTGTGGTTTTCCATGAGCTCTAACTTTGCTCAGTTGCATCATGCAAACACTGCTAATGAACTTTCAACCCTCACAGTGAACTTTGCCATCTCTTAGTGTCACCGGGCTTCTTGAGTGGTCGCAACTCCTTGGCTTTTCCTGATCCTGACTCCAACCCTTAGCTGTCCCCTATCACCTAGGACAATTCTGCCTGAATACATCACAGATATTCAAATACTCATGTCTTCTCTTCTACACGGAACCCACGTAGTTTAGTTATTTCTCTACAATGCAGCTGAAAAATCTAATGAGGAGTCTTTTCTCCTTCACTTTCACATACTTAATTGACTTTTTTCATTCTGTCTTTCTTTGAAATCATGTTCACTAACATCCCAAACAATCCTGATGACCTATTGAAAATCAGCACCCATTCCATCAACCTTCTAATAATATTTATACATTCCTTTAAGGTATCCATTCATTATTCCAGATTCTAGGTAGTACTAAGCCCAACTAACTCAACCTCATCTTTTAAGGAAATCCTTCCATACCCAACATCAACCTGATGAACCTTCTTTAGACTGTCTCCAAGCCTTTCCTTCAATAAGGGGAGGTAAACTGTTCACAGTATTCCAGATGTGACCTGACTGATGCCCGTTGCTTTTTAGTTCCAATTTCTATATTGCATTCCCTTTGAAATAAAAGCAATTTTTTATTTGCCTTCCCTGTTAACAGCTGAAAATGGATACTAATGCTTTTGGGAGCTCTCCCAAATCCTGATTCAAATAATATTCTTTCCTTTTATTCTTCCTATCAAAGAATATAACTTCACATTTTTCACATAATTTCACTTCACATTGCACGTGCCAAGCTTTTGCCCACTGCATTAATCTGTCTGTATCCCTATGTGGAAACTTAGTGTCATCTTCAGGCCATGCCTTCCCACCTCTTTTTGTGTCATTTGCAAACTTGGCAACAGTACATTCACTTCCCTCTTCCAAGTCATTAAGATATATTTGTAAATAATTGTGGACCCAGAAATGATCCCCGCAGTCCTTCATGAGTTACAGATTGCAAACCTCAAAATGCCCCCTCTACCCCAGGATAACTGATGATGGCCATTTGCTGGCTCACTTCTCAGGGCAATGATTCGACAAATAGGAGACAACCTGCCTCATTTGAAATGTAGACAATGTCTGGTAGTTAGCTGTCAGTCATCATTAGTTGCTGCATTCTCCGTGGCAGTGTCTCTACTAATGAAAGTCTGCTTGTCATCTTTTCCCTCATGCAATTAAAATGTTGGCTCTTCCCTTTATTCATATTTCTTGTGAATTGTCCTGATTAGTGCAAGACCAAGAACTTAGGCAAAATGTGTATTTTGTCAGCAAGTTTAAGTTCTACATAAGTACTACTAAATGACTAATGTATTGTATCATTTATATAAAAAAAAGTTGTGATATTAATATACTTATTCACATGTATTTTAGTCTGTGATTTTAATAGAAATTAATCCTGTTTCTATCTTAACTAGTGTATTTAATGCTTTTTATCTAATTTTCTTTTCAGTTTTGAATTAAGAAATGTTACTTCTATCATTCTTATGTGAGAAACTGGATTCAATCTCTGTAGTTCTGGTGGCTGAATTTTCTGCACTTATTTGAAAAAGTCTCCTGATTATCAGCATTTGAGGAATTAATTATTTAGCTTCTCTCAATTCTCTGTACTTACAAAGCAAAGCATTTCTTCACATGTATTTGTTATGTTCATGTCTACCCATTTCAACATTTCTTTCATGCATTTTGTCAGATGTGCAGAGATCGGTAAATAATATGTGTGTATCTTACTTTGTTTATTTTTCCCTCAAATAGAAAACTGTTGCTGATATTCTTGCTGCAGGACAGTTGTTTAGTAGGTTTGAAACCATTCTTGAGGTAAATACATTCCAAATATTTGGCCTATCAAAACTGAAAGACTAGCTGCATGTAACCTTGGGCTTCTGTTTAATGAATTCCCTGGAAGTAATACTTACTTTAGTGTTGATATGATTCTGAGACTGTTGGCTTTAATGTAGGCTCATTTTTCATTTACGTACTTTGATTGTGGAACCATTTCAAGACGTAGTTTTGAGAACGTAAATCATGATTTCGTAGTTGATCATCACACCTCCTTCCCTGCCTAAGAAAGGTCCAGTCACATTTAGCAAATGAAAACCTTTTGATTTATAAAACTCAAGACTGCTGACAGCAAAGAAGGATGACTGTAAATGGTCCTAGAGGTTACTTTCACATTAATGTGCCTGTCAGTATTGGTGCCTCTGCTTCCAACGGCACTGCAAAAACCAATGCTTTACAGTGACTGATGGCACATTGATCTTGCAATTGCTTCAATGTAGACTTTGACACCATTTTAATAATCAGCCAAAATGATTGGTGCCCAATCCAGAAAATATGTTTTCTGCATGTGTATTGTATCCAGAAAAGTTGCAGTCACACAGGAAATAGATCATGTGTTTTAAATTTAGATGTTACTGGATTGATTTTATCACTCTGACCTCCTATTCCAACCCCTGCATCTCCTCCTTTAAGAAAAACATGTTCTTGAAAAAAAATCTTGGCTGCGAAGTGACAAAATCCATAAAATCTGGCACTTTAAAACAGCTTTCCAGCAGCTAATGAATGTATAATAAACATTTTGATGATTCAAGCAATGAGGGTTCAGTCGAATCCTGGAAAATATATTTTTTTCCAAAGCTCCATCGGGCAAATGAAAAAGTCATCCTTGTGTCAATGATGAGCCCATTAGATTTTTAATTTTTTTTGAGTTTATTTTCTTTTATAAGGAATGATTCTGTGGAATGGGTTAGCTGAGTTAATAGCATTCACTTAAAGCAAAGTGATTGTCATTGTGACATACTAACTCAACAAAATCAATATTAGCAGTGAATAACATTGGGAAATTATAAAAGATTCTTTGTATTGGATGTGTTTTTTAATCTTGCAACTCCCTGCTTTGTAAACAAAAGTACTTCCTTGTAAAAATGCCTTTAAATTGCTCTTAGATAAGGATGCTTGATATTTTATTCATAATGTTACTCAATTATAGTGCAATATACATCATAGATGGAATTTTTATTAACTTTTAGGATTTTAGAATTATTTTATTATTTAATCTTTTGATAGAATTGTGATCTCCCTTTCATACTGGATGGCCCTGGTCCTTACACAGTCTTTGTGCCAAGTAATGATGCAGTGGACAAGATGAGAGATGGAACATTATTCTATATGTTTGGTGAGGTAGGAGCACAAACAAAAATTAATAAGAATTGTACTTGTTTCAAGCTGTCCAGATTGTAATATTATAATGATACTCTATTTTTCCAAATTTAAAAATCACACAACTCCAGGTTATTGCCCAACAGATTTAGTTGGAAGCACTAGCTTTCAGAGCGCTGCTCCTTCATCAGGTGGTTGTGTGATTTTTAACTTTGTACACCCCAGTCCAACACTGACATCGCCGAATCATGACTGTTTTTCCAAGGTTGCTTTAAATTTTAATTCAAACAAGTATATATTTTTTTAAAATTGTGAAAAATAGTGAAATGCATTGTAATGATTGTTTTTTCTCCCAGTACTGATTGCACTTAGAATATCCTAAATAAAGATCAAGTTGTATTTATATGCACAGAGAATGAAGGAACTAGGAAAATATACCATTCCTATCATTTTGACAGATTTGCAAAGTCAGGGAAACTGATGCTGGCTGAATGGCTATGATGGGTGGAAAGTATAGAGGGTGCATTAGTAAACTGGGCCAATCTCCTGGTAAATGGAGACAGACATCCCAGCCTAATAGCCTGGCCAACTGAGCAATATTTCTGTGACATTGAGCCTAGTTCCAGGCCAACTTTGCCCCTTCAAAAAAAATACAGCAGGCAAAAATCCTTTTCAAAGAGGTGGATCTGCTAGATCAGGAAATGTCTCAATTTGGAAGGATCAAGGTTGTGTGTCTTCCTGAAATATCCGGCCTTTAATGACTATATTTCAGTTTAATTGGACAAAAATGACATTTCTCTTAATTTCCCTATGCTGAGCCACCAATTGAAATGTCAATTATGATATTATGTTAATAATAGTTATTTTGTGGCTGATAAAGGAATGACTTTGTTGCTTAGTGATAGCATCAATACAGGTGCAGATTTGGCATTTTCTCACAATGGTTGTAATGAGTTTTGGAAGTGAGGGAGTAGAGTTTTCCTGCAAGTTTCTGGACTCCATCAACAAGATCATAAAGGGGTCAAAAGTTTCAATTGTGGGAAACAGACCACTAACTATTTTTGTCCATAGTAGCTAATTAATGACCAGGAGGCAGTGAATTGCCCAATTTATTATGGATGGTGGGAGTTTGAAGCTGGAGAGAAAATTAGAAGCCATACATCATGAAACAGTAGTAGGATGTCATGGAAGATAAGTGAGGGAGAGGGAGCTTCATCTGCGGTGTGTCTTCTCTCTTGTCACTGGGAGAAGTCCTCACGGTGCCTAACACAAGCTCCAGGAATCTGGAGGTCAATTGGAAAATTAATATATGGTCATTCACAAAAGTAGTTGGCCATTCAGCCTGTATCATGTGTGGCAAGATAATCCTGCCATCCCATCATCCTGCCCCTTGGTAAATGCCTGTGGGTAGGATGGAGCTGGGGACCTATGCCAGCCAGTAGCACTGGTATTAATTATGCCTACCTCTGTTCTATGTCCCAATTGAGATTCAAAACCTTGCCCAGAGCTCTGTCATGGTTAGGAAAACTCCTAAATGTCGTGAGCATGGTTTTCCTTCCACTCTCAGCATAGATGTTGTGGGACCTCATCAAGTATTGCAACAGTGGAGGACTAAACTGTTGTGTTTCATTATGTAGAGTATTTCTTCTGTGGCCAATACATTCATATTTGTGGCCTATGAGATTATGAATCAGCTGCAAATCCTCTTTTACAGTGTTCCCCAGTGAAGACACATCAACTGGATGATGCACATTATTCCTCTAACTTCTAGCATTTGCAAACATTTACAGAACTATCTGTACTTCTGCTGCTATATGATTCCTATGCCACAACTTCATAAATTGCAATTGCATTACCATTTTGAACAGCCTATATGAAAAGGATGATTATTCATGTGTGATACTTTAGATTGTGAAATACAGATGGAAATTAATTTTTTAAAAGCCAAGAAATATATTGCATTGGTTGGATTGAAACTGATTAAATTAAGATCAGATCCCAAGCAAGTTTAGGCTCGACAACTGGAAGTAATATTATTTCTACTTGATTGATAATATGTGCAGAGAAAGTGTCATGTGCTGGATTGTAGATTTACAATAAGCTGATTTCTGCCGATTGAAAATAATGAAAAAAAGGAAGCAGAGACGAGTTATAATTGTTACAAATGAAAGCCTATAAAAAATATTCCTTGGCTTTTAACAGAAGCAGCAACACACTTAAACTATCTGGAATTATCAGTGAAATGTTGAACTTCCTATCTAGTCATTGCTTCCATGTAAACTCTTGCATTTTTGTTTTCTTTAAAACAAGGGTCGGCCAAAACTTCAAGAGCTTGTGAAACATCATATCTTTGCATCTGGAAATGTAAGCAGCTTTCTTCTTCAAAATGTTCAGGGTAAAAGTCAAAGGAAAAGGTCAAGCAGTAGAATATTGAGCCCTGGATTGAAGGGTTACGTTTCAATTTAATCCTTGCATTTTCATCTCCCATAGGGAGCATTTGCCGGTACTTGGCTGAAATATCAAAATTCAACACGTCATAATGACATACTACTGCATATTGGGAGGCGGCGTTAGTTGGCAGAGCTGTTATTGACCTGAAAGCACATTCTTGGTTAGCCAAGGGGCACTAATGATGACTGTCAGGAGATCTACAGATTAGACTTGGCAGCAGTCAGACACGAATATCGGGAAGAAGCTTAGTTACAGCTGAAATTTGTAAAAAAAAACAATTGTTCACAGTATTTTGTTAACCATATTATGTACTGAATCTAAAAAGCATTTCCATAATCTTGTGTTTAACTTTCTAGTTGCCAGCAGACAGATTGTCAACAATGCCTCGAATCCTGACGAAGGCAAACCAGATAATATCTATCAATGTTACCATTAACGTAAGTGTGATACATATGCAAATGGAGTCAAGGAAAGAAAATGTACTTGTATAGTCAAAAAGAAAAATCCATAGATTACAGAAGAGATATATCCTTGACTTTCAAATGATGCTATATAAAATTGTTATAAATCTCAATTGATCTTACATTTCTAAAAGCAGTAAGAATATTTTTTCTTTTCTCTCTTTAAGTTTTCTTTAAAACTAATACATATGACTCAGTTTACAATATTTCTCAAAGTAATAGTAAAGTATTTTGTGAATATTAGACTTCCTATTTTGAGGTAATCTCACGATTTGACACAAATTGCTCCAGTATTCTGGCACCCCGGTCAGTTTGAAAAAAAAGATTGTGGAAGATTTACCAATTGTAGAGGAATAATTCCATGTAAAAGTTCCATGTTTTATACAGAATATCAATATTGTGTAATGTTTTATTGTAGTTCTTAGAATTTTAATTTTTCCGATTATTCACTAAAATAAAGTGACTTACAATTCCAAATTCTTGGATCCAGTTTTGAAGAAATTACAAAATACTAGAAATTTAATTTATCTTTTTTAACAAAAGAGGTCATTTGATATGGAGCTACACTTTAAAAATGTTAAATGATGATGCTGAAGCTGTTGCTTGTCCACTGAAGTCAAGATTTAGAGAAGAAATTCCAAAGCTTAAGTCCTTGGCAGATGAAGGCACAGCTATCAATATATGCACAGCTCAATGTCCACATAGCACAGTATCAACACAATACAATAGTGATTGTAATGAGGTCAACCAAGTGGTCCTCATAGAATATAAGTTCCTTGATAGGGACCCCAGGCTGACATATAAACAGGAGTGTCAGGGGTTCTGTTCATTCTAGGAGCTGGCTCTGAGCTAGCTAGGCCAGTATCTTGTACTATGCATGTATAAATAAAGGGTGATTTGGTGACAGGATATTGGCCTTCATGGAGTTACTTCAGCTACCATAGATAACAGTTCAGGAGTGGGAAGATAAATATTCTAGGCAATTCTCAAGCTATAATTGGATAGCTGAATTTTATTATTTTTGAACATTATAGATCCTCAGGACACATTTCTGGAGCACAAAATAATGGTGAGAATATTTTTTGCAGTGATGAATTGGCACAATATATTATAAGTTTCTGCTTAAGAACGTGCTCCAATGTAATATGTTGAGCAGAAATCTGGAAATGATTATGAAGTAATGTCATCCTGATTTAAGCATGAATTTTCTTGAATAAAATTCTCTTCTGTCTATTAATAGGGCCAGATTTTGTTGGGTGACAAGGGAGTTCCTTTACATAAAAGAGATATTATTGCTTCAAATGGCATCATTCACACTTTGGATGGCATCCTTATTCCTCCTTCAATTCTTCCCATTTTGCCAAAAAGATGTGATGAAATTCACTATCGCATAATCACGGTAAAGTCAAGCAATATGTCACTGCTAATAGTAATTTGATTATTTTATATAGTATTCAATAATTTATTTTGCTTGTAGAGTTTATTAATGCAGTAGATTTATGAGCAATTTTTAAAGGAAGTATTGAGCAAAATATCCAGTGTTACCAAAATGAAGTGACATAGATAGAACACAGAAAGGTACAGCACAGAACAGGCCCTTTGGGCCATGATGTTGTGCCGAGGTTTAATCCTGATGTAAAATATAGTAACTTAACCTATGCACCCCTCAACTCACTGCTATCCATGCGCCTGTCCAGCAGTCCCTTAAATGTCCCCAATGACTCTGCTTCCACAATCACAGCTGCCAACGCATTTCATGCATTCACAACTCTCTGTGTAAAGAACCTACCTCTGACATCTCCTTTGTACCTCCTCCCTAATATCTTCAAACTATGACTCCTCGTACCAGTCAATCCTGCACTGGGGAAAAGTCTCTGGCTTTTGACTCTATCTATTCCACTCATTATCTTATGTACTTCGATCACATCTCCTCTCTTCCTTCTCCTCTCCAGAGAGAAAAGTCTGAGCTTATTCAACCTTTCTTCATAAGGCAAGCCCTCCAGTCAGGCAGCATCCTGGTAAACCTTCTTTGCACCCTCTCCAAAGCCTCTGTATCTTTCTTATAGTAGGGCGACCAGAACTGGACACAATATTCCAAGTGTGGTCTCACTAGGGACTTGTAGAACTGTAGCAAAACCTCACGGCTCTTAAGCTCGATCCCCCTGTTAATGAAAGCCAAAACACCATATGCTTTCTTAAGAACCCTATCCACTTGGGTGGCAACTTTGAGGGATCTATGTACTTGCACACCCAGATCCATCTGGTCCACCACACTGCCAAAAATCCTGTCTTTAATCCTATATTCAGCATTTGAGTTTGACCTTCCAAAATGCATCACTTTGCATTTATCCAGGTTGAACTCCATCTGCCATTTCTCAGCCCATGATGTAACATATATTAATTTATACAGAACCTGAAAACCTCTTTCTGATGACACAGTGTTATACATGTTACAGGATGATTTTGTGGAATTAAAGTGCATTGCCCATGCGATTATCTTTTGTTCTTCATTCGGATAGGGTATTGAACTGATAAGTCATATTAAAATAATCTCCACGTTTGAGCTAAAAGGGAATCTGTACATTTAAAGCAAAATGCAAATTGGGGTTTTAGACCCAGGATGATTAATCCCAACTATTTTGGGTATCTAAGCCTGGGTGTGTAATTTTTTTTAAGAATCCCTACACTATGGAAACAGGCTCTTCAGCCCAACAAGTCCACACCAACTCTCCGAAGAGTAACCCACCCAGACCCATTCCCCTACATTTTACCCCTGCCTAATGTACCTAACACTACAGGCAATTTAGCATGGCCAATTCACCTGACCCACACATCTTTGGATTGTGGGAGGAAACACATGCAGACACGGGGAGAATGTGCAAACTCCACACAAGACAGTCACCCGAGGCTGGAATCGAATCCAGGTGCCTGGGCGCTATGAGGCAGCAGTGCTAACCACTGAGCCACCATGTCACCCCACTTCTTGTATGTCTGATGTACGGTAGGAGCAGGATGTTCCTCCTAGCACCATACTATCCCCGCCATGCTACTAGCTTCCGGGCCTACCTGAGAAACATTGCTGGTGAGGCAAACTGGAAGGAATACTTCACTGAGCTTCAGGCCACCTCCTTCAGTCATGCTGTGAGAATTAATAATTTTATCCCAGTGGATCCACCAGTCCTACAACGACAGACCAGGAATTCCCACTACTCTCTAATATGCGCTGGCCACTGTTGGCATGAGGCATCACAAAACCCATTCTATAAATTATGGTTTTCACTAGCTTCCAGCTAATGTCACTACTCTTTTTCTATGTTCTTTAGGCTCCTTGTGGAGACTGTTCCTCATTGAATGAGAGTCATTGCCCAGAGGGAAGCATACCAATGGTAATTCTGAACATTTTAATTTTTCTAATGGCAATATATTTCACACTGAGAAGACCCAAGTCAACAAACATGTTGAGAAAGTTTGACTACAATGTTCCTCTGCCAGATATGCTTTGTATGGATAGCAATCTTCATCAGTTACATTTTTAAGTGATGAATACAAAAACAGCGAGAAAGTACACAGTAGGTCCGTGGGGAGAGAAACAGAGTTATGTTTTATGTCAATGAACTTTTCATCAGAAATCTTTCAGTTTCTTGCCTCAGGTTGGCATTTTTGCTTCTGGTTCAAGCATCAATCAATGCAATGTTAATACAAAGTTGCACTGTCAGGGATGTCATCTTTTGGATCATATATTAAATTGAGGCCTCATCTGGTATGTCAGGTAGACATAAAAACATGGCACTTTTCTAAAATGGCAAAAGAATACCCAGCAAAAAATTAATCTCTCCACCAAACTCACAAAGATAGAGGATCCGGTCAATTCTAATTATTTTCTAATTAACCTGCTCAGACATGTTATTATACACAAAAGAAAGAACTGCAGATGCTGCAAATCAGAAACAAGAACAGAAAATTGCTGGAAAACCCCCGTGGGTCTGGCAATCTCTGTGGAGGGAAGGCAGAGTTAATGTTTCAGGTCCAGTGATCCTTCTTCGCAACACATTACACACCTGTACGATTTGCACCCAGGCCTCCTAGTCCACAGGTAGGACCACTGCCACAACACCACAAGAGCCCCTCAACATTTTAATCTGATTGCTAATTCTATTACATTGCTGTGCGTAAGATGGTAACACACAGTCAAAAGAGGCAGATAAGTTGGATTGACCATGCTACATTTCCCTTAGTGTCCAGGGATGTGTAGGCTAGGTGGATTAGCCATGGGAAATGGAGGACTACAGAGATAGGGAAGGATGAGCTGTTGTTCAGAGGAGCTGTGTGCCCTGCTTCCACATTATAGTGATTATATGATTTGCCTACAGTATAATTGTCTAAGTCAATTTTCCTTTGGATTCAATGGACTGTATTGCAATGCAGACCAGCAAAGATGTCCTTTAGGGAAATAGATCTGCCATCCTTAACTAGTGCCATCCTTTTCCAGTCTGTCTGACACATGAGTCTGAATCCACAAAAATAAGGTTGATCCTTAACTGCCCTGTGAATGGCTGCAAGTTCAAAGGCAATGAGGGATGGTCAATACTGACCTTCCCGGTGACTCCCATATCCCATGAAGAGTAAAGAGGAGATAATGAGAATGACCTGCTCAATGCAAGGGGTTAATTTCCTAGCAAGATGTACAACCAAAGTAAGGGTCTTGTACCACACATGCCACATAGCTACTTTAGGCACAGAGAATTCCAGAGTGAATTGCATTAAAGCTCATTAAGATATATAAGCAACTGGATAAATTATACTCATAACCTTCATATGAATTGCCATTATATTGTAGAGACGTGTTGGGAGACATTATCAGTCGGAAGAAGCAGGAGTGGAAAGATGGCCCAACATATTGAGTTACTTTATTGTATCTTCAAGTTGTTGGTTTTGTTATGTCCCATTGAGATTATGCACGTAAATATTCTCAGAGTTGCATCCATTGTTAATTTTGTTTTAAAAGTACACACGGTTCTCAAATTTACCTGACTTTTAGACCAAAGTTTCTGTATAGTCAAGAATAATTATTTATTAAGGTAATTAGACTATAGCTACAGGTAAACAGATATAAACCATTGGCATATATCATGACTAACTAAAACTCTAATCCCTTCATAATCTTCTCCTTAGTCACACAGCCAACCAAAAGGGAAAATAGATTATTGGTAGAGGTAGAAAAACTGGAAATCTGGTTCAGTAGTCTTTGCAATCTAGTTCCGAAGTTGAGATGGTCCTTCTTTGACAAACAGACTCCTTGGAGTTCTGGTGTCCTCCTCTAAATGCTTCCACTGGTTTGTAAGAGTTACAGAGTGGTTATTTACTCAGAAAATAGCTTTCATTTATCAATTCAAAAGTCACAGCTTGCAACACCTGCTGCAAGAAAGGTAACTGATTTTCTTGAGGTTTTAAACTGAATTCTTGACAGTAGAGACCATGCAGCTTCTGGGCAAGGAGAAGATTTGCTCACTTCTTAATCCTCTCACTCTGTGTCTGTGTAACTTATTTCCAGCTTCAAGCTACTCAGCCACCAATCAATCAAACAGTTATTGGGAAGCAAAAGGTCTTTGTCATTGATAACTATCACTAGTCCACAGACTTTATTGCCAACAAGAGCTGCATCAGGACACATTCTCGGCTCAGATCGTCTAAATCTGAACTTCAATTACTGCTTGTTCAAGCAGTCATTTACAATTCCTGACATGGAGGCAGGTCACTTGATTTATAAACTGTAGCACTCTTTCAAACACTATTTTTAAATAGTTCCTTCTCAATTCAGTCCCCAGTTTAAAAAAAACACAACAATAAAAAGACACTGTGTGATAGTTTAAAATCACAGTGGGAAAATATCAGGAGAACATGGGGATGGTAAGTGTAGTGATAATGTTCCTGGAGTGGTCATCCAAAGATCTGCACTAATGTTTCAGAAATGTGAGTTAGAATCCCACCATAATCAGTTTAAATTCAAGTAATTAATAAATTTAGCTTAAAATGCTAATTGCAATAATAATGGTCATTAAACTCCTTGATGATTGTAAAAGCCCTTTTCATTTATGAATGATCTCCAGGGGAGACAATTTGCCTTACTTTCCAAACTTACAGCCCTCTCAAACAAGAACAGAGGCAATAGACACAGAGGAATATATCCACAAGCAAGACCCCCAGCAAGTTACACACTTGCTGACTTGGAAATATTTGACACTCATTTATTGTTGCTGGGTCAAAATCCAAAAACACTATCCCTAACAGCTGAAGAAAATTAAAGATGGGTAATCACTGCTGGCCTTGTCAGATTAGCCACATTCCAAGAATGAAAAAAAGTAGCCACTTGGCCACAGATTGTTGAGTCTGAACAAAGCCACATCTGAATAAATGTGTTTTATTTCTGCTATTATCTGCTGTGTAATGTGGAGAGATCTAAGATTCAAATAAAAATATCAAATGTCACTTCCTGAAAAAAAAGCAAAATGGTAGAGAATTCTCTTCAGTTGCATCAAGAGACTGAACAATTATTAACTGTTACATGTTTTGCATGTACTTCCCTGCATATTGCATTAATTAGGTTCATATGTAGTGACATAATCCAAGTCATGAAATAAGTTAATATGGAATTCCTTTGTTTGGTGTTTTAACAATGGTGTTACAATAAATATATCAATCTCAGACAGAGCAGTTTAATATAAATATGTAAAACACACACCATTTTTAGCCGTTTAAAGGTTATTGAAAATACATTTTAAAAAGTACAATAAGGGACCATATGGTATAAAAGAGCATACTTTAATCTGACAGATATATTGTAATATTTGCATCATTTGTGAACTTAATGAACACAAATAATTTGCAATATTACATATGATTAAATAAATTTGTGTTGAGTATTCATATGCATGGTTTACAGAGTAACTTATTCATAGCAAGCCTTTTGTATCCACAGGAAACATATGTACAAAATTGTGTGTACGATAAGTCAATTGATGATGTTATCTATAGTCGGAACTCCGGTTGTGCTAGACATTGCAACCAGACCATTGTTGTAAGTATCTTACATTTGCGTCATGTCTACTGTAATGAATAATTAATTGATAAGCTGCACATTATTCATCTGACCTTGTGCCATGGTAAATTATGTCATTTGGGGTTTGAAAAACAGTACAAACAATTTAACAGTCTTTTACAATGCAAGGAACCAAATAGTTGTGTGCAAAAAATGTTAAGTGATAACCTTCAGGCATTATGCTGATGAAAGAAAGTGTGCCATTTTCAACTTGTTGTAGGCTGGTGCATCATTAGTGAGTTTTGACATAATGATTGAGGCACCGCTCACTGGAGAATTAAGGATATTGAGGACACAGAGTTGCACTGTTTTTATTGGCAGGTGGAGCGTAGTGTAAAATGATAGTGTTGTTATTGTAGAACATATGATTTCCTTTCAGTTTGTGACCAGTCATTGCTATGTCAGAAGCAAAGAGCGGGCTGCTTTGAATTATCAACAGCTGTTTCATTTCTATAAATGTTGTAGAATCATAGAACTTCCAGTAAGGAAGGAGGTGATTGGGCCCCTCATGACAGTGGCAATATTCACTCTCCATTAGGAATTCCCCACACAAATTCTATTTCCTTGACTATTTTCATATTCTTTATATCTCTCCTTTTTCAAATACTTTTTTGCTTCCTTCATAAATGTGAGCAATTCTGTCTTAATAATCACTTATAGTATAAAGTTCCAAAGTAAGTTTAACAACAGTCCATGAAAGTGTTGAATGCCTTGCTTCAAGGGAAGGGTGAAGAGGAGTAGGGTTGGGGAATTAAGTCCCTGCCTGTACTTGCCTGATTTGTAGTGCACCCAATTTCTTAGCAGGCAACTTCTGGGCCAATAAATGAGGCCGTGCTTCCAGCATGTGCATCCCTCACTTTAATTGTATATTTATTTACATTAGGCCCCTTGCCCGAACTTTGAACTGGTGGTGAGGGACTGCCAACAACCTATTGCTTGCCCAGTTGAAATGGGTGCTTCAGGGATCCCAGGGTCTGTCCTATTCAAGAAAGTCTTTTAAAGGTAGGTAGATATTGGTGTATGTGCAGATTTTTGTTTTGCATCTTCTTCTAAACATTGTTGTACTTTGCCCCATGCATTAGTTGTTTGGCTGGGTATTCTGTATTTTGGAGGGTACTGCTGCCATCTTTCTTAATTTACAACTTTCTTTTGATGGGCCACAAGATGCAGCTTGTGACATTGTCTGTATGTGAGGCATATTTCAATTGCAGTTGACAGTTCCCTCCATACATGGTCATGGACATACCCAGGCATGTTAGAGAAGACTTGACATCCTTGCCCACATTTCCTTATTTAGCTCCCTCTCACTGTCTTTCTCCTTAAATACTGCCCTCTGCTTTCAAATCTGTATACACTTCAAGCTTACAATATTGTCCTCCTCTATCTAATATTTGACTAATCCCATATTGTGTTTTTTATCCTTTCAATGGAGAGTTTTGTTTTAGATAACTCGATCCTGTGTGCAGGGCTACCTCTTGTCTTGGAAATCATCCCAATAGCAAAGATGTCTAGTGCCATTTCTTCCATTTATACTTAGTGATGTATGTCGTCTGGCTTAACACACAACATTAGGAACAATCATGAACCCAACACCTAATCTTTTGTGCTCTATTTATAAGGCCTGCATCCTAAACTTCCTTATGGTTTTGGTTCCAATTATTTTAGAGTGTATCATATTTAGGAATAACACCATTGACATTATTTGTGTGATGTGAAAGGGTAACCATAAATTACACTTGTGCAGAGGCTGCAAGGGGGCGAAGTGGTGACTGCACATGGAACTCCACATTTGCTCTCAAATGCTTACTTCACTAATTGTTTATACCACAGTTGTACTTCACTCTGGTTGCCATTTGTTTGTGGAACAGTCAGAAATATCAAAATCACTTTAACTTGTAACTTCTGGCAATAACACAAAATGAACCAAAATGGGCAAGAGCAAATTAAATACTTTGCTGGTTTTGTTTTTTCTTAGTTCTGTGATTTTTGCCTGTTCTAAGCTTTTAGCAAACCTTTTTTTGGAATTTGTTTATCATTTCACTAAAAACCGTGAGCACACAAAATCTGGGGTGACAGAGGAACTTTCTACGTGTTAGTTGGGGAGTGGTACAGCCAGATTTGATTCAATATCTTATCTGTAAGTTGCATGTGACCTTCTCCATCTTAACCAAATACCAGGCAAGGCAAGGCAGGGACTTACTTAGATAAACAGAAGGAAAACAGGTGGATGAATCAAGGTGGGTTTCAACAGGCCTTCATCACCTGAAGCCTGGAAGCAAATTGCATATCTCCCTTCTTGTTGTGGAAAATGTAGAACATGAAGAAGAGAACAATGAAAATAGGGGGAAAAATGAACCTACTGCACTGATAGGAAAGATAGGTACGCAACCACTGTATGACTGTGAAGTTACCAAGCTGTTTCTACCCAATTCTCTGCCACTGTCATCTTACCTGAGCCTTTTTATAGGCAACTGAGGAACCCAATTGACTCAGGCACTAGCCTCATTAACATATACTGTTACGAACTGACAGGACAAAAGTCTGTGTCACATAATAAATACATAACTATGGTAAGCTAAGAGGCACAAGAGTACAGTTTTGAAGTTCTATCCCAAATATCTCCTCTTCTATGCAAACATATTGCATGTATGATCACTTACGTGGCTAACCAAGTTACCATACTAAGTACTCGATTGTTCTCATGAATTTGTCACTTGTAAACTGAGGTCCATTGTTGCACATCACAATGCTGTAAGTGCATTTTCAGGCATTTTACAGTTTCACTGGTAGTTGTCAAAGTCAGCTGGTCTTTCTCCGAGATGTACGTTGAAGTCAGCTAGTCTGTCTCCTCTATGGTGATAAAGTAATCAGTTCTTTTGAGACCGATGGGGTCTATGTGCACTGCCTAATATAGTCCATGATTTCATTGCTCACTTTTAATCAATAGAGCACTTCTCCTGCCTTCCTCAGATTTGACTCAATTCCTTGCATGGATACACCTTAGTATCTTTCTGCAGGGATAATGACTCTATCTCTTCTGTTGTGTGCATCTTGGGCTGTCAATTCATTTCTGTTTGCCCAATATTCCCTTGTGAGCACAGGAGTGCCTTTCATACTTTCACATCATCGTTTCATCCAAACTTCTTGCAGCACATGAAGACTTGTATCTTGTTGGGTAGTTCAATTGATTTGTGTAAGGGTTAATGTCAAGTGGCTGCTTCACATTGGTTCTGGAAGATCACTGTCATATAGCATCCTTTACTTGTTTCAATGAAGTGCTGCATCCATTGCCTTTGTTTAAATGTCTAGTCTAGATGATATCTCTGTAACATTCTTGTAGATATTTTGGGTGATACTAGTGGATCTTAAAAGAAAAATACATAGAAGTGGTTTGGGGTCAGACTCAAGCAGATATTGATGAAAATGTTTACAAGCAAAGACAATGGTCAGGCCATCCTTTCTCAATTTGTTGTTCTATTTGCATTAATACCCTAGATGCAAATCTAATCCGTTCTCCTTGCTGCACTAGTGTTACTCCAAGTCCTGTCTCAATGGGCATCATGCTCCAAGGTGACTTCTTAATTGACATGATTCATGGAGAAATGGTGGCATTGTGGGAAGGTTACTGGTTTAGTCTACCAGAGTCAAGAGTGTGGTGCTGAAAAAGCACAGCAGGTCAGGCAGCATCCGAGGAGCAGGAAAACCAACGTTTCAGGTAAAAGCCCTTCATTAGGAAGCCCTTCATTGGGCTCAGGGTAATGTGAGGGGGACATTGGTTTAAATCCCACCACAACAGCTGAGTAGAAGTTAAATTCAATCAATAAATCTGGAATAGGGAGCAGAGAGCTGGCCTAATTTCAAGCATGTAGCTATTGTCAATTCTTGCTTGTGGTTCACTAATGTTCTGCGGGGAAGGAAATCTGCCATCCTTACCAGGTCAGGCTGAGATGTGACTCCAGACCCACAGCAATGTGGTCAATGCTTAACTGCCTTCTTGGCAATTAGGGATGCAATAAATGCTGGCCTAGCCAGTGTTAACCACTCCTGTTCATGAATAAATCGGCAAGAGGAAAGGCTCTTGTGGTGCAGTGGTGGTGGTGCAGAGGACACGAGCAATCTTTAGCAAATAGTATAAAGGAGAACCCTAAAGCTTTCTATAGGTATGTGAGGAATAAAAGGATGACTAGGGTAGAAATAGGGCCAGTCAAAGACAGAAGTGGGAAGTTGAGTGTGGACCCTGTGGAGATTGGAGAGGTGCTAAACAAACATTTCTCATCAGTTTTCACTCAGGAAAAGGAGAATATTGTAGAGGAGAAGAAGTAGGTACGAGATATTAGACTAGAAAAGATTGATGTTAGTTACGAACAGGTGTTTTCTATTCTAGAAGGAGTGAAAGTAGATAAGCCCCCTGGACCGGATGGGATTTATCCGAGGATTTTCTGGGAAGCTAGGGAAGAGATAACAGAGCCTGTGGCTTTGATACTTGAGTCGTCATTGTCTACAAATTTAGTACCAGTGGACTGGAGGATTGCAAATGTGCCCTTGTTCAAGAAGGGCAGTAGAGATGATCCAGGTGATTATAGACCAGTGAGCCTTAATTCTGTTGTAGGAAAGGTTTTGGAAAGAATTATAAGAGATAAGATTTATAATCATCTAGCAAACAAAAATTTGATTTCAGATAGTCAACATGGATTCATCAAGGCAGGTCATGTCTCACAAACCTCATTGAGTTTCTTGAGAAGGTGACCAAGCATGCAGATGAGAGTAGGGCAGTTGACATGGTATACATGGACTTCAGCAAAGCCTTTGATAAGGTTCTAGATGGTAGCTGTTGGAGAAAATGCAGAGGCATGGATTGAGGGTGAATTAGCAGTTTGGATTAGAAACTGGCTTTCTGAAAGAAGGCAGCGAGTGGTGGTTGATGGAAAATATTCACCCTGGTGTCCAGTTATTAGTGGTGTGCCACAAGGATCTGCTTTGGGACCACTGCTGTTTGGCATTTTTATAAATGACTTAGATGCAGGCATAGGTGGATGAAGGAGTAAATTTGCAGATGACACTAAAGTCGATGGAGTAGTGGACAGTTTGGAATAATGTTACAGGTTGCAGGGGGACTTGGATATTCTGTAGAATTGGGCTGAGAAGCGGCAAATGGAGTTCAGTGCAGCTAAATGTGTGGTAGTGCACTTTGGGAAGAATAACAGGAAGGCAGAGTACTGGGTCAATGGAAAGATTCTTGGTAGTGTGGATGTGCAGAGGGGTCTTGGAGTCCATGTACATACAACCCTGAAAGTTGCCACCCAGGTTGATAGTGCTGTTAAGAAGGCATACAGTTTGTTAGGTTTCATTGATAGAGGGATTGAGTTCCGGAGCCGTAATATCATGCTGCAACTATACAAAACACTAGTGCGGCCGCACTTGGAATGTTATGTACAGTTCTTTTCGCCATATTTCGGAAAGGATGTGGAAGCATTGGAAAAGGTGCAGAGGAGATTTACCAGGATGTTGCCTGATCTGGAGGGAAGGTCTTATGAGGAAAGGCTGAGAGACTTGGGTCTGTTCTCATCGGAAATAAGAAGGCTAAGAGGGGATTTGATAGAGACATACAAGGTGACCAGAAGATTAGATAGAGTAGACGGTGAAAGTCTTTTTCCTAGGATGATGATGAAGGGGCATAACTACAAATTATGGGGTGATAGACTTAAGACAGATATCAGAGGCAGGTTCTTTATTCCGAGAGTGGTAAGGGTGAGGAATGCCCTATCTGCCAATGTAGTTAACTCAGCCACATTTGGGAGATTTAAACAAAGCTTGGATAGGCACTTGAATGATGATGGGATAGTTAGGTGACGAGCTGACAATAGTTCACAGGTTGGCACAACATCTAGGGCCGAAGGGCCTGTTCTGCGCTGTAATGTTCTATGTTCTAGTGTCCCTACCTTTGACCCAGAAGGCCCAGGTTCAAGTGCCACTTGCTCCAGTGCTGTGTCATAACCTGTGTGAATAGATTGATTAAAGATATATGAATCTGGAATACATGTGAAATCACTTTAGATATAAAGAAAAATAAATAAATACATCTGGAGTACGAAAGCTAGTCTCAATAACGGTGACTGTGAAACCTTAATCAATTATTGTAAAATACCATATGATTCAATAATGTCTCTTATGGAAGGAAATCTGCTCTGATTCTAGATCCACAACAATGTGATTGACTCCTAATTGCCAGCTTAAATGGCTCAGCAAGCCATTCATTTCAAGGGCAATTAGGGATAGGAAACAAATGTTGCCTTTTGCAATAATGCCCAAATACATAAAAGACTAAAAACCCTCTTAATACTTCGGCACTGGCGTTGCTATCACAAGTTAATTGATTTTAGTGAAAGCTGCTTTTTGCCTCAATATCACTCAACATCATTGGTCGTGAGTTGGCAAATGGTTCACAGTATAACAGTAAATTGGGCAAAATCTTGGCTGAATAGTTAACAAAATCAGCAAATCATTGTACTGCTTTTATATCTGTTGACTTCTGCATTGCTGCTGCAACTCTCGCTTTTTGTGATCTGTATGAAGACCTTTTGGTGTCGGTACATGACATACAGACTTACTTTCAGGCATCTTTAATTGCGCTTTTTTCTTACTCTTTTTCAGGTTCATCTGACAAGATTTGTCCAGTAGTTGAACTGGATTTTGATTGTTGTTAGCAATGGTTTCTTTCATTATGTCCCTAAACACATACACTAGCAACCTCCCCTGCAGTTCCACTCTGGGAAGATCTTAACTGTCTGCATTGATACTCCCAGTGGAGCCATGGAAATGCCAAACATTTTGTGCAATCTTTTGTATCCGCTGAACAGCATTTAGAATATAGTTAGAAAGCTGCTACTTTTATCTAGCTTCACATCCCAGCAATATTTTGAATAGTAAAGATTTTTCCCTCTGCCAGCTGTGGCAAAATCTCTTCAGAGCTTAATTTAGATAATAGAACTATACAGCACTGAAACTGACCCTTTGGTGCAACTCGTCTGCGTTGACCAGATATCCTGAAGTAACCTAGTCACATTTGCCCATAGCCCTCTAAACCCTTCCTGTTCATGTACTCCTCGGAGACAAATACATCTTTCAGATTTCCAAGTCATTTCACAACAAACATGCTACTAAACCATCCTGTAGGAGTTGCCACTTTCTTGATTAGTACCTTCTTTTCCATCAGGTTATCTTTCAGCCTGGTCTTGAGGGCAGCTAGCACTCTCTTTTGCTGATGCTGAATTGTTTCACCTCGTTTACTTCAAGATGATTGTGTCCAGGAAAACATTGTAGACCTTTAACTCATTTTTGCACTCCACTAACCATTGACTGTGGAACAATTCGCAATGTGCTGCAACACTTTACAAGTCGTTTTTGGCATGTTGAGGGTTACTAGTGAAATCCTTAGATTTGCTCCAGCTGAGATGAATGGCTTTTGTTGGTTTTTTTATGATCAGTAAGTCCAGATGTCCATTCTTGTCTTTGCTCAGTTAGGGCTTTCAAAATGATTTGTCTTTTTGGCATAAGTTTTTTTTTGCCATATATATAGCCTCAACCTTACTTTTCAGAATTTCATTTTGGAGGTCTGTGAAGATCCAAATGTTATATAAATATCAATTTGACATTTTATGTTGATTTGACGTACTCCTTCTGCAATCTCTGCACATTTGCACAATGTCTCACCAATCGACGTGACTGAGCTATCATTTTATATGGTGAAGAGTGATTCATCAGAATGTTCAACTACTACCTCAGCTCCCAGTGGAGATCTGTACATGCTTGTTATGATTTCTTTTAATAAAACACTTATGCAAAATTATTCAGTTTCTTGCAGTGAGGACACTGTTTTCCCCACACTGGACATGCTAGCTTTTTCTTTGTGTAATCTCTTTCTCAGTATTTTCATCCTGCCCGTGTGACTTTTCTGATCTTTTGGCTTGGAAAATTGGAATATAAATTCTGGCTCATTCTGCCACTAATATGTTCCAGCTATTGATTTACAATCTCACCACTTCTACTTGTCAGTCTCCTTTCTGAGAATAAGTTCCTCCTTTCTCAGACATTCTCTGCAACACCTGTTATTGCTAATGAAACTCTGTCTCTAATTAGTTGCGCAAATTCACATGATTCTGTGAGCTGTTTTAATGCGGTCATATATTGATCAATAGATTCTTTTTCACCTTAAACCCTAATATTGAACTCACACAATTAATAATATAATTTCGAGTTCAAAGAGTTCAAAGCTTTCAAAGTTTTTGCTGTCCGTTGTTTTGTTGTTTTTCGGAGATATTTAGGGCGGCATACACATTGTAGCAATCTCTCCTCTTCAGTAATAAAAAAGTAACTACTTATAGTTACTCTGGTTTGTAAGTTAAATCTGTCACAAATTGATACCCTTGGAAAACTGCCAGTTCTGCTTCGCATCGCCTTTCATTTCAACTGGCGTTGAGAGTAAAGTTTGTTGCCATTCTATTGACCAATGCATTCAATAATGGTTGCTTCTTTGCTCTTTTCTTTAACTTACTGTGGCTTTTAGCAGCTTTCAGCTGCTCTGAACATTTCTATATTCCTCTTTTAGTAGCTGTGCTTCTCTACAGTTCTTGAACCCTCAATCTCCATTCCACTCAAACTATTATGAGTTTACAGGGCAATAGTTTGATTTTTACTTTATTTTATTGAACTGACTATAATGGTAGAGGACACATGACTATGGCAAGCTGAAGACACATTAGTAAAACATTGCATTTTAATCTCAAACATCAGATATTTGAGATCCTTTAATATCCACAGAAAGGTGATGACTCCCTACTGAATAAGGGCCTGTTCAGTAAAACCAGCAGGGAATAAGTCAAAGATTTTTATTAATGGACTAGAAGTCCTCCAGACTCCAGAAAGAAGGAGATTAATGTTGCCTTGGGATAACTCTTTATATCCACAAAATAGTCCTTGTAGTTTCATATATCCCCCACCCCTTACCTTGTACTGGCAGATGGTGTCTAGACCCTGCTATTTTGTCTTGCTAGCTCCCCCATCTGCCCAAGCAGTGAACAATATGCTATAAGTGAGGACTGATCATTAAAATATACTGAAGCCACCACCAAGATGGTCTAGTATTGAATGCAATTGGCTCCCTGCCATTTTCACCCATGATTATCCACATTCTTAGGTGGAGAGTTAACATTCACCCAATGTTGATCTATTGGGAAGGAGAATGTAGCATTTATGTACAATAATATGTATTATACTGTCACTGAAAGAATGTTTATGATCTTTTAAAATGTGTTTAAAATCTTATGTCTTTTTTTCTGTATAGAAACCAGGATGCTGTAAGGGGTTCTTTGGTCCAGATTGCAAGCCTTGCTTAGGTGGTTTTAAAAATCCATGTTATGGACACGGACAAGTAAGTTTCTGGAAAATTCAGTCTTAATTCATTCTTCAAGTGTAAGTCTTTTTTTTAATCTATCCATGGGATCTGGGCATAGCAGATGATGCCAGAATTTATTGCCCATCCCTCAATACCTGAAAAGAAGATGCCATCTTAAAACATCTTAAGAGTGTTAGTTCATTAGATGTCAGTGAAACAATTGCTGTTGGTACAATACTGTTGCAATTCCAGAAACATGACCCAGTGACAATGAAGTAGCAGGAATATAGCTCCAAGTGACAATGGTGTGTGACTTTCAGTTGGTAATGCTGCCATGTATCTTCCATCTTTGTCTTCTTAGGCGGTGGACATCTTTTGGAAGGTGTTTCAGAGGGGTCTGTTGGGTTTCTGCAATGTTAGATGGTGCTACTGTGCATCAGTGGTGAAGGGAGAGAATGTAGAAAGTGGTAGATACAGTGTCAAACAAGTGGGGTGCTTTGTCCTGGATGGCATCAAGGTTTTTAAGTTTTGTTGTAGCTGCACCAACCCAAGCAAGTATAGAGTATTTTATCACACCTCTAATGTGTGCCTTGTAGATACTGGCCAGTTATTGGGGAGTTAAGTTAGTCACTGCAGAATTCCCAGCCTTTGACCTACATTGTTAGATTCTGTCTTGTTGGAGATGATCCTTGCTGCCCCCTTGTGTGGTACAAATGTGACTTGCCATTATCAGCCTGAGCCTAGACGTTGTCCAGAACTTGCTGCATATGAACATGAGCCATTTCAGTATCTGATGATTCTTGGATGTTGTTGAACATTGTGCAATCATTACCAAACATCCTCGCCCTTAAGATGATTGGAAAGGCATTGATAAAGGAGTGGCAGATCATTGGGCCTGGGAAAAATGCGAGCTGACAAATGACAACTATATTGAAACAATGCAATGACAATCTTAGTCACAAAGCATTTTGCCGTCATAGTTAGTCTCGATTCATTGTCAGGTGTAGACTCTGCAATGTGCAATTAGCGTTGCTCAAACTAGAAAGCTCAGGGCTTGATAAAATACCTCAGTCTTTAGCAGCATACTGAGCTGACATTGGCTTCCAGACCTCATCTCAAAATTAAAATTCTTAGCCATGCATGGCTTTGCCAATCATTTTCTGTCTAACCTTATTCAGTTATACAATCTGTATTTACTGCATAGCTCTTTGATTCTGACCTCTTGTGTGCCACTTTTTCCCATTCATTCCATCATTGGTGACCCAGTCTTCACAGATGTGGACCCTGTCCCATAATCCCTTTCAAAACAGTCCCATTCTTATATCTCCTTCTTTGAAACCTGTCAGTCCAACAAAAGTTTCCAAACTTTTAGCTTCCTCTTTCTAATCTCTCTTTTTTCATTCAATGTCCTTTGTCATCGCATCTCTATGAAGGATCTTGAGGTATTTTGTGGTCCTAAGAGGCACATGTAACTGCATGTTACTATTATGGTGGCAGTAGCGGCACGGTGGCACAGTGGGGGCAGCACGGTGGCACAGTGGTTAGCACTGCTGCCTCACAGTGCCAGAGACCTGGGTTCAATTCCCACCTCAGGCGACTGACTGTGTGGAGTTTGCACATTCTCCCCGTGTCTGCGTGGGTTTCCTCCGGGTGCTCCGGTTTCCTCCCACAATCCAAAGATGTGCGGGTCAGGTGAATTGTCTATGCTAAATTGCCCGTAGTGTTAGGTAAGGGATAAATGTAGGGGTATGGGTGGGTTGCGCTTCGGCGGGTCGGTGTGGACTTGTTGGGCCGAAGGGCCTGTTTCCATACTGTAAGTAATCTAATCTAATCTAATCTAGTGACAGAAATCTTTAAATTTAACAATAATAAATCATTAATTTTGTTGTTCTTAGTGCCTTGATGGCTTAGAAGGAGATGGCTCATGCAAGTGTTATTCAAGTTTTAAAGGAATTGCCTGTCACATTTGTTCTGGTGATAACAAACATGGAGAAAACTGCGACCAAGGTCAGTGAATTACAAAATTAACAATCATTGTCAATATGGGTTTGCTACAAGGAGAAAATGCAGCAAGCATTTTATTAACTTGTACCTATGGGACCAGGAGTGTACTGGCTGATTAAATATTCCAGATAATCAAGAAGTCCATATATTCAATTTTAAAACACATACTGAGTAATAGAAATGTAATGCATGAGTCTATACACATCACTTTTATACCTTATTTATGGCATAATCATTTAAATAATGTAACTTTGAGTTTAGATAAAAGTTACCAGCGGAGATCCTTCTCACTTGCACTTTCAACTGACTACTCGGACATTGCAGAGATCACAATAATGCAGTAAACTTTGTGGTATTTGAGGAACATAATTTTTGCTGGTTTATTAAGAGTGTTAGTTCATAAGATGTCAGTGAAACAAAGTTTGCAGTATATTGTAATTCATTTTGAATATTGCTGAGAAAAGACGCAATTTGTTAAAACATTTCATCTTGTCCTCATCAGGACATTTGCAAGAATACTAATTTAACAGAAACAATATTTTATACTGTATGAGAATAAAATGCTGATTGGCAGAAGTGTATCAGCTGGCATGCTTATATAGGCTGTACTTTGTGCCTGGAAGCTCGATAGATTAATACAAAGGGTCCTGTTCTTTGCAAATGGAACCTGTGCATACTACACTTGTTTCAACTAAATAAAATAGGTGACAGCCATTTCCTGGTTCTTTCATAGAGTCATAGGGTCATAGAGATGTACAGCATGGAAACAGACCCTTCGGTCCAACCCGTCCATGACAACCAGATATCCCAACCCAATCTAGTCCCACCTGCCAGCACCTGGCCCATAACCCTCCAAATCCTTGCTATTCATATACCCATCCAAATGCCTCTTAAATGTTTCAATTGTACCAGCCTCCACCATATCCTCTGGCAGGTCATTCCATACACGTACCACCCTCTGCATGAAAAAGTTGCCCCTTAGGTCTCTTTTATGTCTTTCCCCTCTCACCCTAAACCAATGCCCTCTAGTTCTGGACTCCCCAACTCCAGGGAAAAGACTTTGCCTATTTACCCTATTCATGCCCCTCATAATTTTGTAAACCTCTATAAGGTCACCCCCTCAGTTTCCGACGCTCCAGAGAAAACAGCCCAGCCTGTTCAGCCTCTCCCTATAGCTCAAATCCTCCAACCCTGTCAACATCCTTGTAAATCTTTTCTGAACCCTTTCAAGTTTCTCAACATCTTTTCGATAGAAAGGAGACCAGAATTGCATACAATATTCCAACAGTGACTTTAACCAATGTCCTGTACAGCCACAATATGATCCCCCAACTCCTGTACTCAGTACTTTGACCAATAAAAGAAAGCATACCAAATGCCTTCTTCACTATCCTATCTATGTGCGACTCCACTTTCAAGGAGCTATGAACCTGCACTTCAGCAACACTGCCTAGGACCTTACCATTAAGTGTTTAAGTTGTGCTAAGATTTGCTTTCCCAAAATGTAGCACCTCACATTTATCGGAATTAAATGCCACTTCTCAGCCCATTGGCCCATCTGGTCAAGATCCTCTTGTAATCTGAGGTAACCCTCTTCACTGTCCACTATGCCTCCAATTTTGGTGTCATGTGCAAACTTACTAACTGTACCCTCTTATGCTCGCATCCAAATCATTTTATGTAAACGACAAAAAGTAGAGGACCCAGCACCGATCCTTGTGGCACTCCACTGGTCACAGGCCTCCAGTCTGAAAAACAACCCTCCATCACCACCCTTTTCTTCTATTTTTGAGCCCTTTTCTCCTCAGGGCTTTGCCTCGACCAATAAGATTCAACCTGCTTTGTTCAAGTGTAAACCAGTCTTTTCAGTCATCATCCCACTAGTGCATTCTCTATACCTCTGTCAATCAGAGTTCACTTGCCAACCAATCAGCACTCTGTTCTCATATATTTTGTTTCCCTTTATATTGGTATTCTTGAATGTTCTGATAACAGCAAAAGCTTCAACAAAACGTCTTTATTTTCAGCAATACTCAAGTTTTATACCACCAAATGACTATTTGCAAATCTAATTTTCACTCACATTCATTCTGCTGTCACCTTTTAAGTGTACAGTTTGGTTTTGTAGTTAATATCATGAGCAGTGCATAACCTTTATCAATTATCAATACTTATAGGATTAGATGCCAGCATTATAACATAACCTGCCAGATGGAAAGCCAACAAATTGATTTTATATCCCACCCCATGTTACTCTCCAATGGAGAGTGAAATCATGCAGTGTCTAACCATCATTCCATCAATCTTGGCAGTTTCCTGCTGAGGTTAATATTGCATGTGGTTTTATTTAGTTTAAGTCAGGTAGAAAAATATAGCAATTCCAGTAATTCTTGTAGACTATAAGAAGATGTATTCACAGAATGTCTATGCTGCCTCTGATTCTCCAAGATTCTCTGGTGAAGGATGACTCTTTCCACTGCTAACACATTGAATACTTGTGAAATAATCCACAAATCTCATCTGACATGGATCTCAAGCCAGTAAAATGCAATAAAATGTTTTTTGTTTCCTCCAAGAATAATATCTACATCTAAGGTTAGTGAGCTGATCAACAGGACAGTACTATGTCTTAGAATGGGGACAAATTACTGCAGATGCTAGAATCTGTACTGAAAACAACAAATGCTGGAGATCACAGCAGGTCAGATAGTGTCCATGGAGCATTTCAAGTCTAGATGACTCTTCATCAGAGCTGAAGTAAAGTGTGGAGGGGACAGCATTTATGTTATAGTTTGGGGGTGGGGAAACACTGAGGGGGAGTAGGTGAAGGTGCCAGTGAAGAAAAGATATTGATAGATCAGCTTAAGTGATCTGATTATTTAAGATCAGTGTCCCCTATTCCCTCTACACTTTACATCAGCTCTGATGAAGAATCATCTAGACTCAAAATATTAGCTTGCTCTCTCTCCAGATGCTGTCTGACCTGCTGTGATCTCCAGCATTTCTTACTTCAGCAATATGACTTGACCCAGCAAAGGCTTAGAGCTTTACAAGTTCACTGAATTTGTTAGCATTTTCAATTTACAGTAGCTGTTTTATAAAATTGTCTGTATACTAATACCACAGATATTATTCTCTGATGGGAAAAATCTTATTAGCTTTATGAATATTATTGTTGAACATTGTACTTGATGCCTAAAGCTCAAATATTGGGGACATCAATGTAATGCATTCCATTAGCCTTTCATGACTCAACCAAGTCGATTTCTGTTAACTAGGTCTGAATAAACTATTGGAAAGATAGTGAAGCAGACTCTGCTCTACATACAGCTCAGCAAGATGATAAATCAATAAAGCAAATTTGATCTTGCATCTACCATCTTTCATGTATGTTGGACTGTAATCTACTGCTTTAAACAGTTGCCTTTTTTTTGCCACTTTTTTTTCTTAAAAATCTCACCAGTACCTTTATTAACAAAATATTTTTTTTTTGTGTGGTGGAAAGAAAGAATGAGCAACTGAGTACATAGAGGTTGAAATTGCATTTATATCTGTGGTGGTTGATGTAAATGTCCTTTCCAGATTGCCCTTGTTTGCATGGAATTTGTGATAACAGACCTGAAAATGGAGGGATTTGTCAACCTGGTACTTGTGACGAGGGATATACAGGTACATTCTGTGACAAGGAGACGGAGTCTTGTGGTCCAAGTGGATTATCCCAATTCTGTCATGCATTTGCTGTGTGTGAATATGACAATGGCAGTGCCAGGTAAGAAAAACAGATGACAACTTTCAAAATAATAATCACCTTTCAAAATTTTCAGCCATTAAAATAAAGAAAGGAAAATCTTACACTAATATAGAGTGTTTCTTCAACTTGTGCTGCTGTCAAAATACATATTTTGGAAATACAACCAGTTGTTATGTGGGAAATGTGCAAAGCAAGGTCCTAACAAACAGCAAGCCAAATCATGATCAGATAATAGGTTCAGTAATGATGGTTATTTGGTTTTGTGGATTCACTGTATGAATCAATTAAGCACATTGCCATTGACAGATCTACAACATTACAATTTTGTTTTACTGCAGAAATGCTGGAAATGCTTATATAATTTTTTATGCTTTAATGACACCTATCACCAGTGATGATACTATATATTTAACTTATGTTTATACTAGCTCTGCAGCTTCTGAAATGGTGGTAGGCTTAATCTCCAAATAGTTCTGCATCCTTGCTTCCTAAATTATCATGAATTTGGTTGGAACTACAATAGTGTAAAATCTTTAAAGAAAGTAAATACAGAATGCATGACATTGGCAATGAAGTTGTTTTTGTATTCCCTTCCACTGAGAGCAAACAACTGGACCGAAGAACAAAGAAGAACAAAGGACCTCACAGCGCAATAACAGGCCCTTCGGCCCTCCAAGCCTGTGCCGATCCAAATCCTCTATTTAAACCTGTTGCCTATTTCCTAAGGATTTGTATCTCTTTGCTCCTTGCCCATTCTTGTATCTGAATAGACATGTCTTAAATGACGCTATCATTCCTGCCCCTATCACCTACGCTAGCAACATATTTCAGGCACCCACCATGTGCTGCATGAAGAGCTTTCCACGTATGTCTCCCCTAAACTTTTCCCCTCTCACTTTTCCTCCACTCCGGGAAAAGTTTCTTGCTATCCACCCTGTCTACACCTCTCATGATTTTGTAGGCCTCAATCAGATTCCATTTCAACCTCCTTCTTTCCAATGAAAATAATCCTAATCTACTCAACCTTTCCTCATAGCTAGCACTCTCCATATCAGGCAATATCCTGGTGAACTTCCTCTGCACCCTCTCCAAAGCATCCACATCCTTTTGGTAATGTGGTGAACAGAACTGTATACGGTTTTCCAAATGTGGCCAAAATCTTGTACAACTGTAACGTGACCTGCCAACTCTTGTACGCAATATCCCGTCCCATGAAGGAAAGCATGCCGTATGCTTTCTTGATCGTTCTATTGGCCTGCATTGCCACCTTCAGCATACAATGAGCCTGAACACCCAGATCTCTCTGTACAATTTTCCCAGGACTTTTCCATTTACTGTATAGTTTGTTCTTGAATTGCATCTTCCAAAATGCATCACCTTGCATTTGTCTGGATTGAACGCCATCTGCCATTTCTCTGCCCAACTCTCCATTCTATCTATATTCTGCTGTATTCTCTGACAGTCCCCTTCACTGTCTGCTCCTCCACCAATCTTAGTGTCATCTGTAAACTTGCTAATGAGGCAACCTACACCTTCCTCCAAATCGTTTATGTATATCACAAACAATAGGGGTCCCAGCACGGATCCCTGTAGAACAACACTGGTCACAGGTCTCCATTTTGAGATGCTCCTTTCCACTACTACTCTGTCTCCTGCTGTCCCACCAGTTTTCTATCGATCCAGCTAGAACACCCTGGACCCCATGTGACTTCAACTTCTTCATCAGCCTACCATAGGTTACCGTATCAAACGCCTTACTAAAGTCCATGCATATAGCATTTACATCCATTCCTTCATCAATCAACTTTGTCACCTCTTCAAAGAATTCTATTAGGTTTGTAAGACATGATCTTCCCTGCACAAAACCATGCTGCCTATCACTAATAAGCCCATTTTTTTCCGATTAGGTATATATATTATCCCTTAGTATCTTCTCCAGTAGCTTCCCTACCACTGACATCAGGCTCACAGATTGTAATTACCTGGATTATCCCTGCTACCCTTCTTAAACAAGGGGACAACATTAGCAATTCTCCAGTCCTCTGGGACCTCCCCCATGTTCAAGGATGCTGTAAAGATATTTGTTAAAGTCCCAGCTATTTCCTCTCTCGCTTCCCTCAGTAACCTGGGATAGATCACATGGATAGACCTGGGGACTTGTCCACCTTAATGCCTTTTCAAATACGCAACACATCCTCCCTCCTTATGCCAACTTAACCAGAGTAATTAAAGATCTATCCTTAACCTCAACATCCGCCATGTCCCTCTCCTCGGTGAATACCGATGCAAAGTACTCATTAAGAGTCTCACCTGTTTTCTCTGACTCTACTCATACCTTTCTTCCAGTGTCCTTGGGTGGGCCAACCCTTTCGCTAGTTTCTCTTGCTCCTTATATCTGAATAAAAGGCTTTGGGGTTTTCCTTAACCCTGCTCGCTAAGGAAATCTCATGACCTCTTTTAGCTTTCTTAATTCCTCATTTCAGATTGGTCCTACTTTCCTGATATTCTTCCAAAGCTTCGTCTCTCTTCAGTCGCCAAGACCTTGTGTACGCATCCTTTTTCCTCTTAGCTAGTCTCACAATTTCACCTGTCATCCATGGTTCCCTAATCTTGCCATTTTTATCCCTCATTTTCACAGGAATAGAAATCTCCTGAACTCTAATCAATCTCCCTTTAAAAGCCTCCCACATATCGAATGTGGATTTTCCTTCAAACAGCTGCTCCCAATCTACATTCCTCAGCTCCTGCCGAACCTTGGCATAATTGGCCTTCCCCCAATTTAAACTCTTCCTTTTGGACCACTCTTGTCTTTGTTCATGAGTAAGCTAAAAATTATGGAATTGTGATCAGTGTTCCCAAAGTAATCCCCTAGAACTACTAGAAATTAGAACTAAAGTTCTGAGGAAAAATAAAACTTAAAATTAGAGTTAAATATGAACGGAGGAGATGGGACTCAAACCGAAACTCTAATTCTTTCTAAAACATTTTTTAAAAACTTGGCAATTGTGCATCCTTGTTGATGTGTTAGCCAACAAACTTTATTTGGCATCTTTAACACACAGTACAATTAATATAATATGAAAATGTATTAAATCATTTTATTAATACTGAAATAATTGCTGTTAGTACTGCATGTAACATTTTACTCCTATTATCGAACTGGTGAAAGTTGGAGCTGGAGCTAATTCTTATTCAGCTTAGATTTATTCACGGTGTGAAATGTTACCATGTACATCATGTCTAATGTTCCTCACCACGATTTCAGTAAATGTCCCTTTATACTCTTTTGATAAACAATTGTACTACCTGTGCCAAATGCAATTTAATAGAGCTAAGTTAATGAGCAAAAGTTTTCACAGGTAAAAGTGCATGTGGTAAAGTTAAATCAAAGTGCTGCTTACAGTTACCCACAATTGATATACATTTGATATCAAATTGATGGAACATGAAAATGCTACCAGAACAGTTAAGACCTGGCATCTTGTCTATGCTGTCCATTGACCGTCAATTGTATCAAACGCGATAGAAAAGTCAAAAAGAAACAAAATTGGGCAAACCACCTCATGTGAACTTATGCACAGGAAACAATAACAGAACACCATTCTGTCAACCCTCCAAAAGTCCTCCTTAATAATATTTGGAGGCTTGTGCCTGAATTGTGAAAACTTTCACACAGATTACTCAAGCAACAGCTTGACATAATCATACTCACAGAATTATACCTTAAAGCAAATGTCCCAGATACCACCAACATCATCCCTGGATATGTCTTGTTCACTAGCAAGGCAGACCAATAGCATTGGCACAGTTGACTGCAGTTTGAATCAACATTGACTCCAGACTCCCATGAAGTCTGATAGCATTGAGTGAAACATTGGCAATAAATCGCCTCCTGATTATCACCTACCACCCTCCTACACTGATTAATCAACATTCCTCCATGCTGAAAACCACACAGAGGAAGCACTGTGTCTGGTAAGGACACAGAATCTGCTCTGAGAGATATCTTCAAATGTTTATTAATAAGAGTGGGGCTGAGTAACACCACTGCTAATAGAGCTAGCTATGTCAAGAGGGTAAAGCTGAATGGACCTGGGGAAATAAGAACAGAGTAAAACCTACTACACCTTGTCCTCACCAACCTATTAAGATGCATTTGTCTATGAGATTGTCGGTAATAATGACTCTGCATCTTGTTTAGAAAACAATGACCCCCACCTGACTTCACACTGAGTGTACCATCCATTGTGTTTTGTGGCATTACTATATTGTGCTAGATGAAATAGACCCAGAACTGCTTAAAATTGGTACTTAGCAGGTACTGTGGTCTGTCAACCACAATATGTAACCTCATGGCCCAGCATATCACTAACTCTATCACCAACAACTAGTCAAAGGATCAATCCTGGCTCAAGTAAGAATGTAGGAGAGTATGCCAAAGTAGCACTTGTATACCAAAATATTAGACTTCAACCTGTGCTACAACATTGGACTAATTGCATATCAAAATGTAAAAGCAGCCAACAATAGAAAAAGCTAAGTAATCCCATAACTATCAGATCAGATCAAAGCTCCACAATCGTTGTGAATTGTGGTTGGCAATTAAACAGAAGGTGGAAGCTCCATAAACATCCCCATCCTTAATGAAGGGGGTGGACAGCAGTTTAGGATAAAAGGAAAAGCTGAGGGATTTGCAATTATCTTCAGCCAGATATGCCAAGTGAATGATCCAACTTGGCTTTCTGTGGAAGTCCCCAACATCTGAGATAGCAATTTTCAGCCAGTTCACTTCAATCCAAGTGATATCTAAGAACTGCTGAAGACACTGGGTACTGCAAGAACTATGGGCCTTGATGATATTTAGGCATTAGTACTGACTGGCATCTACTCAACAATATGGAAGATTGTCCTGAAATGTCCTGGCCACAAAAAAGAAGGATCACTCCAATCTGCCAATTACTACTGTATCAGCCTCCTCTTGATCATTTGCAAACAGTAGAAGGAGTTATCAACAATACTATCAAGTAGCAATTAGACAGCTGTAACTTACTCTCTGATTTCTGTTTGTGTTTCGCCAGAACCACAGCTCCTGAACTCTTGATCCAAACATTAATGTAAGAACTGAATTCAATGTGGGAGGAAAGAGTGACACCCTCACATTAGATAGTATTGACTGAGCATGATATCAAGAAACACTAGCAAAACTAGAGTCAATGAGAATTAATGGAAAACTCTCCAATGACTTGTGTCAAAGGTTTAGTTGTTGGAGGTTATTCATCTCTGCTCCAGGACATCACTGCAAGAGTTGTCAGGGTAGAATCTTAGGCCCAACCATTATCGTCTACTTCTTCAATGATCTTTATCTTATCCTAAGGTCAGAAATGGATACATTTACTGATGACTATTCAGTACCATTCAGATGTCCCCAAACCTGCAGTAACATGATGCCAATATGCAACAAGACCTGGACAACAGTTAGGTTTAGGCTGAAAAGTAAAAAATAATATTTACTATGCGTTGCCAGATGATGCCCATCTCCCAACAAGGGAGAATCTAATCTCCCCTTGATGTGCAACGGCATTACTATTGCTGATTCCCTTATCACCAACATTTTATGGGTTAGCATTTAAAGAAGCTGAAGTGGACTAGCTGTGTAAATACTGTGGCTACAAGAGCAAGTCATAGGTTGGGAATTCTGTGTTAATTCACTTTCTGACTTCCCAAAGCTGATGCATTATCTGCAATGCACATGTTAGGGAGATAGAATACTCTCCGCTTGCATGGATGGATGTGGCTCCAGCAACACTTAAGATGTTTAATGCTGTCCAGGACAAAGCAGCCTATTTGATTGGCAGCCCAAGCATTATCATGAGCATTCACTACCTTCATTAGCAAAGCGAAGTGGCAGCAGTGTATATTAAATGCAAGATACACTGCAACAACTTACCAAGGCTCATTCAACAGCACTTTTCAAAACCACAACCTCTACTAGCTAGAAAGACAGCAAAAGCATGGAAATGCCAGGAGCTGCAAATTCCTTTCCAGCCCATATGCCATTCTGACTGAAAATTATATCCTGGAACTGACTTCTTAGCGCGTGGCTAACAAATGCTGGCCTTGCAAGCATTGCCCACATTCCATGAAAGAATATTTTTTAAAAAGTCCCAATGATTTTCTTTAGATAATCTGACATTCTTCTGTGAAAAGGAGCCAAGCTGCTATCAATTTAGAGAACTATCCAATGGCAAGTGTAATAAGTTTTTAATTGACCGCATGATGCATTAATTTGCTTCACTTCCCTTTAGGCAATTCTTGAGCAGTGGTTAATGTCTTAAAGAGATGCTACATGAGCAGCTAAATATTATAAAGCAAGTTCAGTGAGGCTACATTTTCAGATTAGAGTCTCACAAAGTGGAATTATAAACAGTCATTATTACCTCTTCTATGTGATTTGTATTCATGTCTAGAGAAACTCCTGCTCAGAAATATAGATTATCTGACCTTGTTCTTGTCTTCCAGTTTCTAAACTAATTGTTATCAATTACTTGAATGATCAGACAATATTTATTGGAAATAATTTCTTAATTTAATGTTCTTGCAGATGTGTATGTAAGAATGGCTACGAGGGTGATGGGATTTCCTGTCGACAAGAGGATCTTTGTAAAAAGCCTGATCGTGGAGGATGTGCTGAGAATGTGAGCAAGGCTACTGTTTCTCTTGTCTGTTGTCAGACAACTGTATGGGATCCTAATTCAACAACTTTAACTCCTGTTGGTTAGATTAACATCTCTAAGGCAGAATCAAAGAGCACAGTTTGCAGAGGTAAGGTGAGGCGAGGATCAAATGTCACCCTTTCGAATTTAAGAGTGGATGAGTTTGCAAGGTAAGCTTTGAAGGAACTGGTGTTGAGATTGAGCATGCAGGAGGGGAAATCAATTTTAGGCCTGTAGGCATAGATTTTTTTTAGATTACTTACAGTGTGGAAACAGGCCCTTCGGCCCAACAAGTCCACACCGACCCGCCGAAGTGCAACCCACCCATACCCCTACATTTACCCCTTACCTAACACTGGCTAATTCACCTGACCCGCACATCTTTGGACTGTGGGAGGAAACCGGAGCACCCGGAGGAAACCCACGCAGACACGGGAAGAACGTGCAAACTCCACACAGTCAGTCGCCTGAGGCGGGAATTGAACCCAGGTCTCTGGCGCTGTGAGGCAGCAGTGCTAACCACTGTGCCACCGTGCCGCCCACAAACTAATAAGTTTGATAAGTATGTGACCTTAATGTGGGATATATCTATTGTACAGTTTTTGGATGAATTGGACTTAATATGTGATGGAAGTTTGGAAATTATTGAAGAAGAAGTAGAATTGAAAATAAGCAGTTATGCAGATGGGCTTCAAAATATTGTCTCTTGTAATTTTATTGATATTTTGAAGCCTATCAAATATACCGAATGCTTGACTGGAATGATATCTTGCAATATCAACAAATGGTGCAACAATGGAGTGAAGACATTGTTATCTTATTGTGCTGCTAGGAATCAATTCAAGGACAAAGATTTTCCCACAAATAAACTAAACACAGGAACTAAGTGATCCTATGTGCATTCCCTAGTGGATGCTTCAGAACTTTATTTTCAGAGACCTGGAAAGAGTTGATTCAGGATATCCAGAACAGGCACACGATGATTTAAAAATATGCATTCACTTTCAATTTGAAGTAACTGAGAGTAAGGATATTGTAAAAATACACACCTAATATGCAAATATTTAATGCATTTGTGGAGATGGTGGTGCAGTGGTACGATCCTGGACTGGAATCTCAGATATTGCGTTCAGTTCTGGTCTCCTTCCTATTGGAAAGATTTTGTGAATCTTGAAAGGGTTCAGAAAAGATATACAAGGATGCTGCCAGGGTTGGAGGATATGAGCTATAGGGAGAGGCTGAACAGGTTGGGGCTGTTTTCCCTGGAGCATTGGAGGCTGTACATCTCTATGACTATGTTCAATGGAAAGTTTTGGTTTTTCATTCCATTATGGCAGCTGGTATAATTTTAATTCAATTAATAAGTATCTGGAACTAAAAGCTAGTCTCAGTAATTGCAACCATGAAACTTTCACTGGTTGTTGTAAAGAGAACATTTGGTTCACTAACGTCCTTTACGGGAGGAAATGTGTTGTCCTTACCCAGTCTGGCCTACAGATCCACAGCAATTTTGTTGACTTGTAACTGCTCTTTGAAATGGTCCTAATAGCCCAAGGGCAATGTGGAATTGGCAACAAATACTGTCCTTACCAGCAATGCACACATTCCGTGAAAGAATAAAGAAAAAATAATTACCTATAAGTTCTTGCAGCTCTTGTGTCCTACGTCAACCATGGTTAAAAGAAGTAAATGGTACATTACTCTCACAGCTTTCAGTCCTGTTGGGATTTGCAAAAGATTTGATGTGGGCTACTCTCCAGGCATCAGATTCTTTAATTATTTCATAATGTGAAAATATTGTTTTGCATTACTCATTTGTTCTGAATAATTGGAACATGTGATTCCATTTTCATTCACAGCATTAGAATGCCAAGTTAGGATTTCCTTTTTGTTCTATTCTTTGAACAATATTTAACTTGGCGTGAGTTGCAATATGAGAATGTCATAGTTAAGTTGGCCTGGTGCGTGCACACTTTGAACTTTGTTATTACCATCAGGCCCTGGCTATTTGATACCGTTCTGTTTGCCATTCTATTGTAAAGTGAATAAACGATCCAGATTTAAAACTAACAATGACAGCTATTTGCAACAGTACTGAGGCCAATAAACCCATAGAGATTAAGACTGACATTTGAAATGTAAGCCCTGAGTCAATGTGATGGGGGTTTTGCAGGGCTACCGTAGATAATGCTCTGACGTTCTTTACATATTTGTATTTTTCTGGTAGGCAGAGTGTTTCAGTCTAGGTCCTGGGAATATAACCTGCCTATGCAACACTGGATGGACTGGAGATGGGAGAGTCTGCACTGAAATAAATGAATGCTTATTGAACACCCGAGGAGGTTGTGATGATAATGCTGACTGTCAGTATATTGGACCTGCACAGGTACTACTTATTGATGTAATTCATCCTTCCTTTTGTTTCAAGAACATCATTAGATGAATTGTAAAGTAAAACAAACAACTATAGATAGAGTTATGGAAACAGACCCTTTGGTCCAACTCATCCATGCTGACCAGGTTTCCCAAACTGAACTAGTCCCACTGGTTTGTCCCATATCCCACTAAACCTTACCTGTTCATGTATTTGTCCATATGTCTTTTAAATGTTATAACTGTACCTACATCTACCATTTCCTCTGACAGTTCATTCGACATACGAACCACTGTCTATGTGAAACACCTAGCCCTCAGGTCCCATTTAAATGTTTCTCATCTGACCCTAAAAATATGCCCTCTAGTTTTGAACTCCCCTACCCTGGGGAAAAGACTTTTGCTACTCACCTTACCTATGCCCCTCATGATTTTATAAACCTCTGTAACATCACCAGTCAACCTCCTACACTCCAGTGAAAAAAATTCCACCTCTCCTTATAACTCAATCCCTTAATCTCGGTAACATTCCTATAAATCTTTTCTGTACCCTCTCCGATCTACTAATGTCATTCCTATAGCAAGGTGACCAGAATTGTACATAGTACTCAGAAGTGGCCTCACCAACATCTTGTACAACAACAACATGACGTCCCAATTCCTATACTCAATACTCTGACTGATGAAGGCAAGAGTGCTAAATGCTTTCTTTACCACCTACCTTTGATGCAACTTTCAAAGATCTATGTAGCTGAATGCCTAGGTCTCTCTATTCAATATCACTCCCCAGGGCTCAACCATTAACTGTAGAAGTTATGCCCTGGTTTGTTTTACCAAAACGTAACATGTGGCATTTACTCAAATTAAACTCCAGCTGCCACTCCTTTGCCCACTGGCCCAACTGATCAAGACTCCTTTGTAATCTTAGATAACCTTCTTCATTGTCCTCTATACCACCAATTTTGGTGTCATCTGAAAATTATCAACCATGCTTCCAAAACTCTCATCCAATTTATTTATATAAATGACAAAAGCGGACCCAGCACATAGGCCTCCAGTCTGAAAAACAACTCTCTACCATCACCCTCTGTCTTCTACTGTCAAGCCAATTTTGTATCCAATTGGCAAGCTCTCCCTGAAACCCATGTGATCCAACTTTATTAACCAGCATATCATGCACTACTGTATCAAAGATTTCACTAACGTCCATGTAGACAATGTTTACTGCGTTGCCTTTTTCTAGCTTCTTGGTCACGTCATCAAAAAACTCAATAAAGTTTGGGAGACACAATTTCCCATGCACTATCCCTATTCAGCTTTGCCTCTCCAAATGCTTATTGATCCTGTCTCTCATAATCCCCTCCAACAACTCACCCACCACTTAGGTCAGCCTTACCGGGCTGTAGTTTCCAGGCTTCTCCTTGCGTCCATTCTTAGATAAAGACACAACATTAGCCACTTTCCAGTCCTCCAGCAGCTCACCCGCGACTGTAGATGATACAAATATCTCTGCTCAGGGCCTTGCCATTCTTCCCTAGCTTCCCACAACATCCTTGGATACATCTGATCAGGTCCCGGAAGTTTATCCCTCTTTATAATTTTTTAAGACCTCCAGCACCTCCTCTGAAATCTGAAACTATCTGTCTTGCCAACAGAAAGCAACAGGCATTGATAAACAGGAAAGGCTGTGACCACAGAGGATAGTGACTAATATCATTCTGCAGTGTTGTGTTATGGATCGCTTGATATTTTTGCTGTTCATTAATAATAAAGATATATAATGAAAAGGGGCTTAAAATATGGATGACCGTATGAGGAGATAACAGCACACAAGTTGACTAGGTCAGAAAAACATGTGACCTATCCAGCAGTCAAGGAAAGCAGCTCATCACCACCTCCTCAAGGGCAAATGAGGATGTGCAATAAATGCTGGCCTCGCCAGCAGGTATTAAATCCCACCAATGAATTATATAAAATAATGTCTCTAATCTCTGCTGGAGGTAATCAGAGTAGATTAAAATAAGGCTGGAATCTAGGAATGTGCCAGCTCCTGGCCTAGTGCAGAGGCTTCTGGGATCATCTTGAGAGAATAGAGCCTCTGCTGGTGGATGAGCCAGATGAGTTGTCACAATATAATTGCAAGCGCAATGTCCTTTCTCAGTTCAATTATTCTGTTTTCTAGCTTCCCTTCAATATATCATGTCTCACTTTTATCCAATTAAGATTTACGTCCCTCCTAATAATTCTATCTTTGCCAATTTCTAGTTAATTTAACTAATTTACTATTCCTGAAATCCCATTTCAGATTTAATAATTCCATATTTATTGAATACTTGGTGGCTCTTTTAAATATTTTCTAGGATTTTCTTCTTACACGGCACCTTGATTTTCCCTTACCTAATCTTTTCCTTAATTTTCAAAATGTGTAAGATCTGTTCTATTCCAATATGAGGGTCTCTGTTGAACTCACATAGAGTCTCAAAGATAGTTTCAGGTTATGGTCCCTTCCCTGAGGGGCTCACCCAGCATTAACTCATCATAGGTTCTTACTCAGATTTAGCATGGTCCTTCCCTCTGGTTGAGGTTAGCAGGAAGGACACTTCCTCTCAACCTTTTCCCTTGCCTGAGTTATAGTGACTCTCAGGTTAAACCACCACCGGTAATCTCTCTAATGAGAGAGCAGTCCTATGGTCTGGTAAGACTACGGTGACTTTACCTCTTAGCTTTTATTTTAGGAAATCTAGCATCTAATTTTTGCCAAAACATTTTGTGGGGCATTTGTGATGTAAACTGCTTGAATTGTGTCGTTAAAATTTTAGCATTAAACACACAAACTCAACCTTTCCTTTATGTGATTGTAATCCCTTTAATGTTTTAGTGATGCCAAAAAAGTGTCACATTTTCATAACCATCATTTAATTTCATCCTGCGGAAACAGAGTCGCTGTACGTGTAAGAGAGGGTATGCTGGTGATGGCAAGAAGTGCACTCTCATTAATCCATGCCTGGAAGAGAATGGTGGATGCCATGTAATGGTAAGAAAAATATCAATTTATCATAGTCTCCTACTTTCATTTCCAGGATCTCTGATATTAATTTGTATTTGTTAGCCTCTGCTTCAGTATTCAGCATATTTATGAAATAAGTTTGGTAGAAAGATTTTGATGCATCAAGATGTCTTTGGTCTCCCCGGTAAATTATTTCCAACCATTTCTCCTGGAAAAGAGAAGATAACTTTTCTCACAAAGATCCAACATTGTCATCAAGGCTATTTCAAATCAATCAACAGTATTAAAGCAGAACAATCCCTTACCCCTGGTCTTTCATATCAGAAACTTATATTTTTAATGGCTCCTCTTCTGATACTTGAGCAAAGAACTGACCGAACACACCTCCCCAGCAGGTCTGGCAGCATCTGTGGAAAGAAAGCAGATTGAACATTTCAGGGCTGGTGACCCTTCTTCAAATGGAAGTGATGCTAGCCCTAACAACACATTTTCAACCTTCCAATAGAGGTGAAATTTTGTAGTAGCTCTAAATTATGCTCATAAAATTTCAGGGTGGGGGAGGGTGTGGGGGCAAATAGCTCACCCCACCCCTCTATTGCCTGGAACAAAAGTGGGCAGCAAGACAACAGGCCAACAAGAAGCCTGTTCTGCTACCAAAACACATGACGGGTGGCCTAGGTTGGTGCAGAATGGGACTTCTGGTCTTCAATGGGTCAAAGTTTAACCTTTTGGAGTTGCTAATCAATCTGATTGGCTGGCAAATCCAGTAGTTCTGACAGTACAAGAGCTTTCCTGTGGGCAATGCTGGGACTGCAGGCAGACCCAAAAGATTCTGAAGGGTGGCAAGGTTTTGGATAGGTAGGTTTTGGCAAATAACAGAAGGGTTTGATGGAATGGCAAGACAGTCCTTAATGTACGTGTGGGTAAAATGGAGAGGATCTTCTTGTTGGGCGAGAGGAGCCACCAAACATAGTACTTCCTACCATCTTAAATATATTCTTTACAAAATGGGATTCCCTTTACTGCCCATCTGTCTATGCCATCTGCTTTTTGGCACAGGCAATGTATTATTGGAAACAAGTGAGCTTTCATCCAGCTCAGTTGACCTGGAGTTATTTATTTACATATCAAAGGCCGGCTGCCGATTTCAGCATCCACCCATACTCTGTGCTATGGGGGTGAGCTCCGGGGTGGGTGGGAAGCTGGTGAGCTAACCACCTGACCTCTAATACAAGGCCCTTTGGAGCATATAATATCCAATCATGTGAAGATCCTTGAAATATGATCTGTAAAAGCCTTTTTTAAAAATTTGTCATTCATTCCCTTTTTTACATTAATTCCCTTCAAGCTTGCAATGACACAATAGTCAGGTCGACCATTGGTACGCTGTATGCTTTGCTAACTGTTTCTCTAGTAAAGAGAAGGGAGAATATGGGGCCTTTTCTGAAATTAAGTAGTACCACATTGTGTAGTTAATCATCTATCATCCAGCCAAGAACTGTGAAGACTACCCAATAAGGGTTGATAAAAGGATGTGAAAGTAAAGCTTGGGATACGAAAACCTGTGTTTGTGGTTGGGAGTTCCTGCCTAAATTTCATATGTGTTAAATAAAACAAGAGGCCTGTGAAAACCATCATGAAAGTTAAATGTTTCTATCTATAGGCTGAATGTGAACCTACTGAGAATGGAAATCGAAAGTGTACCTGCCTTAAAGGCTATGCTGGAGATGGGATTAAGTGCTTTGGAGACATTCTAACAGTAAGTAAAATATAAGTCAACACTGTAAAATCTAATTTTGAAGAAGTAATCCGATTACTTTGGCAACTCTTAAATACCTCAACCATGTTATTGTACCATGCTCATCTACTTTGTCATTTGAGGTTTCTCTATTTATCTTGAAGGAGCTGGCATCAAGTGCCTATTTTTCAGGATTCAATAACTGGCTCAAGGTATGTACTCTACATTTCATTTTTAACTTCAAATATAAGTTAGAAATAGGAAGATGTTCACAACTTTTTTTTAAACATCCACACTTTCGTGTAATTGAAATCTTCCGTTTTTTTTTTCCCTTCTGAGTATGGTTATTTCTTGATTTTTAAGGTTCTATTTTGCATTATTAATGTGATCTTTCACCTTTTGCTTTCTGCTTTCTGTTATGTTGTTAATTGGCAAATTTCACTGAAACCCAGCTCCGTCTGTCTCTGATGGTGTTCTCTCATCTATTTCACTGCAATTACCAAACTTCCTTAAGCCAGCCAAAGGAATGTTTTCACAGATAACAGCAGCCAGGATTCTTGATCTTCTCAATTCCTTGAAGATAATATTCATCTTTGGAGAAGAAACACAATAGTTGATAGTGATCTGGCCAACTGTTGTACAGAGCGCCTTACCTACCTTTCCAGTGAAAATGGGGGTGGTATTACAAAGGGTGACAGTCTTCAACCAAGCATCTTGCACTCTTTGCACATTGAATTTTACCCCCAGTCAATGTATGGTATTCAGCACAAGTTGTTTCCTTATGAAGAAAATAGAAAGAGAACCACCGTAGAAGCTCCAGTCATATGAAACAACAAATATGCCTTTATTTGTACTAGTAAGTTGTTTCATCATATTACAGATCACAATAAAGTTTCACCTTTCAATCAGTAAAGTCATAGAGATGTACAGCATGGAAACAGACCCTTCGGTCCAACCTGTCCATGCCGACCAGATATCCCAACCCAATCTAGTCCCACCTGCCAGCACCTGGCTCATATCCCTCCAAACCCTTCCTATTCATTTACCCATCCAAATGCCTCTTAAATGTTTCAATTGTACCAGCCTCCACCACATCCTCTGGCAGATCATTCCATACACGTACCACCCTCTGCATGAAAAAGTTGCCCCTTAGGTCTCTTTTATATCTTTCCACTCTCACCTTAAACCTATGCCCTCTTGTTCTGGACTCCCTGACCCCAGGGAAAAGACTTTGTCTATTTATCCTATCCATGCCCCTCACAATTTTGTAAACCTCTATAAGGTCACCCCTCAGCCTCCGACACTCCAGAGAAAACAGTCCCAGCCTGTTCAGTCTCTCCCTGTAGCTCAAATCCTCTAACCCTGTCAACATCCTTGTAAATCTTTTCTGAACCCTTTCAAGTTTCACAACGTCTTTCCGATAGGAAGAAGACCAGAATTGCACACAATATTCCAACAGTGGCCTAACCAATGTCCTGTATAGCTGCAACATGACCTCCCAACTCCTGTACTCAATATTCTGACCAATAAAGGAAAGCATACCAAACGCCTTCTTCACTATCCTATCTACCTGCGACTCCATTTACAAGGAATTACGAACCTGCACTCCAAGGTCTCTTTGTTTAGCAACACTCCCTGGGACCTTACCATTCAGTGTATAAGTCCTGCTAAGATTTGCTTTCCCAAAGTGCAGCACCTCGCATTTATCTGAATTAAACTCCATCAGCCCATTGGCCCATCTGGTCCAGATTCTGTTGTAATCTGAGGTAACCCTCTTCGTTGTCCACTATACCTCCAATTTTGGTGTCATCTGCAAACTTATGAACTGTACCTCTTATGCTCGCATTCAAATCATTTATGTAAATTATAAAAAGTAGAGAACCCAGCATCGATCCTTGTGGCACTCCACTGGTCACAGACCTCAACTCTGAAAAACAACTCTCCACCACCACCCTCTGTCTTCTATCTTTGAGCCAGTTCTGTATCCAAATGGCTAGAGTACTTCTGATGAGTGGCTTAAATTTTGCTTTCTGTACAAGAACCACTAATTGCACCAGGAATCACATAGACAGGAAATTGTTACATGATTCAGGATGGTGAGGATACGCAAATGTTTTTCTAACAATTTTTTTCACATATTTGCAATAACATGCTAACTGCATGTGTAATTGTCACACTTTGGAATTGGAAAAATAATAGTGTTTTGATTTTTTTTAATCTTCTAAATCCCAAGCAATCTTCTAAATCTCAAACCCCCCCCCCACCACTCCAGTTACAGACTCCACCCCCACACCCAGCTCCACACCCACACCGGGTCCCGGCTCCCAGCCCTGCCGAGTTTTCACCATCCCTCCAGACCTCCCCCTCACTGAGGACGAACGATCAGTCCTCAGCAAAGGACTCACCTTCATCCCCCTCCGCCCACGCATCAACGAATTTAATACACGCCGTGACGTCGAACACTTCTTCCGCCGCCTCTGCCTTCGAGCCTACTTTTACAATCAGGACTCCCGCTCACCTTTCGAGGACCCTTTCGCCCACCTCCAACTCACTCCATCCACTGGAAACCCTGTGTTGGCCTAATACCAGTCCTCGATCTCTTCATTTCCAACTGCTGCCGGGACATTAATCACCTCAACCTGTCTATGCCACTCCCCCACTCCAACCTCTCACCCTCACAACGTGCAGCCCTCCACTCCCTCTGCTCCAAAGCCGACCTCACCATCAAGCCAGTGAATAAATGGGGTGCAGTGGTAGTTTGGCGCACTAGCCTCTACACTGCTGAAGCCAACTCGAAGACACCTTCTCCTATCGCCCCCTCTACCATGACCATACAGAACCACATCACCTCAGAAGATCTCCCACCCACAGCTTCCAACCTCATAGTCAAGGATCCCCGCACTGCCCAGTTCTACCTCCTTCCCGAAATCCACAAGCCTGACCACCCTGGCCGACCCATTGTTTCAGCATGCTCCTGCCCCACTGAACTCATCTCTACCTACCTCGACACTGTCCTATCCCCTCAGTCCTCCCTACATATGTTCGAGACACCACCCATGCCCTCCACCTCCTCCAAGACTTCCGTTTCCCCAGCTCCCAACACCTCATCTTCACCATGGATATCCAATCCCTCTACACCTCCATCCGCCATGACCAGGGCCTCCGAGCTCTCCGTTTCTTCCTCTCACAACGTCCCCAACAATACCCTTCCACCAACATTCTCATTCGTTTGGCTGAACTGGTCCCCACCCTCAATAATTTCTCCTTCGAATCCTCCCACTTCCTCCAGACCAAAGGGCTAGCCATAGGCACCCGTATGGACCCCAGCTATGCCTGTCTCTTTGTTGGCTACGTAGAACAGTCCATCTTCTGTAGTTACACAGGCACCACTCCCCACCTCTTCCTCCGCTACATTGATGACTGCATTGGTGCCACCTCGTGCTCCCGCAAGGAAGTTAAACAATTCATCAACTTCACCAACACATTCCACCCTGACCTTAAATTTACCTGGACCATCTCTGACACCTCCTTCCCCTTCTTGGACCTCTCCATCTCCATTAATGACAACCGACTTGACACCGACATTTTCTACAAACCCACCGACTCGCACAGCTACCTGGATTACACCTCTTCCCACTCTACCTCCTGCAATCCCATATTCCCAATTCCTCCGTCTCCACTGTATCTGCTCCCGGGAGGACCAGTTCTACCACAGAACACACCAGATGGCCTCCTTCTTTAGAGACCGCAATTTCCCTTCCCACATGGTTAAAAATGCCCTCCAACGCATCTCGTCCACATCCCGCACCTCCGCCCTCAGACCCCACCTCCAACCGTAACAAGGACAGAACCCCCCTGGTGCTCATCTTCCACCCTATCAACCCTTGCATAAACCACATCAACCAACGACATTTCTGCCACCTCCAAACAGACCCCACCACCAGAGATATATTTCCCTCCCCACCCCTTTCTGCCTTCCACACCCTCCAACAACCCGCCCTCCCTTCGTGGCACCTTCCCCAGTCACCGCAGGAATTGCAAAACCTGTGCCCACACCTCCTCCCTCACCTTCATTCAAGGCCCCAGAGGAGCCTTCCACATCCATCAAGGTTTTACCTGCACATCCACCAATACCATTTATTGTATCCATTGCTCCCAATGCGGTCTCCTCTACATTGGGGAGACTGGACGTGTCCTAACAGAGCACTTTAGGGAACATCTCTGGGACACCTGCACCAATCAACCACACCGCCCTGTGACCCAACATTTCAACTCCCCCTCCCACTCAGCCGAGGACATGGAGATCCTGGGCCTCCTTCACTGCTGCTCCCTTACCATCCGACGCCTGGCGGAAGAACGCCTCATCTTCAGCCTCGGAACACTTCAACCCCAGGGCATCACTGTGGACTTCACCAGTTTCATCATTTCCCCTTCCCCCACCTCACCCCAGTTCCAAACTTCCAGCTCAGCACTGTCCCCATGACTTGTCCTACCTGCCTATCTTCCTTTCCACCTATCCACTGCACCCTCCTCTCTGACCGATCACCTTCATCCCCACCCCATTCACCCATTGTACTTGTTGCTACCTTCCCCCACCCTCCTCCCTGACCTATCACCTCCATCCCCACCCCCATTCACCTATTGTACTCTATGCTACTTTCTCCCCACTCCCACCCTCCTCTCATTTATCTCTCCAACTTGCAGGCACTGTGCCTGTATTCCTGATGAAGGGCTTTTACCCGAAATGTCGATTTTCCTGCTCCTCAGACGCTGCCTGAACTGCTGTGCTTTTCCAGCACCACTCTATTCCGGAATCTGGTTTCCAGCATCTGCAGTCCTTGCTTTTACCTAAATCCCAAGCAAGTGTACCGTGTTTAAGAACAAGTGTCTTTGCGCTAATACATCCTAAAACCTATCTTGAGTTCGAGTCCACTTGGACTATTCTTGTAACATTTCTGAGTCTGTTGTAGACTCGTGAAATGAGATTGATTGCCATGAGTAGTCATCAACTCCATTACCAGTACTTCATGCAATTATTAAATTATTAAGGGCAAACTAGATGCAGCTTGTTTTTATCTAGAAATCCCTGTGATCTGATGTGTTACTTTAAAATGACACGTGTGATATACGCTTCACGTTCAAAAAGTCCCATGACCACCCCAATGCCACAACATGTGAGGATTCCAGCTTGTTAAATCGTGTACTTATTTGACACCCTGATGTAACAGTGATTTGATTAACTGTTTAAGCATCACAATGGATAGAAAATATCATGCTGAGTCTGTCCCAGTTTTGCAATCTTGATCAAATGTCTGAAGTTTTGATGGCTTTAATGAAAGCTCTCACATAAATTTTGTGAACTTCGATCCATACCATGCATGCTGAAGGAATTAGTGAGGGATCTCCTAGTTTTGGCATTTTTAAAATTTGGAAGTGTTTTAGATATGCTCATCACACATATTGCCTTTTGCTTGTGTCTTAATTATAATGAACATTGTTTCTAGTTTCTAACCTTGGCTTGACTGAATATTTATTCCTCTATTTTTTAATGACTAGATGATTGGCTACAAGGGGATTATTACATCCAATTAACTAAGCGGGTCAAAGGCTTCTGTCTGAGCACTGGATTGCTGTAATAGCAGAAACTTACACTTCAGTTCAGAAGGAACAGGGCACAATTATTTGAATGATCAAGAGAGGAATCTGAGTAAAATGCAATCATTTTGCAGTGTTGCATTGTGATCAAAAATGTAATAATTCATTTTGTACATGAGGTGATTACAGATTCATTTGCCCATTTCTGCACCCCTCCTTGTTCTTGAAACAGAAGTCCTTGCATAGTATGGAATTCCCAGCAGGAGCTAATATGACTGTTCTCGTGCCATCAGAGACTGCCATAAACAACATGGAGAAGGCTGCCATTGAATCTTGGGAACAGACAGACAGATTATTGTCCATAGTCAAGTAAGATACTTTTGCAAAAATAGTCTTATTTTCTTTAGTTTAAACATTTTATTGTCTGGTTTCACCAGTAGCCTACCAAATTCATTCAATGTGTAGCTAATCTATACCAACATTTATAATGCTCAAAATTGCCAACTTGTGTAAGTTTAGTTACATCAATACCGTCTGGGAATTGAGAGTTCTTGTCTATGTGGCTTAGCTCCACATAACACATCTGTTTGCATATTTACTTATAGTAGGGGCTGAATGATCTTTTATTAACAAGCCAGATGGACATAAGCATTTATATCTTATGTAATCAAATCTCTGTCGGAATTAATTTACACACATATGAATGCTGCATGTTCTGCAGAAAATTATGTAGAGTATTTATTTCTGGCAGTTTTCATATTTCAGTGTGACTGGTAGTTTTAACAAATTGACAAGAATATTTTGATTTCCACTATTTTTAACTATTTGATTGGGAAGGACCCTATGTTTCCCTTCATGTGTGGAAAAACACCCTAGATCAGTGTTTGTTCTTATTTATGGAACACAAAATATTCTGCTGATGATGCATTATCATCTTACTTTCTCACTTGGGACTTCATTCGTCAGGTGAATGCATTTGAAACACGTCATGTAAGACAGATGGTTTGCATTTGCACGCACCAAACTCCTGCTAATTCACAGAGTACCATCACTAATCCTCCATTTGTAAATATCCTGTTTGATGTCATATATCGCATGTGCAGATGAGAAGGAACTGTAGAAGCAAGTGACATCCTGAATGTTGAAGGACGTTAGAGCCTCCAGGAAGAATGACAGTAATCTGAGGCCCACAAAAGTAATACATGATGATTGTTGACAATATCAAGTTTATACTTACTGATAAATATAGCAGTTGAATATATATCTTTCATAATTTTGAAATGCAACAGAATAGGTGCTGCAGCATTATGTTAGATCCAAGTGTTAAATTGGAATCAATATAATGCGAATGAGATAGCAGATCATCAAATTAACAAAGTCTCAAATTCATCAATACCATGGTATATAGAAACCGTTTCACAGAGTTTTCGAATTATTCGCATGAGGTCTGTTGGTTCCATTTGCCAATATTTAGATCTCCACACAATATGATCTTGGGCAATTAGTTGTCAGCCATCGCAGCAACATGGCCTGCCCAGTGCAGTTGGCTTTCGTATGAGATGTGAGTGTCACTGCATGTTCCAGTATTTATTGCCTTTCCTCATTTGCCCATAAGATGGTGGTGAAGTAGTGGAGAGATTTTCCCCTGATTCCCATTGACTCTATTTTTGCTAGGGCTCTTTGGTGGTGCACTTAGTCAAATGTACCACTGATGGGCAATCACTGTTTGGAATTCAACTGTTTTGTCCAAGGCTGTAGTGAGGCCAGAAGGTGAGTGGCTCTGGTGGAACCCAAACTGGGCATCACTGAGCAGGTTATTACTGAGCTGTTTGACAGCATGGTTGAAGATACCTTCCATCACTTTACTGATGATCAAGAGTAGACTGCTGGAATTGTAATTGGCTGGGTTGGATTTATCCTACTTTTTGTGTACAGGACATACCTGGACAATTTTCCACATTGCCGTCTAAATGCCAGTGTTGTAATTGTACAGGAGGAGCTTGGCTAGGAATGTATTGGAAATGCATTGCACTGACTTGGAAATGCATTGCAGTTCCTTCAGTATTTCTGAGTCAAAATCTTGGAACCACCTCCATAATGACATAGTAGGTCTACTTACAGGACATGGTTGGACTGTAGGTGTTACTACATTCCAAGGACTGCAGCAGTTCAACAAGACAACTCATCACCACGTTCAGATAGGTTGTATGTCAAACGATTAGACAGAATACAAAAAAAAGCAAAGAATTCCTAAATGATTAATTAGGAGTGAAATCTTTGAGTATAAGAGAAATTTAGTCAAAAATATAAAGTTTCCTCCAGAGTTAAGCTCCTATCCATTTTTTTTTTGAAATTCTTTATAGCAGCTGCATGCACTTGACACTGAAGAGTATTTCAACGTGTTCTGGCTCCTTATTGGTATGCTGTCGGTATTCCTAAGGATTGTTCTGTTTTGATATATTGGTCAATAAACAGATTTTAGAGCTTCGTAGAAGGTTTATTTATATTCGTTCATCTTTTACAAATGTTTCCTGTACGCTGTGCAGCCACATACCCACTCAGAGAGTCTACGCATGACGATTGCTGTTCAGGCACAATGACTTTTGGTTCCCGAAGTCTCTGTCCCACATGGACTTCAGATGTCTGTGCAGCAACAGGAAAGTGAGAGAGAACATTGTTGTCCATCCCTAATTGCTTTTGAAAAGATAGTGGTGAAGTTTCCTCCTTGAACTATTGCAGTCCTCGGGGTGTAGTAACACCCACAGTGCAGTTAGGAAGGGGATTCCAGGATTTTGATCCAGTGACAATGCGATAGTTCCAAATCAGGATGGTGTGTGACTTGAAGGGAAATATGTAGCTGTGGTGTCCTCATGAATTTTCTGTCCTTGTCCTTCTAGGTGGTAAAGAGCATGAGTTTGGAATCTGTTCACCAAGTTTCCTTGATGATTTGATGCACTTCAGCTTGCAGATGATACACATTGCTGCCACTGTGTCAGTGGCAAAAAGAATAACATGTTCAAGTTAGTGGATGGAATTCCAGTAGAGTGGACTGCTTTGTCCTAAATTGTCATGTTAAGCTTCTTGAGTGTCACTGGAGCTACGCCCATCCGGGCAAATTGGGAGTGTTCCATCATTCTCCTAATATGCTTTGTAGATGATATTTCAGCACTGGGGAGACAAACAGTGATTTCATAACCTTCAACCCGATGCAATACAATTTCTAGTCAATGGTAATCACAAGGATGTTGTTAGTCGGGAAAAGGCAATGCAGTTGAATGTCAAGATGTGATGATTAGATTCTCTTTCAATGGAAATGGTCACTGCCTGACATGTGTGCACAATGTTACTTGCTACCATCAACCCAAACTTTTACCCTTGATTCCTATTGACTGCAGGTTTGCTTGAGTTTCTTGATGCCACTCTTCGTCAAATGCTACATTCTTGTCAAGGGCAGGCACTTCTGCCTCTGGAGTTTAGCACTTTTGTTCATGTTTGGACCAAGGCTGTAATTTGGTCAGGAGTGAAGTGATCCTGGCCAAATCCAAACTGAGTGTTAGTGAACAGATTAGTCCTTCAAGGTGTGTGCAAAGATTTGTAGGTTGGGTGCCGGTTGTCATAGTTTTGAGTATGTTCGCTAAGCTGGGAAGTTGACACCTTCAGTGCTTTGGAGCCTCCTGTGAAGTGCTGCTGTTCATGCCTTCTGGAATTTAATTTGTTCCATTTCTGCTGCTTCCAATTGCCAGTTCCGGTTGTTTGTTGTTATGACCACTATAATGGGTCTAGGTGCTGGTTGATAGGGTTGTGGATGAGTGTCATGCTTCTCAAAATTCTCTAGCTGTCCTATGTTTAGCTTGTCCTGTACAGAGTCTTCACCAAGAACAGATATCCTCGCAACTTCATCCACAGATGCCTAACAGACAAACAACATAACAAGGACATGCCATGACCTTACTCACTAGCCACACTACCATACATAAAAAAATCACAGAACTGACAGGTACACTTCTCCGAACTGGGATTCATGATAGCTCATAAATCAACAGCCACACTCAGACAACAACTCACCAGGGCAAAAGACCCTAAACCCATCATATGCAAGACAGATGCAATTTATAAGATTCCATGCAAAGATTAGATTAAATTCCCCATGGTATAGAAACAGGCCATTCAGCCCAAAAGGTTCACACCAACTCTCCAAAGAGCAACCCATTCAGACCTATTCCCCCACTCTATATTTGCCCTGACTAATGGGCCTAACACTATGAGCAATTTAGCATAGCCGGTTCACCTAACCTGCACATCTTCGGATTGTGGGAGAAAACTGAAGCAAACTCACACAGACAAGGGGAGAATGTGCAAACTCCCCACAGATAGTCACCCAAAGTGGGAATCGAACCCGAGCCCCTGGCAGGCAGCAGTGCTAACCACTGAGCTACCATGCCACCTGTAAAGACTGCATGAAACAATATATGGGGCAAACAGGCAGACAACTCGTAATCCATATCCACAAACACAAATTAGTCACTAAACGCCATGACCAGCAGTCCCTTGTAGCCATACACACAGAATATATGAACACAAATTCAACTGGGACAACACAATGATCATAGGACAAGCCAAACAGAGGACAGCTAGAGAATTTCTAGAAGCATGGCACTCATCCTCTGACTCTACCAGCAAGCACATAGATCTATACCCAATATACCAGCCACTACAATGAACAATCTGAACTGGTAACCGGAAGCAGCAGAATCAGAACCAAATAAATTCCAGAAGACACAGTACAGCAGCGCTTCACAGGAAACTCTAAAGCACTGAGGATGTCACCTGGACAGGTGATGAAACATCTGCAAATCAACCTCCCAGCTTGGCGAACATACTCACAACCACAAAAGATTATTCTTTTCCCAGTGCCACTTGATAGTACTGTTAACAACCCCTGTCATGACTTTACTGGTGATGAAAATTAGACTGATGGTGTGGTGATTGGCTAGATTGGATTTCTCCTGCTTTTTGTGGATAGGATACACATGAGCTATTTTTCACATTGTTGGACAGGTGCCAGTTGTTAACTACAACAGCTTGAGTTTGTTGGAGTCTGGGTCTTCAGTGCTGGAATCTTTTCAGGGCCCATAGCTTTTGCAGATTCCTGTATGTTCAGCTGTTTCTTGATATCACATGGGGTGAATTGAACTGGCTGATAACTGGCATTTGTGGTTCTGGATATTGAAGGTGGCGGCTGAGATGGATTATTCACTTAGTACTTCTGACAAATACTTCAGTCCTCACTTTTGCCCTACGTGCTGGGATTTCCCATCATTGAGAGTGGTGATATTTGTTGCCCTTCCCACCGACCTCCTTTCAGTTGTCTAATTGTCCAGCCAGTATTAGCATACAGTTGAGTTTCTTCCGCGAGTACAATAATCGTTATTATGGATATTCCTCAGTTGACAGCAAAAGGTGCTGCCTGCTTGATGGTCAGCTATCTTTTTTTCTTGGCTGGTTGACTGAGCTAAATGAGCCAAACGGTTGACCTTTCTTTTGCCGGCAGATCTTGGATTTTCTTGTCTTTCTCATCAAACTAATCCCTGTGATTCTTGGTGCTGAATTTGCCGATCTCATTGGATATATCCAGTACTGCAGTTTTCTCACTTTTAAAAGCCTATTGCATTTAATATGTGTAGTAAAACTTGCCTTGGAGGATTATGAACTTGCATTCACTGTCAATATAACAAGTACAGTTAATGTTATATGAACTAATAAAACAAATTGCAGTGTGAATTAGTAGCAATAATTCGCACTGGCAAAGGCAACATATCAGCATCATTCAAAGTCCTGTTTCCATTTATAATCAAGACACTGATCGCTTAATTGTGTCCATTCTCTTTTCTCTTTTAATGAAGAGAATGCAATAAAAGTGTCCCACAGATAATGAAGAGGAAAAGATCTGTTTTACATAAAAACTGAAAGAACTGTAGATGCTGAAAATCAGAAACAAAAACAGAAATTGCTGGAAAATCTCAGCAGAGAGAGATCAAAGTTAACATTTTGGCTCCAGTGACCCTTCCTCCAGACTCAGAAAGATCTGATCTAGTAGTTTTCTTAAAAAGAAACAGTTTCATTATGATGCTAATTATTTTCAAGTTTGTAACTGGTCCTTTGGGTTTTCTGAAGTATGATTTCCAACAATTGAAACAAAGCAAGCAAGCAAATTTACAACTAGTGTAATTCTAGCACTTGGTATTTTATAGGTCACATTTTATTATGGGTAGACTTGCTGTTGATGATTTAAAGGAA